>NC_140485.1:12223042-12840542 GCF_964271855.1 Acomys minous
GTCTTCTTGGCATTTATTAAGGCTGCTGGGCAGTCGTGGGGAGGAGCCTGTGCTGGGGAATAGTGGAATTAGATTGGTGATGTTATCGGAGTAAGTGCCCCGGAAGAAGCTCTCTGACTTGATTGTAATTTCTGTCCATCTTGATTTTTAATTGTCACGGCATTCCAGAGGATCACGATTTCTCTTCCTAACGTGTGTTCATTCCTCCTCGCTGGGAACTTCTCTAAAAGCATTGTTAAGTTACAGTCCTAGGACAACTCAACTGGTTCTTGAAGGACAGCCTAGAAAGCCAGGGTTGGATCTCCCCCATAGGAAAGCTTTGCGCCCCGTATTATTATCAGGAGCAGACATCTTCAATGTATGTCTCTTTGGTTCCAGACATAAATGACTGTAGGCAGAACCCCTGTCACCATGGGGGAACGTGTCGAGACCTGGTCAATGACTTTTACTGTGACTGCAAAAATGGGTGGAAAGGAAAGACTTGCCATTCACGTAAGTCTTGCTGCCAGGGTCCTCTCGTCTGTCTTCCACCGGAGGGAGGGGAGCGTTCCAGCACAGAGACTCATGCTAAGGCCTTTTTTACTTCAGGTGATAGCCAGTGTGACGAGGCCACGTGCAATAACGGCGGTACCTGCTATGACGAAGTGGATACGTTTAAGTGCATGTGTCCTGGTGGCTGGGAAGGGGCGACCTGTAACATAGGTAACCTTCTGCCTCTAGGAGGGTTTGCCGTGGGTGAGGCCATCATTTGAACTTGGGGCTTGGGATCGTTTTCTCGGGTCTGGTTCTTGCACTTTTAGACCACCTTGGATCTTCGGGAAGGGGTGATCTTAACCTGCTTTTCCTTTTGCAGCCAGAAACAGTAGCTGCCTGCCAAGTCCCTG
This sequence comes from Acomys minous, assembly GCF_964271855.1. Lineage (NCBI taxonomy): Eukaryota > Metazoa > Chordata > Mammalia > Rodentia > Muridae > Acomys > Acomys minous. The sequence goes on from NC_140485.1 coordinate 12,223,927, forward strand.
TCACAATGGAGGCACCTGCGTGGTCAATGGCGAATCCTTCACCTGCGTCTGCAAAGAAGGCTGGGAGGGGCCCATTTGTACTCAGAGTGAGTGGCCTCCCTTGAATTCTCCCCCGGGCTGCTGCGGCCTAGCCTAATACCCATGGGGATTTGGAATCGAAACCAGAAACACTGCTGTTTGATGTCTGCTTTTGTATCACCTGGGTCCTGACTAATGACTTGATGGGATACAGCCCTGACCTGGGCATGAGAAAGTCACCCGTGAGATAAGTGGAGACAGATGGTGTCTCCGTTCCCAGCTCTGGGGCTGACCAGCAGTCTGCCTCCTCCTCTTCTCAGCCTTCCCCACCCCCTGTTCCCTGCCAGGGCCTCTTCCTGTGTACATGTGTCCCACGGCAAATGAAACTGAGTATGTTCCAGGCCTGCTTCCAATTTAGACTAGGCTTTCAGTGTGTTTGACTGGTGTGAAGTGTGACTTTATCATTTGGGTGTTACGGAAATGAGTAAATGGTGCTTCTACGGAGACCCCCCAAAGGCATTGTCTTTTCTTTGCAGATACCAATGACTGCAGCCCTCATCCTTGGTAAGTGTGGCATCCTTTTAAGCCGGTACTTAGCTGTAGGATGCATGGGAATCTCCCGGGGATGATGTTGAAAATGTAGGTTCTGATTCAGGAGGTCTGAGGTGGGGTTTCTAACAAGCTCCCAGGTGACCCTGCCCTGCTGCTCTGTGGACCACACTTTAATTATCCAGGTTGAGTCTTCATTTAGCGCAGTGATTCTCAACCTTGAGCTGCACACGAAAATCACCTGGGGAGCTTTTAAAAGTCCCAATGGCCGGGCTTCGACGGAGGCCTAGGAAATTTAGACTCTCACAGGGGTGGACCCAGGCATCAGTATTTATAAGCTCCCCCGGTCAGCAGGAGATACGGCCTGGGGTGAAAGCAGGTTTGTGGCGGGCATGGCTTCATGTGATGGATGTGTTTGGATGCGGATGTTGATAACTAAGGTCACCTTTGGTTTCTTAGTTACAACAGTGGGACCTGTGTGGACGGAGACAACTGGTATCGGTGCGAATGTGCCCCGGGCTTTGCTGGGCCGGACTGCAGGATAAGTAAGTATCACTCTGTCTGATCTCCCCATGGCTTTACTTGTCTATTCAGATCTCCTGTCTTTAAAATCAAGAGTATATAATTCCAAATAATCCTGACAATGCAAGTAATCTTGTGCCTCCACTTGGATTTACATACCCCTAGCTGTTGCCCTTCCTAGTAATTCTCTGGGTGGCACAGCCTTCTGTTCTCAGGGAGAGTGCCAGCCATACAAGGACAGTTAGGCTGTGAGGGGGCCCTGAGGAAAGTGTGAACTTCCCTCGTGGTTAGCATGTAACTATAGCTAAGCTATTGTACGTGCAGACGGCTATGTCTCTGGCTTCTACGGGCTGTTCTGTAGGGGGTTTGATTAGACCCCAGAGAAATGATTAGAATCAAGAAGTGAGAGAAAGCCCTGTATTCTGAGGTTTTTGTCTACTTTTAAAAAACATCTCTTTCCCACATACAGAAAAGTACGGAATACTTTGTTTTGGTTATTGCTTGTCCTCAAATCCTTTGAAATTTTAGTGGTATTTAAAATCTCATAGTCTGAGATGGGCCGGACTTTAGCACTAGGTTGGACAGCTTATCTGTTTCACCTTCTAAATCAGAATCTGACAGTGAAGGGCCACATCTGTCGCGCCTGCTCTTGTAAGTGAAGTTTTATTGGCACTCAGCTACACTTACTTACAGGGTGCCACCAGATTCCCATAGTTGTGACAGACATTACGGCCTATGGAATTAAGATGTTCGCTCTGACCCATTTTCAGGGACCGATTGCAGCCTCGCTGTAAAGCGTACTGTCAGGAGAAGGAAACTAAGGGAAAAGTGCTGCCTCTGCAAAGGCTCTCAGCTTTGGAAATCAGAACAGTGGTGGTCGTGGGGGCTCAGTGGCTAGTAGAGGCTCTCTGGGCGATTAGTAACCTGTCTGTGGCATACGTGGTAATTCCCCAAGTTCGTATCAGGATTTTTGTACGCTTTCGTTAACACTAAAGCCTGAACTTGAGCCCATTTCCCCTAGACATTAACGAGTGTCAGTCTTCGCCCTGTGCCTTCGGGGCCACCTGTGTGGATGAGATCAATGGCTACCAGTGCATCTGCCCTCCAGGACATAGCGGTGCCAAATGCCATGAAGGTAGGTGTGCCAGGGTCTGGCTGCCTTGTGTGTCTTCTGAGTTGTGTGGGCATCACAATCACCATTTGACTGTTGAGGCTCACCATGCTCAAGGAGGAAGGGAAAATCAGGAAGGTAGCCTTTGATTCCTATTGTCACAGAATGGGTGTGTAATAAAGTTCCTTAAAACTCAGTGGCTTTTCACTTACCAGGAAACTGGGACAGAGGGGAGGACATCCTATTGGGACTCTAGATGAGAGAAGCATGGGAGAATAGCAAAGCAGAAGGATCCAGAGGGTCCTAGAAACCTACAAGTGGAACATTATGATAGGCAGATTTGGACCCAGGGATCCCACTGGAGGGGAAGACCTGTTGGCACTCAGAGGAAGGATAGCAGGTTACCAAAAAGAGACTTGATACCCTATAAGTATATACAGGGGGAGGAAATCCCCCTCAGGAACAGTCATAGGGGAGGGGAATAAGGGGAAAATGGGAGGGAGGGAAGAATGGGAGGATACAAGGGATGGGATAACCATTGAGATGTAACAAGAATAAATAAATAAATAAAAACTCAGTGGCTTGCAGTAAGTATCCTTTTTCTTTGGACTTTTGTAGCCTGAGCCATAGGTAGAGTACTGAAGCCAGGTCTGGCCGACTGGCCATCAGCTATCTCTGGGGCATGGTCTTCTCATGATAGATGGCAGGCTCACAGGAGGAGGCCAGCTCAGCTGTGAAAGATCCGTTAAGGTGTCTCTTGGGTCATACCTGCCGACCCTGCTTTACTCAAGTGATCAATCGAACATTTGGTGGGGATGGCCAGGGCACGTGTCTGACACTGGGAGGAGCTGTCATCACATGGCCAAGGACATGGGTGTAACCATTTCTTAATAGGGAGTGGGTAAAAAAAAAAATCAGAATTATGATCCAGTCTGTGGAAGAAGAAACTCCTCCTTAAGTGTCTCTGCCTCTCAGTTTCAGGAAGATCTTGCATCACCATGGGGAGAGTGGTAGTTGATGGGGCCAAGTGGGCCGATGACTGTAACACTTGCCAGTGCCTGAATGGACGGGTGGCCTGCTCCAAGGTAGGGCGATGACAGTTGCCAAAGTTCCCAAGTGTTAATGATGGGTGGACATTCCTGCTAAGCCACCTGCTCCTGTTTTCTCCTCTCCAGGTCTGGTGTGGCCCTAGACCTTGCCGGCTCCACAAAGGGCACAGTGAGTGCCCCAGTGGCCAGAGCTGCATTCCAGTTCTAGATGACCAGTGCTTCGTGCGCCCCTGCACCGGTGTGGGCGAGTGTCGCTCTGCCAGCCTCCAGCCGGTGAAGACCAAGTGCACATCTGACTCCTATTACCAGGATAATTGTGCAAACATAACTTTCACCTTCAACAAAGAGATGATGTCTCCAGTACGTAACATCTTTGATGGGGATGGGAGTGTATCTGCTTGTTTCAAACTAGTAATGACAGGAGAGGGGTCATCTACTCTCATTAGCCAGGATTTGTCTCTTAGAACAAAGTAAGGCTTCAGTCTAGCCAGTTGGTAAGATTATGAGCCTTCCCCCCCCAACCTCCCCTTATTTTACATGTGTGTTAATGTCTAAAAAAAAAATCGTTGTAGGGTCTTACCACTGAGCACATCTGCAGTGCATTGAGGAATCTGAATATTCTGAAGAATGTTTCCGCTGAATATTCAATCTACATAGCCTGTGAGCCCTCCCTGTCAGCAAACAACGAAATACATGTGGCCATTGTGAGTATAAGACCATTTTGCTCCTAACCATTGGATTCCAAGGGTGTTGAGTTAGACAGTATCAAACAGCAACCACACTGAAAGCAGTAGGTATCCTTCTTGAATGATAACTACCATCTGACAAGTCGCTTTTTTTTCTAGTCTGCAGAAGACATCCGGGATGATGGAAACCCCATCAAGGAAATTACTGATAAAATAATAGACCTTGTTAGTAAACGGGATGGAAACAGTTCACTTATTGCTGCAGTTGCAGAAGTCAGAGTTCAGAGGCGTCCTCTGAAAAACAGAACAGGTGGGTGTCCATTTGGAACATACCCTTTCCTGGTGGCTGGTGAAATTGATTTTACCATACCATCCAGGAAAAATAGCCAGCGAATTATCTATTCGCAGCAACCTCCTGCATCTACTGAGCAAACTCAGATCTGTCTACTGGTACAAGGTTACAAAATCCTATATTAGTATTGGCTTGAAGGCAGAGAGGGACACCTGACACTTTTCTCCCACTAGCATACTGTATGGATTATCTTTTTGGCAAGCTCCCATGCAGAAGAGGTGTGGTCCAGATCCACTGCAAAGCCCTGGGGCACAGCAGTACCTGCCCTGAGCTGTTTGATGCTGCACAGAGCCAGCACTGGGGGTCCTAGCGCAGCTGGTCCACAACACTGAGAGGCACTCACTGGGTGGATGGCTTGGTGGTGTGTCAGGCTATTCAAATCCACCTTTGGATGCTCTTGGAGCATCACCGTTCAGGCTGAGCAGAAATTGGGGCTTCTGACTGGGGAATTTGAGTTCTCCACACTTGCACTGGTTTCTGTTGGTTCTGAAATCCGCCCTCATCCTGAGCCACCAAAGGAGCCAGTCTCTCTGGGACCAGAAACACCCCTTCATGTGGAATTGGGAGAGACCATAGAAATGCAGCTCCATCCACCTGCTGCCTCTGGAGACAAGTGTCTTAAAGAGCCAGCAGGTCAGCAATAGTTTACCAAGCCATGAAATTGACAGAACATGGCTGCAGTTGTGAAAAGGGACTTTCACAGCGTCCCTCTGAGGAACCGAATACAGGAAACCCACTGTTGGTATCCTACTCCCCTGGCAAAAGCTCTCTGTTTTGAGTTAACCGGTCTTCCGCCTATCTTACAGATTTCCTGGTCCCTCTGCTGAGCTCTGTCTTAACAGTGGCTTGGGTCTGTTGCCTGGTGACTGCCTTCTACTGGTGTGTACGGAAACGGCGGAAGCCGGACAGCCACACTCACTCTGCCTCCGAGGACAACACCACCAACAACGTGCGGGAACAGCTGAAGCAGATCAAAAACCCCATTGAGAAACACGGAGCCAATACAGTGCCCGTTAAGGATTATGAGAACAAAAACTCCAAAATGTCAAAAATAAGGACACACAACTCCGAAGTGGAGGAGGATGACATGGATAAACACCAGCAGAAAGTCCGGTTTGCCAAGCAGCCGGTGTACACGCTGGTAGACAGAGAGGAGAAGGCCCCCGGCGGCACGCCCACAAAACACGCGAACTGGACAAACAAACAGGACAACAGAGACTTGGAAAGCGCCCAGAGCTTGAACCGGATGGAGTACATCGTATAGCAGCAGCCAGTGCGCTGCCGGCCGTAGGTAGAATTTGAGGGCACCCCGGGGGCTTGTAGTTTCTTTCAACTGTTGTCATATTCCGGTCAGAGGCTGTTGTTGACTTAGAATCCCGTGTTAATTTAAGTTTCGACAAGCTGGCTTCCACTGGCACTGGTAGTTTCTGTGGTTGGCTGGGAAATCAAGTGCAGTGCTTACAGCTATGCAAAAACTAGTGAATGTGCCTGGGTGTACGTTACCCTGCAGCCGACACATCGGGCTCCCAGGAGCTGCCCAGCCCTAGGCCTGGACCTTCCACATCTGCCAGCAGTCCTAATGATGATGGCAGCCTTAGGATCATAGTTTTATTTATATTTATTGACTCTTGAGTTGTTTTTGTATATTGGTTCTATGAGGACGTACAAGTAGTTCTGTATTTGAAAGTGCCTTTGCAGCTCAGAACCACAGCAACTATCACAAATGACTTTATTATTTATTTTTTTTTATTGTATTTTTGTTGTTGGGGGAGGGGGGCTTTGATGTCAGCAGTTGCTGGTAAAATGAAGAATTTAAAGAGGAAAAAAATGTGTCAAAGTAGAATTTTTGTATAGTTATGTAAATAATTCTTTTTTTATTAATCACTGTGTATATTTGATTTATTAACTTAATAATCAAGAGCCTTAAAACATCATTCCTTTTTATTTATATGTATGTGTTTAGAACTGAAGGTTTTTGATAGCGTTGTAAGCAGATGGCTTTTTTTTTTTCTCTTGTGAACTTATCTCATTACGTGTTGCCTGTAAGCCAAAATTAAGGTGTTTGGAAATAGTTTCTCTTGAAAGGATAGGATAGGCTTCTTCACCTGGGAATACCGATGGATTTCTTTTTTCTTTTTGTACGACGTCAGGTGTTCAAACACTTCTTTTATTAGCATCACTTTAAGACACATTTTAAGGACTGACTGAGGCAGACTGAGAATTAGTCTACAACAGGTTCTTTTTCTTTTCTTTGTTTCGTTCATTTTTCTCTTACTTTTCCTGCTTTAGACTTGAAAAGAGACAGGCAGGCGTTCTGCCACAGAGCAGTTCAAGGGAACAAACTGAGCTATGACTTACTGTGGCCAGAATGTGAGCGGTTGAATCTCATTAAAAATACCAAATTAATTGTGTGAGGTTGGAAGCACACCCGTCTTTGTAAATTCTGATTTCTTTTCACCATTCGTATGTAATGCTGAACCACTTGTAGATTTGATTTCGTTGTCATTGTCTACTGCACTTAGGGAGTATTCTAATAAGCTAGTTGAATACTTGAACCAGAAAATGTCCAGTTAGATCACTGTTTAGATTTGCCATAGAGTACACTGCCTGCCTTAAGTGAGGAAATCGAAGTGCTATTACCAAGTTCAAGTTCACGATCAAAAAGGCTTATAAGACAGAGTAATCTTGGCTCACCAGTGAGACCAGGAAGATACTTTGTATTGTCCTATTAGTGTTATATGAACATAAGAATGCATCTTTGATGTGTTGTTCCTGGCAATAAATTTCGAAAAGTAATATTTATTAAATTTTTTTTTTGTATGAAAACATGGAACAGTGTGGCCTCTTCTGAGCTCATGTAGTTCTTGCTGGCTTTCCCATCCCACTCACTGCTGCTCATTCCGTGTGATGTAGCATCTGAAGGGGGCAAGGGTGAAGGAAGCACTTTTGAAGGCTTTCGAACAGAGCTTATCTGAGTTCTAAAACCAAACCAAACCTCGGGGCTGCTGTGAGGGCAGGGGCTGTGGGGGAGTCCTCCATTCCCTTGTTATCTTACAAGTGTGAATAGGGCTTGAATAAATTCCACTGGATCAATGGCTCGCAGCGTGGAGGTGAATTGTTTGGGCACATGCACAGGGAATGCCCACTGCACTAACGGGGTTTTAAATGATTTGGAATTGATGTTGAGGTGAAGGGAAGACTTATTGCCTTCCAGTTTTTTCCTCCTAGCTGTTTGGATTGAGTTAATAGGGATGCCTTGCTGTCGTTATATGCCACGCCCTATGGCTTTGCCCTGGAGGGTCTCTTTGGTGCACACTGGGTAGTCTGATGTTAGGGCCATCTAGTCACACACCCTTGGCCTAGGGAGTGAGAGTTAGACTGCCTCACCATGCAGACCTTGGGTGCTGGGTTTCCAAGAGTTTCCAAGATCAAAGTGCCCTCCCTCCCTACTGGGAAAGGGCAAGAGCCGTAACTACCTGTGACTCCAGGAGCCTTGTCTATTCCCACACTGTGAGGGACGTGCAGGAAGCTGGCCTCTGGTTCCTCTTCAGCAAGGGATGAGGTGTGATGAAAGCTCCATGGACATGGTCCAGCAGCTGTGCAGAGTCACCACCAGTTCCCTGCTTCGGGTTAGGAAGGCAAAGCTTAAGTTTCTCAGAGTGCTCCCTGGCACCCAGCACTCAGGCCTGTCCACTAGGCCTCCGGACTTAACAGTAGAACACAAACCTGGTCAAGCAACGTTGAGGCTTGCTTGCTCTGCCAACACCTCCCCCCCCCCCCCAGGAAGTTTTCTTCCAGTCTAGGGATGATTCTCAGGTGGGGAACTCATTTCAGTATTGATGAAGGGTTTTAAGTGTCCCCGAGCCCTTGTGCATAAAAACCATCAAGGGATTCAATGTCTCTCACAGCCCTGTGTGCCCAGCAGTGATGATGTGTTTGGATGTCTCAATGAGAAGGACCCTGACAGGGATGCAGCTAGATTCCCATGATACCTTGCCTTGGTGTAGCAATAGCTCATCATTAATCTCTGCAGGCAGACAGCTGGTTTCTGGGAGGCGCAGTCAGAGGAAGAAGCAGGGACCCGATGAGCCAGGAGACAGTCTGGTTAAGTAAGCAGCACCAGGTTCAAATAGCATCCTGAAGTAATACCTTGTTCTGGTGGTTCGTAAACTTGGATTCTGCAGGACTCTAGAATTCCTTGGGTAGCTGCCAAGTAGCTTTGTGCCAAGAAGGAAGAAAAAAAGTTAATGAGCTTCTGCAGTTCTTCATTCCAGAAGGGAAGTGATGTTGAGATTCATGGGTGTTGTCTTGACGAGCCTTTGGTCCCCCGACACTGAGTAGTGGGAGGGCACAGGTCAGACTCCTGTGGGCACGGCTCAAAGCCAAGATCTTAATTGTGGAGCAAGAAGGAAGCAAAGGAGAGGCCCAGTTTTGCTGGGGTCAGGGGGTAGGGAGGAGGACTCTGTGTCATTACCCATGGAGATGTTCTCAGCCCTCCTTAAAGAAGCTTTGGGAGAGAAGGGTCTTGGCCCAGCACCTCACTAGCTAGAATCCTAATGTTAGGCTATGCCATGGGACATGGGGAGAGGACCCCAAAGGTAGTGGTTTGACTTGGGAAACTGCCCTGAGATTTTAATGCCCTGAGGACCATGCCTCCTGCCGCCTTCAGTGCAGAACCCCAGGCCCTGCCCAAGACCCTGGAGGAGCAGGCTTAGAATATACAATTTTAAAACAAGTTTTCTCCTCTGTTCCTTCCCCCCCTTTTGCTTACACACAGTAACATTTGAGAACAACTCCACTAAAGTTCTAAAGTATAAGCTCTTCATTAATTACAACGTTTTCCCTCCTCGTTAAATGGAATTAAATAGCCTGGAAGCTGGTTTGTTGCTAAATTACCACCTGACATCATTTTTAAGTAAAATGATTACACTGCCCCTTAAGCAAGTTGTGGTCCATGTGATTCATCTTTATTAGCTGATCTAAGGGTCAGTGAGTCAAAGGTAAGTTCTTTAGCAACATGTCTTTGGTAAAAAGGAGCCAAAGACAGTAGGATGCAGTGGTCCCCACCTCCCTAAATGGCTTATCTCCAAGTGAATAGTGAGCATCTAAACATCAGCTGCTTTTAAAGAAAAAAAATAAAATTGTCCTGGAGGCCCATAGGGGTTTGGTCTTGAGCCGAATGAAGCTCCACCACTTCCGTTCGGACTGTGGGCCACTTTCTTGGCTCTATTGGGAATGAAAAACAGGAGTTCAGAGGTTCCTGCCTGGGAGACACAAGCACATGGGTTATGGGAAGCCTTCTCCTGCTAATGTGTATTTATACTTTGTAAGCTCTGATTCATCCAAGCACGGGAACACAAATCTGCTTCCTGAGGTTCAGTTTTTTAAATAGATAGTTTGCAAAAACAACAATTATTTTTTTTCTTAACATTCCCACCCCCCGCCCCCACCGCCCCGACACACACACACAAGCAGCTAGACATCCTGGCTCAGATTATGTCAGTCTCTAACAATGCCAACAAATGCCCTGGTTATCTCAGGTAAAAGTAGCCCCCGGGGCAGTTCTTTGAGGTTCTTGCCCCAGAAGCCTTAAAAACAAAGTTTAGAAGTCATTAAGACAATCTGTTGCATCACTTCAACTTCATGCAGTGTTTCTGGGTGCACTAAAAATAATGCACTTTCCTTGGTGAGCAGTTGCTTTCCAGTGGTCCTGAGAATGGCAGGCAAGGTTGGGAGGTGGGTCCTTGCAGGGCTGTGGCTGAGGGGTTGCCTGGCAGCCAAGGGACCTAGCACCTGCACGGCACCCTCTGAGACCATGTCAAAAGGGTGTGGCTCCCTTGCTTTGGACATATATTCTACCTGCACTACTTGCTCTTGCATGCCAGGCGCAACCTTTCTGGCATAGAGTGTGTTTCTTTCAAGTCCAAAGCAGCTTTTACAAGTCTCAAATTATGTATCATTATGCACGGGCCCAGTATTAACCTGTGATATGCAAGTCAGGGAAATTACCGTAGAGAAGAGGCTCTTCAGCTCAGTAAGAAACTTGCCTGGAAGTGGGCCAGAGCCTCTCTAACCCACTCCTCAGAAAACAGCTACACCAGGGTACCAAGGGGTGAATGAACTATCCACAGAGCAAAGACAGGCCCCAGCAACATGAACGTTGCAGCTTTTGTTTTAAAGTCATGCTGTCCTGGCAGGGTGTGTGTGGGGCTAGCTCCTAGTGATTCCGGGAGACACAGGTTTGCAGTTGCTCTTCTAATGACTACTCAGGCAGTCATACTGATTGTCCCTTCTGCGATTAGCATAAGGAGGGGAAAAGCTGCTTTGCTTCACCCTTACAGAGATGTATGCAGTTGAAAGGCCTTCATCACAGACTTGCCAAATGCTAGTGTAAGCAGTGACCTTTTTCCTGTCAAAGGATCCTAGAAGGGCAAATGGAGGCCTCCTCCGGAGACAGCAACAGCCAGGGCGAGAACTTGGAGCATCTCCTTCCTGGGCTGCTTGGCTTTGTGCTTCACCTGAGAACTGAGCAGGTTTATGCCTGGATCCAGCATTAGCTGAGAGCTCCATGAAGCGCTGTGACCAGTGCTAAACCGGAAAGAACACAAAGGCTCATGGATGCTCCAGGGAGAAGACACTGTGACTTCCATGAACTACATGTACCTTGATGGTGCCACCTACAAGTCAGGGAGCAACAGGTGGTTTTTTGTTTTTTGTTTGTTTGTTTTTGTCACAGATGATGTCCCGGCTCTTTGGGCTGTCCCTTTTTCCTTAGGATGTTTCAGACTTGCTTTTTAGGTTCTGCTTTATAGAATCAGAAGATGAATGGCAGGAAAATGGATTCTGAGAGGAAACAGGTCTCCATAGGTTTCACCCTATGTGTCCACACAGCAGTCTGTACATGTACACACGCCCACACACATGCAAGACATACCCATGCATGCACATCCACAAAACTTCACGGGCATTTTCAAACCTGCGTGTCACTTCTGGGTCTGCCTCCCTGCTACAACCATCCTGTTGGGGTTTCCGGTAGTAGCAGTTATACAATTAAGCCTTATCCCCTTTGCTTACCTCATCGGGAAGGCTCCTTCTAAATTACAGCAGAGAAATCATCTGATCATTTACCGTAACTGATACTGAGCTTGAATGAGCGAGCCGAAGGTGGCAATGTCCAGTAGGCCACTGGCTGCCACAGTCGGATGCCATAAACATGTCTCTGCAACCGTCTACCCACAGCTCTACTTCCCGCACTAAGATGCTACCCAGTCCCTGCCGTCTCCCACAAAGGCTGATGAATTAGACTCATCCTTTGAGTCATCTTCATTTGTCTGTCCCCATTTGTTATGTCCCTGTGGCCCGACCGTTCCTCTGTACCAGGGACCCAGGCAGGAATGCTCTGAGTTAACTCCATCCCGTGGAGAGAAACATAAATTCCCAAGTTCAAGTTGGACCATTCAGACACCTGCAACGAGCTCCCTATGGTTCTGTAGTGTGGGAAATATAGTTATGAAAATTCATATTATGGAGCAGCAGCCCAGGGCGAATGTGGTCGCCTACAGGCTTGAAGCAAACCAAGGTGAAGTGCCCCTGGGTAGTGAGGAGGGAGCAGGAAGGGCTGCAGTGGGAAGAGGGTCAGGTCCCATCACATCCTCCTTTCCTCATCTGCACCCAGCCATCTGCAGCTTACCGTGAGTTCTCATTTGGGCAATGCTGGCTCTAGTAGTTCCCAGAGAGTTCCTCCAACACTTCCATAAGCATTTCTGCTTCCGCACTGGCCTGGCCCCTCATCTGACTGCTACTCTCACCCTCTTTGTGTGCAAGCCAGACTAAGCTCAAAGGGAAGAGGTTTGGGGCCAGACGTTTCTCGATTCCAGTAAAATCCCTTCCTTTCACATTTCTGGCTTGAAATTTTCTCCCACTAGGGCCTTAACAGCAGCTTTTGTGCTTTGGGTTTGGACAGACTTGGGGATTTCTAGGAATCTTTGTGCCTCAGTTTCGTTGACATGCAGCACTGAAAACACTATAGGAAAACGAAAAACAGGCTATTAGTTTTTCAACTGTGATACGATAAGAGTGCATTAAAAGATGGGGGTATTCAGTTAGACTAACATATCAAAGAAGAGCTAGAGGCTGCAGGATCTAGTTGGTAGGCCACAATCTTTGATGGCCTTCGGGGATTCCTGGCCCCTGGTTATTGAACAAATACTGGTACTGTAGTGATGGGTGTGTAAATGGAGAGTCTCACTAGGGTGGATGCTACCATGGTAATGTTTTTTGTTTGTTTGTATAAGAAAAATGTTTCTGGTCACCAGAGGGGAAGCCAGTGGACTCAGGATATGAAGACTCGCGGCAGTGGGGGTTTCTCCATTAATGAGGTGGTTGGGCCCTCATGGTAAAGACCTAAGAGTGGCTCCTAGCAGATCCCTGGCCTGGCCAGCTGGGTGATGGGCACCCTTGACCTGCTGTTGCAAGGAAGAGGGTTACAATGCAAGGCAATCAGGCATGGCCCTTTGCCTGGTTGAGCTTTCAGATAAGGATGAGATGTGACTGATATCCCAATTTCACCTTTATAAGACACTGAACAGAGAATCTGGCTAACCGGTGTCGTACATGAGGAGGGAACAGATTTATGCAGCATCAGGGCAGTAGATAGATCCATGGCAATTTGTTATACAGCAATGGAAAGCCACAGTCCTCTTATAAAGGGAATTGAGCCAGGCTCTGCGCACGTCCAGACATTCTGTTTGGTAGTGACTATACAAATGGTCGGCTTTTTCCTTGATCAATTCAGCACCTGCCACTAGTATAGGAGAAAGAAAAGTTCAATCAAGTCAAGAATGAACCATAGGTCTACAAACAAACAAACAAACAAGAACAACTTGGGGCAAAGTTAAGTTCCACACAACAGTGTGGTCTACATGGGTACACTCTTGACTATAGCCTTTGGATGATGCAGTTTTCCCATCTCCATCCTCCCACTAAAATCAGGGCCTCGCTCAGGTGCCTGGCCCTTGGGGGCCCTCAGGACAGGGCACTGCACCAGTTTTCTATTTTTTTATGAAAAGGCTTGATATTTGACTATTTTAAAAATATTTTTTCCACCAGATTGAGCATTTCCGAAATACTTTGTGTAATGGCTTTTCCCCTATAGTCTTTGCCAACCATCATTTTTCCCTCCGTGACTGTCACACTGCATAGTGTGCTCCATCCCCTCCTCCCAATTGAGAAAAAAAAAATGTCAAGACCAATGTTTTTCCTCCCTTGTCTTGCTTTCATGTGCTATGTAGCTGGTTCTAGGCAGGCATGTATAGTTGCTGGCAGAACAGCTAAGGGTCCTTGCAAATTCAGTGGGCATTCCTAAAGTTCTATAGGGATCTGGGATCAGACCTAGCAAGCATCTAATACACCCTGCTTTCAGGAGAACACCAGATTTGATGAGGGATATCACCTTGGAAGGAAAGCATGCCGATTTTCTGTAGAAAGTTCATAGGTGGATAGAGCACCGATGATGTTAGTCTTTTGAGTCTTTCCTAAGTAGATTCTTAGCCTTGCAACATAATTCTCAACAGCAGATACCCTCCCAAGGCCCCTACACCTTCGTGCAGAGAGCCTGAGCTCTCAGAGATACTCTGAGCTGACAGAGCCCTTCTCACTGGTGAGCCACTGTTGAAGGCGTCTGCATGTGTTTCACGTGCATCTCCCACTGAGCAGAATGGCACAAGGAAGAAGCTCACCAGGGTTAATATTTTCAGGGGAATATGTAAATAAAACCACGCTGCTGTCTCAAAGGATTCTGGCATCCTTACAGGAGGCGTTTTCCAGGCTCCTCCTCCCGGGATATGTCCCAAGCACCCAGCCCAGTCTTCCACATTCTGGCTGTGGATGGCTCTTATTTACCAACTCACCTTCCTCAGACAAGAATGGATGAGCTAGTATGAGCCCTCCCAGACACCCATGGTGGGTTTGGGAAAGAATCATCTGTGTTCTTCTCACCAGTCAGGCATGTTAAAGGAGGACTGAAAAGGTCTTCGGAGCCACTGGGCCTAGAAAAATTTCCAGTCAATCCATCACCTGCCTCCTCTGGAGAAGGGGCTGCCAATCTGTGCACAGCTTAGGGGCAGGTGGGGAGAGGGTGTGAGACATTCAGTAGGAGTAAGTGCTGTGGATGCTTGTGCATGTATGGGGTGGTGTGTGTGCTGAGCACAGTAACAGAAGTGCAGGCAAAGGGCGTGGGAGACTGGGGACTCCTTTATAAAAGCTCTCCTGCCCTAAAGCAAGTCAAAGCCCTGCTGTGGAGTTGCTTTCTCTTCCTCCCTTTTGAGTCTTATGTGCTGAAGTGACCTCTCCCCCGTGGAGGTCAGAGCTCCGCTCACCCTGACACACTCGGCCCTCTGGGGCTTGATCGCCTTAAGAGCCTCAGGAAAAGAAGTCTCCAGCTAGTTTCTGAGAGAAAAGCTGTAGTAAATCTCCTGCAGAAGCTGTTTTTTCTTTTCTTTTCTTTCTTTCTTTTTTTTTTAAAGAAACACCCCGGACACACACACACATACACACACACACACACACACACACACACACACACACACACACACACACACACACACACACACGATAAAGTATCTTCTGGGAACTGTGCAGAAAGCAACAGACGGACACAAACTGCACATCATCCTGGAGGCCTCTCACAGCCTGCTTCACCCTCTACTATAAATCAGACTGGGTAATGAATGAGGTTTTAAGACATGTAACTGAACTTAAAATACAAGGTCAATATCTTGTCCTAGGTAATCCTCTGGATGATGAGAAAGTCTCCCGATTTTCCCACAGGGTTATTTCACATGCGCTTTCTGAGCCAAAGTATTTTAAAAGCGTTCATTCTTCCGTTGCTCTGCCAAATGCTAGCTTGAGATTCACATGCGCTTTTAGAGAACCTATTAATGATATTAATGATCATGGATCAAAGGCAAACCCCAGAGGTTTATGTAGAAATTCCAGACAATTATTTAGGCACTTTGAAAAGTCATCTTCCGAATGAGGGTACCAGTATCTCAGTGTGGGGAATGATGTGCTTGGATGTGCAGGGCCTAACGCAGCAATGTAGAGAAGTCTGAGAAATAAAGGAAACACATCTCTTTGATTAGAATGCATAACTATTGATTGACATCTTGTCCCTAAAGACTTCCTACTGATTTGACTGAAAGTAGATGTACTTTGGATTTGGAGAAAGTCCTCTTTCTAATGGATATTTGTCTTCCTCAACCCTGCCTCCTTCAACACCCAGGATTTACATAAGTACATATACCCCCATTTGAAAAGTAGTTCTTAACTATGGCATCGCATGGCGATCATTGAGGGAGTTGAGAAATACTAAAATACAGGCTCAACCAACCCCAGGGAGTTAGAGTGAGCTACAAGCGATGTATGTGATTCCTTGAGTGTCCACTGTAGTGGCCCTTTCTAAACAAATGGAGAAATTAACACATGGGTGTGGTGCACTAATTTCAGTACTTAAAGGGCTATGGGGTAAACTTTTTTGACAGATGAAGAAACTGAAGCCTGGAAGGTTAAGTGCCTTATACTAAAACATATATAAAATTAACTAATGGTGAGGTAGCTCCAGGACCCAGGGTTTGCAGCTTGCAGTACCTGCATGCGCATCGTCCCAGCTCTGCACTGAGGTTCCACACCCAGGGCAGGGTGTCTTCTGTGGGGGGCCTTACCACACAGTGTACTAAGATGACCAAAATTCTAAGGAACTTGTTTCCCAATTCTTAGTCACTCCTCACATTTCACACACAGCTCTAATCACATTTCCAAAGTGACACCAAAACACTTTTGAGGGACTGGTAAAGGGTCTGCAGAGAAACCTACTTACAAGTAATTGGAGGCCCAAGGGACAGAAATATAAGATAATATGGAGAGAGGGGTGGCCCAGGACTTCAGTCTGTCCTGAAAGAAGACCAGATGGTCATAGAGCATGAAGATGAGTTCACTTGGGTAATATCAGAGTTACTGGGAAGGTGTCAAGATCAGGTAAAGCCCTCCTAAGAGGTCCAATGAAACTCAGTTGCAAGCACAGTGGGAACAGACTCAAACTGTTCAAACAGCCCAGAGCCTTAGGGTTCAACGTAATCTCAATGTTCCTCATTAGGTTTTCAAAATGTAAATCCAAAGGGTCAGTGGTTCAAATGGTTCCTTTAACTAACTTAACAAGATTTCCAGAACCCAAGAAATGTTCCTGGGAGGAAAAGCATTCTTACCAGAAGAGCATAATTAAAAATAACATATTTAAGCTGGGTGTGGTGGTGCATGCCTGTAATCCCAGCACTTGGAGAGACACAGGCAATTGGATCTCTGTGAGTTTGAGGCCAGCCTGGTGTAGAAAGTGAGTTCAGGAGAGCTAAGGCTCCACAGAGAAACCCTATCTCAGAAAAAAAAAAAGTTCATAACAGTTACTTTGTCTGTCTCTCTGTCTGTCTCTGTCTCTGTCTGTCTCTCTCTCTCTCTCACACACACACAAACACAGATGCAGTAGAACCTAGACTTTGAGGTTAGTGTGGGCTACATAGTAAATTCGAACTATGGGATATAGTGAGACACTCCCAAAAGTAAGCAGATTGCATGTCAAACTTATTTAAATTCACAAACCCAAATATTTATTCATAAAACAGGTACATTTTCACTACAAAAGTGGTTTTATCCTGTGGACATTCAGATTATTTAAGGTACTTAAACAACAGGAGAAGAGCTCTCCTGGAGATTGTGGCAGTGTCTAAATCCATCTGGAAACTCATTCTGAGAATCTGCCAAATTGACACCTATTAGCACTGGTCAGAGGCTTTGGGGAGCCAAGTGCATGAGTTTACTGAGTTTTGCTTCAATAAACTGAGCTAAAATAAACCACGATCTCTGTTAAGAATGGTGAGGAAAGCTTTAATGTAGCATGGCCATAGTGTGCTACAGATGAAACTCACCAAGCTATACCTCAAATCCAATCTGAATCGGTCCCCACGATTAAAAGAAAATTTCATCTAAGTCTTCTCTGTTATGCTACATATTGACATGCATTTGCTCTGTCTTGTTATATATATATGCGCCAAATTAGAGAGGATTCTGCATATTTCTGAGAATTTAATTATACCCTGAAATTGCAAGACTGAGGATATATATATGGTTAGACTTCTGTACTGAGTGATTACTTAAATTAACTTCATTTTACAATGCTTAATTTATTTTGTACTGTGGAAAGCTTTAAGCTATTTAAGAGAAACCAGTTTTAATTTTGATTTTTTTTTTTTCTTGCTCCAACATGTTTCAATACCGGGGAATGAACTCTCTTGTCTTGACAAACCAAGTACAGTGATTTCCTCATAAGAGAAAAGAAGAAATTAAAACAATTTCCATATTCTAGTCCCAGCATGCTGCACAACGAGTTTCTTTGGCTCTTGAAGAGTTGCTTATTATTCAGAGGGCCATGCACTACCGTTTTGTGGAAATATTACAGTAAGTCCTGCCAAGGAGCTTGGGAGACACAAACGCCGACGCTCGTCCTAGGCCATTCTTTCAGGCATAGATGTTTCCTTCCCTGTTTGGGTGCCCTAGTCAGAGCGAAGCTTTTGCTGAAGCCAAAGGTTAATGATAGGTACAAGTTCTGCTGAAATCTGAACATGACATCACACATAAAACGATTATACTAAGACTCCCCGCCCCCCACCATACAAGATACACTAAGGGAAGGTTTATCCAGAGATACATTATATTCTCCAAAAATCACAACAGAGAGACTTTTTGTGTCTTTTTCTTTCTCAGGGATCACAGCACATCTAAAGCACCCTCTTCACCAGTTACCCATGAGTTTTGGTTTCTGTTTCTTTTAGAACATTAATGTATTTCCATACTTCTTTAGCATGAAATAGGGAACATAACTCTGCAGTTATTTCCTGTTCCCAGCGCCAAGTGATCCACTCTACACTTCACCAGTCATACGCATGTCTGGGTGAGTTAATCTCCAGCAGCAAAGAAAAACAATTGTGCAAGAAAAATCAGGGATTATTCCCATACTTTGTTTGTTTGTTCCTTTGAGACAGATTTCACTACACATCCCTGGCTCTCCAGGAACTCACTGTGTAGACCAGTATGGCTTCAAACTCAGATCTGTCTGCCGCTGCCTCCCAAACATTAGGATAAAAGGCATGCACCACCAGGCCTGGCCTTTCTCACATGTTTTTAAATGGTTGTGGGTGGGTGAGTGAGGAGAAATCAGAAAGACCTAACCAACTCTTATTTATTAAAATGTCATTTGAAAGTACATGGAGATGGCTTAGCATCTCAGATATGAGTTCAGTCACAATAACATCAATGGAATTGGATGAACATTTCGTCTATCAGAATCACAGAGGCCTGGATATAAATTTAATTTGGAGTATCAAGGAGCTGAAGTTTTTGACTGTACTGACAGGGTCTCAGACACTTAAATGCCAAGTTATTACAGTTGTTAAGAACATACAAATTCATGCCATTCCCTACAGTAAAACTCCACCTGATAAGTAACAGAACACCTGGGATCAATTTTTCCCCTTTGTCCATAGGTCAAACAATTGTAACACCATTCAAGAAACAAGAGATGGAGAAGTGTTTTAGACTTGCTGATGGAAAATGCTTAAAGGCAAAATTCCTTAAACATATGCCATAGTGTGGAAGCCCAGAGCGATTCCCTGTTAATCCTGTTAAAGTCCATTGTGCATGAAGGCTGTGAGAAAGGCTGCACCTATCTACAACCTAAATATACTATTTTTTCTCACTAGTCACAATAATCATTATTTCCTACAATATAACATACTTGAAAAAAACATTTCTTGACATCAAATCATCCGTATAAGTATAATTAAGTACTAAGTATGACCATAACCATGTAATGATCAAGACTCTTGTTTCTTCCACGTCAGAATATCTTAGTTCTGGAGAGGGGTGTACCCGTTGTTCTGATAGGACTGGCTTCCTGCTGTGCAATGGGGGCTACCCATGCTCTCACTGAAGACTCCATAGCCCTGGAATCAGCTCTCAAGGAAAAAGCTATTCAGTAAAGGCAGTTTCTGGTCCTTTGAGCTGGAATGATCAGATGAAACTTCCAGGTTGACAACTTATGGCTCGTCTTTCTTGAGAAGTAGGCTACACAACCAAAGAACATTTAAAGGCCTTGGGAAACGTTCCAAATCATGAACTGGAAAGGCCACTGAGCGCGCTTTGGGTTCTTGTCTGTCCTAACCATACCAGAATACGGGAGGTGTGAACAAGGACAGGGTCAAACCTGCCTACCCCGGACACACCTCTCCCATGTTTTCACCCAAGGCTTAGATGAATCACCTGTACTTCCCAGCAACCACAGCTGTAACAGCTCCTTAGGTCCTGTGTCCGTCCTACAGCAGAACCTGGCAACTAAGGGACTCGCAACCCAAACCCAATCTAAGTACAAGTCTGAGGAACACAGGGGCGCACATTTCCACATGTGGCCCCAGCTGATGGAAGCCACGGTCGCCAGGCTGGAGGACATAAGTCCTAAGGTATCATCTTCAACTTGAGTGTATTTCAGAATCACAGTCCGGCATTCCATAGGTCTGAGACCCCAACACCTGTATTTCTCACAGAATTTCACGCTGAGACCACTAGCCTCTTCACTGTCCGGTACTCAGGTTGAGGAGTAAGAGAACTGCAGCACTAGAACTGGCCCGCAGCACGCTGCACTGTGTTTCTGTACCCCATCAGGAGGTCTTCATAATGATGGGATGAGAAGGCCGCCATTACTGCTTTCTCCATGGGTCCTATATTCATGGTATGCTCCTTGACAGGTGGAGGGCTCTTTGTCAATATAATATTTTCAGGAGACAGTTATAAATATGATGAGAAAGCAATAAGCCTATTAGAAAAACTGCCTCCAGGAGGTGACTGGGAAGGCTAATTCCAACACAAACAGTTTTATAAAAAGATTTACATGTATGTGTGTTTTGACTGCTTCCGTGTATGACCATACACATACCTGGCGCCCATGGAGGTCAAACAGGGTGTCGGGTCTTTTGGATCTGGAGTCCGTGATGGTGATGAGTCATCTTGTGGCTGCTTGGAACCTAAGAGCAGTAAGTGCTCTTCGAAGATGAGACTTATTTCCTGCCCCTAAATATCTGTTTATTTGAAGTAATTACCCAAACTCCTTTCAAATCCCAGGAACTATACACTCAGTTTTTCTTGCCACTACATCCTCTGCTGTAACTTTGCAATTTCTTTCTTTTCTTGCTGGGGCCGCCCTGCACTGTAGCTAATCTGTCGGTAATTGCAGCCGAGCCGGTTTGCTCTGCCTGCCCTAGGTTGTTTGTCATACGATGTCTGGAGGAGAGATTTTCCAAAACATGGAGCTCTTCTTTAGCTGTGGCTTTTGCCAAATCTTGTTTCAAAAGCAACCCCGGATCTGACAACTCTAACGCTGGCAAAACACCGACAGCTGTGCTCTTGTCCACCATCAGGTCCTCGGGGACTGATCCATCACTTCCAAGAGAAACTCTGCTGCTGTGGTCGGAGTCTTCCGCAGAGCCACAGATCCTGCGTTTCTGTTGTGTCTTGGCTGCTCGTGGACTTTGCTTTGGACCTGGTGATGCTGACTCATAGCTATACACAGGGCTCTTGCTTAGAAGCCCTGTCTTTAACCACTCCCCAGGATGAGGTTGTTGCTGGCTGCTAGTGTCTTCTGGCTGAGTCTGAGAAACATTTTCCAGCGTTTGAACAGGAAGCTCCTGGTGGCTCTTGGCTGCTTGTGTGTCACCCTGTGCTTGACCCACGGATTCTGACAGAAGAGTGGCTGAGGCATCCCTCCTCCTTGGTACCACAGTAATGACTGACTCACTAGATCTTCCCACAAGGTTCCTGCCGCTCTGTGATTTGCTCACAGCAGTGCTTTTTGCTTCAGTTCTTCTCACACTAAAACAGACAATAAAGATTGTATGGCATGTGAGGTTTGCAATGGCATGGATTTCTCCAAACCCCCACTCCCGGGTTGTTACACCTGAGAACAAGGCATGTGCCAGCTGGCTTCTCCTCAGCACGCCTGCATATCTAGGAAATCCCCAAAGTGTATATTGAGTACAGATTGGATTAAGTGTTAACATTCACATTTCCCAGTAAACGTTCTAAATTTTCATTATCAGTTCATCAATGGAGTCAAGATGTAATCACTTTAACAAAAGCAAACAGGTCCGCATCTTTAGATGTTAAAGGCAACACTGCTTGGGGTCGATATGCTAACTTTTTATAGGAAATGCTTAGATACATAAAGCACAGGATGTGTGTGCATACCCACACATATGCACCCGTGCACACATGCACACATATTTGTGAGTAAATACTAATCTAGAAATTCCCTCATGACATATTCAGGTATTAATCAGCAGATGCCAGGTTTATTCATCAACATATGGGAATAAGCCTCAGTTATTAGACTTGGTTAGTACTGGGAAAAAGTCAGATAATTATCATTAAAGAAAGTATAACTATGACAAGCAGTATATCTACTCTGTTTATCTATCATCCACCTCTCTCTCTGTCTGTCTGTCTGTCTGTCTCTCTGTCTGTATGTCTGTCTGTCTGTCTCTCTCTCTCTCTCATCTATTATCTATCTATCTATCTATCTATCTATCTATCTATCTATCTATCATCTCTCTATCATCTATCTCTCTACCTATGCACTCATTTATCAATCATCTATCCAATGTCTTTCCACAGGATACACATCGATAAGACAAACTTTACCTATAAAACAAACTTCCAGGGAAGGACAGAAACTGCATAGGAAAGTGAAAGACTTAAGCCCTTAATTTTGTCAAAGAGTTGACAACAATACATTTACAAATAGCAAGAAGCTTTTTCAGTCATTAAACTCAAGCACTGAAGCTGAGATATTTACTTTGGCTAAGCTTTGTTGAAACAAAACAAAACAAAACAAAACCATAAATATGTTGCTGTAAGGGGCCCAAGGGCTCTCATAATTACATTAAAGTCAGAAGAGCATCTTACAAAAGGAATGTAGTTTTTAGGTCTGTCTGCAGTTACCTCAGGAGCTGTGTGAAACACACCACCAGCAGGTGCTTTTCATCTTCAAAGAGCTTGTAATTAATCACTCCTTGCATCACACCTGTGAAGCAAGGAGTCCATTCCCACTGTCCAGAAAGCAAGAGCAAC
Organism: Acomys minous; assembly: GCF_964271855.1. Lineage (NCBI taxonomy): Eukaryota > Metazoa > Chordata > Mammalia > Rodentia > Muridae > Acomys > Acomys minous. Next base: position 12,246,436 of record NC_140485.1, read on the forward strand.
AGGAAGGTGGGAAGGACATGTACTAATACACGGCTGTGGGCAGAACCAATGTCAGGGGGCTTCTGATTAAATTCCATACACTGCCGTTACATGACGGACTATTCTGGTAACACAACTATCCACACAGGCAGTCAGAAAAGGAGGAAAAGGAAACATGCTGTACCTACATTTCTTTCAGAGCAGTTCTCTTGAGCTTTGTACCAGGAGAAGGCGAACTCTCAGCACACTCAACAAAATAACCAGACAGTCCATGGATGGCACTTTTGACCTACTCCGAAAGACAGCAAAGGTTCAAACACAAGTCTATTAGCTAAACACCAGGGAAGACAGATACAGCAGGCATGCTCAGACGAACACCTTTACTTTTGGAAATCTATAGAAAATAGATTGCTGTTCTAGGTAGTTTTAGCTGCTTTCAGTTGGGAATTTTCTGGCGTATGTCACAACTGGCTTTGTATTCCTATCTACACAGTTCATGCATTAATATGCACCATGAATATACAAAGCCATAATGTGAAACATGCGGATCTCAAGCCATCTAGAATAATATCTGGTACTCTGTGGCCCCAAAGAGCAGACTCTCTGAGCCAGCAGCAGCAGCACGCCTGAGAGAAGACAGCGACAATCGTGAGATTTCCTCATTTCCCTTATCGATCAACTTCTCAATATAGCCTCTGTTAGCCTTAGAAGTGTATCAAGTCAAAACTTTTAATATTGGTATTTTTTTAAATGGAGCTTCTCAATCTTGGTTATTAAACAAACAAACAACAACAACAACAACAAAAACCGGGAGTCTTTGCCTTCTTATAGTAGCCATTGCTATGGTTTTATACACACATTATCTGCCTTTAAAAACAAATCCAAGAAGCTTCATAAGCCGGTAATTACAAATTTTTAAAAAGTCTGCCAGCCTTTGCCAGAGCTGACCCATGTAATGTTTTTGGAATTTCTTCCCTTGGGTTAGAGACTGATGGTCCAGATAAGGTGTTATCTGCTCTTGTTGGCTGAGGTACTAAGTATTCTTCCACATCAAACTTCTGCAAAATGCTGGGACCACGAGGAACACTTTGGCAGCTACCAGTAGGTCCTTCTTTTATATAGGCTTACCTAGGAACACACAGTGATAGTCTTTGAGATTCTGAAGGATGGCAGCCACCGGTATTATTTCAGAGTATCTCTAAAGGCTTGATCTAATTGGTGCCCACAATACTAAGTTGGGAGGATCCTTGCACTCTGGGCCATGGCTGTGGCTTCAGACCTGGGCTAAGATCTTTCAAAGACATGTCCACTTGTAATGTAAATTGTTTTTAATGGTCAATGAACAGAGTATATCTGGCTTTATTGGTTTACATTGCATTGTAATGTCTTTTTTTTTTTTAGTTTGTTGTTTCCTAAAATTAATTTTTGGAAAAAGAATACTTCAAGTTAAGTCAGAGAGGAGAGGCGAAGGAGGGTCAGCTGAGAGAGATTGGGAGTGATGGGGATTTATGTGTGAAACACTTCTAAGCATGTCCTGCGAACACAGTCGATTTTCCCCTCACTGCCACACCCTGTAAGTGCTGTATTTTCAGAGCTGAACAATTAACATAAGGAGCATGAGTCAGGCTTTGAACAACTCTGTGAGAACCAGAAAGCCTTTTGCTATTAGGAATGATGTGAATTCCCCAAGGCTGGAAGAAGTCCACAATGGAAGGCAGACAGGGTCATAAATAACAACAATGAGTTCTGCATACACTGTAGAACGTATGACACAGTGATGCTAACCGGCCCTTCAAATCTCAATCTCAGTATGGATTCAGCCACTGACTTAGTTATGTTTAAAAAGTACATGTGTTTCCTCTGGGAACTTCAGAAAATGTCTTTAAGAAATACAGCAGTCTATTCTTGTCTTAAAGTCCTTTGACGGGGTCAGGGATGACTTTGGAAGAAAAGTGATGGGGGCTGGAGGGGAATGTTCTGTGGCTTCAAAAGGGAGAGCGGAGAGAGGGGACAGAGGGGGGAAGACAGAAGAAGAAAAGGGGTACAGAGAGAGAGAGAGAGAGCGTGCGCACGAGAGAGCATGTACACACACACACACACACACACACACACACACACAGACACAGACAGAGACATACACACACTCCTGAGTGCACACTGAGCAAGGCTGGTCTCAAGCTTATAAATTAAAACCACATTTGGCAGTTTGTTTAAAAAGACATATTTACATTTGTATGAAGACTGGGTGGGCAGGAAAAAAAAAAAGAGGTTAGTCCCCTTCCTCAGGCCTTGAACTGTCAGGACTCATTAGATGTCTCTTGCTCATGCATTTCTAGGGTCATACCCCTTGTTACTAAATCAGAGCTCCTGGTCTCTAGTACTGCCCCCTTCAACTCAATATCCTAAAGAAGCAGCTATCACCTAAGTATAGGATTTGTTGAAGGGATTTTTCTCCTGATAACTGCTATTCTGATCAGGCACAAAAATGAAATTGGTTACTTATCCTTAGACAAAACTCCAACATGCAAATAGGCGGAGCCCACTCGACAGGCTGCATGGCTTCTGGAACATGCAGGGATGATACGACTACTCTTTAGATTCTGTGTGAGCAATTAGCTGACCATCAGCAAGGAATACAGACAAATTTACCATATTCAAAGAAGCTAGCACACATTTAGCTCAGTCAAGTCCAGAGTAAGCATTCTATGAAGGTCAGGTACTTAGGGAGTAGACTACTCAGGAGAGGACTTCATAGCTTATTCTGCATGCCTGACAGAATGTTATCATTTAGGCCAAGGATGAAATCCTGTGAATGTCATTTCTTGGTATACTCTATTCTTAACCACCTGACCAATTCCTGCCACTTCCTTTTTGTTTCAAATTTTGGGAGTATTTTAAAGGTTCTGGATTTAAACGTTTTCTACCTGAGAAATTACCAAGGGGGAAGCAGGACAAGGCTACCGGCCCCAGAAGTCTAACCTAGGGGGACACCCTGCCCTCAGTACTTGTGCAGCTCAGGGAGGGAGGCCCCAGGACAAAGGGGTCAGGCCTTTCACTGTCTTTCTTAGGGACCAGTGAGTACATTTCAGGGTGAAAGCCAACCAAGCAGGTCTCACTATACAGATGCAAGGGGAAGGCTGAACTGGAGGAGTGTGTACACATAATGAGGACAGACAGGACGCCATGTCATCTGCTTTGATCTGGGAACATTACATTCCTGGACAGAAAGATGACTGAGGGCATCCCCACCAAAACAAGGTAAGCAGCTATGCCACAGTTACTGCCTCTAATCCAGACAGATTTGAGATGTCCTTATAATAATGGCCAATATTCAAGCTGCAAAAGCACCTGGAAACTGAGCGAAACCTTGGAGTTCATCCTGCAGTGACTTGACTTACTGAACCGCAGTCTCAAACATTGTGGGACGAAGAAGTGGGCTCAAAATGACAAAGAAACTTCCCACTTGCTTGAGTTAGGACCTCCTCAGAGAGTCTGTAAGATAAGCTGGGACTCCCAAAGGCTAGCAGAAGGTTGGCTGCCGTGCAGGCACCAACGAAGGTAATCCCCCCCCCTTTTTTTTTCAGACTACTAGGCGTCATCATGGAAACTGTGATTCACAAGGTGTGAGGTGGGGCTAGGAGACCCATATTTAGGATCTCAGTGATTCACATTCTGCTGATGTACACAAGACAACACTCAGGAAAGGCAGCAATAGAGAAATAAACTTAATCTGGTACAAGGAGACAGTCAGACAAGACTGCAAAGTGTGTTTGCATTATCAAGCAAAACCACCTTGGGAGCTTGTTATGAAATGTTACAGATCCCACCAAGAATCTACTTCATTTGTGTCCCTAGGGGCTGGGATCAGGGGCAGTATATTTTAGGCAAGCTCCCCAGTGATTCTTATACGCAGCAGAATTAGTCAACTGCTTTTAAGACGTGGTACTGGTAACATCTCTTAGAATGACCCAGTTAGGGATCACTGAACTCTGGTAGGCATAGTTTGTAGCCCTTAGTAAAAAGATGAACACTGACTGAAAAAGGCCTCCTTTCACAGAGCCTCTGCCAACAGGGAGGGGAATAAGCAAACAGACAGCGTGGTTTGGGTCCCCTCTCCAAAATTCAGCTATTGCCAATGTCCAAGTATTAAAAGACAGAGCCTTGAAGAGGTGATTAAATCAGGAGGGTGTTGTCCTCATGAGTGGCATCAGGTTCCCTTACAGAGCATGACAGAGGGTGTTCATGCTTGCCCTTCTGTCTTGCATCACACAGAGACATGTCCCCTTTTCCTTCAGATGATGTAGCAGTAAAGTACCAACTAGGAAGCAGAGATCAGACTCTCCCCCGACAGCAAGGATACTGGTCCTTGTTCTTGCATGCCTCAGCTCACAGTGCGCTGAAACACAGTTCTGTTCTTTAGCTGCCAATGCAAATCTGGGAAAGTCCTTGCATATGGTGTCCAAAGCCACTCAGAAGGGAATGAGTTTGGATAGAAAAAAACAGATGAAAAGCAGTTGAAGATGCAGAAAAAGAGACAAAGGAACTGCTGGTAAGGAAAAAGAATGCCAGTGTCCCCAGAGGCAAGAAAAGAAGAGAAATCAAACACCAGTGAAAGCAACATGAATAGAATGCAGCCTTTTGAGCACAAGCGAAAATATCAAACGATTCTTAGACATCTAGTAGCTGCTTTGGGTAAAGTGCTGAGATGTAACCACCTACTATAGGTGGAGGAAAGTTGAGATAAGCCAGAACACTCCAGTACAAATATAATATGAGCTGTACAAGTAACTTGAAATTTTCTATATCCCATTAAAGAAGTAAAATTGGTGAAATTAAATTTCAATATGTACTATTTAACAATGCATATAAACATTATAACATATAATCAGTATAAAAATACCAAGCCATTTTATGCACCAAGTCTATAGTAGCGTGTATGAACTTTATTCAGAGTCGATAATTTCCAACTTGCCTGTCTAATGCTTAAAGGCAGAAGGTGGTCACTGGAAGCCACATTGGTAAGCACAGGCCTAAACAATATGTTGGGAGGGTTTTTCATTAAGGAAAAGCAAAGAAATGGAGGCAAACACCAGTGTCACTCCCGATACAGCCCAATGAGGCAGGTTTTATTCCTGTTAGCACAGCCCAGGGCTAGATGCTGACGGTCAGGAACTAATTCAACATGAACAAATGGCACGAGGTAGCAATGCCAATGACTAGATGACTAATGTAGTTTTTTTGGGAAAACTTTGTAGCTGGTTCTCTAGCATTTACTTAGAAACACTGGAACTTCAACATTAGTTGAGGTTGGAAAGGGGATAAGATGAGTGTGGAGGGGGCAGGTCAAACCATTGATCATGCCTATGCATGATGAACACACACATCCTACTCTTTGTTGATTGGAACTCTTGGTATATCTCATGACCATGTCTGAAAACCTGTACAAGGGCTAGGTCACCACACTGCTGTTCACAAGATTGTAAAATATGCCACAGGAGGAGAGTACAATCCCACCTCAACCCCTCCCCCACTGTATGGGATTAATTAATATAATATCTTTTTGTCACCACTATCATCTTTTTAGAGATGAATCCAGTTTCTCACTATAAATGTAATGGGGTATCTTCTTATTCTATTTTATTCACCCTTAGTTAAAATAATAGTTCAACTATATTTTAAAAGGGAACAATTCACCAAGTATTATGTGTATACAGTCTTAGGCATACTCAAAAAGTCACTGTTTCTCCTTTCTCATGATCTGCTAAGAAGATCTGTCCAGGGCATATCAGCAAATCAAATGGCAGAGAGCACAGAGGTGAAGGTCACACACTGGCTTGTCCAGGGCCAGCTTTACAACCCCAAAGACCTGCTTTCAGTTTTGCTTGTGAGCGTGGAGAAGTGTATGCAGCACTCTGGAAATGGCAAAGTGTTGCACTATTTTTCATGACATTATTGACTAAAACAAACAAATATACAACCCCTGATGGTTTCACAAATAACTTCGAGTTGGTAAAAAGGCAAAGATGCTTCTTATACCTGAATATTCCCAATTCCCAACGTCTTTTTCCCAACATCTCATCTGTAGGGCTGACCTAGGCAGCACTTTCTCTTCTCTGCAGAGTGGCCACATACCTTCTGCTGTCATAGAGGGATGGAGGTGAAGGAAGATGACTCTGAATCAAAATTTCTTGTCTACAGTCCCTTCTTGTCACTATCTGGGTGAGAGATTTGGAAAACTGACTTATCTTTGTTGAGGATCAATTTCTTCATCTGCTTAAAAAAGTCAGGGCTGTTCTCTCCACTGGGGTTTCTGCTGCTGCACTAAAACATCATGACCTGAGCACTGTGGGGAGAAAAGGGTTAATTCCCCTTACAGTTCTCTCACACTCCTCAGGAAGTCAGAGCAGGAACTGAAAATCTATGGATGAATGCTGCTTCTTGGCTTGCTTGCCGTGGCTTCCTGCCCAGAGTAAGGTGTGCTGCCCCACATTGATCATCAATTAAGAAAATGCACCACGGGCTTGCCCACAGGCCAATCTGGTGGCAGCATTTTCTCACTGAGGTTTCCTCTTCCAAAATGACTGTAGCTTGTGTCAAGTTGATATAAAACTAGTTCAGCTCAGCTGTCTTGGGTGGAGATCTGTTCTCTTTCCCACTGGGAAGAAAAGAGCTGCCAGCACCAACCACCATATACAGGCAGAAAACGGAGCTGGCACGGAGGCTGGCACAGTGGCGAGAAACTCAGTTTGCAGAATACTCTATGTGTCTCTGATCAAACTGTACCTAAAGTCTGGAGTTGTCAGGGACATCAGTCACCCCACCCCACACCCCATCCCCTGCTGCCCTGGATGGTATTTGGAGTTGTCCTGTCTGTCCCTTGAAAACGAAAAGGTTCAAGACACACAGAATCTCTTCTCAAGTTTCTTGTATACTGAAGTTATTGTAGGTGCCAGGCCCCTGCACTCTGCCAACAACACCTTCTATAAACATTAAGAGCAGAGTAAAAGTATAATATATCATATCAGTTTATTTAGAGAACATGTAACAGTATTAAAGTATAGAGCGGAGAGCACTGAAGTATGTAATATTACTTTACTGCAGTGCCTGCTGGCTTTCAGGCACAACTGCGTAATTAAATTGTGGCACAGTATAGTATGGAAGGCTGAGTGGTTATAGAGAGGCAGCTGAAAGGAAGCTCAGACATGAGAATACACCATCTCAGACCACAGTGTGCATGGCCATGCCAAGCACGGGTCCTAACACCATCGAGAAAACATCTTCCAAAATTCATTTTCTAATGCTTTCTTAAACTAGTTAGCAATAAGTTAAAGAAATAAAAGGGGGAGAGATAGAGGGCATAGGAGAGACACATTCATTGTAATTTCAGTATCAGCATAGACTCAAAGGAACGAAAACAAAATGGAGTAAAACAAACAGGGAGGTGGCACCTGATGAATTCTACATGACCGAAGGCATTTTTCTAAGGGCAGTGGAAGTAGACATGGGTAGAAAAGGTGGGACAGGGATCAGCAGCTGTTAACTGTGTTAGATGCCCAGGAGGCAGTGATGGCAAGTCATCTGCCCATCTCCCACACTTGAGGGTCTTTTTCTCTACAGATTTCTGTCCTCAAGTCCCTCCTCCAAGCCTTTCTCTCTTCTGCTTCTAAGAAAGGCTGGATTGTGGATTGTGCTGCTGCCAGGGTTAGTCACAGATACTATGGACATTTCCTTTGAAATAAGTTAACAGTGTTATTCTATAGGGCTGACAATGTAGCTCATTTTAGATAAAGTGCTTGCCAAGTATTCACAAAGCCCTAGGTTTGAACCTCAGCACTACATAATCTGGGCATGGGGGTGCACACCTGTGGCCCCAACCCTGAGGAGGCGGAAGCAGCAGAGTCGAGAGATCACCCTCAGCTACACAGTGAGTTTGAGGACAACTTGGGATCCATGAGATCTTGTCTCAAGAAAACCCAGTATTTCTCTTTTAAAGTTGGGACTGGGAAGCTTCTGTATACAACTCTAGCATGTGGCCCTAAAAATCAAGGAAGTTACCTTGCAGGAAGTGTATGCTTCACAGGGATTTTCCAGTTCACATTCATCTACCCTGGAGAACTTAAAAATAAATCTTGACCAATCTTAGGCTATTGTTGAGTCTCTGGTGCTGACAAGTATGATGAAAGATGTGTTTTGCTTTTGTTTTTTTAAATAATGGGTTTGGGTCTGTGGATGACATAGGGGCCTACTGAATACTATCAGAGTTATAAAAAATTTATTAACTTTGATCAGATAAATATTAAAATACACTGGGAATTACCTTAGGGAAACTTGGCATATCTCTGGGGTGCCCTTGTTAAAAAAGTACCTCCTCTACTACCATGTCTATGGCTGCAAACTTACAGCAACCTCAGCAAGCAGCTGGCCCTTCATTCAGGGTACAGACTGCTGTGACTTCTCAGGTGCTTGACCTCAAGGTCTTGGACAGAAAGAAGAGTGGTGGGTATGATGCCTTCCACAGACGCAGGTAGAAGGACCAGCTAAAAGGCAGGCTGAAGAAGCCAGGATATTAATGGGAAAGAGCCAAAAGGCCAGAGAGAAGCATCGCAGATGTCTGTCTCCTTGCAAATTGCTTTCTAGACCTGGCCCTCCGCCTGGGGATACGGAAGAAATAGTTCTTGCTATTTTCCTTGAGCACGGACAGTCAGACCTCTTCTTTCCAAGACTCATATCTCCTGATAGGAACAGCTTTTGTGGACTTGTCTGGGAACGTCATCCCTATCTAGGAACGTCATCCCTATCACAACATCGTTTCCTTGGGAAAATGAATGGTGTATTCTAAATCATCTGCTTATTAATGTATTTTCCAAAAGTAACCCATTCACACACTGAACTCCATCTGTGCCGTCACTGTGGGTGTTCTGTGGAAGAAGACACCTAGAAATTCAGGCCTGAAAAGTCTGCTCTCTCCCAGCTCCCAAGACCTTGGAGAAATGAGCGGGATTCCCCTCCAGCGTCTCATCTCTGCAGGGTGACCGACATCTGGGCAGTCTCTAACTGCTCAATAGAGCTCTATGTGACCGCTAAGTACGTGGGGACTGATTACTAGCTTTTTGCAGTTTTTGTAATTATAGAGGCACACAAAGAAAAGGGCCTGACTTCTCGGGAGAATACTATATGCAGATGGGTGGTACCATGCATTACTCTAATTTCTAGACCATGAAGAAGACACATCATCACCCACTAGTCTAGCCCGGTGACATTTCTATTAACTCTTCTCTGCGGAAGAAGGAACCAATGGTAATAATAATTAGTGCTCATAAGTGCTTCAGAGTTTATAAGCCACTTTCATAATTATTATCTCATTTGACTGTTAGGAAAACTTAGCAGGTTTCCAAAGTACTTATCACATTTACCTCTGTGTACCAAGTCAGGGGCTCATTTTCTAAAGCCAAGTGTGGTGTCTGAAGTCCTCCAACAGGTGATTGGCGACTGTCGCGGTCAAGGCCAAGTCTTTATATTTTAACTCCAATATTTTTCCTGTGTTCTACTCCATACTGTGTTTTTCCTGATTAATCTGCAGTATAACTGGTCACTGAGGAGAGATTTCATGCCCCTGAACATAAAAGGAACACTACGCAAAACAAGCACAGAGCATTTGAGGACCAGATATGTCATTTTTGATTACCCTAGCTAATTATCAGTCTTCTTAGGAGTCTTCTAGTTCGTGGTTGACAGGGGACCTTCAGATGATGACATGCAACATACCTCATTTGCAATACTACTGGTTAAAACTTGGGAGAATTTCACTATTAGGAAAGGAGAATAGGACCTCAGATTTCTGTAGCAAATATGTAATATTTAATTGTTGGGTTTTTTTTTTTTTTTTTAGACAGGATTTCTCTGTGTAGTGTTGGCTGTTTTGGACTCACTTTCTAGGCCAGGCTGGCCTCGAACTCAAAGCAGTCAACCTGCCTCTGCCTTCCTGAGTGCTGAGATTAAAGGGGTGTGCCACCATGCCCAGCACAATATTTAATCTTTAAAAGCAATCTTCCCTGAGAAATATTTTCCTAATTTTCTGTGTCATATTCTAGTGAAATGAGCCAATAAAGAACATCTTTATTGCCATCACTGGCATTTTCATTAAGATCAGCCACCTGCCAGTCCTTTTAAGAGCAGTGGGAGGAGTGCTGCTAAGGGATCCTGTCCTACGATGATGGCCCTATACTAATGTGTCCCTTGACTATCTGTTGACCATGTTCTGGTCCTAAGCCTTGACCCCAGCTACCTGGAAAAGGAACTGGCAGTCGGCCTCCACAGGTGGCTAGCACCATGAGAATCATTTATCATGAAACAATGGCCTGGCTTAAGAGATATATATTCAGCTTAGCGCTTAAGTCTTGTCTTCTGTCAGGATGTCCCAGTACGCCTTCTAATGACACACTGCTGTAGTGAGAATCTAGCTTATGCCGATGACAGCTATTTTATAGGAGAACAACAATGTCATAGTGCCATCAGCGAATATTTCATTCTAGGAGACAAAAGGGAAACTTAGTCCCTAGAAGGGATTGCTATGAGATCTTGGTGGTGAAGCTCATCAGCAGAAGCAACAGGGTCTAGCTTTCCACGATTAGCATGGTGAAACAACAGCAACAACAACAACAACAACCAAACCAAAAAACAAAATATGCCACCACCTCTCTAATAAACTGTAGGAAAAAATACTTATTTTATATAAAAACACAACATCAAGATTCTCCATGGTAGAAATCATTATGGAAAAGACACAAACTCTTCCTGCCACATATCAATGCCTCACTATTGGAAGACAAATGATAAGCTCACTAAGAATTATTATTATTATTTTAAAAGAATTACTATTCTTACTCGATAAGGATACAATATAGAAATACATCCTCAATAGACCATCAATAGGAAAGTAGTAGTGGACTAACATACATAAACAGGGTCCTACCTAAATTAAATATGCACTGACCTCAGTTATCAAGTCTGAAGGAATAAAGATTAGATTGGTAACAAAGGTTGAGCTGGGAGTCAGGGTAATTTTTACTTTCCTTTTGCATATTTGTATTTAATCTTTTGATGCAACAAACACACAGGATTTTGATAACCACTTGCTAAGGAATAACCAAGTTTGGAATATTAGAAAATGGGCAGTTAGAAAATGGAGCCTTTCCTTCAAACTTGAGGGCCTTTCCCAAGTATCCTGGGACATCTTGGCAGCTGCATGTAATTCCCATGAACTGTAAGTATAATTTCAGACAAGAATACTTCATATAAAAATTGGAAAAGTCATGGACTACTTATCCTCTCATTAGGGCATAGAGCTAAAATACTCAAACTTTTCTGTAGTATATTTCTTCTATTCCTTTTAAAAATTATATTTCTCCTGTTTTAAAAACATAAGGCCTAAAATGTTTAAATGTTTTCTTATAACTGCTGTTTGTCTTTCCTAAACTATGACTCAATTCTGCAAGATTACTGTTATATTTAAAAGGTCTATCTTGTGTGAAAATCACATTAAAATTCTTATTTAGTGCATTTTCATCTTTTTTTTTCCTGACAGAAATTCCATGTGAGAAAAGATTTTTGAGATAATGTGACACTCTCTCTTTCACATGAAGGACTTGGCCAGCAGAGCTCGGACTATGCACAGCTGAAGAACACAAGCCTCCCGCTAAATATAACTCAATCTACAGTGGTTTATTACTTGAGACTAATTTTTACTTCAATCTCACATTCATAAGTGAGAAGAAGATTTTCTTTTTAACATAGCCTGGCTTAAGAGACATGTTCAACTTAGAGTTTAAATGTTGTTGACTTTTCAGTCCTTCAATAGTGTGTGTGTGTGTGTGTGTGTGTGTGTGTGTGTGTTTATGTGCATACATGCACACACACATGAAATCTTGACAGATAGTTTCATAGCTCAGCTATAACTCAGATGAAGGACAAGACGGAAAATCCAAAAACCTGAATGCATAAATCTGCTTTTTGGCAGCACTAACACTGAGAATCAGTTTCTAATTTCAAAAGGGATCTCAGACTTTGGCATACTACAGCCTGAAAAGAAAGAGTGGAAGCCTAAATTTGGGGCTTTCTTTCTAAAGTCACAGCTTTCAGGCTGGGACTGATTTTAGGTGACCACGACAGCTAATAGTAGTGCCAGTCTACCAGACTATAACAGCTAGAGGGCAACAGCATTTTCTTATTTTTGTGTCACTGAAACCCAGTAGATATCCTCATATAGATCCAGCACCCAGAACATTCTGTTCCATGTAATGGCCAGGGTGGATGGGAACCGTGGTCTCCAGAGACTAGGAGTGGCTTGTAACCAACACACAATCCAACAGCTGCTTTGCAATGACCCTGAAATGTCCCAGATATATACAGTGGCCCATGGTTATTTACATAGCTTCAATAAAGAAATCACAGAGACCAGGAGGTAACTTCAGATTTCTCTAACCCTCCAGGGCTTTACAACTGAAAAGGAACAGTCTCTACGTAGGAGACTTACATTTGGGGTGGGGCGCGGGGGTGGGGGAGGGGTGAGAAAGAAAGAAATAGAAGGGAAGCCAATGTTGTGAGACATAACGAAGTACAGTAAAGTCTGACTTGTGTTCTTTATACTGCTAAGGAAAAGTGAACAGAAGAAGCAAAGGTACAAGCTGTCAAAAACAGAAACACTGGCTCTCCATCCAGCAGTAGGTCACATCAGAGGCTGCGAGAGCTTTCAGAGTTCTTATGAGAAACTCTAGTAAGAAAAATACAGTGACTCATTTCATAATAATGCCCTTGCCTCCCAAAGTACACAGCTCAGTTCCCACATCCCAAGCACATGGACACAGGACAGGGCCATTGCAACACAGAGGACCTTCCTCTACTGTCTGTCCCCACTGTCTGTCCCCACATGGACAGAGTTGACAAAGGGGGACCAGGCTTCTCTGGTCTGTAAGGGAAGGGGCTTTCTCTGCCTCTTTTGTGCTGCCTGATCTGGTATGTGTTCTTCAATGCAGCCATCTTGAAGAACTGGGACACCAAATACTGCTGGTTTCCTAGTCTGGAGGCTGAAAGACTCCCTTGGCAAAGAAGTTCAGTAGATGCTTCTAGATCTCCAAACAAATTCTCACATAAGACAAAGGTGGTCCAGAGAGCACGGAGAACTAAACTCCGCAAAGTACCAATGAGAGGCTGTGGATGCTCTCAGGTACAAGATTACCCCTTCCCCCTCATCACATCTGTGGATGCACAGCAGCAAGTTATATAAACAATTGTAAGAAAATAACTGTAGTTTATTGCCAATATAGGTACACGGGAGCCAAGTTCCCAGGCCTTGCTTAGTCAGAAGTTCCTTGAGCATGACTACCAGGAGAGAATGAGCTGGATCATGTCTCTTTGTAAATGTCACTGTAAAATGAAAAGAAATCCAAGTTCTTGGGGTGTGTGTGGGGGAGTGATCACTAGCTTTGGGTATCTGAAGTGCATCATAAAAATTAATTTCTTCTCTCTTTCCCTGGCAGGAGCATCAGGAAGGGAAGGGTTGTTTATTGATCCCTAAATAGCTGAGACAGGTGGACTCGAAAGAGGTCAGATGTCAGTGGTGGAGAGACAGTATGACTGACTTGATGAGGGATTTGTATGAGGGCCTGGATATTTCACAGCTTCTATGACAACATATCTGAGAAAGTGGTGGGGAGAAGGCCCTGAAGAGGGGAGGTGCTCAGCTGAGGCTGGAACACGGGTGGCAACGGAGCTGGTTGGCAGTACTGACTCCTGCACGTGTGGCTGGGAGAGTGTGTACGTGGAAGGGAAAGTGAGACGACACAACCAAGAAGAGCCACAAAAAACAGTGAGGAACTTGGGTGATATAAACAGCCCCCTCCTTGTGAGCTAGCACGGTCCACTTCGATAGTGGGCTCACTACAAACCAGAGCATGCCAAAGAAAGAATGGACCGTCCCATGTGAAATGGTCAGGTGGTTAAGAATGAAAGTTCTCAGCAACTAGGAAGTCCCCGGGATTACAGGATTTATATAACAGCAGCTACAGAAAACGTACATCTGTACAAATACTAGACCCCTAAGGGGATAATGTTTCATTCGTATTCAGTGGTTTAATTCCTCCTTAACAATTTAAGATATCAAGTATTAACATTACACATCAGATATAAGATCTGATTTCTCCTGTATCCCATCTGCAAGCAATAACATTCTGGTAGAGTTAATAATTGTTTTTTTTTTAACTATGTATCAATTCTTTCTTGCTCTGAAAATCAGTTAAGTGATATTTATTAAAATCTATGCCAGCAGAATTACTTCAGTATTTATTAATATACTAAGATAATGTAATATCCTGGAAATATTTCAAAGAATAAACTTTTAATGCTTTTTGCCAAATTTGCTTTACTGATGTTATTTTATGTACATATGCAGAGTCTTTCTGATGGATAAAGAGGAAATAAAAGGGTTGCACTGTTTTTTTGAAAGGATCCTCTGCTCAAAACAAAGGAACTAAATGCATGTATGAATTTTCAGATCTTGACTTTTTTCTGGCTCTTTATTATCTCACAGAGGCTCTGAAACACTTTTCTTATATATTTAAGATGAAATAGGAAGCTGGTTTTATACTATGTGAGCCAAATTTCACATTTCATATGGGTTGAAAAATAATAAACAACAGGGATAATCTAATATCTCCATAAATTATTTTAGAAGCATAATAATCATGTCTTTCTTTATGGCTGGGTTAATGTATTCTATATTTTTTTTTCTTGTCATGGATGGTTCAAGCCATAGACTTTTTTTTAAAGGACAAGCTAAATAGACTGAACTGTGACTGAAGCAAGGCACATATACACATGACAGGGACACTGTTAAGAGCACATGTTGAGATCAAAAGCCACAGCTGTAAGCCACAGCACTTTGAGTAGTTTTTCAACATCTATTTGTCTGAATAAAGAACTCTGGTGACAGAGCAAGAAAGGCCCTGATTGAGCTTGAGCGTAACATGAGAAAAGAGAGCAAGAGAAAACGAACTCTATTAGCTATGAAATAATACACTGGGGAGAACACTAGTTCTCAGGGAAAATGTGAGTGATTCACCATGGGATACAACTCGGAAGCCGTGACCCCAGTGGAAACTTTCAGTGGAAGCACAGATTCTGCTTCTTCTCATTTACATTCCATCACAAACACCACCAAGGTTCTCCTGATGTGTCGTCATTGCTTCATTTAAAGTTGAAAGTGATAAGATAACTGCTTATCAAACTAAATATTCAGGGATTTGGAGGGAAAAAACCCCCAAAAACCCAACTTATTGATTAATCGACTCATTAAGTGATCAATGTTAGTATGCAAAACAGGAGGTAAGGCATCTCTGATGTCTTAAAACATGCCGAACAGAGGACACACACACACACACACACACACACACACACACACACACACACACACACACCTACACACACACACACACACACACACACACCACACACACACACACACACACCACACACACACACACACACACACACACACACACACACACCACACACACATACACACCTACACACACACACCACACACACACACACACCACACACATACACACACACACACCACACACACACACACACACACACACACACACACACACACACAGTCACTCGAGGTCACTTAACACTAAACAGATTCTCTTTCAGAATTGTTTTCATACATACCGATTTTTCATTCTGGCTTGACCAAGCATCAGGACCAAATGCAAGCTGACTAACGCAGACCACAAATCTCTCAGGAAATACACGCAGTTCTGTACAAAACAAAGAAACCCAAGTTTCTAAAAGTATCAACACCATGAAAATAGAAATTATTGTTCCCAGGTTTTTGTT
This sequence comes from Acomys minous, assembly GCF_964271855.1. Taxonomy (NCBI): domain Eukaryota; kingdom Metazoa; phylum Chordata; class Mammalia; order Rodentia; family Muridae; genus Acomys; species Acomys minous. The sequence goes on from NC_140485.1 coordinate 12,262,315, forward strand.
AACTTTCCATATGGCAAGATGCACAGATATGTGACTGGGGTCTTGTCTCCTTTCTCTCTAGAGGACTCCCACCACTTCGGCAGAGTGAGTTCTAGGAAGAACCAAGGGTTTGCAAACTAGCTCACCCCAGGCACTGAACTATAATAGTGCATGGAACTTCTGGGCAGGCCATTAAAACTCTTCTCTGTTAGTATGCTGTTTTCTGTTTAAAACATCTATTTGGGAAGAACTATTAATGTTTTCTAATCAACATACAGACTTAAAGAGAAAGAAGAAGAATGTGAGATACAAATGTCAAAAGTGACCTGTTCTTGTTTTTCCTAGTTAGTTTCCTTATGTCTTCCTAGTCAGTTGCTCTTGAAAAGAACTAAAGGGCTAATACCATACCTGAGAGCAAACTTCAAAGCTCAGGAGAGAAAAATAACAGTGTCTCTTAGAAATTGAGGGCTGGTCTATTGAGGGCTAGTCTAAGTGTGCTGTGGTAGAGATGGCATTAGACCGCCGTCACAGCGATCCACCCCTGCAGATTCTGACAGTAAAGCCACTTACTTCCAAGTGGGAAAGGATGAATGGGGCACAGAATAAGGGCCCCTTAAGTCAATGATGTGAATATAAGAGTGATAATTCATCTGCATCATTTCTTCTTTCAGCTGCCTTGTCTGTCCATCTGTACTTCCACCAAACACCATCTAACTGTGGGACTATGTCTGGAGTGATATGTAACAGATATGAACAGACCTATATGAATTGAATGGTTGGGATTCTTCATCTCTTAGCACTTGCTGCATTGCCCAAATCTTTTTAAAAACACATACATATATTGCTATAAAACAGTCATTTTTCTCTAAAACAGAAAGATTCCCTCTTAGATGTGATCATCTTTTTAAGACAGAGTTATAAATCAGGTAAGTGATCCCTTTCAATATACCGCATGTGAAGTACTGAATGAGACAGTAACATATCCCCGTTTGGTTCAACTGTTAGTTAAGCAGAAACGTGTTAATTGAACACACAACATGAACTCAGGCAACACCTTCTCCACTTGGCTAGGTCAGAGCTCAAGACCTAGAGCTGATGCTACTGGAGTGGTTCTGTCCTGAGCCCTGGGCCGCTGCTGTATCTCACCACAACAGGTCAACTGCTCTAAGTAAAAGCTCCACCCTCCTGCCTCACTTGGCTCCCACTCCTTAACAAGGATGTGCCAAGCATTCAGAACCCTCCATGACTTCAGCCCAACCTGCTGTTCTGGTCTCAGTCAACAGGAGCCTCCCATAGAAAGGCTTCATTACAGGAGGGGTCATGGGTGTGTCTAAACTTTGACCCTATACAGATGTTACATCTGAACGGAGGCCTCAGAAGATTTTTTTGAAAAATTTTAAGAACAAAATTATAAAAAAAGTTAATATGTATGTATTAATTCTTACAATAAATGATTGGGATTAAATGGGAAGTAGCCTCTGTCCCACTTTATGGAGGGAAAACAAGCCATTGAATTCATTACTTATCCTTTCTCTCCGCTATAAATAAATCAGAAGATTAAAGTACACTGTGTTATTTAGTAGATGAAAGTTAACATTCAAAATTATTACTTCATCTATTTTCTTTTCAAAACTAAGAGCAATAGATTATGAATACTCTGATAAGCAAATCGATTCAAAAGTTTCCTTTGAATCACTTTACTTGATTATATAATAATTGATTTGTGTTGTTTTAATACTTAAAAGATTTAAACAACATCAGTCCTCACCAGAATATAAAGCTAGATTTTATAGTAACAGATAAAAGGTTAGCTTTTTGAGTAAGGTCAACAAAATAGAGGCCCTCATCATGTGGCTAGTACAGGGGCTGGAGAGATGGCTCTGGGTTAAGAGTACTGGCTGCTCTTCCAGAGGACCTGGGTTCGATTCCCAGCACCTATCATGGTGGCTAAAAACAATCTGTAATTTCCGTTTCAGAAGACCCAGCCTCTTCTAGTCTCCAAGGGCACCAAGCCCATATGTGAGACACACATGCACATACGTACATGCAGATGTCATACACAGAAAATAAAAAGAACTTTTTAAAGACAGGGTAATATAGCTGAGTAAGTACAGATAATCATGGATATTCCATGAACACTTCCATGAAGGCAGTTTCTAAGTTGTTTCCTATCTTATATTCACAATGACGGAGTCTAAAATAGCTGAGCTGCATTTTCTACAGTCAGGTCTATTCAGAAAGACTGGCCATCCTCGCCTTACTTCACTGTGGCTGACATCACTGTGGCCGTGACATCACTGTCCACACCATGACTTGTGGAAGTGAAGGTTGGGAGCTGGCCTCATTAAATACTCGAGGAACGTTTGGTGGCTCTGGGCTGCCAAAGTGCTTTCTTGTAACTCGTCTTGCCCTTTTCCAAAGGCTACGGTGGTGCACTCACCCTGACAGGATGATTCATAGTTCACCTGTTCACTGAGTCACTTTCAAAGCCCAATGAAAATGCTATGACACCCCAGAAAACTGAAGTCCAATGTGGTCTAGCTCTCTGTTCCCATGGGCAGTAAGCACAATGAACGGAGCATGAGGGATCAGTAGGTTTTGAAATACTAAGTGATGTAGTCAAAGAAGCAAATAGGGATATTTGTTCTGTAATTTTCAACCCTCTTTTGGACAAACTAGTTGTGTAAAACCCTGATCCATGAAATCAGATCCTTACCAGTATTCTGTGAGCTCTGGATACAGCGAAGGTGTATCCCTCTCTTGAGGAAATAGGCTGTGATCTGAAAGCCATAACCTGGAAAATGAAAGTGAAATCGTTAGATTATTAATATTCCTGATTTCCACAGACCCTTCCCCTGCCTGTCATACAGTATGTACTTCTCAATAATTAAGAAATAAGTGAACTGACATGGGCCTCACGTGAGTGGACAGAGCAATGTTACCATACTAGCTCTTCTAAGAGACCCAGCCAAAGCACCTGGCATGACTCTACGTCTGCAGTCAGTTCATCTGTAGAATGAACAAATGAGGAGGTCTAACATGTCTGAAAATTAATGATTTCAGATGGCTGATAAATTAAGCCTAAACTGATGCACAGACCTTGGCCACCTTCCAATATCCACTGCTTATCATGCATTAAAAGAGTAACTTAGTATTTATTAAAAATGAGTACACTCTGTAAATAAGCTATGACTTAACTCAAGTGCAGTCACATCTTCATAAACAATGAAATGTAAGAAATACTGCATGAACTAAAAGCAAGCAAAACAGCAGCAAAGCACATCCTCCCAAACTCCCAACTCACCAGAACAGATAACAAAAAAGATTGCATTAAGTGTTGGCAAATCTGTGGGAAAATCGGCATTCTCATATGCTGCTGATAGAAGTAAAAATAGGCAGAGCCATTTTGAAAGAGTACTCAACACCTAAAGCTGAAATTTGTGGATTTCCATGATAGCATTCTTCACAATGGTCTCAGATTGGAGCCAAAGCAGAGAAGATCCATCAAGAGTAGAATGTGACTTAATAATATACTGTGAAATACTATGGTTCCCTTAAAAATGTGCAAACTATAGCTACTGCATAAACTTTGCCCCAAACAGTGACTCTTCTCTGTGAAAAAAGAGATATTGCCCCTGCTTCAGAGTGCAGCAGAAGTCCAGGCGATCCACTGACAGCATTTGCCTGCCTTTCCCGCCTTTCTTTCTTTTGCACCTCTCCTCAGTTACCCTGAGCTATAAAACACTGGGCTGATGGATGACTTTCTTCTGAAAAGGTCAAGTAATAGGGCTTCCAGTTACCACACACATGTGGGGGTAGGGGGTAGGGGGTGGAGAGAGAGAGAGACAGAGACAGAGACACACACAGAGAGACAGAGAGAGAGAGAGACAGAGACACAGAGACAGAAAGACAGAGACAGAGACACACACATGCAGGGGTAGGGGCGTAGGAGGGTGGGGGTGAAGAGAGAGAGAGAGAGAGAGAGAGAGAGAGAGAGAGAGAGAGAGAGACAGAGAGACAGAGAGACAGACAGAGACAGAAACACAGAGACAGAGAGAGAGACAGAGACAGAGACAGAGACACAGAGACAGAGACACACACATGCGGGGGTAGGGGCGTAGGAGGGTGGGGGTGAAGAGAGAGAGACACACACACACACACACACAGAGAGAGAGAGAGAGAGAGAGAGAGAGAGAGAGAGAGAGAGAGAGAGAGAGAGACACAGAGACACAGAGACACAGAGAGAGACAGAGAGACAGAGAGACAGAGACACACAGAGACAGAGACACACAGAGACAGAGACACACAGAGACAGAGACACACACAGGAGGGGGTAAGGGAGAGAGAAGCAGAGAGAGAGAGAGAGAGAAAGAGAGAGAGGCAGAGAGAGAAAGGGAGAGAGTTAGTTAGTTAGTTAGTTCCCTGAGCTGAGACATCTCAGAAAACTGCTAAGTCTTCAAGACAGAGCAACTGAGACCATCAGGGAAATCAAGTTCTTACTATTTCTAACTCCACGACAAGGTTGTTCTGGAACCATGTATATAGTTAAAATACAACCAAAGAAGCTCCTTCCTTTCCATTCCCTACCCTTCCTATCACCCTGCAAGCAGACTTAGGGTACAGGAGCGCACAGGTGTGATGCTCTGTTTAAACATGCAATGGCTTTAACAGCACAATTCCTTCAGTCACGCAGATTGTGAAATGACATTGACAGCCACAAAAAGATAATCTCCAGATTACAGTGATCAAATACATTTTCCCTGAACCAGTAAAAATCAGATTGTATTTCAGTCATACTGCTTGCTTCTGCTAAGTTTTTTAAAATATGTACAAAGTTGTCATTTCTCTGAGTGCTTTAAAGAAGCATTCCATTCTTTAGGTCACTGAGAAAATAAAAGTCACCACCACATCTGTTTATTTGCCTTACTACGAGGTGAGGTGTGGTTATATAAGAGGAATTTGTAGCAATTTGGGACTCAAGAACACATCAAAACTTAGAAGTGAATTTTCACATAATTATTTGCGTCTTATGAATGGCTAAACAAGGAAGAGAATGCGCCACATTCTTTGCCAGTTGTCCTAGGCAATTAAGATGCAAGTGGCATCTTCAAAGTTTCAGATTCCTCCTGACAAAAATCTCAGCAACAGAAAGTTATGATCAGGAAGTCACTAAATGTAAGCTGATCATTAAAGCCACTGCAGTGAGTTCATGAAGCCTGTTATGCAGAAGGTACCACCTAACTGATAAAGAAACTCTATACATAAAAGTCCTAACCAGTGAACAATCTTCATCAATTGATCCAATACAATGCCTCCTCCTACAGGAAATAATACAAGGCCTAGTCCAAGTGGTTTGTTAGTGAAATCACTAGGACAGAACCTTACCCTGTACACCTGTGGGCCTCATGTACCCATGTCCCCTGAGACAGAATTATGTGCAAGAATCACTCCTAAAGTGGCCAATATTATTATCATTATTAGTCTCAGGAAAAGTAGCCTAATGGTTCTTCAAACAAAATGGTAAGTTTAACATTTAAAAAGAAAGAAAGAAAGAAAGAAAGAAAGAAAGAAAAAGAAAGAGAGAAAGAAAGAGAGAAAGAAAATATTTGCACCTGCTTAATCTAACTTCACTGGTCATATGAAACTTTATTGTTTAAAGAGAAACTTGAAGAGAGATTAAATACAAAAAGGTACCTGTGTCAGTTCTTGAGGAAAACTAAACTTGATATATAAACAGAGAAAATTACTGCCACTGAACCATGCTGAGCTGAAATGCTTTGGGAGATGTATTCCATTTCCATAGATAAGAGGAAGAGATAAGGACTACATTCTTATCTTTGTTCTTAATGAAACTGAGTTTACTAAGTTCAGCTGGCCACTGAGGTTTTGTTCTCACTCAGGGTTAAACCAAGGCTCCACCACTCTGAAGATAACAGTGATGTGGCAAAGAATCCAGGTCTGTTTCTTCCCCACTTGGTACCATCTCTCAGCTTTCTGCACTTATGCTCTAAATGCACAAACCAAGTGAGGTTTTCAGCCTTTGTCAGAAGCTTCTCATCACTGCAGGCCATGAGTAATACAGAGACACATCACTAGTAGAATTATCAAGAAGAGGGGATACTGGTGTGCTTGGTCATTGATATTAACCCTTACAAAGTTTGTGAAATTATGGAAGAGGGGAAGGAAAGACTAGAAGAGACAGAAGATGGGAAAGGTTTGCAACAATAAATCTGGACACGACATGGCCATTACCCCCAGGCACACTCACTCCCATCAACATTTTATCATGAAATGTGAAGTGCACATGAAGCCCCACCCCTTCCTGGAAAACTATAAACAATTAATGGTGCTGGGGGCAAGGGCTGTCACTGGTCAGTTGTCCTGGCATCAGTTAATAACCTACCCGTGCTCAGGCAAGCAATCTTATGGAGCTCAGGGGCAGCACACAAACAGATGACATCAAAGGAGGAGAGGAACTTAGGAGGGCTTTCGGCTGGAGGAGGGAGGGAAGACAGGGATCGATTGGGAGTGCCCTTATTGTTGTTTAAATGACTGAATTTCACTGAATACATGAATGAAACCGCCAAAGAATAAAACAGAGATTAAAAAAAAAAAACCCAGTCAAGGGCTGGAAAGGTGGCTCAGAGGTTAAGAGCACTGACTGCTCTTCCAAAGGTCCTGAGTTTAATTCCCAGCAACCACATGGTGGCTCACAACCATCTATAATGTGATCTGATGTCCTCTTCTGGTGTGGAGGAGTACATGCAGGTAGAACACTACATACATAATAAATGAATAAATATATATAAAAAAAACTGTCAGGAGACTGGGAAAAAGATACACAAGTAGGAAATGTGTTTTACTTGAAAAGCATCTGGCAATTATGTTCTAAGATCACCAGGCACTTGCAAAAAACACTGTAGTAATCTGTTTTCTCACTATTGTGATCCTCTTCTGCTGGGGAACACTGCCTTTAGATTTTGGAAGATCCAAAGGTATGGGGGAGGGAACACCTTTGTAATGGAGGTCTCCTTTCATCACAAATCTCAGCTATATCCACTCCTAGAAATAATTTCTATTTCTCAGTTAATTAATGCCACATGATTGCCCAATATCAGAAAGCGCATCTTTTTCCTCACCTCTAGGGAGCCCCCAGGGCCTTCAGTCTCTCACTTCTCACATTCCATGCTTCATAAACAACTGATGTTGTTCTCCCTATCCACCTACATACAGCCTCCAACTCCCCACTGAGGCTCAACTGAGGACCAGTTCCTGCAACCTTTCTATCCTGCTCCACCACTTTTCACAAAAGTATCTAGACTCTTAAGAAACAAGAATACCGCACTGTCTTCCAAGCTCATATGAGCATGGCCCATTATGCTCCACTTAAAGCATCCAGTGGTTTTTCTAGTTCAGTGTTGCAAAGTTGTCCACATTCTTCCAACAGGCCTGTCACAGCAATATGCCACACCATGGTACCAACCTCTGTCTTAGTACTATTCTATTGCTGTTAAGAGACACCATGACCAAGGCATAGAGAGAGAGGGAGAGGAGAGGAGAGGGGAGGGGAGGGGAGGGGAGGGGAGGGGAGGGGAGGGGAGGGGATAGAACAGAGACTAATACATTTTAAAGGAATGGTCACTTACATTGGATATTGTAATTTACAGTGCCAAGTCACTGAGAGGAAACAGCCTCTTGAATTACTGTGAAACTATTCAGCCCCATTAGTTTTCCAGTTGACTCAGAGCCAAAGTGACTTGAGCATCCTCACAGCTGCCAAGGGAAGTTGGTAGTGTGGTGCATCACACAGAGACCATGCTGCTGAAGTGATGAGAGGGCATGGCAGGTGTGCACTGCTCCACTCACCTACAGCATGGCTTTCTTCCAGCAAAGCAGCCTCCCTAAGCATGAGAAGTTCAGGAAGAGCAAGTGTTCGTGTCCTTCAAACTTCTCTCACTGAAGGGCCTTCATCATTTGACCATAAACACCACAAATATTTAGAAGAATGAACTGGAGCCACATAATCCCCCAAACTCCACCATCTAGATTCAGTAATGACTAATCTGTATCACATTTCATATACACGTTTTCTAAGCCACGTCAAAAGAAGTCAGACATCATGAAGACTTACTTTCCTTATGTGAGTATGGCCTCCAAGCAACAAGCAGTCTGCTTTATTACCAAAATTCTATGCCTGAAAAGTCAAACTGCCTCAAGATCTGAAAATCTTTGACCACTGCGATGATGAGCAAAAAGTTTCATATTTTGGAGCATTGCAGAGTTCTAACTTTTAAATAAGGCATACTCAAACAATGACGTCTACATAACCCCCCACCCAAAATTCTGAGATCCTGAAACACCTCAAACTCAGATTTTCAGTCTTAACTGCAAGTACCTTTTTATCTGCTGAACCATCTACAGGCCCCTTGCATGGTTTCTTTAAGACAGTGTCCAGTCTAGCAATGAACTGCAACACTCTTGCTGCCATCTCCCAATCCTGATGTGTACAACTACACCTGCCTAACAATGTTCTTTGAGTAGTAGACAACAGGTAGTGACTAATGTATATTTGTTTTGAGATAAGGTCTCTTACGTAGTCCAGGCTGGCTCATCTTACTATATAATCTTGCCTCAGCCTCCTAAGTGCTGAGAACACACGCATGTGCCAACACATCCCAGATCAACGTTATTCCATTTAACTCATGCTACGTACAAAGTCAATGTCGCATGAGTAGTTAAATATCAGCTAGCAGGCCCGCACTGACGCCCAATCTCAGTTCTGTTGTACACATCTGTAGGCTTTGAACTTTTTCAAAGTTACTTTATTTGGTGTTCTTTAATGCTTACATCTCCCTTCCTACCCACCCACTCTAGATAGGGGAGAAAAGAGATTAATAAGAACAGAAGAGATAGATCTTCCTTGGAGCGATTCCACTGGCATAGATGGAGGATTCCAATAGACTAGTTAAACAATAAACCAGCAATTCAGCAAAGGTGACTGTAACCGCTGGAACCTGGAGCCGCAAAGCCTTCTGTGGAGCAGTTTTCTCTATGAGCATCTTGAAGTGGAGTGATGAACAGCCAAGACCAAAAGCCTACCTCTTGTTTTGGACTTATCTATGTCTGTCTGTCTGTCTGTCTGTCTGTCTATCTATCTATCTCCTCTCAGAGTCTGTACTAGGATGTTTATTAGTTGGCAACGACCATGTTTCCGCAAGAGGCAAATCCTCTTGAAGTGGACAAACATCACCTGTTCTCTCATAAGTCTGTTTTCAGTAGAAAAACACTGCACACCTTCACACAAGTCTGTTTCACATTCCACACTTGGGATCAAAACAAAAACATGTTTCCATCCACTACACATGTCCCTTTTCTCCAATGCTTTACAATTACCTGGACTTTACTTGTAGCAAGCCTTCATGTGGCAGAGCAAACGCCTCTCTTGCTGCTCAGTATTATTTTCTTCTTTATCAATTACACTTGTCCTTTATGGCCTCTGCCCTTCCACTTAGCTTGTCAAATTGCATGAGAAACATACTTTTGGATGTTTGATTTAAAAGACCCTGAACCATATAAAGATCAATTTCAAGAAAACTAGGGCTTTTCCAATAAAACTGACTACAAATTTAACACATTAAAGCTTCTGATTCTTTTTTAAAGAACTATAATATCTTTCCACAAAGTTGAAAATGAAGGATTTTGTTGTTATTGTTGTTTTAATTTTCATGTGCATTGGTGTGAGGGTGTCAGGTCCCCCTGGAACTGGACTTACAGACAGTTGTAAGTTGCCATGTGGGTGCTGGGAATTGAAGAGCTGGCAATGCTCCTAACCGCTGAGCCAAGTTGAAAACTAGTTTGCTGCCACTATTATATACTCCTTTGATTATTATAAAGTTACTAATCCTAATAATGAACATTGTATACCATGACCATCACAACCTTGAATTCTCAGCAGCTTCAATTACCTACAGAGCCACACAACACTGACTAAGGCTTTACCACAGCTGGGGGTAGGGGCTCAGAAGAAACACCCTTCCCCAGAACATAATCATAATATTTACTGACAAACTCTATGGTTCATTGTTTTTACCTGTGGTTTTTCATCTCCTTGTTTTACTCTTCACGTTGGGATTTCTTATAGACCACTGAACACTATTGCTAGCAGGCTTGTATCTGATATTCTCAATGATCAAAAAATACTTGGTGTTTGCTTGAGACAAAGTTGCATATAGCTCGGGCTGGCCTTGAAGTTGAAATCCTCTTGCCTCAAGATCCCGAACACCAGGATTATAAAGATATGTGTCACCATGGCAGATCCACATTGTGTCCCCCCAACATCCACTAAAACTTTGTGTGTTTTACCAAAGGTGATCTTGCACAGGTTGTTTCTATAAACAAATAAACAACAAACTTACCCAAGATGCAATAATGTAACTGATAAAATTTTAATTGCATTTATACCAATTTCAGGAAACAAGTAACTAGAGAGTTTCTATTAAACTACAAAGATAATGCCTATATAACCAAGTATTTTTCTTCAAATTGTTTGCATGTTTGGTCTGTAAGAGAACTATTCCTCCCATTGCTAGAATAGAGTTCTCTGAAGCACTTGTGATGTGGAATACTGTCCCATTCAGGAATTGTTCTATGCTTAAATGAAATCCATTAAATTGACTCCTGTCTCAAGCTTTAAGCAAAGCCAATTGAGAGAAAGTGAGTTTCCTCAGTAGTCATAGGAAAATGACAAATGGGACACTTGAGATACAGAATCAGAGAGGGATGGTGATTAACCCAGTATGTGCACAGGGACAGATGGTGAGGGTTTCACCTTTGTGAATTCATCATAGATAAATGGTAACTTGCTAGAAACACAGAGTTTATGGAGAGTTGGTAAGATAATGAGCAAGGCTTTAGAGAAGGACCAATGAGTATCTCTAAGTGGCTCTATTTGGAAGGCAAAACAAAATAGATTTCTGGGGAGAAACCACACTGAGAAAAAAAACTGACCAAAAGGTAAGGAAGAACAACAGCAGCACATGCTCACTGAGAAATCTAAAGACAAGGGAATCGGGGTCGGGGTGGGGGTGGGTGGAGCAACAGCACTCAAGGCCAGCAAAGGGGAGCCCACAAGAAGTAGTGAGACAAGAATAAGCAGGGCACAAGTCTCAGAAAGGAGATTAAAGAAAACAAAATGCTGAGCTGGCAATCAGGAGGTATTTGGTAGTACTCTTAAAGTAGCTTCAGGGGAGAAGAGAATACCAGAGCGGCTCCCCAAAGGCAAACATCTGCGTCAGGAATTTTGTGGAGATGAGAAGCAGAACATAACACAGGGCTTCAGGAGAATCACTAAAAAAGGTTGGGGCACCCTGAGTTTCCTTCATGCCACAATTCTGTGTTCAGTTCCTAGTCCTGGTCCACTAGCTTTCTCCTGACACTTACATAGTCTGTCTTCTCCCCTACACTTGCTGCTCAGCATTTGTCTATTACACACGTTTCTCAGTTCAGTCACTGTCATTTAGATTTTCAATTCTGTCTTAGGAGGTCTGAGGTCCTTTTCCTGGCCCTGATGTATTCACTATTCAAACCATGGATGGCAAGACTAAGTATTTCCCAAGCTGATGACCTCTTCTATTTTCTCATCAGTTATTAAAAAACTGAAGAGATAAACACACACATAAACAAACAAGTAGTTCAGGTAAGTATTTATTAGTTTAGAGTCTCTTCAGTTCCCAGTCATTGGTCCATGGTAAGTACCTATATTCCTATGGGATGTGAATTTCCACAGCAGATGAGGTTTACATGACCTACAAAGTGTGTAGCTCTTAAAGAGCTCCAGGGAATTCTGATGCAGAGTCAGTTTGGAAGTCACTGAGTTCTAAATATTGTCGTGCTGATTTATAGGATGTCACACATAAATGAACGAATCTTGTTAGAGTAACAGTGGTATTTCACAAAATTCTTGGAAAAAGAAAAAAGATCTATGATTCTGTCTGTGAAAACAAGAGATGCAATACCCTCACTCCTTAAACACAAACAGGTCTTTGGCAGGGCTTCTGTAACAACAGTGACAACGCACTAGGAGAAAGGTTATTTCTAAGGCACCAAGGCCCAAACTATACAGGCAACCCAGGACACATCAATGCATATTAGCTCGGGAGGAGGAGCAGCAGGAAGAGGAGGAAGAGCAGGAGCAGGAGAAGTAGGAGCAGGAGGAGGAGGAGGAGGAGGAGGAGCAGGAGGAGCAGGAAGAGGAGGAGGAGCAGGAGGAACAGGAGGAGGAGGAGCAGGAGCAGGAGGAAGAGGAGGAGCAGGAGGAGCAGGAGCAGGAGGAGCAGAAAGAGGAGGAAGAGCAGGAAGAGTAGGAGGAGGAGGAGCAGGAGGAGCAGGAGCAGGAGGAGCAAGTGAAGGAGCACGAGGAGCAGGAGGAGTAGTTGCAGGAGGAGGAGGAGGAGCAGGAGGAGCAGGAGCAGGAGTAGGAGCAGGAGGAGTAGGAGCAGGAGGAGTAGGAGCAGGAGGAGGAGGAGCAGGAGGCACAGGAGCAGGAGGAGGAGGAGGAGCAGGAGGAGCAGGAGCAGGAGGAGGAGGAGCAGGAGGAGCAGGAGCAGGAGAAGCAGGAGCAGGAGGAGCAGGAGGAGGAGCAGAAGAAGCAGGAAGAGGAGCAGAAGAAGGAGCAGGAGGAGGAAGGAGAGGAGGACGAAGAAGAGGAGCAGGAACAGGAGGTGCAGGAAGAGGAGGAAGAGCAGGAAGAGCAGGAGGAGGAGGAGCAGGAGGAGGAAGGAGAGGAGGAAGAGCAGGAGGAGGAAGAGCAGGAGCAGGAGGAGCAGGAGCAGAAGGAGCAGGACGAGGAGGAGGAACAGGAGGAGGAGCAGGAGGAGGAGGAAGAGGAGCAGGAGCAGGAGGAGCAGGAGAGAAAAACCACCGAGTTTTCATTTTTTTCTTGTGGAAGTTCTTAAGAGTTCATATAAAATGTGCCATGATGAGACATCACAGTTAATATTAAAAATACACAATGCCTTGTGTTCCTTCCTGGCATTTATACCAGAACTCATGCAGATTCTCACCAAAAAAGGAACTAACTAGGAACATGGATTTTTTTCTAAAACATCTATCTTAATTTTTTTTTTTTGAGACAAGGTCTTCCTGTGCAACCTTGGCCAGCCTGAAACTCACTGTATAGACTAGGATGGACTTGAACTCACAAAATTATATGGCTGTCTTTGCCTCCATAGTGTTGGGATCAAAGGTATATATCACCTTGTGCAACTAGTTTGATATTCCTATCTTAAATACCTAAATTAGATAAGTTTCAGAAAGAGATATAAAGATGTTGTTATAATTTTGTTTTGCTTAAAGAGCACAGTTAATTAACAATATAAATACAAATGAACAAATCTTAAGTAGTAATTAGTAAAAAAAAATCATAGGGCAGAAACTACATCTTCATTAATTAAATATTGTTAGAATGAAATTAAAAAGTGCTACAACCATAAATCAGTTTGCTGGATGAAATGTAACAGAAAGTGCTCTCCAACTGCTACCCAGTATTCCTAATCAAGGATACAGACTCACTGCTAACAGGACTTCAATCTCATTGAGTCTGTGACCCTGACTGCCAGTGGGCATCCAACACCCAAGCTGGGAAAATATGTCAGTTCACCGTACTGACACAGCCAGCCAACCCAGACCTGAGAAAAGCCAGGACACCTGACCTGCTCTTTTCAATAAATACATAGGGAAACAAAAGAAAACTGGAAGAGGAGTGGATATTAGAGATGCTCAAAAGAGACACATCCAACTAGATGGATATGGATAAATGGCTCAGCCTAATTTGCATCTTGATTTGAATAATCCAACTCTAAAGAATACGGTAGTAAAATTATAAATCTGTGGCACTGTTTTATTTGCAGAAGATGTTCACATAGTATAGGTTGGCCTCAAACTCCTTATGCAGCTGTAATTGCCCTTCAACTCCTATGCCTTTTTTGTTTTTGTTTTTGTTTGTGTGTTTTTTCAAGACAAGGTATCTGTGTAGCCTTGGCTGTCCTAGACTCGCTTTGTAGACTGGCCTTGAACTCACAGTGATCCACTTGCCTCTGCCTTCCAAATCCTGGGATTAAAGGTGTGCGCCAGCCCTTAAACTCCTAATTCCCCTGGCTCCACTTTCGAAAAGCCAGATTAGAGGTATGTACCACCATACCCAGTTCAATTTGTTTTAAAATTAACATTTGATTTAAAATTTTTTGTTTACAAATTTTTTCATGTTGACTCATTTGCTGTTTTCTATTTATGTTGAATCAGTTATGTAATATCAGATGATTTCAAGTTTTATATTAAAACAATCAATCTCAAGGAGTAGAGGGAAAGTAGGAGTTACAAAATGGTATTGGCTATATGTTTTGTATATAACTGATTTAAAAATTTTTTATTTTATTAATTTATTCTTATTACATCTCAATGGTTATCCCATCCCTTGTATCCTCCCATTCCTCCCTCCCTCCCATTTTCCCCTTACTCCCCTCCCCTATGACTGTGACTGAGGGGGACTTCCTCCCCCTTTATATGCTCATAAGATATCAAGTCTCTTCTTGGTAGCCTGCTATCCTTCCTCTGAGTGCCACCAGGTCTCCTCATCCAGGGGACGTCGTCAAATATGAGACACCAGAGTACATGTGAAAGTCAGACCCCACTCTCCACCGAACTGTGAAGAATGTCCTGTCCTTGGCTAGATCTGGGGAGGGGTTTGAAGTTTACGGCTTGTATTGTCCTTGGCTGGAGCCATAGTTTGAGCGGGACCCCTGAGCCCAAATCTGCTTATCATAATGTTCTTCTTGTAGATTTCTAGGACCCTCTGGATCCTTCTACTTTGCTATTCTCCCATGCTTCTCTCATCTAGAGTCCCAATAGGATGTCCTCCCCTCTGTCACAGTTTCCTGGTAAGTGAAGATTTTCACGGGACATGTCCCTTGGGCTAGTATACAGATATAAGTGAGTATAGACCGTTTGACTCTTTCTGCTTCTGGGTTAACTCACTCATTATGATCACTTCTAGTTCAATCCATTTGTCCACAAATTTTGGGAATTCCTTGTTTTTAATACCTGAGTAGTATTTCATAGTGTAAATGTACCACAGTTTCTTTATACGTTCTTCTATTGAGGGACACTTAGGCTGTTTCCATGATCTGGCAATTATGAATAAGGCTGCTATGAACATGGTTGAGCAAACTTTCTTGTTGTGTGCTGGAGCATCTTCTGGGTATATTCCAAGGAGTGGAATACCCGGGTCTTGAGGAAGCCCTATTCCCAGTTTTCTCTAAAATCGGGAACAAGGCAAGGCTGCCCACTCTCTCCATATCTCTTCAATATAGTTCTCAAAGTTCTAGCCAGAGCAATAAGACAACAAAAGGAGATCAAGGGCATCCAAATGGGAAAGGAGGAAGTCAAATTATCCCCATTTGCAGATGATATGATAGTGTACATAAGTGACCCTCAAAATTCCACCAGAGAACTACTACAGCTGATAAACACCTTCAGCAAATTGGCTGGATACAAAATTAACTCCAAAAAGTCTGTAGCCTTCCTATACACAAATGACAAGCTTGCAGAGGAAGAAATTAGGAAAGCCACACCCTTCACATTAGCCACAAGCAATATAAAATATTTAGGAGTTACTCTAACCAAGCAAGTGAAGGACTTGTTTGAAAAAAATTTCAAAACTCTGAAGAAAGAAATTGAAGATGACATGAGAAGATGGAATGATCTTCCTTGCTCATGGATCGGGAGAATTAACATAGTAAAAATGGCCATCTTACCAAAAGCAATCAACAGATTTTTTTTTTTTTTTTGAGACAGGGTTTCTCTTTGTAGCCTTGGCTGTCCTGGACTCCCTTTGTAGACCAGGCTGATCTTGAACTCACAGCGATTAGACTGCCTCTGCCTCTCTGAGTGCTGGGATTAATGGCATGTACCACAATATCTGGCTACCAGAACTGAAATTTTTGATAAGTTCAACAAATAAAAGTAAAGATTCTTTTGAAGAGGGTTTTAAATAAATATCATGTGATGAAAATATTGAAGAACCTTAAAGATGATGTACTTCTTCTAAATATTTGTGTTCATACAGCCTTTTTCCCGAAAGTCTCAGAACACACATCATGATTGAAACTTGCTTCTATAGGTAATTTACTAGGACTGAAAATAGTACTTAACAAGGAAAGCATAGGTATCCTTTACTCTGTTGTGAATTGTTTTTCTAAGTAGATAACAACAGCCCAAAGGAAACATGAACAACAATGCTCTGAAAGGAGATTAGAAAGAGCTCACCTTCCTTACCCTCTAGCAAGGGAGCTACTATGGGTTAAGAACGGGGCCTCAGCTCAGACTTCCAGAACTCATCCAGCGTTAACTGACACCCAGGAGACTCGTGAGTCACACCTGATACCTAGGGTAATCATGTACATTTCTGCACAGGAAGAACCTGGCTATAGCAAGGATCTCTTTCTGCACACTGATTTGGCAAAAATAGAATAATTAGAATCAACAAACTTAAGAAAGTGCCATCTATGTCCATAGAAGAAAAGCTTTGGTTAAGACCAAGAGTACTTTCAAAACTATTAACACATTAGTTGTTTATAACAATTTAAAATTACATTTTGATGACCAGGTTAAAATGGACTCTCTGTGTCTGTCCCTCCCTCCCTCCCTAACCATCGCCATACATTTGTGCATGGGTGATATAACATTGGCAAGTGGCTGCCAGGAGCGCCTATGAAAGAGTCAGTTTTCTACTTCCATTGTGTAGGTTATAGTAATTGCAGGAATTGACCTCAGGTTGCTAGGCTCAGCAGCAAGGCCCTTTACCTCATGAGCCATCTGACTGGCTGCAGACTAGTGTGTGTGTGTTGGGCAAATCTTTTTTTGAATCACATATTATTTACAAATGTATTTTTAATTCCCCTAAATACCTCTTTCTTGTTCATTTATTTTTAATGTTTTTATTTTGGTGCATGAGGATGCACACATAGCGTGCATGGATGTGTGTGCAAGTATATGTGGAGGCCAGGGGACACCGGGTACCCTACTGAACCAGTCTCCATCTCACTCCTCTGACACAAATCTCCCATTAAGCCTGCAGCTAGGCTGTAGCGCAAGCTCCGGTGATCCTCCCGTCTTTGTCTCAAAGGAGGCTTGGGTACTAGGATCCAAACTCATGTCCTCATATTTACAAAGCAAGCACTTTTAGCCACTGAGTCACATCTCCAGCCCCCAAGCCAGAGCTGTGGTGGTTTGAATCGGAATGGCCCCTACAACTCATGTGTTTGAATGCTTGGCCCAGAGGAGCGGCACTATTAGGAGGTGTGGCCTTGTTGGAGGAAGTGTGTCACTGCGGAGGTGTGCTTTGAGGTCTCCTATTGTCAAGCTATGCCCAATGTGGCACACAGTCTCCTTCTGCTGCCTTGGATCAAGACATAGAACTCTCAGCTCCTCCAGCACTATGTCTGTCTGCACGCTGCCATACTTCCCACCGTGATGATAAGGGACTGAACATCTGAAACTGTAAACTGGCCAAATGAAACGTTTGCCTTTATAAGACTCACTGTGGTTATGTTGTCTCTCACAGCAATAAAACCCTAAGACAGAAACTAAACAGGAAATGGCAGTCTGACTCTACAAGGAAGATAAAAAGAAGTAGAACAGCAACAGCTCAGGCTCCCAGATCAACAATTACTAAATGGGACCTCATGAAACTGAAAAGCTACTGTAAAGAAAAAGACACTGTCAATAGGAAAAAATGGCAGTCTTCAGATTGGGAAAGGATCTTCACCAACACTATACCAGAAAAAGGCTAATATCCAAAATATATAAAGAACTCCAAAAAATTAAACAGCAACAGACAAAATAATCCGAATAAAAAGTGGGTTATAGAGCTAAACAGAATTCTTAATGGAGGAAATGGCAAGAAGCACTTAAAGAAATGCTCAGTGTCCCCAGTCATCAGGGAAATGCAAATCAATATGACTCCAAGATTCCATCTTACATCACAGTGGCTAAGATCATAAACTCAAGTGACAGCACATACTGGCAAGGATATGGAGAAATAGGAACACTCCTCCATTGCTGCTAGGAGTGCAAACTTGTACAACCATTTTGGAAAACAATCTGGTGCTTTCTCAGAAAATTTGGAATAGTTCTACCTCAAGACCCAGCTATACCACTACTGGGTACATACCCAAAAGATGCTCTACTATATAAGGACACTTACTCAACTATGTTAATAGCAGCTTTATTCATAATAGGCAGAATCCAGAAACAACCAATATGTCCCTCAACTAAAGAATGGATGAAGAAACTGTGGTATATTTACACAATGGAAGTCTACTCAGCTATTAAAAACAAGATTATGAAATCTGAAGGCAAATGCTTGGAAAAAATCATCCTGAGTGAAGTAACTCAGACCCAGAAAGACACACATGGTATATACTCTTTCATAAGTGGATTTTAGCCATATAGCACAGGACAAACATACCACAATACACAGACTGAAAGAAGATAAGTAACAAGGACGACCCAAGGAAGGATGCTTAAATCTCACTCAGGAGAAAGCGGATAGACAGTGGAAGTAGTTGAAAAGAGAGAACAAGGTATGAGAGTGAATGCGGAGAGAAATGAGGGTGAAGATCAGATCTGGGGGGTGGGGAGCAGGGGACACAGAGGGCCTGCAAAAATAAGAGAAATTGTGGGAGGAGGCTTCTCTGTGACAATCTGGAGACCTAAGACAGGATAGGCTTCTGGAAGGATATGGGGGTGACTCTAGCTGAGCCTCCTAGTAACAGGAGTCATGGAAACTGAAGAGGACACCTTCTAACTAGACAGGATTCCCAGTGGAGAGAGGGGAACACCAACCCACCCAGAAAACCTTCAACCTAAAATTTACCTTGCCTACAAGATATACAGGGATAAAGATGGAGCAAAGATTGAGGGAATGTCCAACTAATGCCTGGCCCAACCTAAGACCCACTCAAATGGGAGAGAGAGCCAACCCCTGACACAATTAATGGTATTCTCTATTATGCTCCTCTGAGAGGCAGCAGATCAAAACAGATGCTGAGACTCACAGCCAAACACCGGGACAGCATAGGGTGCCTTGTGGAAAAGTTGGAGTGAAGATAGAAGGAACTGAAGTTGACAGGAGCTCCACAAGACCAACAGAGCCAACTAACCAGGACACAGAGGGGCTTGTGGAGTATGAAGCACCAACTAAGGACCATGCATAGTCTGAACCTAGGCCTTCTCCACAGATGTAGCCAGTGGGCAGCACACAGGCTTCAGGTGGGTCCCTAACAAGGTGACTGGGGGCTGTCTCTAACATGGACTCTGCTGCCTGCGTTTTGATCATTTCCCACTAGTGGGGCTGCTTGCCAGGCCACAGGGGAACAGGATGCACTCAGCTCGGTTGCACCTTGATCAGCTGGGGTGGTTCAGTGTGTGGGGCCCCTTTTCCTGAGGAATACGGAAGGAGGAGGAGGGAAGAGGAAGGGAGGGTGGGGACCAGAAGGAGGGGAGGGGGTGGATATGATAGGATGTAAAGTAAATAAATCAATGTTAAAAAATGGTAAAAGTCTCTTACGCCTCAGGAGGTAAAGGTATGTGTTCCTATTCTCTCTCTTTCTCTCTCTCTCTCTCTCTCTCTCTCTCTCTCTCTCTCTCTCTCTCTCTCTCTCTCTCTCTGTGTGTGTGTGTGTGTGTGTGTGTGTTTAATTTCTTTAAATGAACAGGGAGCTGATTTCAGAATTATTCCACAAAGCAAGTAAATGAGTCAGTGTAACACTGGCAAGGCAGCTGCACAGAAATACAAGCAAGCACTCTCATGTACTGTCACTTGCTTTTCAAAGAAGTATCCAAGAATTAAATGAAGTTAGAGTTATCCTCATAATAAGTGTTAGTAAGATAACTGCATATCCACCTGCAAAGGGGTGATATAAGGATGCCAATTCATACTACATACAGAATTAACTAAACACATAGAAGACCCATTTATGAGAGGTAAACCTATTTTTCACTTTTCTTAAAGGTTAGAGAAAAAAGCTAATAAATTAAAATAGGGTTATATGGAAAAGTTTTCTTAGAAGATAATTATAAGATGATTAATTAGCTCTACTTTATTAAAATATATTTTATTAATGAAAAGGTAAATTCATACAATCCCCCAAAAGTTCACTTTCCCTTGGAGGAAAGCTCAGAGCTGTTTCACTTCCAAATAGATCCCATAAAGAAAGATTTGCTAACTATTTCAAAAATGTTTTCTATTTAAGAGAAATTTTTACAAGTCATTCTTGCAAATAATGAGAATGTTGTTCTCCCCAAGGGAGTATTTTCTACTTCAGGGTTTCTAAGAATACACAGGGTTAAAACCATGTAAAATAGATTTTCTCACAGTTGGGGAGAGCAAAACACCACAAATAGGAAACCAAACAGCTAGAGGGTCAAGACACTAGACTTCCAGGTCAGACTTCTGGTTGCAATTAAGGAGAATTCCTGCAAATGTTTGTAAAGAAATAATATTTTGGGTGTCCGCTTTCAAGGCTTGCAACTTTAATTATCTTTAGTTAACAACTTACATAAGCAGATATCTGTTCAAACATAAGCATATTCATTGAATACAGAAATGTAACTCATACATTTACTTGGACACACATTATCTATGACCCTAGAAATGCAATTTGATTTATCTCTGCTTAAAACTGAAAACTAGCATCTCTTCCAGGTACTCATGCCCATCCCACCAACGCGCTCCCCCCCCCCCCCCATACACAGAACCACTTTGAGAGTGAGGGCACAGGTATCCTAGACTGGCCTTGAATTCACTATGGGTCTTAATTTATTATCTTCCTGTTCCCATCTCTTACGTGCTGGGATGCTGGGCAGGCACCATCACACCTGGTAACCACAGCACTGGGGACTGAATCCACAGCTTTGTTTATGCTAGGCAAGTACTTGAGCAGCCAAGCTACAGGCCAGCCCAGGCATTCACTTTTTTATGCTTGAGAGCTTGTGGAGGATTTTCTTGTTGCTGTTTTTCAGTAACACTGTAGACAGAACTTTTCTAAAGTAGTTTAAAAAAATAGATTTGACTAAGGTCCCACTAGGTTATGTGGTTTATATTAAATAGTTTAAGAAATTACAAACTGATTGAAATTTTGGAACTTGATAATGAGAGCACAGTGGCAGAACAGCAAATCTTAACAAGCTAAAAAGTTGAGGGACCTAACACTGGCAAGTGCATCCCCAAGTGGTTCCCGAGGAACAACCCAGCATCTGCCCATGTGGAACCTCACTCAGAAATTTGTGGTAAATTAATTCAGAGACATGATAAATTTCTGTGGTATGAAAGGGCACATGCACACCTCCCCAAGCAGTTTTTTAAGCTATCATAGTTGATTAAAACTTGTGTTGTTTATCAGCAAGTGGAACAGTTAACAGAAAGTACTTAGTTACCACAAATCATGATTTTAGATTGTTTCTTTTTATTGTCAATAATAAGAATAACTGGGCGCGTTACATCAGTGAATCTGAGAATGAGCACACTTTAGTTTTTAATCACATGGAGGTGGCAGCCTCCAAGCTTCATGAGTGTTTAGCTTGTGGCTCTTGTCCCAAGAATAAAGCCAGAGTACGTTCTACTGCGCCAGTGCTCCGTACTCCCACTTTGTGCCCTGCCAAATGAAGGCATTTTACCACATTTCATCTATTAGATTTCTACCCTTTTCCCTTACCCCTTCCTTCCTATGTATATGCATATGATGAGGGCTTGCACATGTGTGAATGACTGTGTGTGCATGCATGCGTGTGTGTGTGTGTGTGTGTGTGTGTGTGTGTGTGTGTGTGTGTGTGTGTGTGTGTGTTTATAGGCCAAAAGAACACCTCCAATGTCATTCCTTAGGCTCTGTCTACCTTGTCTTTTGAGACAGGGTTCCTCACTGGCCTGGAACTTGCCAAGTAGTAGGCCAGTCTAGCTGCTCCTGAGCTTCAAGGATCTGCTTGTTTGTACCTTTCCTGTGCTGGAATTACGAGCATGCACTCCCATGCTCAAACTTTATTCACCTGGATTCTGTGAAGTAAACTTAGTCCCTCTTGCATGCTTTGCTCACTGAGCTCTCTCTCTACTTCTGTTTTCATTTTTAAGCATTCTTATGAGTGTTAATATTAGCCATGTGAATCCCAATTACTAGGAACTTATAAAACCTCAGAGGTCGTGGCCTGAGTCGGGGTGATAAGAACAGATAAGCTAGTAAATGATCCAGACACCTGCTAGACATGAGAAGGCTACTGCCACAGAGCAGTGGATGAGAAACTACCCAGAAACATACAGGTGATAGGAAGGCTTCGCCAGACCCTGCCTCGTACATAGATGATATGCTGCCTGGATGAGAAAAGGCCATTGCACTGTGGCACAAAGAGTGAGAAGACTCCTTATAATTTGTCAAACACATAGGTCACTGACTTCTAAGGCTTTAGCTAGGATGTGCCAAGGAGAACACTGTCTAGTAAGGATCTCATGTTCTCCTTTCTGCTTACATCTTTCTCTCCAACACTTACAAACATATTAGCTATGAGGCAACTGGACCACCAGATAATAATAAAGCCAGCATGCTAGGGTTCTGTGTTCCCAACATGCTGGGTTCAATCACGGTTTTCAGTGGTGAGGGTTGTTCTCCTCTGCTGTGTAAGTGAAAAGCCACAGACCCTGCATCTAGTTGTCACCATTAAATATGGTGACTTTTCTAATTAACGGTGGCCATCACATGGCTTAGGAAGCAGCTCAGTGATGGAGTGCATACCCAGTTTGTGTGAAGCACTGGTTTGACTACCCCCCCCCCAACTCCCCGTGCCTAGCACTTAAACAGCCCTGAAATAATTAGAAATATAGCAAAGCAGACCCCTAAAAGAAAAAGGTTTTGTTTTGTTTTTTGGTCTCACTTTTAGTTCTATTTATGAGCTGGAAGCTTTTCTTTCTGCGTCTTTTCTTTCTAATTTTAGCAGTCAAGAATGCTAATCAGTTCTACTGGCTCCTACAAGAGGTGTGCCTTTAAAATTTCTACTACTAAATCACTGGTCAGCATGCAGCTGATAAAGGGCAGTCTTCTTCGCCAACTGCACAGCTCCTCTGAAAACATTCTTACAAACGAGTGTTTGACAACAAAGATCCTTCTAGCATCTAAGACTCATAGAGGGTTTGGCAGAGTCATCATGAATTTTCTAGTTTCAAGACATGTAGCAATTTAAGAGCAACATTTCCAGTTGTAAAAGTGACTAGATTTAAGCAGACGCAGAAGTAACATGGGACTCAAATCACCACAAGCGCTCCTACAAAAGTCACATAGACTAGCATCATCACAAGAGATCCAGGCAAAGTAATACGAGACATCATGACAAAAGCTGCATCAAAAATAATAGGAGGCGGGCTGGAGAGATGGCTCAGCGGTTAAGAGCACTGACTGCTCTTCCAGAGGTCCTGAGTTCAATTCCCAGCAACCACATGGTGGCTCACAACCATCTATGATGTGATCTGATGCCCTCTTCTGGCATGCAGGTGTACATGCAGGCAGAGCACTATATACATAGTAATAAATAAATAAATCTTAAAAAAAAAAAAACCCAAAAACAAAATAAAAGATATCTTTAAAAAAAAAAATAGGGGGCTTGTTTCCCTACAAACACCCCAGAAGGACTGGAACTACAACTTGAAACTAAGCAAAAGCAGCATCAGTTTTGTTTCAAGAAGTCTCCACACTGCTCAGGCTTGGAGTTCAGGGACAAAGGGCCGTGGGAGGAAGACAGAAAGGACACTCACCAGCCAGCAGGATCATTCTAACAAAGTCTGTCCTGACAGCCCAAGTCCTGTCTCAGGGGGTTCCAGAGAAAATCAAGCACTTCATGTGTTGAACAGAATACTGTTTGGTACACAGAATTTTCTTTGAGCACTTTTATATTTTATTTTGCATAAAATGAAGTAGACAAAGGATGAGGCATTGCAACTCGGCAATGTCCCTTTCCATCAGGTGATTTTCACCAGTGGGACCATGACTCTTCTGAGTTTTGTTTGCTCTTCATATATTGCAGTAAGTGGTAAACACCATCTCTTCTGCGTTTGAGAAAGCAAAGCATCTTCTGTCGTCAGTGCTGCTTTAGCATACTTTTAGTAAAATGCCTAAAACTTCAAGTTTTACAAATTGCCCATTCTTGGAAAAATAATCGCTACTGATGCCACAGTATATTCACAAGAGGGCTTGTAGGCACTTGGTTTCATTGCCCTTTTAAGTGTTTTGTGTGTGGATGAAAGCTTAGAAGACGTTTTGACTGAGTATATTACGGGGAGAAATGTAAACAATAACCAAAGCTATTTAAACACATGTGTAAAAAGAAAACATATGCTTTTGCTAGGTTCTGTGACGGCCTACGATTTCTAGGGAAATCCATTTTAACTTGTAAGTGGCTGTGAACAGAGAAAACAATGTGTAAAAATTAAGCATATTTAACAAAGCAGGTAACTGACAATGTGCTTTGCTGGCTTACTATTCAGAACAGTGAGAGTCAGAGGCTACCTGTACTCCCTCTACCTGTGTGTGTGCTCAGCTCCGCTGCCTGTGCTTGTTGAGATCCAGCAGTTGCTAGACACATGGTCTCATTCTTCTTCCTGGTCAAATATAAGAGACACAGCAGCAGACGGGAAGCACACAGGGAGTGTGCTACGGCAGGGTTAGTCTTTCCTGAGACTCAGGTTAAGGTGAGGAAGGGCTGGGCTCAGGGGAAACATGCTTCATGTCCAACATTTATTTTAATTAGGAAAAGGCTCTGTTTTCACAAGGCTGGGAAAATAAACACAAAACAAAATGCCACATATACACATTTTTCACTCACAGGGACATAGGGGAGTAGAGCACGCAACAAGCCTGTGTCTGGAGAGCAGGGAGCAAGCTTTCTTTGGCAGGATCTTGCGTTGCATCAGGCACTGGGGAAGGGAGGGGAGCATTTCTCAGACAGAAGAAGAATAGGAAGAAGTTGCTTGTTTTGGCCAGTCTTGTCTTTTTCTTTTCTTGTGTGAACACCCACTGACTCCCTAACACAGTGGTGATGTGCCCTAGCCCCGAAGGCTGCAAGGGAGGGAGGAGGGAGGAAGCCTTGTTCTCCTGCCTTGGGCACTCACATCCCATACCTGGGATGATGCCACAGAAGGACGAGCAGATGCGTGTACATTTTGGCTGAAGACTTAAGCTAAGATTTTAGAGGAATATTCAGCTGAAAAGCACAGTCATGGAAAAAAAAAACCCTCTGCAGACAGAAAGCACAGTACCCAGGGAAATTTAATTTATCTTATGACATTTTCCAAAGGGCTGGGTTTGTTAGATGTTAAGTAAAAGAAAAGGTTATATAGAGCAGAGTAATAAGCAGTTTTTTAAAACTCCTACTGTTCTGTAAGTAAAAATGAACATTCAATTTATTGCACCACATACTTTGAACTAGGAGCTATTTGGGTGTCTATTTTCCTGTCTCAAGATCAGAGACAGGAGACAGAAAGTCTAAAACAAAGATGCACATATGGTAATTCAAGCAGAACATGGTGCCTGCACCTGAGTAATTTAAAATGAACTGTGCCTTAGAAACAAGAGGACATTTTTGTTAAAAGAAAACACAAGCACACACTTCTCTCCTTAAAGAAAACACAATCTTTAGATAGCTGTACTTCACGCAGCCTCTGACATTTCATAGTTACGTGACCTTTGGACAAGTTACACAACTCCAAGCCGGGTTCTCACCGTCGGAGAAAGGGTTAGGAATGGTGGCTTTGCGCTGGATTCATGGCCTAAGTTTAATCCCCCCCCCCCCACCAATGGGGAGGGAAAAGTGGCTAGAAATGCCTGTGTCTAGGGCCTGTACTGTGTGTGTGTGTGTGTGTGTGTGTGTGTGTGTGTGTGTGTGTGTGTGTGTGTGTGTGTGTTGAGCTGACACTTGGTAACAGGCACTAGTAGGCAGACGGTGAAGGACTGACAGAGGGGATAGCTTAGAGAAAAGCATTTTTTTTTCTCTCTGTGCTAGGTGGTTTCCCTGCCCTGGAGTCCTACACTGGATAGGATGTGGTTTTGGAAAATTAAAGGCTACTTAATGATATGTAACTTATGGACCACCTCCACCTCTGCTGCAATGGAAGCAGTCCAGAAACACCATCAAGAAACAGATGACCAACGAGTAGCAACAATTCCTCTTTTTTTCCCAACACTTGTGTTCCTCCCCAGCATCTGACTGTACCAGGCCCAGTTCTGGAAAAGTGAGAGTTTTTCCAGACAAGTAGAAGCGGCATGTATAAAAGCTGAGAGGTGAGAAAGCATTGCATCCTGGGGACTAGAAATTAGTCAAAGTAGAAAGACAAACTGGTGATTTGTCAGGGGAGCTCTCCAGGTATGCTGGTCGCAGCAACTGGGGTACTCCCTTCTTCTTAGGGAATAAGGGCTTCCTGTAAGCTCAGTGGGTCATAGATCAACCCAAGACCTTCCAAAGTCTCCAGGACTAGGCAATTGGCTGCCAAGCATTCTTCTCAAGAGCCAAATTTCACATTCTATCAACCTGGGAATGTTGGCATCTCCATACCCAGAACCTCATGAGTGCCTGTCCAATAAAAAAAAAAAAAAGACAATCGGTGAGAGAATCTACCAGAACTCAGCTATAAAGGTCACTGGTCAGCCAATGTAACTTGCCAAAAGATGCTAACAGAATGGTGACCCACATCTATGAAAATCTGTGTAAGAGTGGTACACCTCCCTCCCAAGTGATTTCTTCTGTTCTCTAGAATCCTTTTTCAAAATGGTGATGGGCCAGTGTGGGAAAAGTATTGCTGTAAAGTCCCTGAATGAGCAGACTCCTTTAGGGTTAGAGACAACCCCGGGGCATCATGAGCTGGAAGGACTAATGATTAGAACAGATGGTGTCTGTAAACTACTAAAGCTCTAGAGTAGGAAGTCATGTGAAGACTAGGTGGTTAAAAATACTGAGGCAATTAAAGGCTATCACTGCGTAAGGCACTTGGTCAGTGGTCTTAAGTAATCGAACAAGACTCCAATGTAGCTGGCCTTATACAATGATGGAGAGGTTTTCTGAGAACTCAGTCAGAACGCAAAGCCAGAACCTGATGGAACTAAGAAAAGCTAAAGGATGCAAAGCATACTCCGGCCAGCAGAGCAATGAGCATTGCCCTGGCAGGGTATGGTTTCTGGAACCAAGGAAGAAACATAGAGTGACCACCTCAGCAAACAGTTGCTTTCTGTCATCCCGACTCTGTTATGTTCAGGAGGCAATGGAAAGCTCTAACCCAGAAGAGCAAGCAGGCGTTGTGAGGGCAGCTCAACGTGCCATGTAAAGAACTCAGGTTCTTCAGCCTTTACACAGAGCTTGCAAGAGGCCCCAGGAAGAAGTGAAGTGGTGACTATGTCCACACACAGGGGAAACGGGTCCTATAGAGAAAAGCACAAGAGTATTCTATCTACCTAACATCTTCCCTGTCTTTCTGGTTCTCTCATCTTTTTGAGACAGGCTTTCTCTGTGCAGCACTGGCTGTCCTGGAACCGCATCTGTACACCAGACTGGTCTTGAACTCAAATATCAGCCAGCTTCTGCTACCCTACCTGTGACATCACTGCCTCTGCTACCCACACCTGTGACACCACTGCCGGCCCTGCTGACCATTCTCAATGACAACTGAACAAGAAACAAGAATAACCCTGTCAAGGCAGAGCCACTGATAGTTTACACCCCCTCAAGATCCAGAGTGAAGACTCTGGACTAGCTAACGACACAAGGAATAGAAAACAATTCAGAGGAGGAAGACACAAATGTAACCACATGCTCCATACTCACAAAGTCAGATGATACCTGTGACCTGCACTGTCCAATGTAACCACATGTTCCACGCTCACAAAGTCAGATGATACCTGTGACCTGCACTGTCCAATGTAACCACATGTTCCACGCTCACAAAATCAGATGACATCTGTGACCTGAACTGTCCAATGTAATCACGTTCCATGCTCACAAAGTCAGATGATACATGTGACCTGTACTGTTCAACGTAACCATATGTTCTACGCTCACAAAGTCAGATGGTACCTGTGATCTGCACTATCCAATGCAACCACATGTTCCATGCTTACAAAGTCAGATGACATCTGTGACCTGCACAAACCTTGTTGCATTATCTGCGAGAACTAAGTCAGAAATCTTTGCTGTTTCCTATTTGTTTTGTTTAAAATGTGATAGTTATAGTTAACTTCACAGTTTAGCCAGTTAAATTAACAAACATGGGCTATCAGTGAGCTAGAGAGGATTAAAGGCACAAAACTTGCTCAGAAAGCCTGTGGTAGAGTGGAGCTGTGACTGAAAACTCTATCTACTGGAGAGGACATCTCCTGTGAGCTGGGAAGCTGTGCTGGGGGCAGGGTGACAGCTTGTTGCTGTCACTTGAAAGCTCATGGAAACAGGAAGTGAAAAGGAAAGATGGAGTGGGTAAGCTGCACCTTAATCCCCTCAGCCGAAGGGTCGACTCATCTCCTGTACAGTAGCTTGATAAATTTCATAGTCCCAGGGTAAAGGCCAAATGTTTTGCCTCCATTGACTCACTTGTGGCCCAAAAACCAGATAGGAGATGTGGTTCTGCAGCACAGGGTTTGGCCATGTGCTGACCAATCTTTTTGGCTGGACAGAGGTATCTGGCAGTGTCCTGAGCTTTGCAGAAGAACATCAGTTTTGTGTTAAGTTGATGTGAATACTGCTGCTGTCCCCACGCTGAGGCAGGGGCTGTGCTTTAGAACAGCGACTGCTGGCCCTCTTATAGATCCCATATTTTAACCAAGAGGCAAATACACCCTGGCTTGTGCCAAGTAGAGAAGAAATTGAAAAGGATATTAAGCTATAGTTACTCATAACAAAGGGTCTCAAGCTGAAGATTTGTCAAATTTGTTTTCAAAAGGCTATTTTGGCAGGAGAGGCATGGATGGATTAGAAGAAAAATATGGAGGTTATGGCAGTAGTCAAGAACTGATCAGGAAGAGGGTAGCAATAGAAAAAAAAAGAGAAGAGAAAAAATGGAAGGAAAGAAGGAAAAGAGAGGGAGGGAGGAAAGACAACTGAATATAAACTCAACCTGTAAATGTGTAGTTCAGTGAACACATAGTCTGGCAAAAATTGAAGATGCTGGCAAGACTCAATTCTGGGCAAAACTAGAAGAAATTGCTGAGGTGAAGCTGGTGGGCGTTGGCTGTGACATCTCTTTGTAAACTTCCTCACATCGCTAACTTATACTGACTCTACTGAGAGGGCTTTTCAGGTGAGTTTCAAAGGTGCTGCTCACCTACTTGGTTAATAGCCTGTGTTCTTTTCAATTAGATTAAGGAAACGGCCTCGGAGGAGCTTATGCAGTTTTTATAAAGAACACTCAAAGCATGAGCAAAGCTATAAGCTTGGAGAATTCAGCTTACCCAGAACTACATATTTAGTTTACGTGCCATGTGTCATGCTGAGGCATGTTACCCTGATATGGATCTGAAAAATGGAAAAAAGAAACTGGCCCATGGCGAACCTGTCAACTGAGGAAAATGATCCAGTGGAAGAGAGAGGAGTGAAGCACTTATATCTTAGGAACTGTGTGAGGAGAGCAAGCACTCAGAAGACAGTTCTCCCCAGCGTGGTAATCTGCAGGAGGTTCTAGGGGGTGCCAAAGCCCCTCAGAGGGAGGGAGGAAGGTAGTTACATAGACTACAGCACAGTAAAGATACTTATACATGCCAAGTAACCTGATCAGCGGAAAGGGGAAATGAAGAAACTGACACAAAAATAAAATTTGAGTTAGGACTTGTTTGTCAGACAATGGAAAAGCTATTAAAACTAAAGACACAGGTAGAAACAAAGTAGCTTTGCAGGAAATAAAGAAGGCCAGGTAAGTTACAGCAACCCTTAACCTTAACAGAAAAGGAAAGATGAAGGCATTAATGGAGCCAATCACCTATACACATATATATTGATGTATTTTGCAGGTCATGAACTGCCCTGCATGCTGGAGAGACAACAGAGAGACTGTACAGGGAAACGCTGGTTTGTGGAAGGCGCACCATCTTGGAGAGGTAGATATTGTGAAATGGTAGCAGGGTAAGTTCAGGGTACTTGTCGTCTACAGGCGAGTGACTGACCTGGGTGGACTGTGACTAGAGAGCAAAAATAACACAGAGCGGGGAGACTTGGTTCCGATTGGAGCAAAGGCTTCTGAAGAATGGAACCCTAGAAGAAAGGAATTAAGTCAATGGCACTTAAGTAAGAAGGAAAAGGAAGTACAAAAGGGCAGGTGGGTCCCCAGGGTCTTGGCTTTTATCTTGATGAGCCTGAGGATATCCTGAACGGCTTGCTACAGAGCTGCACAAGATCAGACCTGTGATTTTTCTGGGATGGCCTAAGTATCATATGGACAGAAGGTGACACACTGTCTATATGAAAGGAAGCTGTAGGGTACCTGCCACAGCTGCCCAGGCGAGAGGAGAACACAGACTGGCTGATGGCTAAAAGGGAAAGGACTGGCCATCGTATAAACCTCAACAGATACCAAAGGTTGTTAAAATGAGGGAAGAGAAAATATGGAGTTTTCCTGCAAAATTTACTTTCATGAGACATATCTATAATTAATCCCAGCATTTTTTCCAAGGGTCAATAAAATATTCTATTAGCACTGCCCTAGCTTCCTCTGGTCACACTGTCATCTCACTTGACTAAGCACAGTAAGAGGCTGCACAAGTAAGCAGGGCATGATTTGTTGTGATGCAGCTAGATAAAAGCAACAACAGATGACAATAAAAAATCCTTTGCAGGAGACTAGGGCGTGGCTCGGGGCTCAAGGCACTTGCTGTACAAGCATGAGCACTGGGGTTTTGATCCCTACAACCCATGCAAATGTCAGTGGGCACAGCTACCTGCCTGTGATTCCTCCCGGGGGAGGTGGAGACGGGATGCTTAGAGTGAGACTAGTCATATCAACAAGTTTGGGGTTCAGCTGCCACTGTAAATAAGGTAGAGGAGTGGTCAGTGATTATTCCTGATTTCAACCTTGTGCCTCCACATGCATGTGCACAACACATGTCTCTATGCATGTTTGCACACATATGTGTGTACCCACACATTCTCTCTCTCTCTCTCTCTCTCTCTCTCTCTCTCTCTCTCTCTCTCTCTCACACACACACACACACACACACACACACACACAAAACTTTAAAGAGCTCTTATAGGCTGAGTGTGGTGCATGACTGTAATTCTAGTATTTGGGAGACTGAAGCAAGAGGTTCTCAAGTTTGGGGCTAGCCTGGACTCTGGACAACTTAAGGAGACCATTTTCAATAAAAGAAAAGAAAAAGAAAAAAGAAAAAGTTATAGCTCATGTAGCCCACTAGTATAACACTTGCACGGTCAATGTGGCCCCAGTAAAACACACACACACACACACACACACACACACACACACACACACACACCTACACACACAAAACTCTTATAAGTCTACAAAACTATAAACATTAAGCCAGACTCTAAAATAACTAATATGTGCATCATTAGAATGCAAACTGTACTTTTCTTTGGAAGTAACAGTATCAATTTTAGAGAACGTTCCATGGGGTACTGAGAAGAAGGCATAATCCTTTGTGTTTGGGTGAAAAGTTCTGTAGATATCTGTTAGATCCATTTGATTCATGATGTTGGTTAATGAAGTTATTTCCCGGCTTAGTTTCTGATTCAAAAACCTATCCTTCAGTGAAAGAGGGGTGTTGAAGTCTCCCACTGCCCCATTTTTGACCATGTCCCCTTGATGGAGAGGCCTGGTGGCACTCAGAAAAAACCAAGAAGAGACTTGATACCCTATGAACATATACAGGGGGAGGAAGTCCCCCTCACTAACATACACAGGGGAGGGGAGTAGGGGGAAAGCAGGAGGGAGGGAGGAATGGGAGGATACAAGGGATGGACTAACAATTGAGATGTAATATAAATAAATCAATAAACTATTTTAAAAAGTTAAAAGAGCTACAAAGAAAAAAAAGAAGTAACAGTATCAGATGCAATCCAAATTCCACCAATAAATTAAGAACACTGATGTTGAATAGAATACTTTACAGTCATCAAAAATAGCAATGTGAACTTGTACGAAGCAAGCAACCTTGAAAAAGAGTAACAAATTAGAAGATTTAAGCTCTCTGATTTCAGAACTTACCACAAAGCTACAGTATATCAAGAGGCTACAGAACTGGCACCAGTGACAGACACAAAGAACTAAAGCAGAATAGAGAGCTCAAAGATAAACCATCACTCCAATTGTCAAATGACTATTATTAAGATGATCAAGCCCACGCAATGAGGAAACTAGTCTTTTTACAAATGATACTAAGAAAACTGGACATCCATCATGCAAACTGATGAACATGAATAAAAACGAACTCAAATGGGATCAAGTTCCAAAGTAAAATCATTTATTAAAACTCCACAGAACTTCTTTTTTTAGAGGAAAAATAAAGAAAAAGTTTCAGATATCAGGGCCTGGCAATGCTTCCCATAGGCACAGCATCAAAGCATCAGCAACCAAAGGCTAAAGCGACACTCATTTCGCTCATTCGAAAACACCTATATACCAAGGTAAACCACTGGAAGTGAAAAGACAAGCCACAGAATTTGAGAGATTATTTGTCAGTTACATATCAATAAGGAATTAATATACATAATATATAAAGCCCTTCAACAATCACTCCCCTCCAAAAGCCCAGTGAAAAATGGACCAGACATACAGATGTTTTTCCAAAAAAGGTATGTGAATAACCAATGAGCATATAATAGATGGCCAGCATCACCAATCACTAGGGAAATGGCAAACAAACAAAACACCAAATCACATATATTAAGATGGTAATTATCAAAATATCAGAAAATAAGGGCTCACAAAGATATAGTGAAAATAGAACTCTTGTACTGTTAAGGATGTAAAATGATGTAGTCATGGTGGCAAACAGATATTAGTACCTCAAAAAAAAAATCAAAAGAATTATCCTGTGATCCAGAGATTTCTAAGTGTATACTCAAAAGAGCAAAAATCTTAAAAAGTAATTTATAGATTAGTGTCTACAACAATATTGTTCATAGAAGCCAAAACATGAAAATGATCCATCAATAGATGAATGAATAGGCAATGTGACATACACTGGAAGATTTCAAAAGAAATGAAACTCTGATAAGTGCCAACTGTAAGGATGCTGCCAACATAACTGTAATAGAAATAAGCCAGAGAATGAAATGACAAATATCGTAGACTACACCCATGTGAGAACTTGTCAGTAGCCATCACCAGAGTCAGGAGGGGGAAAAATGTGAGCTTATCTATGATGCCAAAAGCATATACTTGAAAGTTTGTAAATAGTAATTTTATCTGTACTTTAGAACAATTTCTAACAAAATGGTGATATAGGAAATTATTTTTGCAATATATCAGGCATGGGAAATTGTGTATACACTAAGATCAGCCTGTCTGTTTACAATCAATAAACCTGGTAAGTGAAGACTTACATGTTCCTTGGGCTAGTGCCCAATTATAAGTGAGTATATACCATTTGAGTCTTTCTGCTTCTGGGTTAACTCACTCATTATGATCATTTCTAGTTTCATTCATTTGTCCACAAATTTCGGGAATTCCTTGTTTTTAATAGCTGAGTAGCATTCCATAGTGTAAATGTACCACAGTTTCTTTATTTATTCTTCTACTGAGGGACACTTAGGCTGTTTCCATGTTCTGGCTATTACGAATAAGGCTGCTATGAACATGGTTGAGCAAATGTTCTTGTTGTGTGCTGGAGCATCTTCTGGGTATATTCCAGGAAAGTGGGACAGAGGGGAAGACTTCCTATTGGAACTCTAGGTGAGGGAAGCAAGGGAGAATGGGGAAATAGAAGGATCCAGAGGGTCCTAGTAACTTATAAGAAGAACATTATGATGGGCAGATCGGGGACCAAAGGTCCTGCTTAAACTATGGCACCAGCCAAGGACAATATAGGCAGTAAGCTTCGAACTCCTCCTACCCAGATCTAGCCGATGGACAGGACATTCTCCATAGTTGGGTAGAGAGTGGGGACTGACTTTCACATGAACTCTGGTGCCCCATATTTGACCATGTCCTCTGGATGGGGAGGCCTGGTGGCACTCAGAAGAAGGATAGCAGGCTACCAAGAAGAGACTTGATACCCTATGAGCATATACAGGGGGGAGGAGGTCCCCCTCAGTCACAGTCATAGGGAAGGGGAGTAAGGGGAAAATGGGAGGGAGGAGGAATGGGAGGATACAAGGGATGGGATAACAATTGAGATGTAATATAAATAAATTAATAAAATATATTACAAAAAAATAAAATCAATAACCCCTTTCTTCCACAAACCTGAGGATGTCTTCTTGTCATCTCGGGAGGAGAAATGTCTTTGAGAGTAGCTGGGTACTGAGTACTTAGGCTCCTCCCTCAGCAGTCAGGGTGGGGTTGGCTGAGAATCAGTACTGATCAAAGCACCCACTGTAACAGCTGCCTAGAGACAGGAGTCTTAGAATCTTGCTTCATTCTCTTTCCTGTTGCACCTCCTGAAACCTGAGATTATCCAGGCCTCCTGAGGTATAATGGATGCAAACACCTATAGCTTCTCTCAGAATTTAAAACACCACTGAGTGGCGAATCAGAGTGCAGCCTCTAGAGAAGTGGTTCTCAACCTTCCCGCTGTGATCCTTTAAATACAGTTCCCCATGTTGTGGTGACCCCAGCCATAAAATTATGTCGTTGCTACTTTATAACTGTAATTTTGCTACTGTTATGACTTGTGTAATGTAAATAAGTATCTGATATGCAGGAGACCTGATATGCAAACCCCATGGGGGGGGGGTCAAGACCCACAGATTGAGAACTACTGGATAGTAATATTGTTCCAATTGAAAAATGTCATTGTCTTAAACCTTTTAGTCTGGGTAACAAAAACCTACTTGTCTATTTATCAAATCTATACAAAGTGAGTACTCTAGATCAAGGCAGGTTTCAGGAGCATTCAATTCAGTATTTTTCCTAAACATGTTCTGTTAGCATAACTGGCCCACAAGAATCTACCAACTGTAGTCTGGTAATTAGCATGCACTGACTGTATCTGTAGCACAAGCTGCTATGAAATGCTGATTTTAAGTAAGAAACAAATAAAACAAAGTAGAAAATGCAGAAGACTGAGAGAACAGGAAAAACACTGGCATAGAGTCCTCAAGATCTAGGTCTGGATTTGAGCTGGGCCACTGTCCCCCAAGTGTTTTCACTTAGCATGTCCTACACCTTAACCACAGCACCTCAGGAAGCAATGGGGACCTGATGAGGGAGAGACACTAAATCAGTCAGAATCTCTGTCTTTAGATGACCATGTACTTAGTCAAGCTATTTAATGTAGCAGACCATCAGCTTCCCTTGCCTCTAACTCAAAGACAAGGACACCTCTGCGCCATCACAGGGAGAATGTCAATGCTGCTGCCCTCCAGGCTTTAGTGGTCCTTAATGAAAGCGTCATTCTGTGTCCAGTGGATGTGGTGCTATCCCTGGCCTCTCTGCCCACGTCAGGCCAGCAGCACCCCACCCCTTGCCATCAATGTTAACTGAAACTCTCTGCACCCACTACCAACTGCCCCCCCGCCCCCCGGGAATAACCCTGCTCCTGTTTGGGAACATTTGAAATAGAGTGACATACGGGAAAATATTCTAAAAAGGCTAAGACAGTGAATCAAATTATGTCAGTATTAATATAAATCCATTTGTAAAACAATTTGTCAAAAAAAGAAAAGAGACCTTTAAAATTTTACAGTTTCCTTAAGAATGTTTTATTTGCTATTTTTATATATTTTGCCTACCATTAAAAGCCCTTTAGGGCTTTTTGGTGAATTTTTGTTACTCAGACACAGTATCTTCATTACAGCATATTTTTTTAATGTATCACTATGCTAACATGACAGAGTCAAATATAATTGCAATCTCTACAAAGCCGAAATTTTATTTTCTTTGTCCAAAATTGCAGTGCTTGTTGCCTACCTTTTAAGGACAAGGGACTGGATCTAGTGAATTCTGCATTGGATGGCCTGTGCTGTTTATAAATGCCCACGTAGTCCTTAACTCTGGAATCAATGGTTTCTTTTAACAGCAAACAAACTTCCTAAAGTAAATTGAAAACATTAGACATTTCTAGTTCAATGCTGTGCAAAGAAGAAAAGATTATACACATTGAAAAAGCAAATGTTGACATTCAGTTACCTTTTTAACCTAGCCATATATGCTGAAAGGAACACTGTACAGTCTTCTGGACTGCACTGCACGTTAACTGTACTATCAAAAATGGCTCCGTGCCTGATATTGGCTCACTTCATTTTCTCTTTGCCTCAGTTTCACACTTTCAAATGGAAGATTTAAAAGTTTACTTCAAAAGCAGGATATGACTTGAAGAATGTATTCATATTAGTCTCAGTCCAACACATTGTGATAAGTAGCTTTAAGAGACAAGTCACACAGCACTGTCTGCATGGGCTGCATCATGGGTCTGGGGGGGGCACTCATAGCGGCAAAAAAGGGTGTAGGAATGCTCCTACTATCAGTACAGGTGGCATGGGGACAGGGCACAGCTGTCAACAGCCCTGACCCTACTGTCTCACTGCACTGTTGCCCTGATTGCAGGTACAGTGCTACCAGATGTTATTTGTATAAGAAAAGCCAGAAACAGTGAAAACTTCCATTTCCAAGCATGGGTCAAATTTATTTTGTATATTTTGTAATTTATTCATTAGTTTCTGGCCTTTGCATTCCAAACACAAGAGAGTCAGAGTGGTAGGTTACATAGACAAATGGGGGAGCCAGTAATAATGATGTTCCCACTCTTGTGATGATACCATAAACCCCATTTCTTTTTAAAAATCACATTATGATTCTTCACTCATTAATGACAAAAATAACTTCTCATGTCTCTGGTATAGATTAATATTGTATAAGGTAGCAGAACCAGGCTTGAATTCAATTTCAGCATACCATGATAACAAATTTCTGGAGATATCAGTTGACTTGTAATATCTGTAAAGAACGACAACTCAAAATAACTCAGAAGTCCAACTCCACATTGGGACTATTGATGCTCTGTAGCGTGTCCTGTATTACCAGGAAAATGCAATTTACCATAGGAAATCAGAGGAAATTACATATAGTGCTGACATCTAATGAGTGGTAAGTCCTAGATTAATTTCCAATACTTCAGCAGCAGACTCAGAGTTCTTCAGGTCACCTCAAACCTTGCTTTGCCATCATAGGTTGATCTTTTAGACTAACCAGGTTTTAGGCTGGTTTTAAGAGCAGACACAGTGAGCTCCTTTAGTGCAAACACTCTTAAACAGTATATAAGACCTTTGACTTAACACATCCATAGACATTTCTACATACAACACAACTGGCAGGCTCCTTTCTCTTGCTTTTTATTGCAACTAAAAGATGCATTGCTTTGTGGAATATAAAGGTATCCATTTGTAGCTAAATGTGTTGGCACTGTTCACACAACACAAAGGCAGCCTTGCCTCACACTGTTGTTCTAGCAATTAAATAATTTTTGCTTCACATGCAGGGTTCAACTATGACTGAGCTAGAAAATATGTGGAAGACACACAAGGCAACAAGGACTGCTAAAATTTGGCCATAAATACCCTATAAGGCTAGAACTAAAAATAGTATGACAAAAATAGAGTGCATACACATGAAGTCTCTCACTATAGCACAGGCGTTCCTCCGGGGAATCAGGTTTCAGGAATTAAAGACAGGCAATGTGCAGAGTGGAAGAGATACCTAAAAACTGATTGTGCCAGGCCTGGTAAGCATCCTCTTCAGACCTAGAGCAATGCCAGAGAAGAAAACAGCCAGAAACATCTGAGAAATAGATGAGTGGACAGAGTAAAGATCCATGAGTGAGCGGGAGTCAGGCACAGCTTCTCTATGCTAACAACGGCTTGTGTTTCCTTCTTCAAGTTTACAAATGAGATATTTTCAGCTTGCTTGAGTCCAAAGACTACTTGCGCTGGATTCAAATGGACCATATATTTAATGTATTAGTCCAGTCCTCTTTTCATACAAAGTGACTGCTGAAATGCAATCAAATTGGTTGTTTATGAAGCCCCAATCATGAGATGATGGAGAAAAAAAAATTTTTTTGTTTTGTTTGTTTGTTTGTTTTTCTTTTTTGAGATAAGGTTTCTCCGTGTAGCCTTGGCTGTCCTAGACTCACTTTGTAGACCAGGCTGGACTTGGAACTCACAGTGATTCACCTGCTTCTGCCCCCTGAGTGCTGGGATTAAAGGCATGCGCCACCACGCCAAGCTAAAGATCTTTTAAAAAGGGAGCATTGGCTGAGCAAATGTAAAGTTACCACCTTTCCTCAGCTCTCCTGTTGAGGGCATGCGTATAAATGATTTCAGCCTGACTCCACTATCACTGAACATATATTTGGAAGGAACACCTTAAAACCATCAACTTTGCTTTGAGAGAAAAATTCAGCTTGTTAGAGTAAGCAGGCCTCCTGCAGTGCCCACGGAAGGACCTCTCTGCAGGTCCCGTCATGCACCTCTGCTGAGTCATGCCCCACTGCTCTGGCGCAGGTGCTAGTTGGAACAACATAGTTGCATATGGTACCTTGACAAGAAATCTAGCCTCATGCTTTGTAGGGGAGGTGATTCACATCATCCTGACTCTAGAACATTCCATATCAGCCATTTCTTCATCAAAATTGCCTAAATACCAACTTAAAGCTTTACAGCTGAAGTTTTTAATCTGTGAAAGAACATAGAAATGTTAGGTCTGGAATGGTGTATTTTAGATCCTATCGGATGCTACTGTTAAATATTGGGCACTTTGGTGGAATGAATGCACTAATCTGAATCATATAAACAAGTGTAAGTGAGCTACAATTTGAGATTATAAGAAAGTAAACGGTGGGGAAAGGTCCTGACCTGCTAAATATAAAGTCCTCAAGAGGTCAGTCCATAATCAGTCTCCTTAATGATAAATAATCCTATCAAAACCTCCTGTCTTCTTCTCACCATTGGGTCACTGGCTATCCTTGCACAATAATGACCATAAAGTGCTGGTGGTATAACCATTTGACTGAAAATGTATTTTTGTAAGTGACTTATGGGTGGGTAGTTTAGTTTTAGTGAAATGAACAAATGATCACAAATATCATTTTCCCTCTACCATTACTAGTTTATTGCCATTCAACATTACTGCTTAATACAACTTACTTTTACTTACTTCTCTAAAAGTAACGGCAGCAGAGAAACACTATGAAGGAAATGAGAAAACAATATGCTTTGAAAGAAAGTTTTAAAATGACATGCACTCATTTACTTGTGCCGTGTATGTGTATCCTTGTGTGGGCATGTGCATGCCATGGTGTACACGTGGCAGGCAGAGGACATCTTGCAGGAGCTAGTTCTCTCCTTCCGCCTTGTAGTTCCTGAGGAGTCAGTGCTGGGCAGCAAACACCTTTATACTTGCAGACATACAACTGGCCTGCTTCAAAACTTTTGAACAGGTCCTTACCTCACTACAGAAGGAAATAAACAATGACTCTCCACCACAGGAGCTCACAGAGAGGGTACTGAAACCACAGGAGACCCAGCCTTATCTGGTCAAACTCTTTAACTTGAAGACAGAGGAGACTGAAGCTCCTAGGGAGGTCAAATACCATAGAATCAATCCTTGAAAGCCACGGGGTAGGAGCACAGTTGGAAATCCAAGGATAACTGGTGACTCTACTGTGACTTAACAATAGGCTCCTGTCTCTTGATTGTTAGTTTTTAAGATTTTTGACTTTGATGTGCGTGTGTGTGTGTGTGTGTGTGTGTGTGTGTCTGTGTCTGTGTGTGTGTGTGTGTGTGTGTGTGTGTGTGTGTGTGTATGTTTGTCACATGTGTGAGTCATGAATGACGTGGCCAAAGGGGGGCTTGACACCTCTAGAGCTAGAGTTATAGGCAGTTGTGAACTCTGAATGGGTGCTAGGAACTTAACTCAGGTCCTCTGGGGACAAGCCACCTCTCTAGCTCTGCAATAGCTAACTATTGCTGGAAAACTTTACTAATGGAAAAAAAAAAACAGCCATGACACATTTTCTATGTTAGATTTACATAGTTAAATAACAACTGTAAGAGATAATTCTTTACTCTTGCATGAAACTTAGTAGAGAGACAAACTGCTCATTTGGC
Source organism: Acomys minous (assembly GCF_964271855.1). Classification (NCBI taxonomy): domain Eukaryota; kingdom Metazoa; phylum Chordata; class Mammalia; order Rodentia; family Muridae; genus Acomys; species Acomys minous. The sequence goes on from NC_140485.1 coordinate 12,302,644, forward strand.
ATTGGCCACTCGTCCAGTTTTAGGCAGACCCTTGCAGCTGAGCTCACTCTAAAGCCAACAGAGGCTTACAGAATCTCTTAATGAACTGTAGTAAATTGTGGTAGTCAACAGTAAAATAATTATGTTTTTCTTAAACATTTCAATACTTCTAGGCAATGACGTTCACCTGACAGTCTCCTCGCCCCACCCTCCAAAATCTCCTAAAATTTCATGGATCAGCAGACTTATATATTGCAAGCCTGTGTTGTTCAAAGTCAACTACACAACCATAAGAACCATCTGCTTTCCTGGCCAACATGGGAGGAGGAAGACTGGAGCTCCTCTGCACTTGTCAAAGGCTCCTGACAATGAAAAGAGGCGAAGATGAAAGTGAGGATTAATACAGATGTGGAGCTCAGCGGAGTATGAACTCCACACCTGCTCCAGGTGCCGCCGTCCTTCTCATCACTCAGATCATAATCCCTGCTCACTTGGAACAGTTTGGCTTCCTAAGCTTCCCTTTTTATTATAAGGAACAAATTTTTCCCCAAAGTAAAGGGGATTAGATTTTTTTTTTGGTTTAAATAATAGAGCCTGGGCAGAGGACATAAGGTACCTACCAAACATGTAAAGGCCCTAGATTTCATCCCTAACACCATATGTATACACACAAAACAACCAACCAGATCAACAACAGATGAGCACATGGACCATCGAAGGGCAGCGGTGGGCACACATGAATGCTTGTCACCCAGCATAATCCTGCGTTTCAGTAAAAAGTTTACTATCACTCAACTTAAAAAAAACAAAACCACTAATGAAAACAAAAGCCGAGAAGAGAACTGCTGACATTTCTTCTAGCAGACATCACAAGAAATACTGTTTCCAGAGCAAAGTGTGCTATTGTACCTCTTTCTTCTGTTCAGAAAACCAACTGGAGTCTTTGCTTGAACCTTGTGGCAATACGTGAAGATCCACCAGGACTGCAAAATTCCCACACTGAAAGAGAAGGGGTGAATGTTTATTAATGGCAGAATGTGTCTGTGCAGGTCATGCCCAGCAGACAACTACAGAGGACCTCATGTGCTCCACACAAAAGAGAATGGTAACAAAATCACCATGGAATGGAATCTCAGCAAGGCTACTAGTGTTCACAAGTTCATATTTATAGTGGAAATGCTAAGAAGCAATACAGGCTTAATTAGGATAGAAATGACAAAATGATTCTCTTTAAACCACAGATATCGCCATTGCAGCTGGATGGCTGCCAAACGTGAGGAGAAGCTGAACAGGGCAGTACCAGGTAGGCTTCAGAAAGAACAAGTCTATGCAGAACCAGGGACATCCGTTCTCAGTAGTAAAGAATCCTTATAAGCCGCTGCCTTTTTGATTAGTAATTACCTGGACCAAAGAGCTTGGGATAGCAATAAATACCCAGACAAACAAGACAGAGGCAGAGAGAAAAGGGAGTAGATGTTGGATACTAGTTATCAAACCTAAAGAAAGTTTTATTCAAACATGCTCTGAATTTTCAAGGCCTTCTTTCCTATTTTAAGAGGAAAAAATGAAAATATTATGTCTGTGTGGCACAATGATATAAGCAACTGGGTACTCAGGTTATACCTATTGTGACTTAAAACCTGACGTTTTAATTTTATCTGAAGTGAATTCGATAGCCTCATGTAGCTAATGTCTCTGCACTGGACAGCAGGCACAGGGGTTGCAGCTGTAAGCAGGCTAGCGACATGGTTGAGTGGGTGCTGTGCCTGCTGTGCAAGCTTGAGTAACTGTACTGGTATGCACCTCAAATCCCAGTACTGGGAGGGCAGAGACACACAGATTCCACAAGCATACTGGCCAGTCTGTCAAACTAAAATGGCAAGCTCCAGGTTCAATAAGAGACTCTGTCTCCAAAAATAAGGTGGAGATCAATGGAAGAAGTCGTCTGATGTTGACCTCTGGCCTCTGTAGGAAGAAATGCAGAGATGCATGCAGGGGAGCCTGCAGGAGTCCATGATGCAGAGAAGCCTACAGGAGCATATGGATGGGAGTGTGTAAGCATAGTGTGTGCATGTGCGCACACACACAGAGGCTGTAGTTGTACAAATCTTCACACCACACCAGTCATTTCTAATATTCCCAAGACAACAGTAAACAAAAACTTTAGACTTGGCAACCAAGATTATCGGTTGGGGGTGCCCAAGAGACCCAGAGATTCAGTCGACAGACCTGTACGAAAGCCATTTTTATACACCTCTAACTAAGGAGGTCTTTAATTTCCTTTTTAAACTTCTGTGAAAACATGGTGAAAGCAGATTTGACAAATGGTGATAGAACATCAGACATAACACAAGAAACTAAAACTCAACTAGTGTTTACTTTATTACAAGACACAAAATTTAATTTGAGATAGATTACAAACAACATGAAAACCAAAAACTATTATTCTCATCACCAGGGCAAAAAAAGATTTCATACGCATGATCTAGAAAATACAAAACATTTAAGGAAAAATTGTTGCTTAAACTGGACATCAAGATATTTCTGCTCTATACAGGGGGAGGTAATCCCCCTCAGGAACAGTCATAGGGGAGGGGAATAAGGGGAAAATGGGAGGGAGGGAAGAATGGGAGGATACAAGGGATGGGATAACCATTGAGATGTAACAAGAATAAATTAATAAAAAAAAAAAGATATCTCTGCTCATCAGCAATACCATCAATGAAATGGTATGTGTGCCACAGACCGGATAAAACACATTTGTAAATATACATGTCTGACAAGAATGACGGGTATCCAAAATACAGACAAATAGATATGTTAATGTAAGCTTAAATATGTAATGCAAATGTGAAAAATGGATGACTGTACATTAAAAGGTATTCAACATCACTGTCCACCATGCAAACTCTGTTCCTATTCAACAGCCACAGCCACAGCCACAGCCACAGCCACAGCCACAGCCACAGCCACAGCCACAGAATGGATCGGAGGATTTAAAGTACAAAAACTAACACCACAGCAAATGGTAGGAAGGAGATGGAGGCCCCCAATGCACACTAGTGGGAATGGAGCCAGGTTCAAGCACTTGGGCAAATGATTTGCCAGTTTTCTATAACTAGTCTTGTGTTTACTGCCTAGGCCAAGGAGGCCATTTGGCTAACGAGGTTCCTACAAGTTTACTTGAGGAACAGAGCTCTGTTCACACTAACCCAAACTGAAGACAGACTTGTGGACCATCACCATGAGAATAAACTAGTGGTATTCTAGTCACACAGCAGAATAGTATTCACCAACATGGACTCATCTTAAAAGCAGATTGACCAAAATAGGCCAGACCCCATTGTCTATTGTATGGCTCCATAACAGATTCCACAACAGTAAGCTCCACGTGTGATCAGAGTGCCAGGGCAGCACGAGTGGTATATGAAGAAGCCAAATGTGAAAGGAAGATGCTGGGTCCTAGAAGGGGCCCTGGGTTGTACACTTAAAAGCAGCGTGCCTCACCTTTGACCATGTTCCCTGGAGGGGGAGACCTGGTGGCACTCAGAGGAAGGATAGCAGGCTACCAAGAAGAGACTTGATATCCTATGAACATATACAGGGGGAGGAAATCCCCCTCAGGAACAGTCATAGGGGAGGGGAATAAGGGGAAAATGGGAGGGAGGGAAGAATGGGAGGATACAAGGGATGGGATAACCATTGAGATGTAACAAGAATAAATTAATAAAGAAGAAAAAAATGGGGGAAAAAAGCAGCTCTTCTTACCATTTCTAAATTATTTGTCACTAATAAATAGGCAAGCGTGATATCTGAAACCATGTGTATACAATATGGTGTACTATAAGGCCAGTAGATTGTGGCTACCTGACTGCAATTCAGTTTGATGCATCCAAACTTTTATTTTATTGCTCTTGTTGTTGTTGTTGTTGTTGTTGTGGTGGTGGTGGTGGTGGTGGTGGTGGTGATGGTGGTGGTGATGATGATTTTCTAAGGAAGGGATGATAATGATTTGATTTTCCAAGGAAGGGTTTCTATGTGTATCCTGAGCTGGCCTAGAACTAACTCTGTATACAAGGCTGGCCTCAAAGTCACTGAGATTTGTCTGCCTGTTTCCCAAGTACTGAGATTAGAAGCATGCACCACCACAACCTGACCAGAATTTTATTTTAATTAAAGAGATCAAAGAGAATATTAGAAAGCCATAAAAAATATCAGTGTGTCACATGGTAAGTCTGTGTGAAATATAAGTCTGTGTATGAGTTATAATGACAGGTTGATTTCTTTTTGTGGGATGTAGTAAAAAAAAAAATAAATAAAGTTTGAAGACCATACTCAAGTATATTGTTATGCTTAGAATTTCTTCTCAATTGCTAATTATAAACCTAGCCCTTAAGGAGTATGCTGCCACCAGGTGGAGGTCATATGCCACAACTACAAGATCTTAGTTGGGGGATATTAACTTTTTATGTGCCATAATTCTTTGTTCAGCAAATTGAGAATCTGATAAAATATGCCCAGAATGCTTTTTAAATACAAAAATTGTAATATATGGGATAAAAAAAAACATGACTCTATTGAAGTTCATTTCTTAAAATCTTAAAAAGCAACCTCAAATCTGTGATGTAGTAATAATGTACGCATGTTTTCCAGGCATTGACTCATATCACAAACTGATGGAGCCAGTGACACCAGCAAACTGAAGAGAGTAAAGAACACGTCTGCCATTTTCAGATAGTTGCTTTCTTGTTTGCTTTGGACTCCTTGCATTCTTCAGTAGGATGCTAAGTGGCTTCTCTTCAGCACTGTATTGGAATCAGGAAACCTGGGAAGAGTAACCTTGTGGGCCTCTGTCTTCCTCATGTTACCCAGCAATGTTATTTGTATTGGGATTAGAGTGAAGACGGGTCATCTTCCCAGAAAGGAGAAGTAGGATAAGCAGGCACCGGGTTGAGAATGAGTGAAGACCAAGGCAAGAGTTGGGTTGAGCGAGAAGCCAGAGCAGCAGAGGCCTGGAAGACAGTGAGGATACGGGTCCTGGTATTTGCACAGATGCTTTAATATTAATCTTACTGTTAAATTAATATTAATCTTTAAAATTAATCTTCAATAGCTATAACACACAAAGAGCTGTGATTTCTAATGGCCACAAGCACTGCTAATATTGTATTGTATATCCTGCAGTCATAATAAAAGGAGGTCTACCTGTACGAGAACCTGGTCAGAATCAAGCTCTTCCTTTGCCATCTAAGTCAATGAAGAGCCTAATGAAACACAAGGTTCCATCTGGAGTTTTCTCACAACCCAGCCTAAGCTTGATTATAGACTGATTAGATTCTTCTTTCTTTGGGGGGGGGGAAAAAAAAAAGATCAGTTCTTACACTGGCAATGTAAGAGAGAACTTTCCTAGGCTTCTGGAAGATTCCATGCTCGGCAGGCAGTGGTTCTCCTGGGCAGCCAGCAGGTCCTGTTTCTCCCTAGCAGGAGCTTGGATCATCTCCACTAATCAGGAGTTTCTAGAGTTCTCTGCTCTCAAAGCTCTGTGTCTTTCTCCCAGGAGTAAAGAGAGGTGAACAAAATAGGCTTCTGAGCACAGCAGGAGCACAGCCTCCCTTCTTCCTCAGCCATAATTAGGAGCTCGTTGCTATTCTCAGAAGAAATGCTCTGCAGTTCTCCTCAGGACAAGAAACATGGGAACCATCACTTCTCATTGCTAGGTGTAGGACAGGTGATGTTACCACGCCACTGCCCCGGCCTTTCTTCTCCTCCAAAGATGGTACTTACTTCAAATTTCAGGGCATTTTAGTTAGACTCTAAATTATTAGTTAAAAAAAACATTTGCATATATGTAGTATAAAAGTATTTACCTATCCCTACTAAGGTCTAATAAATGGTCAGAATCCTTTTGCAACTTTACTCTTAGAAGAGTAGGCTGCTGGCTTATAATCATGCCAGATGGCAAAGTGAAAAATATAAATGCTGCTCTTCCGTACTTTTCCAACAGAGAACATAAGAGAAAAGGTAACTCACTAGAAAGTATTGTGGACTCCTGAAAGTCTCTAAAGGGCTCTATGCAGAGCAGGCACTATCCAGAGTTAGCAACATGCAAGCAGGTCTGAGACATGATTGGGACCAATGATGCTTATGTACCCTGAAGTAGTGTTTGGAAAACAATAGGAGTATCAATACCTGTAACATTTTTAACACCCCCTCCCCTTCTCTCTGTCCCCCTCCCCTCTCTCTTTATAACTGTGTTATGTCAGCATATTTGTTTGTGTGTATATGCAGATGTGTTTATGTGTATATAAGTGTCTGGGTGTATGTGTGTATGTGTACACGTGGTTTGTGCATGTGTATAAAGTTGTGTGTGTGTACTGTGAGTTTATGTACGTATGTATGTATGTATAAGTGCATGTGTATGCATTTGAAAACATTCTTTTATATTCCTGATGACACACTAAAAATCAGGTTAACTTAAGCTGGAGGAATTTATAAAATATTATTATGAGTCAAAGAAAAATCCTCTAATATTCCCCTAGTGACCAATACCTAGACTGAGAGGTAGTTTTAAGAGTAAGGTAGTCTTAGAGGGCGAATTGTGAGTGATAATGAAGGTGAAAGGGTTGTGGCATAACTTTCCTGTACCCTTGGGTGGGACCAAGTAATCTTTAATCAAGAATTTGAGGATTTTAAATGATTTAGAGGAATTTGGAAAACAATAGGAGTATCAATACCTGTAAATTCTCCCTCCCTCCCTCCTTCCCTCCCTCTCCCCCTCCTCAGAGTTTCATTGGTTAAATACAAAATAATTTAAAGAATATTCCCACAACAGTGTTCTTTTCTTCTACTTTAAAGTAACTAAAAATTTGCCAAATAAAGTTGTGGATAGCACTTAACCCAATCAACTTGTCATTTAATTTTTTTCTGGGTTAGTAATTCTGGGAAAATACTACTTTATACAGGTGTGTGTATACACACACACACACACACACACACACACACACACACACACACACGTGCACCAGAGTTGTCAGACCAAAGACAATGCTATGCATTACCTGTACAGACAAAAACAGCATCTAATTGTATGGCTGCAAACCGAGACACAGCCTTAGAGTAAAGACTCCCCATACACAGTGCATATGAGAGGGTTGTACCTCTGCAGGGTCACCAGAGCTGGAGAGGCCCCAAAGAGGCAAGTGCCATGCCCATTTTTGTCCTTGACATACTCTTCCTTTTGGTTACTCTTCTGGGGAAAGTTCTCTATGTTTATAACCTGAGGGTTACTTATCACCACAGTGTCCAGTCTTGACCACTGGTTCTCAAAGTACCAGCATTTTCTGTAGCTAGTTAGAGTTGCAAGTATGTGATCTCATGCACATTGTCAGGATGGGTGTAAGACTCCACGTTTTAAGATGATTCTCATGACTGCTGTAGTATAAGAGACGCTGATGTAGGTCCGTATGAACTGTAGAGGATTGCTCACAGTCACTGGCAGAGTCTCACCATATAATGCAATAGAAGGTGGAGCTCACTAGAATACCCAATTCCAAAATTCCTTTAGACACCACAAATAGCTCCTTTAGTTAGTACAAATTTTTGTCTTTAAAAAGAACAACAAAAAAGACTTCTCTGGAGGTCAACTGTGATGTGGAGCCAGGGATGAGAACCACAGATGAAATAATGCCTTGTTAATCATCTTAAAAAGTCACTTCTGGTTCACTTCCAGCTTTTGACACTAACATGAAACCAACCCACCATAATATCATCCTCTGAAGTAGGACAATAAAGATGGTGATAGATGGATCATACTGGCAACTAGCAAGGACTGGGAAGGAAAGTGCAGAAATGGAAAGAAAGTGGGATAAACTCCAGCCAGTAAGATGATACAACACTGCTTGAGTTCTTTAATGAGCGTGGGTCCCCAGGCTTATGGGAGTCTGCTCTAGACACAGGGTGGGGACCGAGGGTGAGCACCATAGTGTGTTGGGCACTGGTAGTAGCACTGCATTCAGAACTGACAAGTGGTATGGCAATTAATGTATTCAAAGGTCAACAAGGCTTTTCATCTCTTAATTCTTAGCAGATTATGAGGGGCAATCAAGAAGAAAATCCCTGTTATTAAAATCAAACCTCATTTTCTTCCTTGAAGGGTTCCTGAACTGCCATGACTTGTAGAAAGTGAGGTGAAAGCACACATTCACAGAAATTGCTAGTAAAGAGTTGGACAGTTTCCTATGTCCTCCATAATATATCACTAGAACAGCATCTATTACCAATGGCCAGTGGTCCTCATTGCCAAGTGCAATGGTTATTCTGTTATTTTTACCTCTTAGTGCCATATAACAAAGTAGTTCACTCACGCTGTCCTCCCCTTGATGTATGGGACATCAGTAGCCCGTTTTCTTGGTTCCTGTCCCCATCAAACTGACTTTGTAGGTAGGGAAGACTTGACGATCCAATCTTTGACTCTATCTTAGCATCATATATCTCACATCTCAAGTTTCAGATACTGGGCAGTCCACAAACGGATGGATGGCATCTTTTTTTTTTTTCCCCCAATTGATTAGACCTCCAACCACGCCAGATACATGCATCCAGTTGCCAACTGATGATCCTGTGTTTCCACTTAGGTATTGAACAAACAATTTAATAGACTTAAAACTATCCTGTCCCCCCAGGAATGTGCTCCCGCCAGGTTTAGTTGAGCTGGCTTGGCAAATGGCAACTCTCACCTTCCAACTATTCAGGCCAAAACTTTGGACTTTTCCCTCATATTCCACATCAAATCTGCTAAAAAGTCCTGGCATTCTATATTTTAAAGGATATGGCTGAGGGTAGGAGCTCAAAATATACTGACAAAATGAATCTAAGATTATGCGACCAGTTCTCAGTTCATTAAAAGAAACAAACAAAAACCAGAACAATGGAATAATTGGATGGATTCAATCAGTAAACAACAAAGGCCACCAGAACAGGCTGATACTTCCACGTCTTGCAGGAGATGGGAAGAAATTTTTCTTAGGTTCCAAGATTGCTCTCCTTTTTTTCTTCTTCAGGTTTTGTCAATATGGTGGAAAATACCAATACAGTGAAATGAACATGCTCACAAAATATGTGAACAACGTGAAATAGAAATGGATAGGTGAATATTCCAGGCAGCAAAACTAGATCGTATGGAATGGAGAATCTTAAAATAGTATCCACGACACTTGAAAGGATGAGACCAATCTAACTAGTGTTTTTTATAAAGATATAACTTTGCCTTATGTTAAGAACAAATATTTGGCCCTAAAAATCTAAGAGGTCCAGCACAGCAGTATTCTTAGTCAAGAGTCAGGTTACCAGTGGTAGTATAATGCTGCGGACACCAAAGATATTCATTTCCTATTAGGCTACTTTAGCATTAATAGCCAGAGTAGCTGGCCTGATGGCTCAGGCTTTATGTGTTTAGTGCTTAATTATTATGCATTTTCAAAGAGAGAGAAGGATTAAGAAAAGAAAAATAACTTTCAAACCAAGAAAATAGAATAAAATAATGTTAACAAGGCTTTTAAAGGTAGATGAGTACTTTTTGAGTTGTTCCTGGCCTTATGGATAGAGAACGAGGCAAAGCAGAACAAACATGAGGAGACAACTATATGACCTATGTGAGGAAGACTTGTATACCAGAAGGGCTTTACAGACAGGAAGTGAGCTGTCACAGGAAGTGATCTCACCATCCAACCCAGAAGATTAAACTCTACTGACATCAAACCCATAAGACTGGATGACTGAATAAATCACCACACTGCCACTGCAGAATACAAGTCTTTTTCTCTGAGAAGATATTAAAACCACACAGAGGAGGAGCAACTGATTGCCTGCTGTGTTCATAGCAGCCACTTCAAGCATCAAGGAACAGAGGTTACTGCCTTTTATGTTTCTAAAGTGTGTCCCTAAAAATGTGAGCTTACTGACCTCAAAAATCAGAGAATGTATTTGTAAGGGGAATTTTAACTTTGAAAGCATGTGCTCTGTGTGTGTAAGTTCCTAAGCCTTTTTGAATTTCAATCCCCTTATCTGTAAAATGGGGACTAGTAACACTTACTCTTGCCAAGATGACAATGTAGGACATGAAGTGTTAACAAATAGTAACTACTCATTTAAAGTAGTTATAAATTGAGAGGAGTTAACAAATGACAACATTCTCACCAGTAACTCAGCCAGTGAGGAAAAAAAATACAAAAAAACTGAACAGCACAGTCTAATGGATTTTTATGATAATGGGGGTGTTCTTTATCTGTATTATTGTGAGTCACTTGTCAAGTAAGGACAAATGAGATTGGTTAATCAGCAATTATTCATTAACTTCAAATTTTGCATATAGCTACTGGCAAACTAGTGGACAGTGTAATTACATCCCAAAGCTACTCCTTGCTCAAACTGCCTGGTTACATTATTTTAGTAAGAGACTGAAGCCACAAAGCGCAAACAGAATCAGGACACAGTAATAGGAAGTGCCCAGTGATACAAGGGGATTCCCATGCCACAGGGAATTCCAGAACACTCCTCAGCACTGCCTGTGAGGGAATGAGAGGGACTAACCTGGGAAATTTCTACGAACTTTACCAAGGAAGGTGATAGATCCCATGAAAGTTTTAAAGGTATTTTCCTTGTAAACAGAAGATAAGCAATAAAAAAATATTACTTAGAAATAGAGGATTAAGAAGATTAGGCTCTCATTCATCTTTCACATGGGCCCTACTTTATAAAATAAAATAAAAAAATAAATGAATTCAAGTGTGATTCTTAAAATGGCTACAGCCCCTTGTTTAAGCGTCCCTTGGTGTTGGTGGGAATGACCTTTCACGCTTGGTGCTGAGGTTCCTCGCTCTCAGTTCAACTTCTCCCAGCTAGGGAAACAATCCTGTAACTACTTCCCACAAAAGGATCAAGAGTTCAAAGGGAATTTTCAATCAATTCCTGCCTAAGGCAGGAAACTGAAATCCAAACGAGACAAACGTGTGTTAGACAAACACGGCCAGGGCTGTTGGTCAGAACTCAAGCTTTCCTCCTGTGGCCCATTTTTAGAGAACTACAAAGAGGAAGAAGGGAGGTAGCTAATTGGTCACAGGACTTCTAGAGAGCCACCTCTACTTTTCTTTTCTAATTGACTGCTGGGAATAACACCCTCTTCAAGGAATGCTCAAAGGGGAGACCTGCTGAGACAAGAGACCCCTGATGAACCAGCTTCAGAAGCTGCAGATCATTAATTAAGAATATTGAGAGAGAGGTTGAAAGCTTAGCTAAACTGAGTGGGCGGGACAACTCAGTATCAGCTGCCACCTACGCATTAGCAATTAAACCTATAAAGGTTCTCAGTGGAAACTTACATCTCCCAGGCATCCTCCTCTGGGTAAGCGAGGAGTCTCCTGAGGCCACTGAACTCTGAAGACTCCAGCAGTGACTATGGAATAATGGTAATAAAATGTGCTGTAAGATAACCCAGATTCTTGGGACCCGACTGGTGTCTCCACGTCTCTGGGGCCTAAAATAGTGTTCCTCAAGCTTCAATGTGTGTAAGATTCACTGAAGATTGCTAAGGCTTTCCCTGGAGGGAGCAAGGTGGATGGAGAATTTGCACTTCTAATAGGATTCCAGGTAACCTTGATGCAGCTGGGGCCATACTCTGACAATCAATGACCTATGACAGTGGTTTTTGTCACTGGACACACACTGGGACACCTGCATGACCCCATTGGTGGAGATGTTTCATTGACTTTCTTTCTTTAAAAAACAAAACAAAACAAAACAAAAAACCCCAAAAAGCAACAACAGCAACAACAACAACAAAAACACATTAGAACGAGCATTTTGCACTGGCATCGCCACATTACTCTAACATTACTTGGGCTTCTCTGTAGGATCATTTAGCAGAACAACTGAAGATATGGGGAAGCCGGTAAATCTGCGCCTCTTTTCAGGCAGGATGTGCAATGAGTGGTGAACTCTGACCTAGACTTCCAGAAGCTAATGTGCAGGTTATGATTTCAAAAACATCCAAAATCTTCTGAGATCCTCTTTAGTCTATTCTCTGGGTAGCACACCTTGTGTCCTTCTTTCTGGGTCATATTACACGCTTCTTCAGGCCTGCCTACCTGTAAGTCTGCTTCTATCCTTCCCTCATTGCCTCTGCCATAACATTGCTAGTAGAGAATTAGTCTCATGAAACCAAGTTCTGTGGGGCCTGTTTCTAATTTAACTGACAGAGGGACTAAATATTTTTCTTTGGTGGAGAAAAAAAAAGGCAGCTAAATTATTTTTGGTATGTGCTTTCTGATTAATTCTGCCTTGGGCACTGTTCCTTAACAGGGCATTTTTGCCCCATCCTCAACTCCTCAACTTAAAGAAGCATCAAGCTTTCTTGTATGCCATACATTGGCACCTATTAGGGACGTGTGATAATGTAGATTACCTCCAAATACTATAGTAAAGGAAGATTCTAAAACTTCAGGTTCTAAATTATGGGGGGGTAATTTTGCCTCCCCAATATACAGTTTCCCTCCCACACATCATGTCTGGAAGCATTTAGGGCTGCCACAATTGGCATCTAGTGGGCAGACTACAAGAATGCTGCTGAGCATTCGACATAGCACAGGCCAACCCCCACTACAAAAGATCATCGGGTTTATCCTGTCATTAGTGCCCACGTAGAGAGGCCCACATGAAGAGGCCCACGTAGAAGCTCCCATGTGGAGAGGCCCACGTGGAAGCTCCCACGTGGAGCAGGCTGACTTCTCAGTGCTGGAGAACTTATAAAGATCAGAGGCTGGGAGGAGGATGCAAAAGAGGGCAAATGGTCCAGAGTCAATGGAGTAAGAGCTTGGGCTGCTGCTCATTATCTCAATGCCTAGAGCAAAGGAAAGATCCTCCAAGAATCTGCCTTGACAGATGTTACGGGTGAGAGTTCTCATTAAGATACCATGTAACATGGTAGGAAAAACAACTGCAGCATGACTCACCACCTCAACACCTGACAGACAGCAGCCACTACACAAAGCATTCTTTACACAACTGCTCACTTTTAACAACAAAGAAGGAAAGAAGAAGGACTGAGTGGGGGGATACACTTTATGAAATAATGGAGGAATTGTAACAGATACTTTATGGATAGACTATAGGAATTTTTACTTTGGTGAAAATCAGAATGGTAATAATGCCGCTGCTCTTCCAGAAACACTGACCACTTTTCTTTTGGGTAATATGTATAGAGCTCTTTATATAGGAATAGATGGATTATTAGCTCAGGATTCTTCCATGCATAATTAATCTCAAATAGGATCATGGCATTAGATGCATTTCCTTTTGCTATTAAATTCCTAGAAAAAATTTCCAATTAACTTAACTGTCGATATCAAATCGATCCAGATGAAAAGATGAACATTACATCTTTACATTCTAATAAAATAAAGAAGCACAGTGGCTAGCTGTTATTTGTACTACACTTTGGGTTTAAGTGTCAAGTAGCTATTTAATGGGATAACTAAACCTCTACATTTTAAAAAGAGTTACATTAAAGAAGTATTTAAATGCCTCATAAAACACTATTTCCCATATAAACATTCACTATGGTACAGCAAAGTGCATTCATTCACCTGAAAGCCTATCTACTTTTCTACTGGGGAGGGAAAGAGAAGATGCCAAAGACTAATCAGAACAGACTAAGTCGCAGGGCCTGTTCTTACAGTAGCTACTACACAAGCAAGGACTGAAATTCCATATTCTCACTGCCCTTTCCCAATGGAGTCAGTTACTTCAGTGTAGTAAGAGTTTTACCATGTAACATAAAGTAGTCTCTGAATTATAAAGCATGTAAATAAGTCACCAAGAAATACTAAGATTTCCCTAATGAACATGAATTGTTTATCCCAGGCCTATAATATAGATATGAGATACTAAAATTGATTAAAGCCAGATTTATTGCAATTGCTTCCTCTACCAATGATACAGATGCACACATGTGTTAGCTAATGAAGCAGTCAGACAGGCTTTCATAAGCAGAGAAAGGGGCAAAAGAAATATTTTCACCAAAGAGAAAGTGGTCAAATGTGGAAAATGATAGGGATGTCCAAGGTAGTCCACATAAGCCAAAACTGTAAATAAGGTTAGCCTCTCATACAGTTATATGGTGTGTATATACATTATACTACCAAAAGCAAGCATTCATTTCACTCTAGGGATTAATACCAGCCGGCAGAGCACAATTCATTGAAGTGAAAACAGAGGTAAATTTTCCTTCCTTGTAAAACTCAGTGCATCTGTAGCATTAGCCCCTTACCAGAAGAGGGCAATGGTGCCAGGCTGGCACTCCTTACAGAGCACAAAGTTACCTGCCCTGGAGGTACCCCTGCCACGGAACACAGACCTCATAAAAACCTCAGGGAGCTACTGGTTTCAAAGGACCATGCATGGGAAGACATAAGACTCTTTCTTCTCTTGGGTAAGTAAACAGCTGTCTAGAGGACCGAGCTTTCACCCTGTGGGTCCACTCCGTGGCACAGAAGCGCTCTTCATTGACAACCCATCTTTGACATGTTCATACTAACTACATGCTTCATGCTTTTAAAAGATGTGCTAAAGATCCTGGAGACGAACTATTACAGGACAGAAGATGTTTGCAAACCACAGTTGCAATTATAAATGCAAAGTACGTTCCCCTGAAGTACTCTAGCTTTTGGGGCCCCTATGGGAGAGTTTCCGGGCCCCATCCTAGCTTCTTTTTCTTCTTCACCAGTGTTCCCAATTTCATTTCCCCAAGCAGGCTCAAGGTCTTCAAGCTCTGTACAAGCAAATAAATGTCTAATCTCCTCTTTCCCTGGACAAGCCATTTGCTGTGCTGTACAGGTTCACTCAGCACCTACTTTGCAAATATATTCACCTCTAAGAAAGAAAAGGGATTGTTTTCACTTTACATTTTCAGGCCTTAGTCGATAGAGAATGGGTGGGTGGAGGGGCAGAGAGCAGAGGATAAAGAAGAGGAAGAATGCATAGGGGTATTCATTCTCTCCTCTTTGGAGTGCTAGTAAGATGATGATGCAAACTTTAATGTTCGTATCTTCACTTTTCAGCTTGCCTAAAGCTACATACATGCCCCCCAAATGTGCTGCCTTCCAGTTCTAGCTCAACGGTTCCACGGCCTTTCTCCTTCTAAGACCTGGTACTCTCTTCTCCAGAAGCAACATAAAACCTACATCCTAAAGTCCCATCTACCCATCTCCACCTACAGTCTAAGCCACCACTCCTGTCTTCCTTGTCCCCTGCAGCACTCACCTTCAGTCTGTTCCTAGAGGGTTCAAGCTGAGATCAGTCTTGGCCTCAGCCACTACTCCACCCAATTGTTCTTTATTGAGCACACCAGCCCAATGTCAGAAGGCAGCCATCAAGCAGAAGACAGAACCTTGGTTTTGATGAAAGGTATTCCCCTTCACCTGCTTCCTCCACCTCCCTGTGGACTCAACCTAAGGGTTTCTGTAGTTCAGGTTTGTGTCTTCTTCATAAAAACCGCTGATTGCCTACTGGCAGCGGCAGCATCCTTTCTTTCAGGAGAATTCTCGTTGAAACATTGAACACCGCTTCAATAGTTTACTCTCCAGTTACTCTATGGTTGGTCTCATAGCTAGATGTTTCCATGAGACGATAAGTTCTGCATCTAGTTTTGTTATCTGTTCATGCTCTGATGCTTAGGAAGCCTGGTCCAGAGACTGGAGTCAAAATGGTACTGTAGAAAGGAGAGGGATCGCAGACCTGCTTCCCATCTTAGGCCAACTGTCCTTCCTGGGCCCAGCAAAGCCCAGTTGGTACTCCAAATCTAATACAAGCCCCCAATGTTGGCTTCTGCCCCTGTGTACCCCTCCAAGACACAAGGCCAGTCAGGGGACCTGGCAGTGAAGAGAGAGAAGACACCTCCTCCCTCCATCACCTCACTATCACCCTGCTCTACAATCAACGCAACTCTTCTTACTCCCTAAAAGGCACTAAAGGGAGACTCACCTGGGAAATCATAACCAAAGAGGCATGTGAGCACCTGAGAAAACACATGTAAAGACACAGACACTCCACTTGAATACCATCAAGCTATCCAGAAGAAGCAAGTCAACGTTTCCTGCTCTAAGCAACCTTAACACTGTTGGGACTTAGCTCAAACTCTCCCCATTGCTCAGAGGGTCTCTGCTGTATCTGCACAAATAAAAGGTCCATTTGGACAGCTTCCCCAAAAGGGTTCTGAAATACTCAGGTTCCTCTTTGACAGAAATGTACTGCTGGTGGCCTCTTAAAACAGTCCATTTTTCTTTAATTGCTACTCATAATGTTACAAATCTCACAGTCCAAACATTAGCTTGAGTACAAATAGCAAAAGGCTGTGATCTCTCATTGAAGAGGGTTATTTCATTTTATGTGATAGGTGTTTGCCTACATGTATGTCTATGTGTCATGCGTGAGTCTGTTGTCACAGAGGCCAAAAAGGACATCAGATCCCCTGAAACTGATGTTACAGAGAGTTGTGAGCCACCATGTGGGTGTTGAGTTTCCAACCCAGATCCTCTGGAAGAGCAGCCACTGCTCTTAACTATTGAAACACCACTGTAGCTCCTCAAGGCAGGTAAATTTTTGTAACCGTACCATACCACCAAAGAGTCTGAGGTAAGTCAGAAAGTAGATGAGGGTCCTTTTTACCAAGTAAGTCACAAGGAGAACATCCTTTCCTATAGGGCTGCACCATGCCATCGCTGAGAGGTGCTCTCATCTACATGGAGAAGAGATTCCCTCCCTCCATCAAATTCATCTTTAAAGTGAGGGCCCTCCCATGTAACTATTATATAAGGTGCTAATACCATCTTCTTCAGTGGCATATATAAGTACATATACTTTGGGGTTACAGCATGATGTCATATGTAGGCACTGAGGAATGAATAAATCAAGCTTCTTAAGATATTAATCTCTCACACTTTTTTATAGAGATCACAATCATTTCACTATGTGTGTATGCATGTGTGCATGTGTCTGTGCATCTCTGTGTACATGAATTTACATCTGTGTCTTTACATGTGTGTACTCATTTGCATGTGTGTGTATATTGTGTGTGTGTTTCTTTGTGTGAGTTTGTATGTGTGCATGTCTGTGTCTTGTGTGCAAGCATGTCTATCTGGTGTGTGTGTGTATGCACGCATCTGTGTATATGTATTTACGTCTCTGTGTATCTTAGTTACTGGTCTATTGCTGTGAAGAGGAACTCTTATAAAAGAAAGCATTTAATTGAGGGCTTGCTTACAGTATCTGAGGTTTAGTCCATTATTATCATGGCAGGGAGCAGATATAAGAGAAAGCATTTAATTGGGGGCTTGCTTCCACTTTCAGAGGGTTAGTCCATTATTATCATGGCTGAAAGCAAACAGGCATGGCACTGGAGCAGTAGCTGAGAGCGTTACATCCTGATCCAAAAGCAGCAGGCAGAGAGAGAGAAAGAGGGGGGGGGGGAAGTATGTGTGTGTGTGTGAGGGCCTGTTGAGTGTGAAACCTCAAATCCCACTTCCAGTGACACAGGGCCTCCAAGAAGGTCATAGCTGCACCAAAGTTACATCTCCTACCCCTGCCCTAACAGTTCAGCAACTTGGGACTATACATGGAAATAGATGAGCCTACAAGGGCATTCTTACAGTGTATGTGCAAACAGGCATCCAAACACACACACACACACACACACACACACACACACACACACACACACACACACAGACACTATAAAGCCCTGGAGACTGAATGTAGTACTTCATACATGCTAGGCAAGTGCTGTAAAATGAGAGACAACCCCAGCTAATTAGGTATTTTTTTTATTATTATTATTATTATTATTATTATTATTATTATTATTATTATTATTATTATTATTATTACAAGGATAAATGCTTTAATGTTTTTCCCACACCAGAGCAGACCATTTAAGGCCCACTTTTCACTTAGAAAAGTCACACACCACAGGGAACACATGCCAGTCACATACAAAAATATCTACACAGTGCAGATCAAGAAAGGCAAATCTTGCTAGTAAGTGTAAAAAGAAGTCTGCGATATAATATCACTTAGAGCAACAAGAATTGAGCAAAAAGTAGAGCCTCTGTATGAATGAGAGCTCTGTACAATGAACAGCACAGAAGTGCAGACACAAAGGCTGCTTCTTGGAAACAGCAGGTTTGCTTCTCGTGCTCTGTCTGCATCTTCCCCTGCTAAAACCTTGTCCCCCAGATCCCCGGAGCAGAGCCTCCTTGGCTTTCAACTCCAATGTTCCACTGCAGAGTTCAGAATTTGTCTGATTTTGGAATATTTGCACAGACTTTACCAGATGAACTTCACTAATCCCCAAACCCCAAATCAAAGTCTTCTGAATTATAATGTCAACACACTGAACCGTTTCAGATTTCAGACTCACAGATTTGGCAGTGTTCGGTCTGTATCTGAAATGGCCCTGCCCATGTACACTGTCTTATGCTGACTGAAATGCTACCTTCATGAGCCCAAAGGCCTTTGTGGTCTTTAGAATTGTGTTCCCATACTGCGAATCATTCCTGGCACACAAGAAAGAAGAGCTAAAATTGATTAAATAAGATACCACTTTTAAAAAGCAATATGAGAAACATAAGAGTAGCAACAACTAACCCACTTCCTATCACATGTCAGATAAAGGAGGCGAAATCAAACAGGACTGCATGAGTCTGCAGGACGTCTTAGGAACTCTGCTCAGAAAGTAGAGAACATATTACCTTCTCAAATGTAAAGGAAACTGCATCAGACTAAGCCAAGAGAATCTGACCTGTCAAGGCAGGGCAGGCAGGAGGCAGAATTGAGGACCTGATACCGTAACCCAGTGGTTCTCAACCTTTTTAATGTCTCGACCCTTTAAAACAATTCCTCATTGTTTGTTGCTATGTCATAACTGTAATTTTGCTACTGTTATGAATTGTAAATATCTGATATGCAGGATATCTACTATGTGACCCTGCCCTAAGGGGGTAGCAACCCCACAGGTGGAGAACCACTGCTCTAAGAAGACACATCAAGCAGGTAGAGGGCATCTGATCCCATTGCGAGTGGGTCAGCTACTCAGGGTCTGTCTACTGAATAACTTAGTCCTCCTCTCACTGCTCAGCAGACCCTTCATTGGCAGACCACTAAGGGGGATACAGTGTAATGTAGAACTGAAATAATCCTAAATGTTGGTGTAAAGGTGAGGACTCCAGCAGAGTGTGATGGTGCAAAGCTGTAGGACCAGCTACTCAAGAAGCTGAGAGCATCACTTGAGCATGGGACTTTGAAGCCAGCCTGCCCACACTCCAGTGTGAACTGCTTACCAGGTGCTGACACTTACACTTTTATGTGGAGTTGAGCTGCGGCACCGGTTCCTTTGAAAAGTATTAGCCATTGTTCTTTATTTTCCACCTCGACATCAACTCAAGGAATTAAAACCCACTTTACCAGGTTAGTTATTTTCTCTTTATAATCCAAACTATTTTTAAAGAAGGATGAGAAAATACTGTCTGTATACCAAATTTTTATGCTCGTACCATAAATAACATGCAAGTCAGTTGTTTCTCCATGGTAGGCTCAAATGCCCATTTTCATCAAAACTGATTTTGAAATGTATTTCTCAATTTACAACGTGGCCAAGGCACTCTCACCATGTGAGTCCTCAGACTCCCTCAAGAAGACAGCACACTTCCCAAATGCCAAACATGCGAAACCACTGGCACTCATTTTCCTCTACCCTCCGACGCTCTTAACTTCATCAAAGTTTAATAGCATGGTGGTAATTTCAGAGAGAAATCAAACCTACAAGCCACAAAGCTGCCATGGTACTATGTTTACTGACTTTCCAAATGTGTCAACAGACTTCACAAGAAAAAAAATTCAGAGAGTCACTGAATTGTGTAAACACCCAAACTCATGCCAGAAACAGAAGATTAGCCAGTAAGATGAAAGTATGTGCTGCACTCTTGTGCTTCAATCTCCGAAGTGGCAGCGCAGTGACTGCCGTCCTTGGCTTTGAGGAAGGTGACAACAGGTAAACTTTTTTATGTTATTCACACATCCAAAAAGTCTTTACTCATCCTGTTGTAAAAATCGACTGCACGCTTTTAGTCCTTGCAAACAGGAGTCCCTTACATTATTCCCTGATGTACGTTGAAGGCAGCAGCCTCTCTTCACAGTATGGGTTCCCCAAACTGCTGCCGAGGACCAGGCCTTGACGGGCTGCTGTCTGGGAAACCACCATTACTACAGACACACTGGACTCTCCACACTGCTAGCTCTGCTGCTCAGTGCCCAGCTCCCACTCTGTGATGGGATCCCGGCAGACCGAGCATGGTCTTAGGATCTGTCATTAGCTGAGAAATGAAGCGATTGCCAGGCTAAGGGCAGAGACTCAAAGGGCTTCCCGAACTCATGAAATTCTCTTGGCATGGAGATTATGGCTAATTTTGGCTTGTGCTAGTTCATATCCAGGGGGACTAGAATGAAAAGAACATTTTATTGATGGCAATTATGGGAGGAGAGTCAGGGAAGTTTCCATGACTTTGGTGCTCTTCCTTTCTTGGAGACACTGGAAGTACAAAGAAAAAGTGAGAGAGTGTGCCATGATCACTGTGAACACAGATTTTTATCTCAATAATATGTCTAAAGAGTAGAAAGTAAAATTAAATTATAAAAAGGAACCACCTCTTACTAGTTAGACAGGAAATTTCCATTTCATAAGCAATACTCTGAAAACTGCACTTTCAATGGTGTTAAAGTGGAGGGAACTCGGCGTGTGCTTGGGCTGTTGGACACCATCCGAAACTTATTACAAAAACTAAAATCCTAAAAATCCTAAAAACATACAGTCTCAGAATTTCCTCCAAACAAACCATGAATGTATCCAAACATTTCTTTCCATGCACAGGACAAAATGAAATAATAAATTTGCCATGTTAAGTCACATGAATAAAAGAAATCTCTGGGTGTTCTCTACAGCCTCTCATGGGCTTCAGATAGTGCAGTGTGAGGGGGTTGAGATGTTTATATTCATGCTTTGAAGGAAAAAAAAATCCCAAATTATCTAACCTGGTCAGTCAAACTGTTAAGCCTAGGGAACCATAACTCACAGGAGGAATGCTGGCCAGCTACTCTGAGCAGGCAGGTCCAGGTCTTCACATGGAGGGCAATGGTGTTCTCTTTTGGGCACGCAAGACTGAGCAGAAATGCCTAGATTCCCCCCACCCCATCCTGGCCCATAAGCAGATATTCAAGGGCTAGTCTGGCAGTATGGCAACTCACACTTGGAAGATGGAGGAAGAAGACAAGAAAGGTAGACCAGATAAAAGGGGAAGATGGAGGAAGAAGACAAGAAAGGTAGACCAGATAAAGGGGGAAAATGGAGGAAGAAGACAAGAAAGGTAGACCAGATAAAGGGGGGAAGGTAAGACCCTTTCCAATAAAGCATATCCCGCAAGAGTACTTTAACTTCTAAAATTAATTTCTATCTATAAACATTGAGTTGTTGCTTGTGTTATTGCTCAAAGGTGTCAGATAAGACAGTAACTCGGGAAGTAAAACTTTTCTTGAATTATTCAACCTCATTATAACTATTAATATCAATTCAAAAATGATGGTTAGATTTATTCATCTCGTGTGATGTCCCCACAAAGGGTTGGGTTCAGCACACAGCTCCTCCCTTCTTCTCTACTCTGAGGTGCTCATTTGTTTTCATGTAACTTTAAAATCATAACCAATAGTAACAAGTTAGACAATGTTTTCTTTCTTTCTTTGTTTGGTTTTTTTTTGTTTTTTTTGTTTTTTGTTTTTTGTTTTTGTCTTTGAGAGAAGGGCATATATATAGCCCATATTAACTTATGATCTTCCTGCCTCTGAAGTACTGGGATTTAGATATGCATCTAGCAATCCATGCAAAAGTGTAAGTAGCTTTTAAATTTTATTATTTAAGAATGTAAACTATTTTTTTAATTAAAATTTAAGAATGTGGCTGGCTAGATGGCTCAGTGGGTAAGGACACTTGCCATACAAACCAGATGACATGAGTTCCATTCCCAGAACTTAAGGTAGGACAACAGATTCTACAAATTGTCCTCTGTCTTACATTGTAGCACATGTGTTCCCCCACCCTACACACACACACACACACACACACACACACACACACACACATTTTTTTACTCTAACGTAAAATAAAAATTTCTTCTAATAAATGTTCAACAGCCAAAGTGAACAATTAGTTGTATAATTATAAGGTCTGTACCACGCATATGTACATGTGCATATGTGTATGTGGGTATGTAGTGTTTAATGGATCATGCATGACAGAGGATGACATTTCTTTTCTGCTCTCAAGAGAGTAGAGAAAAGGCAGGTTTGGGGTTATATGTAATTACAAAGGCACCAGCTGTTCACTCCACCCTTCACTTTCCCAAATGAAAAAGCAGAATGGAATGCAAATGACGAGGAGTAATTATAATAATAGGTAACTGTAAGTGTGTGCTGGCCTTTTTTCCTTTGCCTTTTTTTAATAGTAAAGAAATCACAGACAAATCCCAACACTTCTCTAGTAGTAAACAACTTACCTAAGACACATAGAGATGTAAAGGCAGCGCTGCCTTACAAGGCCCTCACATGATAACCAGGGGACTTATTAAATAAACTGAGATGATGCACAGAGGCAGTTTCAAGGTAACTGGTTCCCATCTGCATCATAAAGCCATCCTGCACACTCAGAGTCAGTTCGAATACTTTCAGTGGGCAAATCATAGAATAAGTCTTCTGCCTGGACCTCCTGTAGCCTCTCCATGCCTCAGATTAATGGCAGAGTTTCTCTTCATGTCTTTGCCTCTTTATTTCTGCAGTTATTTATGAACATGGACATTGGGGCCCTCATGAGAAAACTGGCCTCTCTAAGTACAATAACTTTATGAGGGACGTATTTTCAACTGTTGGCTTCAATACAGAAGTCTGGCAAAAGGCCTGTTTTATGCTATGGTTGCCCTGATTAATGAATGAATGAATCAGCAAAACATCAATTGCTTTGTGGTGACCAGGACCAGATGAAAACATATTTTTTGATTACTAGTGGAAACCACACATCTTCAAGGGCCTCGTGCATTGGGAGCTCTCTTAGGGCTGGATGGTAGCTCCATTGTCCATGTCCTAATCCCGGAATGTGGGTTACTTTTTTTTTTTTAAGAGGGGTTATTGCAAATATAACTAAGTTTTGCAGACAGCACCCTGGATTACCAAGATGGGTGCTAAGTTCAAACACGAGTGCCCTGAGAAAGGACACAGAGAAGACAGCTCACCAATGGAAAGGTGGTAGAAAGATAGAACCAATAGATGTGTTCACAAGACAACAAAAGTGGCAACCAGCAGAAGTTGGATTAGACCAAAAAAGGAGTTCTCCCCTAGGGCTGACAAAACCTAGTCCAGCTGGCAACCTACTGCAGAGTGTCGGCTTCCGGACTGTGAAGGAATGGCTATATCTTATTTTCTGTCCACTTGTGGTACCCTGTTACAGTAGCCCGGGAATGGGAGCCAGCATCTGAGGGCAGCCCTGGATGCAGTGCCCATTTCAGACAGTCAGCACGTGTCAGTTGCCTCACTGTTCCTGAAGCTACCTGATAGAACAAAAAGTATCTTTTTGTGGGATGCTACAAATCCTATTTGTTAGTGAATTATACTCTAGCTCACTCAAAAAAAAATTAAAAATTTATAACCCAATCCCCACAATTCTCATACATCTTCTTGAGGAAAGCTGACTCTTAATACTTTGTTAAACCCAAACTGATTAAAAGTAGAGACCATATATCTTACCGACTCTCCCTCCCATACAACATTTTTGCCTGAAGACAGAGCTTGACAGCACACCTTCAGGCAGGCAGAAAGGTGAATGAAAGCCATCCAGATTAAGGAAAAGAGAAAAAATGCAGGGCATCAATGCTCCTGTGCACATTAAAACACCAGATACTGTATCATGGAGCAGATAAGGCTTGAAACAAAACGGGCAGCCAATAAGCAGTAGGGAAGGGGCGGCAGTGGATGCTTTCTGCCTCTCCACACATTCCTTTCCAAGGAGGGTGTGTGAAGAATAAACAAAAGAATTAACTCAGAAAGAAGGCACCATGCAATAAAGAGAGCATCCTTCTGAAGGATGGAGGGATAGGCTGAGAAGGACATTTGACACAACAACCTGAAAGGTAGTTAAAAAGTTATTGTGTTGTCCTAGCAACAAGAGATAGAGTCACTCTGAATCAAGAATAACAAGGAGAAATGTCCAAGAAATAAGCAATGACGTGGGACAAGCAATCAGACCTTTGGGCAGACTAAAGCATCTGATGTGGGCAAGCACTGTCATCACTCCAGTTTGGAGCTTTGTAAACTGAGGCTCTAAAGAGATACAAACAAGTGGCAGAAGCTCAGGCCTGCTGGACTCTGTGCTGTTTTCTACACATACATCACTTGGCTAACACTTGTACAGTTCTACTGCTACCCTGCACCACACTGGTCAAATAAAACTTGAAAGCAACTCACAAAAATATTAATTATTTTAAACATCAAAGACATTTTTATGTATGGAGCAAACTGAATTTCCAATTAAATGTCTTGCCTATGACTATTTTCTCATCACCACTGAGTGGGCCCCTGGGAGTACTAGCTTCTGACATCATTGGAAGCCTGGACATAGTTGATGGAACAATCACGGTCTGCACAACAGGGAACTACGGCAGGCTCGTGGTCAAGAGTGTGTCTTTGAATGGTCACTTCCAGATGATTCCCAAAGCGGAGCAGCTGCCCTGGAGTTCGGTCAACTGTCCCCTATAAGTATGGAATAGATCACAAATGGACACAACCAGCCATTTAATCAACCCCATGATACCGGCAACTTTCTCATACACCCACAACCTCCCCCCCACCCCCGAGTCCTAAGTTTACCTCAGGCCTGCTGCCACTGACAGGTCTTTCTGCTCTCTCAACACCTACCAAACCAGTCTCCAGGGCTTTGTTGAGTATGTGAACTCGCAAGCATGACCTGTAGGCTCTGTATTACAGCATCTAGCCCAACCCTTCCAGAGCCATGTCAAACGAGAGGCAAAAAAAAATCCATGGAATATCTTCCTTCACTGATTGACTCATAAAAGTAACTCTTTACCTACTATTTCACACCCTCAAGCATAGACACAGTACTTAATAGATTCAATAAGAACTTAGTTGCAGCACAGTGATGATGTGACTTTGATTATAAAAGTAACTCTTAATAAGATGTCTTACTCTGTGGTTTTAAAACTTAACATGAGCTTTTCAGCTTCAGCAGACGGCCAAAATACATCATCTCCTGCATTAAACCGTTCACTCATCCACCCATCCAGCTACCCTTTCATTTATATCCATTTACTCATTCATTCATTAATACTCAACTGTGTTTGGTGCCGTGCACTCTGCTAGACTTGGGGGGACATGAATAAGCTGTCATTGCCCTTGTTTTCCATGACATTTACAGTATCATTTTAGAAACAAAGAGTTCAATGCAAAAAGGACACTATCATGTAACTAATCTCTGCATATAATCATGTCTCAGAAATAAATCTAAAAAGCACCTGACTGCATCAGCATACAAAAGGGGGAAGAAGGAGGCATTTTAGTCAATCTCATAACTATATAAAAAGACAAAAACAAATAAGAAAACAGTTATAGAGGGAGTCAGGTGGATTAGAAGCAATGAGCAGTTTCCAGCTTCTCAGCATTTCAGAACTGGGAGTGGAAAACAGCACTGAGTGAGGTAGAAGCAGTAGTTGGGGTATTGAAGCTTACAGTTAGCCAGAGACTTGGAGAGACTAGGACAAGTTATCAGAACGAGGGCTGAGAAACAGTGTGTTAGCACTGGGCCCATGGCAGCTTGTGGGTGCACCAGAGAAGTGGGGTAAGAAAAAGAGAGAGAGAGAGTGGGGAAATCATATATAGAAACAAGAAGAACAGAAAGGCAGTCTGATCAGTGTGTTGGCATTTGGAGAAAAACTGGTTCTCAACGGAACAGCATGGCACCATCTTGGAAAGCATTCTGAGAAGACAGGACCTAAACTTGTGGCTCACAGGACCTTAATTAGGCTGCTACATTTTCCTGTAGCTCAGACCCCATAGCAGTACTACCAGGCTATTTGGCCAGCATCTGCCTTGTGGCCTCGTGTGACCCTAGCCAAAGCCAGTGAAGCAAATTCATTGAAAAGTAAGTGCAGTAGGATTCAGGTCTGAGACACAAATGGAGTGAGCCCCCCTTTATTTTTGGATGGCATCTGATCTTAAAACTTAACATGAGCTTTTCCCATAAGACAGCTCCAGCAGCCACTAAAGAGTTTGCAGAACCTGAGCAGGGGTGTATTCATGCAGTGACTGTGCCTTAGAAACCACAACAGAAACTACAGTATGAGAGGGGTGGAAAGCAAGGACCAACCTTAGCCATTCCACCATGAACAGTTTGTCGCCCTGTCCTCTGAGGGGATTTCCAAGAAATGCCGGAGATCAAAATGAGCAATACATCTTATTCCACCTGGCCTTTGGAGGTGCATCAAACTAATATAGCTGAGAAAAATGCCATCCCAGGAAACTTTGGTTCCTTGCTACCCTGCACTACCAAGTTGGTAAATGAAGCCAGCCCAAGCAGCTCTGGTCCCACACCACTCCCACTGACTAGATGGTGATAAACACAGAAAAAAAAGGGGGGGGGGGTGAGGCAGAGGTGTCCAGGCCCTTGCTGTCTTCAAGAGGTGCAGCAAACCAGAAGGCAGGAAGAAACACACATTCTTGCCTATAGAACTGTATCAGTGGAGACCGAGTTTTTAATTATTTACTTCTTTTTTCATTAAGACCAATCCTTCTTTCCTTTTTCACTCCCTTTCTCTTCTCCCTCCCTCCCTCCGCCTTTGTATTGACAGATTCCCTCCTTGTCCTCCCTTCCTTTGCCTTCCTCTCTGTGTGTATATGTATATACACATATATTCATTTACATATACAATTTTCAAGTACTCTCTTTTGTTTTTGTTTCTCTATCTCTTCTCTCAAAACTCAAATTCTTTCATTATCTTTTCAAGTTTTTTCTTTGTAATTAAAACCTTCACTTTATTCCATTCTCACACTTTTTTCCTCTGCATTTTTAATATTCTAACTTTTCTTTTGCTTTCAACGTCCCCATTTCTTCTTTCTTCTTTTGTCCTCATTTTAAAACATCTTCTTAAAAATTATTTCTGCCTCCACAAAACCTATTGTACGTTATGATTTCATAGTTGGTACTTGGTTTTCACTTTATTTTTGTATCTGATTCACTGTTAGTTGTTGTTGTCATTCTTATTTGTTTGATCCTTTCTAGGTAGTGATGGGATCGAGGATGACACTTTTCTAGTATTGCGTGTTGGTGCTCTTCTTCTGATTCACCTTCCTAGCCTGGCTATGTGTTAACACACCTTGTTCTACCCACAAAACACTCCAGCTTGAATGTTGGTGAATATTAACTCAAAGTACAATAAATTAAAACCACTAACAAGGGTCCAAGAAGGCATGACTAGGCAGGGCCTGCAGACCCTAGGCCAGTAATTCATCTCTGCAGCATTGGCAGAGAGGAATAACAAAACACCGTGTACACCACGCCTATGAGAGAACGCAGCACAAGTCGCTCCCATACTCCTTCAGACCACACAATGTTGACAAGACTAGAGTAGTAATTACAAAGGGCACTGTATAAAACAGACCTGCCACTCTTCTCAGGCCTACAAAGAAACGGGACCCTAAGGCTGTAATACAGTGCAAACTAGGTCAAAATAATAGTAATAAAGTTTCACTAAAAGTACATAAAACCAAGGTGGAAATATACTCATAATAATCAGCTATCCCAGGATATGTCATCAACAAAAAAAAAGTCTTAACAAAAATGCATGCAAAATGGAAAAGAAAAATCTATTACAGTTGATCCAAAATTATCAACATGAAAAGACAAGAAAGAAATATAAGGAACCAAAGTGGCACAACTCCTCTAGAATCTCACAGTTCTACCAAATGACTCTAAACACTCAACTGAAACCCAGGAAATACAGGATGCAGAATTTATTTATTTATTTTTAATAATTATTAAGTATTTTTATTTTTTACATATACATTTATATTACTACACATATATACAACAAACTACCTATACCAAGAAGAACCACAAAACAATCAGGAATTGTATAAATGTTACATTCATAGTGTTTTAGCTATGTGTATTTGGCAGCATGGAAGAAGACATCTTTCCTATCTTGGTGCACTAAAGTTCTGAATGTAAATCAATCTCCATCACATATTGTCATTATTAATTAAAACATCTATCTAGACCTAAAAACATCTTAACCCCTAAACAACTAAGCTTCATTGTAAAATTAAACTACCTGGTGTTCAACCCCATCAGAGACATGAAAAGGAATAAATTTGATAACCTGAGTATGCTGGAAGCGCAAGCTAGTAGCTGTCCAGATGAGATGACAAAGACAGCAGCTACCCGAATAGTCACCCAAAACTCTAACATCATCTTCAGCCTTCTGGCTCAATATGTCTAACAGACATATTTGTGAGGCAGGAACTATTGAGGACTTGCAGGGATGCAGAATTTAAGGAATGACTTTTTAAAACATCACTGGATGCCAAAAAAATAAATAAAAGCAACTAAATGAGTTAAGGAAAGCAATGCAGAAATGAATGACAAGTTCATGAGGAGATATTGGGAAGAGAGCCAGAAATCTTACAAGGCTCTGTAAGCCAACTTTAAAAACTCAATTATTATCAATAGCTGAAGGAGGACAGAAAATCTGAGGGCTAGGGCCAAGATTGGTGAAATTAGAATAGTCACAAAGTAATAAACTCACTCCGTGTCCTCCCTCCCGCCCCCCTCTCTCAACATTATTTGGTGAACAACAACAAAAAAAAAAAATTAAGGTACAAATTAAAGAGAAAAGAGTAAAATAACATGAGACAGAGACATCATGAAATCCAGAGGATCATTAAGGGTTAACTTAAAAACTTAATTAGAAAATCTAGAAAAAACCACGTAACTTCTAGACATGTATCTTCCAAAATTGAGCGACCAGAATATATGAAATGCAAACAAATCTATAGCAACTAATAATATTATTGCAGTAATAAAGGCTTCTGACACAGAAAACTTAAGACCACAGATAGCATAGATTCCTCCTTGGACTTTATTAAAGAACTAACACCACTGGTGTTTAAAGTATCTCAGAACACAAAAAGAGAGAGAAATACTTCCAAACTCATTCCATGAAGCCATCATTTCCCTGACTAAAGTTTTAATTAATGCAAGAGTTCTGATAAACATAAATATAAAAATCCTGAACAAAACAGCTACAAGTCAAATTGAACAGTATAAAAATCATACACCAAGATTAAGTTTGTTTCCTTGCAGAGATTCAAGGATGGCTCACTACATGCAAGTCTGCAAATACAAAAATGCACACAACTAGAACAAAAATAAAACCTGCAAATCATGTCAATAGACGAAGCAAACGAATCTGACAAAACCTAGTATCTCCTAATGACAAAAGCTTAGAAGACAGGTACAGAAGGATCCTACCATAGCACAATAAAAGCAGCAGACAGTGAACCCATAGCGAGCACCACACTGAATGTGAAAAATGGCAGCTATCTCATTTAATCAATAATGAGGCCAAAATAATCGCTCTTATTTAATATAGTACTTGAAGATTTAGGCAGAGAAGCAAGACAAAATATAGAATAAAAGGGATACAACTAGGGAAGAACCAACCTGGATATCACATGAAAAAAAGAAAAAGAAAAAATTCTTTACCCTACAAAAAAATCAATTAAAAATTTATGAAAGGCATTAACATAATACCTAAATCCTTGACATAACTAGAGGAAAACACTGGAGAATGTTTCACAATATTGATGCAGACAATGCTTCCACAGCAGAATTAGCAAGTGGAAGTCAATTAAATTCAAGAGTTTTTACACAGTAAAGAAGATGATTAACTCAATAAAGAGACAGCCTACATATTGGGGGATATTTATTTGCCAGCAATTCACCCAAAAGAGAATTAAATCTAGATTAAATAAAACAACTAAAAAAGTCAACACCAAAGAAAAACATGAATCAACAGATGGGTGCACAAACTAAATTAACATTTCAAAAAAGGACAAATGGACACTAAATGCAGGTAAATACAAATCAAAACTATATTGATATTAGATCACATGGGAGTGTTATTCAGCAACTAAAAAGAATGAAATTTTGTCATTCACAAGAAAATGGACCAGAGATCATATGAAGCAAAAGTATCACTTCTTCTCATTTTCTCTCATATATGGAAGCATGTGCACATATGTATGTGTATGTGTGAAATGAAAGTAGAAAGGGTGTGTGTGTGTGTGTGTGTGTGTGTGTGTGTGTAAATTTAAAGTAGAAAGAGCATTTTGGGGAAGAGAAGGGAAAGTGGGGAAGACAGATAATGTAAATGGGAGAATACTTTGTCTTTTTTTTTTTTTCCAGAGCTGAGGATTGAGGATTTAGCTTTGAGCTAAATCCCCATGCCAATATAATCAAAGTGTGTTATACTTAAGTATAACTTGATCTAAGTGTTACACAACATACATGTATGGAAACATCACATTATAATAGATATGACTACATAGAATTTCATGTTTTTAATTGAAAAATAAATTTCATTCAATAATACCTTCTCAGAACTAGACTTAATTACTTAATCCTCTGCCCTACTCCTTTAAGAATATCCTGTAATGAATGGTTTTACAAATAGCATCTATATCTGTAGAAATGATGATGTTCAATAGGTAGAAAAGCATATCGTGCAATATGTGCATATCTGAGTGATAGTTAGAAAACACTTTTGACCTCTCTGCCATGTGCTAGTTACACTTCTGGCTTAAGTAAGCAGGCCGTCTGTCAGAGCACATAACATATGTGAGAGAGACAGGCTTACACGGAACGTGCTGTCAGGGCACTGTTCTTAGTTTAACCACCTCCTCAGCATACAGGTGACAGCCACCTGCCCTTTTCTGAACATAGCACCCTCTTTGTTCTTCCCAGCAACTAAAGTCAGAGTGTGTGTGTGTGTGTGTGTGTGTGTGTGTGTGTGTGTGTGTGTATGCATGTGCATGTTGTACAAAACCGTGTTTGTGGGAGTGTTAACCTGCAAAGGAGAGTGGTGTCAAGATTTCATCCACAGTTCTTATTCACCTTATTATTATTTTTTAAAACAGATCTTGGTTCAAGTTTATTTGTAAAATCAGCATACGACACTGGTCATCAAGGGACTAGACACCTGTGGGAGCCTGAGCTGGGGCTGAAGCCTGGGCCGTATCTGGAGCTGCGGCCGCTGCCTTGGTTTAGACCTTAGGCGCTGGTTGGCAGAGCCTATGACCCTTGGCCATGTAGCTTTGAATCTGCTTCCCAATCTTGGGGTGAGCAATGACAGCAAGCCGGCTCAGTTTGTCGTCTTGGGCTTAAAGGCTTTAGGCCTCACAAGGGCCGTAACGGCCTTTGCACATGCACTCCTTGCCTTTGCGTTGTTTGCCTGCATCTTCTTCAGGCCTTTCTTTTTGTGCTTCTTGGCAAAGTGCATGTTTCTCAGGAACTTGGTGTTGTGGATGTAAACATGTTTTTGTTTTGATCCCAAGTGTGGGATGTGAAAGAGACTTGTGCAGGGTTTTTCTACTGGAAACAGACTTGTGAGAGAACAGGTGATGCTTGTCCAGTAAAATAGGAATGGCACGGTCTTAAATATCCTAGTACACACACACACACACACACACACACACACACACACACACACACACACACACACACACATTTGAGCCCAAAACAAGAGGCTGGCCTTTTGGCTTTTTTGGTCTTGGCTGTTTGTTGCTCCCCTTTGAGATGCTCCAAAGGAGAACCGTTCCAGCGAACGCTCCGAGGTTCCGGCTACTGCTCCAGGTTTCAGCTGCTGTGGCTGAAGCCACCTTTGGTGAATTGCTGTTTTGCCCTTTAACTTGTCTGCTGGAATCCTGCTGACTATACCATTGGAATCGCTTCAAAGACCTGAGACTAAAAAGGTTTACTTGTCCTATTACCATTAACCTCTTTTTACTCTTATCTAGGGTAGGTAGGTTGGAAGGAAAGTATTAGCATTAAAGAGCCCCAAATAAAGTAGGTTTTAAAAAGTTCAAAGCCTACAACTTGGGCTGAATCCCCTTAAGAGATTCCTATCTTTGTGACTGGGTTTTCTTGATGCCATCTGCAGGGCTGGTTGTGTGTGGTATGGTTCTTGGATTTGGCCATTTCTGCACAGTAACTGGTGCCTCCAGCAGCTCCTGGGCTTATTTATTTATTTATTTTTGGTTTTTCAAGACAAGGTTTTTCTGTGTAATACTCTTGGCTGTCCTGGAACTCACTTTGTAGAATAGGCTGGCCTTGAACTCACAGAGATCTTCCTGTCTCTGTCCCTCTGAGTACTGGGATTAAAGGTGCAACAGTTCATCATATTTTTTAATTAATTAATATTTTTATATTGTTATTTTGAAATTATAATTACAAAATTCCCCCCTTTCCCCCTCTAAACTTTCCAATATATCCTTCCTTGCTCTCTTTCAAATTTATAGCCTCTCTTTTATTTCATTAATTGTGAACACACACACACACACACACACACACACACACACACACACACTCCTAATCTTTCCTTACTATACTCTTATTCCGAGCTTTTGGAATAGAAATAATTACTGTGTGCCACTATACACTACAAATATGTTACTTTAAAAACAAAAACAAAACCAAAAAAACCCAACTTACTTCATATAGGCTCACAGTTGAAGAGTTTGTCTTGAGGCTCAGATGCGACTTTGGTGTTTTGAGCAAAGCATGCAAGGGTGCTTAAAGACTACAGGTTCTTTTGAAGTTGGGCTGGATCCACTGTGCATTACGAGATGGACATGAAGACCAGAGGTAGAACATTCTGATTTATAAGTGGTGCGTGTGGTTCAGATTGGCAAGGGATGGACTTCTGATGGCTCATCTTCACTGCCAGCTCCTCTAAGCTTCAACTCATCTAAAAGACCCCCCTGCCAGCACGTCATAGGGATGTTTCCAGAGGTTTGACTAAGAGGGGAAGGCCGGCCTCCAGTGTTAGCAGTACCACCGCAGGGGGTAGGCTTCTAGACAGAGCAAAAAAGAACAGCCAAGAAACTGAAGAGAGCCCTGCTAGAGCTCATCTTTCTCTCTTCATTCTGACTGCGGACAAAATACGACCATCAGCCTCACACCGCTGCATCCACAACCCAGAGCCACTCCTTCCTGCTATGATCGGCCTCTCTCATCCTCAAAACGAATCCTCCCTCCCTTAAGTTGTTTCATGTTATGTATCTTGTCACAACCTAAGTTAAGCAACTAGTCTGCATAGCACTTGGTACTGAACAGCACAACGGAACTGTAGTCCCACTAGTCTATGAAATGACACATCTCAGGCCTTGGCTAGCTCCCATAGAAACTGAATACCAATCACACCATCATACAGGAACAGGCGCATGTCGCCTCCTTATTCCACCAAGCGTCTCCCTTCACACTGCTCAGAATGTCTATTGCCAAATGCAATTCCTGCGTGCACACTTTACGTACCTCCTTTCCTTGGCTATGACATATAACTAATATCTCTATCAACTTTAAAAACTGTATATAAAAAGAGAAGCAGCCTCCAAATGAGATATGAATGGCTCAGGCATCCCTCAAGCTTTAGTGGCCATATTTGGAGATGGTCCACCATTGGGTCCCTTGCTGTGACTTGCTTCCTAGAACTCTAATCTTAATAAGTAGTAAGACTGCTATTCTGATAAGTGAGTTGTTCTCCAGTTCCCAATTAGATTTGTGTCCATAAGCCTTGAGCAGGAAAAGAAAACAAGATCCTAGGTAAGGACTTCCACTAGTGTAGGCATCAGCTTTCTCCAAGGTATATGATGCAAAGGATCCAGGATAGAAACCTTCCTGTGGGGCAAGGAAGAGTGAAGCCAAAGCAGACAGAGGAGCTTCTTCTGCATCCAGCAGCAACAGTGGGAAGCCAGTCCAGGACAAAAGGCAGAGGAAAGATGGGCATCCAGGAGGATGGCTCCAGAACACTGATACAGAAAGACACAGGGGAAAACTGAATAGAGAGATTATTTTCTGGGGGCAATAATTAACAAAAGGGAAGTGCAATCAAAGTCTCTGCTTAGTTCAACATTTTTTTTTAAATATAAAACACTCCTGTAGTAAAGAGGGGCCAGTAGAGATTTGTATAAAATGTTTCAAAATTAAATAAACAGAGTTATAATTAATGTTGCAGAAATTGCCAAATAAGCACGTAAAAAGAAAACAAAAGCCAGAAGAAACAACTAATGAAGAAGAATGACCGTTTTGGGGAAGGGGGAATAAATGGCAGTGAGAATAGAAGAGGCAACTATTGTTTTCTTTTCCCGCCCCACCCCCTTCAAAGTCTATAGTATTCTTCAGAAACTTAAAGGGAAAGTAATTAAAAATGAAAAAAAATGCATGTTCTTAAGATGGTATTGGGACAACTGGATAACCACATGCAAAAGAATGAAGTCAGCCCTATTCCTCAACTCACGCACATAATGAAGTCAGAGTGGGCCACAGAATTAAACAGAACACTAAAACTACGACGCTGCTGAGAGAATGCACAGGAACATACACCCCACACCTTGCTCAGGCAGCAATTTTTATATATGACGGCCAACGCAGAAGTGACAAAGCAATAAACTGATAAATTAGGCTATTGATATTACAAACACCTGTGCTTCAATGCATGCCATCAAGAAAGCAAAGAAACAAAAAGGCAAAAATCTCACTCATGTGGAGCCTCAAAAAGCTGATCTCATAGAACCTGAGAATAGCACAGTGTTTGCCAGAGGCCGGAGGGGAGGGGAGAGGACGGGATGGGGAAAAGTCGACTGATGAGGCCTAAGTTAGATAACAAGAAGCTTCAATGTTCTGTCTGTTGTAAAAGAGGCATGAGAATAGTCAATATAAGAATAATCCTGTCTATTTCAAATAGCTAAAAGCAAGTTTTTGTTATAAAGAAGTCATAAATATTTGATGTAATAAATGCATTAAACCTGATTTCAATATTAATAGTGTACAACACATACACAACTCAACATTCTCTTACCATATACAGTTTCTATATTTCATATATCAGTTAAAAGCAATTTAATTTTTTCTACCTATTTTTTTATTTAATCGCTTTACAGCCTGACCCCAGCCCCTCCCCCCTCCTCCCTCCCTCATGTCCCCCTTGCCTCCTTCACTCCTCTCTCTTCTCAGAAGAGGGAAGAGCCCTAAGGGGTACCAACCCACTCTGGCCCCTCAAATTACAGCAGGACTGGGCACATCCTTCCCACTGAAGACAGACAAGGCAGCCCAGCTAGGTGGAAGGGATCCAAGGCAGGCAACGGAGTCAGAGCTAGCCTTTACTCCCATTGTTAGGGGACCCACATGATGACCATGCTGCCCATCTGCTACTTATTTGTAGGAGGTCTAGTGGAGCCCATGCAAGCTCTTTGGTTGGTGGTTTAGTCTCTGCGAGTCTCGAGAGTGCCAGGTTAAAAGAATAAATAATTGGGCTGAAGATAATGCTTTTCAAAAAGACCAAAAATTCA
The DNA here is from genome assembly GCF_964271855.1 of Acomys minous. NCBI lineage: Eukaryota > Metazoa > Chordata > Mammalia > Rodentia > Muridae > Acomys > Acomys minous. The sequence goes on from NC_140485.1 coordinate 12,338,398, forward strand.
GTTTTTAGGAGTCACATCAGGCAGTTCACAACTGCCTGGATCTCCAACACCAGAGGATATGACATCCTTTTCTGGTCTCCCGAAACATCTGTATTCATGAGCACACACACCCACAAAAACACACATATATATACATAACTAAAAGTAAAATAAAAAAATGTTTAAGGAAATGATCCACGAAATGGGGGAAAATATTTGCAAATCAAATATATGACCAAAGCATACAAAAGACCTTCAAAACTCAACAAATAAAAGATAAATGACCAAAGTTTAAAATGGGCATAAAGGAATGTTCAACAGACATTCCTCTAAAGAATTAACCCGTGTCCAGTAAGTACCAAAGCATCATAACCATCAAAGAAATGAAAAGTAAAACATGGCATACTATGTCATATCCCCAAGATGTAAACAAGATGGATGAAAATGAGCTGAGATAAATTAGACTCCTCATATTTTCCCTGCTGGTAAGAACGTAAAACAGTTCAGCCACTATGAAAACAATTTGACATTTTAAATCCTCAAAAAGTTAAATAGAGTCATCACATGTCTTGGGAATTCTATTGCCAGGTTATATGCACAAGACAGATAAAAAACTAGGGAAATTAAAATTTTTAAATGCTCAGAACAGCATTAATCACAATACTTGTGACATGAAAACAACCTAGGTTCCTATGGTGAATACATAGAATGTAGCAATTAATTCTGATAGGAGTTATAATACGGATGAACCCTGAAAACACATTGCTAAGTGAAAGAAGCCATACAGAAGATACCGTATTACTTCGTCTACATGAATTTTTCAAATTGGCAAACTTAGAGACAAAGTGTAGACTAATTAGTAACTGCCTTGGTCTAGGAATGGGAGTGAGAATAAGAGGAAGGTAAGCATGGGCTTTTTTGAAGATGAGAAAAATATTCTAAAATTAGATTATGGTAATGGTTGAGCAACTCTACTGAAAGCTAATGAACTGTATGCTTTATATGAAAAAAGCAAGTGACAGATTTGTACCACAATAAAACTGTTTTTGACAACTGTAAAACACAGTTCTTACCCATATAAAAACATCTCTGAAATCTCATCCAAGAGTACATTTATCAGGTATATTTTATCATATATAGAGTATATTCAATACAATATTTATGTTTTAAAAATATCTCCAATATGTTGATTTTACTGCACTGAATCTACACAAGAAAATATAACAAGAAGGAAAGGGCATAAAGCCAAACATAGTATACCAGCTTTCTATAGCCAGGGTAGATTCTCTGCATCAGAAACATTACTCAGTCTTCACTGGAAAAGCTTTAGTACTGTCAAGAGGATGGCCATCCATCAGTCTCAAGATGAATTTCCAGGAGAAAGGTAATAATGTCAACTTAATCAACTTTCCCCTAACATTCTTACCAAGCATGCCTTGATAGCAGAATATTTATTTTCTAAACAGAACTCTCAATTTTTAAATATTATTCATTCTTGGTTTCTGACTTAGTCACTGTTCTATTTCTGTGAAAAGGTTCTATGACCAAGGCAACTCTTATAAAGGTGACATTTAATTGGGGCTGGCTTACAGTTTGAGAGGTTTAGTCCATTACTATAATGGCAGGAAGCATGGCAGCACGGCATGCAAACAAGCTACGGCTGGAGGAGTAGCTGACAGCTCCATCCTGATCTGTAGACAGGCTGAGAGAGCCTGGACCCCACTGACACACTTCTTCAGAGAAAGCCACGTCTGCGCTAATAAGGCCACACCTCCTAACCCTTGTAATCCTTTCAAACAATTCCACTGCCTGGTGACTAAGCATTCAAATATATGAGCCTATAGGGGCTTTATTCAAACTATCATAGTTTGCTTTGGAGAGCAAGACAATTTTACCTTTAAAACATAAATTTTACATTAAAAACATACATTTTCCCTCTGCAAGACACTTGGATAAAGGTTGAAATTGGTGAGTGGGAAGACTTGCTTAGGATTCTACTGATTAGACACTGACAAAAGCCTGTCTAGGAGCGCCAGTCTTCTCACTTGTCAGCATCTTCAGAGGCAGCAGCCTCAGTTAGCAGGAACCAAGGGCTTCCTTTAAGTGCTTAAAGTTGCATCTGGAGAGATGGCTCAGAGGTTAAGAGCACTGTCTGGTCTTCCAATGGTCCTGAGTTCAAATGGCTCACAAGCAACTATAATGTGATCTGATGACCTCTGACGCAGCTGTCCATGTCGACAGAGCGCTTATATACATAAAAATAAAGGAATAAATACTTTAAAATATTACCTAAGCTTACACTTCAAATCTCCTCCATGAAACGGGGCAATATTACCTGCCCAGTCTCTTACTGACATGTGGAGGGACTTCGTGGCTAACACATAGCCTTCAGTCAAGAGGCTCAGGAGTGAGCCACGAGTCCTCACAAGTCTGTCCATCCACCGCCTCCAGAGGAGGAATTTCTAACCCAAAGAATATGCCCACTTCCATAAAGCAAGCATACTTTTCTTCTCTTTCAATAAATGTTGGTATTTACATTGATAATACATGGGGAATCTTACACATCACTCTATTAGAATACCCTGCTCATCCTCAAACTTGCATAAAGCTCTGGCCTCTGCCTATTGCTGGTTGGAATCTGGTCCTTCCTTGTATATCTCTGAATTTCCAGGAATGAAATCTCAATTCATGTCGCAATATGGGTACCACAGCAGCTTGGTTCTTGGTCAAGCTGTGATTGACAAGCATAGCTTCAAACACCTGAGGACAGGAATTACAATGAACTATATGAGGTAGGGAGCTGAAAAGAGACCCAGAAACAGATAATGGCATGAAGTAAAAAAAAAAAAAAAGACTGACTTACAATAATTTCACAAATTCTGAGGCTTTCTCAAAGGCAAAAGCCTGACTACTTTAAAACGATCTAGAAGACAAACAGCCCCTTTCAAACTCTTTCAAACATCAAGTTTTCAGATTAGTACTTGCCTATATAATAACTCTGACCTGAACGTAAGTACATTAACTACTGTATAGGCTGGAGAGAAAGAAAGGGGAGCTTCTCTGACTATCAATGCCATATTTGGACTTTGTAATCCTCTAGGATATAAAACACAGACCAAATTATGGGCCACTTTAGAACAAAACTGTAGCTATCCACACATTTTTCATTCTGCTAAAAGGAAAGATGAATGAGAGCCAGTGGAGATAACCGAAGCTACTTTGTGATTTTTTTTTTTAAATACCAGTAAATTCCTTCCTAAAAAGCAAGGCTTTTTCCTTTTAGGACACCCACTGTCCTTAGATGCTTGCATCACCATTGCCCTTAAATGGGGTGAGCTGCTCGTTGCTGAAACTTCTGATGGAGAAGGTCAAAGAGCACAGACCTGTTTATTATAAAGCATCTGGAACTGGCATCTGCAAACAAACAAACTCTTAAAAGGCATAATGTTCATCCCTGGATGCTGCCAGTATGTAGCAATTTGTGCAGTTCCTAAGTCTTTACATGAAAACTACCCTCATTATTTTGAGGTCATAGCATACTGGCATGACATATGTAATTTATTTTTATTTTTTATTTTTCAACTAAAAAAAAAAGACTTAAATTTTAAAAAGATACCACCATGGCATAGGACTCAGGCTAGTGAGCTGATGGGCTAGGCTTATGTCATGAATTTTATCCAGAAGACATCATTTCCTTGCAAATGCTTGAAAAGTATCAGTTTCCTCAGTCCTTAGTGTATTCATGTTATAACTGCAAGTGTTTTGACTGGATTATGTTTGGAGCAAGAAGCCAACCCTACTTGAAATAGGCCAAACAAAGCAAAACTGGTTATTGCACTGATGGATTCATCTTTGCTTTAACTGCTTGTTTCTAAGAGCAACTGCATCGCTTCAAATGCACACCTGCTTCACGTGAGAACAGCTCTGTAAAATGTTCAACTTAGAAATAAATGTGAATACAACTTAACAGAAAACACATCGTCCTTCCTCTTTATTGTTGTTGTTGTTGTTGTTTTTCCCAATACTGAGTGTTCTATTTTCTATGATACTTCAAAAAGGACCAAATTCAAACAGTTCACATTCCCAATCAAAGAACAAGGTCCTAAAGCCAGAGACCTGTGTTCCAAGAGTGGTTTAGCTGCCAGCTCTGCTCAGAACCGCTTAGCATGACACACAGCAGATACACCAGAGCCCTGTGCCATTTCTCCTCAACTCAAAAAAGTATTAAACTACAGAGAAATGCACAGTGCTAGGTCAATGCTCACCATATTTTTATTGTCTCTTTCTACACAAAATTACTTTAAGGATATGCTACTTGCTTCCCGGCATATAAACCTCCAGCCCCTCAAAGCTGTTTCGAAGAATTTCTCTCAACTTGACGCAAGCTAACTTGACATGAAGAAACACGCTTTTTTTTTTTAAACCACATTAAGGCTCCCATGTGGCCCATTAAAAGTGTTTGGGATTATTAGTAGAGTTATTAAATGTTTAATGCATTATGCAGAGGGGGGATCTTGCCGTGCTCCGAGAACTCTGACTTCAGTTTGTTCCGACTGGAATTCTCAAACATGAAAGCTAACTGTTTGCAGATTTTTGCACTTGGTGCCCTAACATCAGTTAAAATGTGGAATACAAGAGGAAAGAATTTAGCCAAGAGCTTAACAGAACAGAGAAAGAAGTTGGGGCAAGAGTCAGGCGAACAGGAAACATCCTCTCATTTGTCCTGATGCCAGAATGAACTCAGACAGTTGTCCTGGGGCAATGCTCAGAATCTGGGAAAACACCCCAACTGGAGTATACCTCGAAGGATGTACACCGAAGAGCTGGGGCTGGCACAGCTCAGCACTGGCGCCATTTCCGGAAGGAGGAGCTTGTAACCAAAGCTACAAGCACCTTTATCTGCACTTTTCCCTGAGTGAGGAGTTGGCAAGAGCTCCAAATGACTGTCCTCACTGTGCTTCGGGTCACTGCTTTGGAAACCATACAAAAAAATACCACCCACAAATAATCAGAGCAGTGGAAATTGTTTTTAAAGATTTCCTTTTGGCACAGGTTTATCTAACAAAGGCAACTCCCAATGGAAATTAGATACAAGTTGGTATTCTCTTTAAATCACTGAGCTAGAAAGATGAGAGAGTAATAAGGGTCCTGAATCCATGTGGACTGCTCTTCCTCCACAGGCCTTATTAGAAGGCACAGGTATCCCAGGAACATGTTTACTGTAATGGCCAGGCAGATGTGTGTTGACTACAGACTTCTTCACTCTGCTGCAGAGGGTTGATGAACAGGGAGAGGACGACCGGGTGCTCTATTGTCTTCCTCATCTTGTAGCTTAGCCGGCAAAGCTCTGAGCTCACCAGGGCCTATTACCAACCACCCCCACCCCCCCCACCCCACCCCCGTTCAAGCCTTATGATCCCTTACATCTGTGGCTGATACACACCCCAGGTATATTCATGCTCCTCTTATACCTTGAAGCTCATTTGGTATTCATTTGCTCCCATAGAAAGGTCCCACCTAACACCGACTCTGTGTGATGTTTATGTCCATGAGGGCTAAGGAAGGCAGTAGCAACCACTTCTGCCCATTCTTCTCGTTTCCTGAGACTAATTTGTTACTCAATTACTTTATAGTACATGGAGATAGGTTCTGGGGTCAGACAGTCCAGGACAGCAACTAAATCTACTTGTTAACTGTGTGATTCTGGGTAAATCTCCTGTGATAAACCATATAAAGCCCTCAGTATAAAGGGCATCTATACCATATATAGACCATATAAAGTCCAGGACAGGCATTGCCAAAAAGATGAAAGATGGACACTCTGGGAGGTCTCTACCCTCCCTCCCTGAATTTCTTCTTCTGTAGGTTCTCTCATAAATGATCTATTGAAAGGTCACTTGATGGAAAAGTCCTGACTGTTACAGTAAGCCCGAGTTTCTAGTTCACCTCTGTCTCACCAAGAACTTTCAAGTAGTGTAATAGTACAGTGACTACATTCATTTGCTGAGCCACACAGTCTTGGACTGGAAAAAGTGTAATTATTAAATAATCATGCAAAAACAATGAAGACTACCCTACTTATTGCCCTCTTCTGAACTTTTCATTATCAGTAACAACTAAGTACAAACTATGATCCAGGGTCATATCTCTGTTCTTGCTTGGTTTGGCAAATAACATTTTCTTCCGACATAGCCACGCTAATTTCTATGCATCCTATGTGTGTTTGGTTTCATGGAATAATTGCAGAATTGAAGGATTTTGTCATTCTTATTTTTATTTTGTCCCCGGCCTGCCCTACCCCCCCTCCAGGAATTTTTGCTATTGTTGTTTTATTTTGAGAGATAGGATCATTCTACAAAGCCCAAGCTAGCCACACAATCCTCCTAATATAACAAAGACTTTAGGGTCTGCAAAACTAAAACAGCCTTACTTGAAATCCTTTGTTAGGCCCTGGAGAAGTCTGCTCAAGAAATCTCAGATCACCATTCTCCAACAAGAAAGAAGGAAAATGGTGAGGTAGCAGGGAGCAAATTACTTCTCATGATAAGCACGGATTTTCATTTGTGGCAACTTCATATTTAAAATGAAACTAAAATTGACCAAAGTACAACTTCCCCAAGGGCACCACAGTTTCAGGATCCCATCAAGTAAGGATGCAAAGAGGAAGGAAGAGTTGGGTGTGATATCGAGAACCCATGTGTGGAGTAGCCAAAAGAACTCGTCTACACAGACGTTAGACGAAAAGGTCAACAAGGAAAAGACAAAACTGTGGTTGTAGCATCAGCAAAGTGGTCGCATGAGTCAGCACAGTGACTCAGTGCTGACTCCCCAGGCTGCCTACCTACCAAGCAGACCGTCACCTGCTCAATCAAAGCCAGAACATGAAGAGAAAACCAAATCCGGATGCCACTTGCAGGAATCACGGACACTGTACCTGTGAACGGGGCAGGTGGACACAGTCTGACGTATGTAAAATAGTTTAAAGCCAGATGTGATGACTTGGGCCACAGTCTCAACACTGTGAAGACTGAGGCAAGAGGACTGCCAAGACTTCAGGGCCAGCCAGAGCTGCAGAGTGAGATGCTATCTAAACAAAACAAGACTAACACCACACAACAGCTCAGGTAGGCTTCGGGGAAGCAGATACGGTTTGGTACAAAAATCTTATCGTACTGCCACCTGGTTATCAGGTGTATGAGTCAGCCTCCCACTGCTGGGACAGTATCCGAGGTAAATCAAATAAGGGAAAACATTTGTTTTGGCTCATAATTCCAATGGGTTCATTCCACAGGCACTTGACCCAGTTTGTTCGGTCCTGTTTGCTAAGGCAGAACATCAGGAAACCCACAGTAAAGCAAAACTACTCACCTCATGGTACTCAGGAAGCACAGAGGGAGCTTGGCGTCCTAACAGCCCCTACTCTATAAACCATTAATCTGCCAATCCATAAATACATACACCTAGTCAGAAGATGGAAGGTCCAGTCACCTCTAAGCAATGCTACATTCAGGACCAAGCCTTCAACACAGGTTTCAGAGAAACATTTGAGAACCAAATTGAAACATCGGATGAGCAGATGCTCCAATATGCAGAGTTCCACACCTCAGACGCGTGTTTATTCCTAGCAATATCCCCAGAGGCACTGTGACCCTGTGCTGGAAGGATACAAAAGAGACTGTGAAAGAAGCTGACACATGGCCCAGTATTTTGTTTTTATTTTTCCCTCTGAGACTCTGATTAAGAATGTTGTATCACAGGGAAATAAGATAAAGCATATTAACTAGATGTTGGCAGATTGTGAGAACAATGTATCGCAAACACTTTAAGTTCTGAAGATTCATCAGCAACTCAAAACAGTCAGAGAACAAACTGGTTCCCTTTTGTCAGCAAGGTAAACAGGGGGACAAGAATATGGCAGGGTTCCGCAGAGCTGTGATGGGTGCCCTTGGGAAGCAGCCAGAAAGGTTTTGCTTCAAACAACAGACCCAGTGGTTTTGGCTGACAGGATCCTGCAGAGGTACACAGTGCCCAATTCAAGCTGGGTCCATCCATGCTGGCCCATTAATAATTTGCCAAGTGCCTGAGGCTACGGCCAGCTCACTCTCACTGTAGGCTGCCTTATCTTCATTGGAGCTAGGCAAGCTCTGACAGGCAGGCTCCACTCTGATACTGGCAGTCAGGAAGACAACTCACTGCATAATGGGGCTGAAGCCTGAGCTACAGCAATCCAGCTTGAAATATAAATATGACCACAATATGCATTTCTCATGTCTCATGGTGTTATAAAGGAATGAGGGTTATTAGTTCAGAGTCTAAATATAAATCAAGAATACCACTCCACCACCGCCCCCGCCCCCCAGCAGGGGAAAGGAAAACATGGGCTTGCTGTGACAATCAGCTAGGACACTAAAAGGCCATCCAGGTTGTGAGTGCAGTAACTAGATAAATGTGTGTTGTTCTGGTTTGCTTTCTGTTGCTGTGATAAACATCATAAGCAAAAGTATGGCAGAGAGGAAAGGGTTTACTTCAGCTTACACTTCCAGGTCATAACCCATCACTGAGGGACGTCAGGGAAGGAACTCAAGGCACAAACCAGGAGCAGAAACCATGGTGGACGGCTGCTTACTGGCTGGGGTCCTGTCTCACTGCTTGCTAGCTCACTCTTTAGACAGCCGGGGCCTACTTGCCTTGAGCAGGTGCTCTGACCAGTAGCTAGGTGCTCCCACATCAACCTTCAATCACGATAATCCCAAGCCAATTTGACTGAGGCAGTTCTTGAACAACGAGATGCCCTCTTCCCAGGTGATTCTAGGTTTGTGTTAACAATCAGGACTAACCATGCATGTGCTCCTAATGTGTACACGTCACATTCCCTCACCTGTAGTGGAGAGACTTCCCAGTGCCTAACACAGAGCTCTTTGTGTGCTCTTCAGCTCTTAGCACGAGCACCTACAGAAATTAGTCTACTGGTATACGCTACAGATTGGGTAACTGAGCCTAAAAAAAGTAAAAATAAAAACTGTCCCTTGGCCAAGGCCTGTCACTAAAGGGTAAAACTGAGACCTTAGTCTGCCAGCTCAATGCTTCTTGATCACCTTCCTAGACAGCTTTCGGGTGCCGGAACCCTCAGACAGGGTGGGAAAAGAGTAAAGTGTGGAAGGGAAAAATTCCTTCTTTTCTCAGACATCAGTTCCTCGTGCCATCTCCAAATCCAACCAAAATGAGGTCAAAATTACAAGAGCACACCAGGACTTGCTGAGGAAAAGCAAGTGTGAAGGCATTAGTGTGGAAGGACAGTCCCGGGATGAACTGTCCCGGTGCTTGGTCCCTGTCTCAGTGCTGGGAGGCTAGGAGGACCCAGCACCTAGGTGCATGTTTAGTACTGCAGCACAGAGGACAAGTCTCCAGACTCCTATCTGAAAGCAGATGTGGGAATAATCAGCACTCAGTGTTAGGACTTGCTTGATAGGAAAAGAAGATGATGCATAATGAAGCGAAGGAGCTTTACTACTTCTGGAGCAGGCGAGAGATTTCCCAAGCCCAGTTCTGCATCTGTCTTCTCTGCCCATCTACACCTCCAGGAGCTCTAGCTCGCGTCCTAGTAACCAACAGCTGCTGCGCAGCAATACTCCAGTGGCCGCGCTCTTCCTGGAGGGTGTGAGCTGCTCACAGGTTCCTCAGGAGGTACAGGAGTGATCTCGGCTTCAGTACACATTCCAAATGGTAGCGGAGTCACAGGGCCCTACTTAGGAAAACAGTGACAATGGTTCTCATCTTTATCATAGAGTTACAGCAAAGATCCAAAGAGGTGCATCTGCTAGAACATGGTCCTTTCCAGCACACAGTGGACAAACAGTAACTGGCTCTGCTCTTTTCTTTTGGCTCAGTATTGGTGAGGTAGCCTGGCCTGGCATGACACGGGTTACAATCTTCTTTCCATCCCTTACTTCTGTCAGCTTTCTTTCTTCCAGAGACTTCAAATGCATGACAGACAAGCAAACTGTATCAGGGAAAAGAATATGTTTCAAGTACTCACAGACTTGTAGCAACAATCATTTCCTCTTTTGAAAAGGAAATTGGATATTTACTGAATTATATTGCATTTCTTACTTTTTACTCCTGCCTGCTTGACTTAGTATTATGAAAATTAGGGTAAAAACAGCCAGTGTCCCTGTCAATAATTTCATTGTAAATAATTCTATACATAAAATTTTGTTCTACTTGATTCAAATGAAATTCTATTTAATTTGACTCTATTATATAACCATGTCAAAATTTACTCAATAGTTCAATGACTTTTAACTCACCATCTTCAATTTTTCATTATTATAAATAATGTTCAAGTGAACACTTTTTAGAAAAAAAAATGTTCAATTGTTGGAAGGGTTCAGATACTTTTAAAAGGAGATTTACCTGCAAGGTTGGATGCAAGCAGAATCAACAGTCAAACTCTGCCAAAACAGGGTAAGCAAGTCCTCAATAGTTCCTGCCTCACCAATATGTCTGTCAGATACACTGGACCAGAAGACTGAAGATGATGCTACAACATTAGAGAGAGTTTTGGGGTGACTATTCAGGTAGTAAACTGTCCCTGTCATCTTCTCATTTGGAAAGCTACTAACCTGCACTCCCGGCATACTCAAGTAATCAAGTTTATTCCTTTTCAAGTCTCTGATGGGGTTGAATACCAGGTAGTTTAATTTTACAATGAAACTTAGTTCTTTAGGGGTTAAGATGTTTTTAGGTCTAGATAGATGTTTTAAGTTGATAATGACAATATGTAATGGAGATTGATTTACATTGAGAATTTTAGACCCATCAAGAGAGGAAAGATAGTTTCTTCAAGCCTGCCAAATGCAAATAGTCAAAACGATAAGAATGTAACATTTATATAAATCCTGATTGTGTCATGGTTCTTCTTGCTATAGGTAGTTTATTGTATATATGTGTGATAATGAAATTGTATATGTAAAAAAGTATTTAATAAATAAGTAACTTTTTTAAAAGAAGGAGATTTACTTTTAAATTTATTTTATGAATAAGGGCATGGCAGGCCCATAGTATGGCTGCTTCTATCTCTGGGAAAGCAATGAAGAATGGTAATTAAAAGCCTTTAGTGTTGGGACTGGATAGATAACTCAGTGGTTATGCACAGTGACTGTTCTTCCAGAGGTCTTGGGTTCAATTTTCAACATTGCCTATAACTGCAGTGCCATGGGATCCCATACCATCTTCTGGTGTGCAAACATGCATACAGACAAAACACTCATATTCATAAAATAGACAAGTGTTTAAAAAAATTTAGGGTTTGTGTGTGTGTGTGTGTGTGCATCTCACATATATACTCACCTATATATGAGTTTAAAGGGGAATGTACATCTCTGTTTCTACACTCAGGACCTTTGACCTTACTTTTTCTCTGTCTAGAACACCAAATCTTCATATAATAAGCTCCTAGTAGCTTCTGGGTATCAGTTGAAGTACTATGACCCCATCAGAAGACTGCCCTGACATCCTCAGTCAAACAACTAAAGAGCTTTCCTCACTGATCTACTGATCCACAAGAATCTCCTATTTACCTTCCCTTGTCTCCACTGCTGCCCAACATCTTGCCTTCTTACTTGTCAAACACCCAGTCTCCTATAGTTTTAGAACCAAGGAGGTAGTGTGAAGCTAGCTAACACACACACTGTCTGTCTGTCTGTCTGTCTCTCTCTCTGTCACCTCTTATACTCAGCAAGGTCTTCCTGGACTGTCCTTCTTAACTTCCCCTGAGATTTTCTCTCATCTCCTCCTCAATGGTAGCTGTGTGAGGTGAAGGAGCTGGTAAAGTAGACTGGCAAGGCATCGTAGTGTTTACTGAACATATATATATGTGTGTGTGTGTGTGTGTGATTGTTATTTGTTAATTATACCTAAGTAAAGTTGGCTAGATAATTAAAAACAAACTCAAACACAGCACTTTCCTTACGTGACTCTGGGAGTGGTTTACCTGCTTTCTTCTCCTTGCTAGGGAAGACTTGCCATCTACTGACAACTCAGTCACCTGAGCTTTGCTTTGGTTACGCTCAAGGCCTATCTCCTCACTGCAGTGTGTATCCCATTAATGGAAGAAATGAATGTTTTCTTCACTGACCTATGGGTCTTCCAGTGTCTCAGTAAACATTTGAGAACCAGCAGATCCCCTTCCTAGCAGCTGCCTGTACGCTCTTGCTTGCCTCTCTGACTGCTTGTTTACTACTTGTTTTCCTCCCGATGCCCTGAGACTGGGAACAAGCAAGAAGAGGAAACTGTCCACTTAATCCACATGCCCAGCGGGTAGTAAGGAAGCCAGCACATCTCAGGAGGTGTGCCACAGCACATCAAAGACCCAGTGGGGCCAAGAAGCAGCTTCACAACACTTAATTCTCTCTTTCCTTCAGATTGTCTGAAAGAATGTTAGCCTGTAATAGGAATCTGTAAAGGAATCACTATTTACCTAGCATAATTACTATGCTAGGAAAATGTATTTCATTTATTTTGTATTCTGCGTTTGGAAGTCTACTTCAGACTGTAATTGTGGCCTAAATCCCAGTAGTAAACAAACCAGTTTTGCATTTTATATGTTACCATGAGGCTCTCTCTCCAGGTTTGCTCTTCAGAGCCAAGGAAATGTTGACACAGTTGCACACCAAGTTTCAACATGCTGATCATGTTAAAATAGTGCACAAGAAATATTTTTCCACTTTATAAAAAGCCAGACTGTTTACATGCTTAAGTGGCCAGAGACTTTGCTATCTGTGTGTGGTCCTGAGTTTCAATATCATAACCATGAGTACAAAGTGGGGCAGCATGCAACAAACCCGGCTACGAAGTTCCACAACCAAAATGGGAATCAAGATGTTACCACCCGAGACCTCAAAAACAGGCATGTTTAAAGCGGGTGGGGGAGGGGATCTTGTGTATTTTAATACAGTTTGAAGAAAAAATAACTTAATAGAGCTTGGTTATATGTGTACTTGTGTTACCATGCATATTATTAAGCCGAGAAACAAGAGGGAAACAGAGACCAGTTAGGGCTTACAAGGTCTTTGGCCTACAGGTTTCTCACAAAATTACAGAAATATGCCAAGCATAGTATTCACTAACTCCAAGCCCAGAGTCACACACACTGTAGGAAAAGATTTACAAAACAGTTACCAAGCACAGATTATAAGGACAAACGTGAGAACAAGGAGAGGCTTTCCTTCAACTTGGCCCAGTGGCTCCACACAGGACTTGGGCACCCTCCCAAAAAGCACCAAGCAGAGGAGGGGCCCCAAGTTCACAGCCAGGCCAAAAGAGAAGACAGGCCTCATCTTCCGTGTCTTCCCATTTTCCAAGCAGCACTGTCTTTGGCTGACAATTTAGTGATTCTTTAAGCTAGAAATAGAATTTACACAGGAGTTCCACCCTGTCCAGACAAGATAGAAGTGAGAAGAGACCTCACAGAAAGAAAAATTATCTGCATCCGTGTAACTGAAGACATGCCCACATTCCCAGAGTCTCCAGTTTAATGTCTGGACAGTTTCTGGATTCTGGGCTGTTTGCACTTATCATTCCTCAAAAGTCCCAAATGCTTCAGGTTAGTGAGCATGGCCGGTTTTCACGTTTTTTAATAGCTTTCCATTTGAAGAAACTTATTACTATCCTGTGTCTAAACAAACATAAATAAATAAATACATAACATAATGTAGGCAGGTTCATGATGCAATGTGGATGACCTTTTCACTTTTGTTGCCAAATGCACACACTGTTATTCTCAGTTGACCGAATAAGTGAAAGAATGGTATTTCATTATTTTTTCTTTCCTGGCATTATTATTTGTTCCTCCCACAGTTTCTTTTACAGAGCCTTCTGTGGCTATAGGTCAGAAGAGTTTTCCTGTTGCTATGACGATGGTATAAATAAGTGAATTTTAAAATTCACTTTGGGGGTAAGGAGCCGCCACATTTCCAGCTACCTAAGCCCTGTTGGATGTGCACTGCATATTCTTCCCTGCAGGAACAGAGTAAAGCCATCTACCCTGACCTCCTCTATCACGGCTGCCATCATTTGGGGCCAGGAAAACCCCAGAAGCCTTGCAGAGGCCCTGTGACTGCTGGGATTTCTCTACATCTAGTGCTAGCCTCCTATCCTGAGAGGAAACCTTAAGTCAGCTATATTTTGAAAGTGCAGAATCCTCACCAAGCAGCTGCAGTGCTCCTTCCTGGCACACTATCACTGAGTGTTGACTGCCATGAGGGACGACAGAGGCACCTTAGGAAGGATGGGATTGAAAGCCAGGTACAGCCTGCCATGTGGTAGATGAGGTTACTTCCTTGCCTTTTAGATTTGCCTCTAGATGAGGTAGAGCTCTGGTGAGGGACCAGAGCTCTTCCTTAGGTACGGTGCTTCCTTCTGTATTATCAAGGACTTCTATTCACAATTAATCTCTCCATTCTTCTAGCACTACTAGGCCTCAGAAAGGGAAGGAGAAGGAAAGGAAAGGAGGAGGAGAACACAAGACTCACTTTACATAACTACATTTTAGAATTTAAAAACCCAAATCCCCAGTTCTAGGGCAAGCCAGTCAATAAAGCCAATAGTATTTGGGAAAGGTCAAAAGTGCTAACTATGATTATCGGACTATCTAGGCTCAAAGTCAATGCCAAGGACAAATCACAGCAAAGATTAGAACCTCATAAATTCCAAGCCAAACAACATTTTGAAGTGTTATTAGGATACAATTAGCAAACTCACCAAAGTCCCAAAATATCCTAGATGCTATTTTAGATGTTAAGGCCATACCAGTAAATAAATGAGAGAGAGAGAGAGAGAGAGAGAGAGAGAGAGAGAGAGAGAGAGAGAGAGAGAGAGACTGCCTTCATTAAGTTTGTGCTGTGATAGAGGTGGAGAAGGTAAAATAGACATTGTATCAGTAAACAATTCATGTGTGCTGAAAAGGAACAAAGCAGAGACGAGAATGAGAAATGGTGAAGACGGCTTGGTCCAGAGGGTGGGCAGAGACAGGTCTCCACGTAAAACTCAATTAACAGGAAGGAGTGCATACTGTGAACACCTTGAAGAACCATCACAGGCAGCAACAGCAAAGGCAATGAGATGGAGGTGGAGTCTTCTATGAACAGCAATTAAGAAAACCTATCACATCCCTGCCTACTAACCTCTAGGACTGAATTCAGTGGCAGCCACCACCAGGACTAACTGCAGTGGCAGCCACCACCAGGACTAACTGCAGTGGCAGCCACCACCAGGACTAACTGCAGTGGCAGCCACCACCAGGACTAACTGCAGTGGCAGCCACCACCAGGACTAACTGCAGTGGCAGCCACCACCAGGACTAACTGCAGTGGCAGCCATCACCAGGACTAACTGCAGTGGCAGCCACCACCAGGACTAACTGCAGTGGTAGCCACCACCAGGACTAACTGCAGTGGCAGCCATCACCAGGACTAAGTGTAATGGCAGCCATAAAGAGCTGCCACCAAGAGGGGGATAACACAGGAGATTTCTGTGGAGACTGCAGTAGCTATGGTGATCAGTATGGCCACTGAAGTTAGGTTACTGCTACAGCATAAATGCTTCATTGGTGGCCACAGGTATCCACAATTGGTTTGGTAAGTGTGACCTTGTTAGGGACTTGTTACTTCAGTGAAAAAAAAATTTAATTCCCCTCTTCAAAGCAGCCCCAGCTGCTTTATTACTTACTAGTATTATGGTTGAAAGGATCAATCTTAGGGGTTAAAGGAAAATGAATGAAACTCAAATTTAAGTGGAGAGATTTCCTCTATAGTGTTAAAGAGATCATTCTGTACTGGCTAAAAGGATATCTGTGAAGCTGACAACGAGGACAGGCATGGTGGCTGCCTCTTATTAAGGTTTTTCACAGAAAGCAGCAGGGTTGTGGGTGTAAGTATGTACAGAGCAACAAGAGAACAACTTAGAAGTTGTTTCCTCTATCACGTCTGAAATCTTCAAGCCGAACCTAGAGGCTGCAGACAGGAGAGGTGCTGATGCAAGCTTGGGCCTGGAAGGCAGTCTAGAGGTTAACTCCCTTCCTTGGAGTCCAATCTTTAAGGCCTTCAGTTGATTGGATGAAGATAATGCGCTTTAGTCAAAAGACACAGTCTGGCTATGCTACCCAGGCTGGTCTCAAACTCCCAATTCTTGGGTTCTTCAAGTGTGATTGTCATGCATGACTCTTAAATGTTTGTTCATTTTAATAAAAAAAAATTAAAGCCTTCTGAACAGCATCTGAACTGGAAGTAGGTCAAGATGAACCAAACAGCAACAGTGTATAGTCTAATGAAGTTCTTCTTATTCAGAGAAGGTCATAAGACAGCCATGCTGCCTTGTGTCTCATCTATTAGCATTGGTTGTGCAAAACACTGCTAACTACTGTCATCATTATCACCATCACTACTAAGACTCATATTTCTGCTGCAGAGCACCTGTAGTATCTTCACCTGTTTTAGTGACTATCAATGCAAGTAATGAATTTGTACTTTGTAGAGAACCTTTCATGATTCATTTTTAGGTATAATTCACATTTTTAAAAACGATTTCATCCAACATCATCAGGCCAGTGGAAAAGGAAACCCTACCAAATGAACACATGAAGTACTGAGGGGTCACATGATACTCTCACACACAATTCTGGTATAGACACAGGCTTCATCTGTGTTGGCTTCACACATTCTACAATTGATATCTGAGTTTAGAAGCACAGTCGCCAAGGACTGTATCTCAAAACAGTATTGGCTACACTACAAAATCCCAAAATAAGAACATGGATACTATAAGGAGAAGCAAAATATGTAATAATGGTAGGTTTTACAAATATATATGTTTCTCAGCCCATGGGAAAAAAACAGTCATAAACTCTTGACATGTAATATCATAAGTACAAACTCTCTTCTCTTTGCATTTTGTTGGGGGGAGATTTTGTTTACTAGATTGAGATAAGGCCTCACTATGTAGCAAGGTTGGCTTCAAATTGATCACCTTGTTTTTTAAGTGAATACGAAGAATAATCTAGAATTGAATGAAGGTTATGCATATATGTGTCTGTTTTAAAATTAAATGTTATTTCATAATTAAGATAGTAGCATTATAATGATGAGTCACATTAAGGAGTATAGATGGCTTACTACCTAAAATATGTATTTAATTTTTAGTTATGATTCTCAATGAGAACTTACTATCTAATTGCTTATGTTCTTTTCTCCTACTTAGAAGAAAACAAGCAAGTCAGAAGTGCTATCACTATAGTATAAGCAGAGCAACCTATGATTTTAAAAACTGTTTAAAGTAGAATTAAATACAGAATGATATTTTTAAATATATATATTTAAATGTCTAGTCTTTGAAAACAATCCAAAGCAGGATGTGATTGCAACCACCAATTGTGAATTCTGTCACAGAAATAAAACTTGTGATAATTACCAAAGATTCTACCATCAACATAATGCATAGGTCCTTATTCTGAGGCTTCCCTCTGGTCATATTCAAAATTCGGAAACTATCTACAAACTATTAGAAGCGTATATAAAGCAATGTTTAAACGTGGAAAACTGAGCTGGAATGTAGTTCAGTAATGAGTAGTGCTTGCCTGGCATTCCAACGGTAAAATAAGATAATTCAGAAAGTCATCTCAGGGCCCAGAGAATATGGGAATACCATGTATTTGATAAATAACTACAGACAATTCATTTTGTACAAGTTATTTAATGTTTGGGAAAGATGTTACTGACCTAGGTTACATTAATGAAAGAACAGACATACCGGAAAACTTAAGAGTTTGTTGAAAAATTTGGGAACTAAACATATGTGGGAGATAGATCTATAAACAATCTGATCTCAATCCTGATTCTCAGTTTCTCCCTGGCCTCCCCCCAGCTACAGATATCATGGGACACAGCTCTGGACCACAAAATCAAAGCCTATTGGCTGGTACTCCTTTTCTGACAAAGGGCAACTTCTCAGTATGAATACTTCTTTTCCCATTTGCCCTCTCTCAATTTCGTCCTGTCTGGTATAGATGTACTGTCTATCTTTAAGTTAAGTGGCCACTGATAGCCACAAAACAAAGGCCATGGCATAAGGGATGCAAGCTGAAAGACAGAAGCCTGCATTGCTAATGGTAGGTCCTCATGCAGACTTTATATTCTGCAAGAAAAATAACACCTGTCACCTTATGACTCTCAAGATGAAATTTCTTCTGCTTATAATCTTGGTTATACAATAAAAATGAAGAAAGCTATTCTAAAATAATAGAAAAACTAACTACACATGAATTACAAACCAGAAGAAGGACTTCAGGTAAAAAAAGATGAAGTCTGGGTGAAAGCAGAAGACATCAAATATACACTATAATAGAAAACATTTTCAGTTTTGTCACTATTTGCAAGATCTACAACCTATGAATAAGCACAGATTACTCTGCAGGCAAGCAAACAGACAAACAAATAAATGAATGAGACCTTTGTTCCTAAAGAAGATATAGAAAAGTTGGGAAAATAAAAGCCTGACAAATTTTAATCAAGAGAAGAACTTGTACCAAAATATTAACACCAAAAAAATAGAATATTCCATGAAAAGAATTCAAATCATTAAGAATAAATATCCTGATAATATAAATAAAAATTCTATGTAGATGATAATCATGGTCTTTAGACTTAGCAGAGCAGCTTTGAGAAACAGGAAGCAAAACTGGCAAAGCGCAATGAAAATGACAAGTATGTAACCAGAAAGTTGCCAGAAGCCTAGGAATCAAGCAAAACATTAACAACGAACAAAATTGATCTGAAAATTATACAAAGTCTTAAATTTAATAAATATAGAATCTGAAATTATTTTAGTTATACATTGACTGTCGACTGAAAGAAACCTGACAGGGCTACAAAATGGCTCATCAGTTAAGAACACTTGCTTCTCTTCCAGAGGACCCAACTTCCATTCCTGGTATGTGTGTCAGGTGACTCCCAACTGCCTGTAGCTCCAGTCTCAGGACACTGCATGCACACCTCTAGCTTCCAAAGGCACACTCCAACATGGCATACACACAGAGACACACATAAATAAATATTTAAAATAAACTACAATTTAAGATTGATCATGTGCCAGGTCAGAAAAGAAATTTCAACAAATCACCTAACATACTGTAGATACCTAAAGTAGAAAGTAGCAAAATTTTGTTTGGTATTGTTTTATTTTTCTTGCAGTGCTAGGGATCAAATCTCAAGGCTTGCCTGTGGTAGGCCAGTGCTCTGCCAATAAACATCTCCAGCCTCAAAATGATCTTTAAAAGTATTTAAGAAAATTAAGATATGACCCTAATTAATTCAGAGAGGGAGTAATCATACAATCATAGAATATTTATAGATGAACTATGATGGAAATATTATCTATTAAAGCTACAAAATAATGAGATACAATTTTACAGGCATGTATATTTATTGTTTTAAATTAACAAATAATAATTGAACATATGCATAGGGTACAATGTGACATCTTGGTGTATGTGAAAGGGGGAATGAGTAAATCAAGCTAACCGGCACTCCAGAGCCATGGTTACATGCTAATATTTATGGCAAGATACTGGAAATTCATTCTCTTAATGTTTGAAGTGTCTTTATTGATAATTTTCATATGATCTGAGCAAAAGACAGCAAAAATGTACTCCTAACTGACACTTTGTGTTTTTATTACTATTTCCTAATTACTTGCCCTTATCACCCTTTACTATGTGTATTTTCTTTAATACAAGGTAGAAAAAAATTACCTCAACATAATAAACTACAGGAAAGAAATCAAATAGATAGATAAAAGAAAGAAGAAATTAAGAAAGAATTCTAGTTCACTAGAAAATCTAATTAACTAGAAAAACTTCCATTCCAGAAAAATAATACTACATAAAAGGACTTAAGGACTTTGTTAGTTATGAAGAAAAGTACTAATTACTAACAAAAACTCAAAAGGAATATTAAATACAAACCAACATTGTTGAAGAAACTGAAAATTCAGATGCTATATTCTCATCTTCTACTGGCCTAGGTGGATTAAGAAAAGCTGTATTTAGTCACAAACAACTTACTCTCAAATATTCAGAAGGAAGTGATTAACTGTCTTCTATTTTTGTGTGTGTGTGGGGGGGGAGGATGGTGGTTTGAGACAGGGTTTCTCTGTGTAACAGCCCTGGCTGCCCTGGAACTTGGGCCTTGAGCTCACAGAGATATGCCTGCCTCTGCCTCCCAAGCGCTGGGATTAAAGGAGTGTGCCACCACTTCCCAGCTGTGATTTATCTTCTTTAATGAGACTAGTAACAAAGAAAATCCATTAAAAGGAATAGAAACACAAACAATAAAGCTCATTCATAAAAAGTTTCAATAATTCTAATTTCTAATAGTGAAAAATCAGAGCATTGTTTATTTCCAGGAATATGAGGACTAACAAAATCAGAGAATAATAGGCCAAAACAGACATAGTAAATGGGATCAGACATGGTGGCAAATAACAGTAATCCCAGCACTTGGGAGGCTGAAGTAGGAGGACCACTGAGGCCAAAGACAGCTTGGGCTACAAAGAGTCTTAGTCTTAAAAACAAAACAAAAGAAAAAAGTTTAAAATGGATACATAAGAATCTGAGCAGTGGAGGTGCAGGCCTTTAATCCCAGCACTCAGGAGGCAGAGGCAGGGGGTCACTGTGAGTTCAAGGCCAGCCTGGTCTACAAAGTGAGTCCAGGACATCCAAGGCTACACAGGGAAACCCTGTCTCAAACAAAACAAAACAAAACAAAATAAAACAAAAGCAAATGCCAGAATTGAATGAAAAGCAATCAAAATAGTTTATAATGGTATATGAAGAGATGAAGACAAAAACAATGGTTTCTCCTATCCTTAACCCCAGCACTTGGGAGGCAGAAAGTAGAGCACTGTGGGCTGCAAGGTCAAAGTGTCTACATAGTGAGCTCCAGTCAAATCTACACAGTGAGATATAACTAAAGCAATATGGATACGTAAAAAGAAGCAAGGGAAGGAGCTGGAGAGGTGCTTGGTGGTTAGAGCGCTTACTGCTCGTGCAGACAACATTGTCAGTTCCAGCACCTATGCTGGTGGCTCACAACCATCTGTAACTCCAGTTCCAGGGAACCTGACATCCTTTGAACTGAGTGGGCACCCACACTTGGATGCTCACACATTCAGGTATGCATAATTACAAACAATAAAAGTAAATCTTGTTTAAAATGACATATGTTTCTTTGGGATAACTGGTTCTCTCCAGGACAACTGACTCTCCACTTGGTATTAAATAAAAGTAGATGCCAATGTATTGCCATAGACTAACCAGCTGTCCTCCTGGATTCTGTGGGAACCAGCTCCAGGACCACCTGAGGATAGCAAAGCTCACACATGATCAGGTCCTTACATGAAATGGATCATTTCGCATAGAATACTTACAACTGCAAACATGATGGAAATGGACCATTTTTCTGTATTGTTCAGGGAATAAGGCCAACAATAGACTATCTGTAAAACAGGCAATTTTCCCACATAATTTTGATCTATAGTTTGTTAAATCCACCCAGAACTTACAGATACAGAGAACTAACTAGATGGACATTAAAGATCTCATTCGGATGACTAACTAATGAAATACTGCAGAGCTGGACATGACAGCACACGTCTGTGATCCCAGCACTCAGGGCACACGGGAATAAGAATCACACACTTAAGATCAAATCTTATAAAAAGGGACAGTCACGATTTAATATAAGGAGCACACTCAAGATTTTGATGGACAGATAGTTTTTTTCAGTTAAACATAACAAGCACAAACAATAAAAGACTGACAAACCAGACATTAAAACTGCTTCACAACAGACATACCACACAGCACAAAGCCAAGTCCCCGGAAAGTGTTGTAACTTATATAAAGGACACAAACCACTATGCCGAAAAATGCTTCTACTCTACCAAAAGACAGAGAAGTCAGACGAGGTGCCATCCAGAAGGAGGAGGCAAGAAACTGAAGTGCAGGCCAGCCTAGGAACCCAGCAAAGTGTGAGCCTCAGTCCCAACCACAACAAAAACAGAGATAAGACAACTTACAGGAAAGAATAGCAAAGGACACGAACCACAGATCAAGAGAAACAATAAAGTAAACCATAGAATTTCATTTCTTGTCCAAAAGAGAAACAATGGCAAAAATAATGGCAATAAGAAAAATGTTGAAGTACATAGAGAAATAAGAAAAATTATTATTTTGTTAAGGAAAGTCTAGTGTGGCCAGACTGAACAGTCCTTTGCAATTCAGCAATTCCAAGGCTTCTGTCATGAGCTCCCTGTGTACACATGCAAATGTCTACGGCAAATGGCTGAGAAGAACATGAAATTAGAAAAAATCTTTTAGAAAAGGTAAATAGCCTACAGTTACATGAGGAGAAACTATATAATAGGCCCATCACAGAGTTAAATGCACCCATATGCTAATTTTCTCAATCATTACCTAACAGTGAGTGGGAAAGCAACTGCATATCACGATTCACAGCATACACCAATTGTGTTAAGTTTGAAAATGTGCAAAACAATTCCAAATGTTGTTATGGATGCATTTGCTTGTAGAAAAGGCATGAAAGCATACAGGGAAATAATAAACATAAAATAAACAAAAATGGTTATTTCTAGGTTAAAATTATAGGCTGAAGACACATATATGGGAGAATGTAAATATGTTTACAATTTTTAACCCACTAATACTGATAATGTATCAGCCATTGGCTTGCATAATGACTTCCTGAGCATTTATTAGTCAACTATGCATCAGAGTTCACATGTGTATATATGTATTGTGGGTATGTGCACACACATAGTATATATGTTAAATCTTTCCTAATATATATATGCTAGGAAGTATGAAATTATTATATTATAATGTATATTAGGAAAGATAGAGTTAAATAAAGGAATCACTTCTGGAGTTAGAGAAGGGAGGCAGGAAGTAAATGAGTGAATGGGTTCAATTCGGATATAAAAGATCTCAGGGAAAACGGTAAAGCAGAAGTACTCAGAGCAGTGGCTCTCAGCCTTCCTTATCCTGTGGCCCTTTAATACGGTTCTTCGTGTTGAGGTGATCTCCATCAGAAAGCTATGTTCCTTGCTGCTTTACAATTGTAATTTTGCTACCGCTATGAACCGTAACATTAATATCAGTGTCTTAGTTGACTCCTGTGAAAGGGCTATTCAACACCAAAGGGGTGGTGACCCAGAGGTTGAGAATCACTGACTTAAAAGATAGCTAGAAGCTAAAAATAGTGACCACATCTTAAATCCCAGTACTAAGGAAGCAGAGGCAGGGGGATTTCTGTTAACTTAGGGCCATCCAAATATGTTAAATCTGATATATAGATATATATATACACACACATACATACATACATACATACATACATACATACATACATACATACAAACTCTGGCTTATCTAGAGTTCCAAGCCAGCCTAAGTGACATGGTATTAAAAAAAAGAAAGAAAGAAAAGAAAAGAAAAGAAAAGAAAGAAAGAAAAAAGGAAAGGAGGAAGAAAGATGGTTAAGCCACAAGATACCACCAATGGTGCAATATTGGAAGTGGCCAAGAGCTGTTTAATTCAACTTCAGACCCTCTCAAAATGAGGGAACTCACGTCTGGTACTCAAAATCTAGCCAAGTATCCATGCATGGCTACAGAGGTCATGGGCCCTAGAGGAGAACCTACTAGTGCCACTTTCCTAAACCACTTCTAACTATATTCCAAACACTCTACTAAACACATATAAGTGTAGGTCTCATGCTCATGAACAAACTTCTTTCGCAGCAAACAGAGACTGCTGAAGAAACCCATGACTAGTCAAATGTAGAAAACAACTACCCGTGAGGTACCCAACCACAACTGATACATCCACAATACAACTTCTAAACCTAAGGCTCTGGGAACATTGCAGGAACCGGAGTAAAAGACCTTAAGAGACAGAAGCCCAAAGCTAAGACCATGACATCTCAACAGGATCTGCACAATGACAATACAAGTTAGCACGCCAATATACAGATAGGGGAAATTTTACAAGGCCCCACAACAGATGAAGATCTACAGGCAGTCAGAGAAAGGGAGGGAAAGACGGAGGAGAGAAGGAGGGAGAGAGAGTGGGGGAAAAGAATGAATAAATCAGCCTTCTCCATGGAAAAGCCCCTTGATATATAAAAGTTAGTTTTGCTCAAAGATAAGCCCTCTGATAAACTTGCCCATGTCCTGAGTGGTCAGCATATACAGATATGCAGCAATAATTGGACTTCCCTCCTCTCTTACTTACACACACACACACACACACACACACACACACACACACACACACACACTCACACACACACACAGGAGGGGGGATAGATATAAACTTGAGAGGGGTGCAGTGGAGGCATGGAAAGAGTTGGAGGGGAAGAACATGATTAAATATGTTGTATTCGTGTATGAAATTTGAAAGAAGAAAAGAAGGAAGGAAGGAAGGAAGGAAGGAAGGAAGGAAGGAAGGAAGGAAGGCAAGATTAAGTAGCAAGGTGTGTAACAATGAGCTATTTACAAAGTGGAGCCAACTAAGTGCATTATGACAGAGTGCTGGTCTTTATGTATAATCTCAAACAGGGGAGGTTAGACGTTAGCATATAAGGAGTGTGAAAACCATCTGTGTTGTAGCAAAAAAAGATTAAGAAGTCCTGAATCACAGGACTCAAGTCAAAACATGAACATCATAAGCCATGCTGCAGGGGGAAAGACACCGAAATTGATGAAGAAACAAGAATGAAAAATCCTAAGTAACTATTTAAGCAATAATTTCAAACTGTAGGTTCACTCAGTCTTTTCTACAGCTAATAACTAATGCTAATATGGGCAGGTTGGGTTTTTGGCTCCTCTTTTAATTCAACCTTTTCTGGAAAAGGTTCAAAGAAAAGAATTAAGCATCAAAATAAATAGTCACCATAAGAAATTATGCTAGGTTTAGAAAAGTTCAAAAGATAGTGACTCCTGGACAACATGATGCTCCAAGAGTCTATAAAACTATAACTCTTAGTCTAGAGTCTATGAGAGTGTGTTTATTTTTAATCCTCTTTTCACACTTGTGATGGTTTGAATGCTTGGTTCCCAATTGGTGGTGCTGTGTAGGGAGGTTTAGGTGATGCAGCCTTGCAGCAGAAAGGGTGGCCTCTGAGATTGTGCGTCTTGTGCCTTTTCTACTTTGCTCTCTGTGCTTTCTGCTTGTGGTTCAAGAAGCACGCTCTTAGCTCCTGTTCCTGCCAACCCCGCCTGCAGAGGGCTGCCAGGTCTCCATTCCATGATGGGCTCATATCCCTGTAGCACCATAAGCCAAAATAAGCCATCTTCCATAAACTACTTTTGATTGAGTGTTTTATCACAGCAACAGAAAGGTAACTAATAAAGAATTCTTAGGAAAAAACTTAACAGAAAAACATATGGGTCAAAATAAATGGAGCATCTCTTATTACCATGCTCTGTAGAAGCCAGTATGGAGACCCAGAACCTACAGACAGCAAGAACCACACTCAGATCCAGAAGAGGATTTGAATAATCAGCATTTAGTCAAGAACAACATAAGTCATAATTCCATTAACAACTTTACATACCCACACAAAGAAAGTTTTAACACTAAAAATGTTCTACAACTTTAAATGGTAAAAGAAAAAAATCTCTTTCAAAACACATCTTGTATGTTTGCATGGTAGATTTTACCTGAAGACTTTTCACAGTGAGGGTGCTTTTTCCAAAGTGATCATGACCACACAGACATACTAATGACTCATCAGAATTAGCTCAGAATTAGCTATTAACAAAAAGAACATTTTTAGGTCCTCATTTTGGTCTATAAAAGATGCATGCGTGGGTGGAACTAAGCAGAAAACGTAAATCAGAGAAAATATTTAAACCACAAGTATTAGAAAGACTTCAGGAAGGCGGCATAGTAATCTTAAAAAAAAAAAAATCAGCCTCATTCAATTTTAGCTGAGTTGCACATTGTATGACTTTCCCTTAACCACTTTTCTGTGAACTACAAAGAAAATAGGAACCATCAAGGCCCATCAGGACATCCAGCTATAGCTGATCCATTGTCCTGTTAAACTCTCTCTTGGGCCTAACCTAACCTCTTGGTCTCAGCATGATGGCAGGTTAAGAACAAGGGCATCCTAGCAGAGCAACAAGGCATAAATGAGTTCTGGGGAAATTAGGGAAAGCCCCTGACAAAATAGCAAAGTGAAACTTTTCATACTTTTTTTTTCAAAAATGATTTCCTTTTGGTGACGCTAGGACGATGACTCGGGAACTGGAAGCCCACGTTGCCCTCACAGAAGATCCAAGTTCAATTCCCACCACCCAGCAGGGTGACTCACAGCCACCTGCAGCTCCAGCACCAGGGGAAGCCAACGCCTCTGGCCTCAGTGGGCACCAGCACTTGAGTGCATATGCATGTGGGCGTTGGCATGTGAGCACATAAACACACACACACACACACACACACAGACACACACACACACACACTTAATTATGTACATAATTTAAAGTAATAAGATAAATCTTTAAAAGACATTATTGTGCTTTGAATCAAATACATAAACTATTTTAGAAATAAGAGATAATTTTATATTATTTTCCTTTCCTTTAAAGTTTAAGGTGCATTTTTAAAATTATCTACTACTATTTAGAAGCAAGGGGGAAAAAATAAAAGGTCAAGTCCAGGTGCATCATTTCAGAGATATAGATTCCTAAGAGGAGCTACTGGTACAAAGGTGGTACTTACTTTTTCACGGTATCCCTCTGGGCCAGCACCGTCTACAAAGTCATCTTGTATGACTGATCCATTTGCAACTATGGACAAGCCAAGGAAGAAAGCCTTTCCATGTAAGCTGCCAAACTCAGGGTCAAAGTCTGGTGTTGAAGTACACTCATTAGTGTAAGCATGCTGCTTGTGTTGCTGTTTGCCAAGGTGAGGCTTCCAACAGATAAGCAATTGGTTCCTTTGAAAACTCTAAAGTAGGCCTATGGATGTCTGCAGGGAAATGTTCTAAGGGTCTAGTGAAGAAAAGCTCACAAAATGATGCCCAAAATACATTACCCCACACCAGTAGTAGACAGGTATATGGCTTTGGTTGCTATTGTTCTCAGGATACTTAGTAGACTCGCGTACAGACTAGACATGCTGTCATTGCTTAGTATCAACTTGGAAGAGACAGCATTGCCCAATCCTATGGCTTAGGGGAAGTATCATCAACGACTCCTGGATGAAAAGAACAAAAGTGGGAACTGAAAACAGCGTGTTTCTATATTTTAGCTACATTGAGAAATACAACGACAATTATTGCTGAAAACTGAGCACACTTTTGAAGTTTGATCATCAGTGTCAGAGCAGAAAGGTCCTGATAGTGCCTACTCTAAAACTTGGCTTTGTAAGTTAGTAAGAAGAAGGGCAAGTTGAGAAGGCTGTCCAAAGCTTTGTGGCTCTGGGTAGGCAAGTCTGTACTTTCCTGCGGCAACCACAACAGGACCAAGAACTGAGTGGCTTAAGCCAACTGACTTAAGCAAGTTCCAAGGCCAGTGCATCTGAACTTAAGGGGCTGGAATGGATGGTTTCTCTGAGGGCTGTGAAGGAAAATCTATCTTTTTCCTCTCTCCAGGCTTCTGGTGGCTTAGGTGCCCTGTAGGTTGTTTAGATAGTTCTTCATAACATCATCACCATGCAGGTGTTTGTCTCTCTGCTCAAGTTTCCACTTCCTATAGGAACCAGACAGATGACTTAGTTTACCTCTTTCCAAACTATATCTTTATATAAGATCACATTCTAAGTACTGTGTGTTAGTCAACATACAGGGCTGGTGAGATGGCTTAGTGGGTAAGAGTGCATGCCACACAAGCCTGGGGACAGGAGTTTAATTCCTAGAACCTATTTAAAGGTGGAAAGAGAGAACTGACTCCACAAAGTTGTCTTCTGATCTATGTAAGCCCATTATGGCATATACAACACAACCACCAAACAACAAAAATAATAATAATGTTAAAAAACAAAAAATAATGTCAACACACATTATTTTAGAAGACTTGCACGTGTGCACGCACACACACGCACACACTCAACTCTTAAAAAAGAATTCTACTCAGCACCAAGGCAAAAGCCAGTTCTCCCTTTCTACTACAGGATTTCTCTACTCTTAGACTACTAAGTCTGTACAGGTAAGTGGCTCTACATAAATTCAGACATGCTTCCACGCAAAAGCTCATACCTTACAACAGTAACTTTAACCAGCCTGTACACAGAAGCTATCATCCATCTGGTCATAAATGTCCACCAACATATTTTATTCTCCTTCCTCATAATAACGTCTGCAATGTTCCTGCAGTGGGTTTGCTATCATCTCTAAAATGCCTATTGTTCAGAGAAAGGTATATGACGAAATCTGACTGTGGAAGAACAAATGAAATTTGCATTGTGCCCACGGCCTCCATCCTATGCAGCACAGCCTCCCCAGAGAAGAAACCTTAGGTCCTGAAAATGCCAGCAGACTGATGTCATTCTGCCACTTGGTTGTCACATAAAGCATGCTCAGAGGTACTGAGGCCACAGCTCAACTGTGACACTGAGGCATAAGCTCAGTAGCATTCTAAAATGCCCTCTGTTGAACTATTCAATCATCACTGCTGCTGCTGCCTAAGTATTCTTGAGTCTGAAGATAATTGTCATATTGTCTCACTGTTTTCCATTATAAATTAATGACATCTGTAATACTGAGTCATAAAATCTCAGTCCAAAGAACTGTATTAAAAATTACATGGAACTGAATTCTCTAAGTAGCCTTTTGACAAACACATTACCCACCCTTTTCCATGAAGGCCTTTAGAATCCTGATCTACAGCTGGCCTTGGAAAACTGGGAACTATGTTTAACTGTAGAAGATCTAATAAGTTAGTACAGTTTTTCAAAGTAATAAATGAGAAGTGAGAAGGATTAGACAAGATTTTGACTTTGTTGTTTTAGTTTTTAACCATTTGAGTGCTAATGCACTAAGGATTCATTTTTTCATTGAGGACAGTCATTCCGAGCTAGAAAGACATGCAATCTACTCTAACCTGAACCTCTATTTACTGAGTGAAATAATAAGGCCCAAAGAACCAAAATGGATAGAAATCAATGGAGCAAGCAAACTAACAGCCAACATGTACTCCTTTTCTGACTACTGAAAAATGTGTCTGGGGAGGGTCAGCGTGAAGACCTGATTTTAAGCCATAGCCCTAATGTGAAAAAGTACAGTGGGTCATAAAGCAGAGAAAGAACTACTGAAGGTGTTTTTGAAACACCTAGTCTATTTTCATTCAAATACCACCCAATCCACACCATCCTTGACAATCACATCTTCACTATTAAAACTAAAGAGAACACATTCAAGCCATAACATTATGACATTATCTCCTTGCTTCTATGCATCCATGACAATAAATGAAAAAACAAGAACAAAAGATTGGAAGAGGGACTAGTACATAAACTCACATGGAGACCTCCCAACGTGGCAAAAACCCACTGAACAAACACGGTTTCTCTGAACCTTCAGCTCGAGGCTAAGCAGGGTGCATGTAGGATCGTGAGCCCAGCTCCTGGAAGGCTGAGGCAGGAGGATGCGTCAAATTCTTGGCCAGGTGGGTCACGCGGTAAGACCCACTGTTTCTAGCAATAAGTAACTTTAGCTTTAAGCTGGGGAGTAGCCTGGTGGTGAGAGTACGTATTCAGCACACACGAGGCTCTGAGTTTCTTCCTGTTTTCCGGAGAACTGCGTGTGCTGGGTGGTTTTGTTTTAAGACTAAATCCAGTGCTGCAGCATAGGCTGCCAAGGACTCGAAGAAATCTTCCTGCATCAGCCTGCATGGTGCTAGGGTGACAGGCATGCACTGCTGGGCAGCACTCTTGGTTTGAACTTCCGTACCACAATAATAAATATATAGCAACTGCTTTATTAGCATAAATTTGCAGAGCACAAAATTCCTGTTTCATGAGTAAATATATACAGTTGTAGGGCTTTCTCCATATAACCTAATTTTAAAGCCCTTCCATCACTTCCAATGGGTCTGTCCATCTCTCTTGCAAATCATTTTTCTTTCTTCCATTAACTGTGGGAAATGGCTATTTTCAAAGCAGAGCTATCTATAGGGAGGGGAGGGAGTGCAGTCTGGCCTGGCCCTGCCATCCCCAAAACAAAGCCCACTCTGAACTAGAGTTCCACCACAACCTTAGGAGAACAAGATTCAGACATGATGGCAGATAACCATCTCACCTCAGCTGAATTTTCCCTGCAGGGACCAATCTCTGCAGTTTTAAGAAAGATTAAGCAAATGCCCAGTCCTGAAACTATAGCTTTAAGAAAAGTCAAATCAGCATCCACACAAAAGCAAGAATATAAACTTTCATCTGTACTTTCTGAAGAATATAAACTTTCATTTACACTATCCTGAGACAGGCAGGCTGTGAAAGAACCACACAAAACCGAGATTAAGGTCCACAGCACAGCTTTTATCTAAACTCCTTCCATCAAAGGCACAGCCCCAAAAGAAACCAGCATCCAGAAGGCACATGCCCAGCCCCCAAGGGAACACAATAAAGAAACAGGAATGCCCCATTCTACAAAGGAGACTGGGGCCCAGAACTGACCTTTGCCCACCTCAGTCCTCAGTGCATCTATTTCCCTAAAGGGCTTTTCTAAAGGGCAGGGACAGCAAAAACAGGAGCCAGGGGATTCATTCTGGTTCTCTCTCTCAATCACACCTGCCCTCCTACTTCCTAAAATGCTGTGCTTTAGTCACTTGGTAATGGCAGTATGGTTATTAATGGTTTTAAAGTATAATTTCACCATAAGTGATTCTAAATCAGTACCCCTCTGCGTGAGTACAGATAGCAGTGTCAAACTGCACCTAAATGCACAGCTTTACATCAGAGACCAGCTTGAAAGCTGACTCTTAGGCGTTACCTCTGACATGAGCAGGTGACTGAGTCTCTGCCCACCACGGCTTGCTTCTAGTATCCTGAGGCTGAAACCAGGGGACCTGAAAGCATCTAGTTTAGCAAGTAGCCGGTTAAGTGTTGGCTGCCTTCTTTTGCTTTCACAAAAGCTTTTAAATGTAACTACACGCCTGCAATCCTGCTGAGGAGATGGAGTCAGGAGGATCAGGAGTTCAAGGCCAGCCTTTGACTCTATCGCAAAAAAAAAAAAAAATCAACCAAATAAAAAAAGAAATACAAGACTCTTGAACTCAGGCTGGAGAGATGGCTCAGAGGTTAAGAGCATTGCCAGGTCTTCCAAAGGTCCTGAGTTCAATCCCAGCAACCACATGGTGGCTCACAAGCACCTATAATGAAATCTGGTGCCCTCTTCTGGCTTGCAGGTGTCCATTCAGGCAAAACATTATAGACATAATAAATAAATAAATCTTTTTTTAAAAAGATTTTTAAAAAGACTCTTGAATTCACGTTTTAAACTACTGAAATAAATTGCCAATGAAGATGGAGAACAACCTAAGTAATCTTAAAACTGGCTCATTTCTAGATGGTATCTTTAATTTGTTTAATGTGAAGCCTTGCTTAGTAAATACTAATTGAAAGTACTGTCAGGCATTGCTTTGGCTTGTACAGAAAATACCTCCTATAGGCTTATGTACTAAAAGGACGACCCTCAACTGCCGGTGCAATTTTAAGAGGCATAGGAAACAGACTTCATTGGAGTAACTAAGTCATAAGAACAAGTCCTCAGGAGCTAGATCTTGCTTGTCAGTCAGTCTACCTGTGTCTGTCCCTATGTTTGTTTCTGTGGCTGTCTACGCTTCTTTCTTCCTCTGTCTCTGTCTCTGTCTCTGTCTCTGTCTCTCTCTGTCTCTCTCTGTCTCTCTCTCTCTCTCTCTCTCTCTCTCTCTCTCTCTCTCTCTCTCTCTCTCTCTCACACACACACACACACACACACACACACACACAGGTGCATGTGTGCACACGGGTGTTGTATGTCCCAGATCCCGGACTCTGTGCACTTTAGGTAAGCACTGCGGTACAACCCAGCTATGACATTCCTAGTAATATGTCTTAGGATTTAACTGAAGACTGAAGGAAGAAGATAAGATAATTTTTGGCATTGTAAAGAAAACTGGTTCTGGTACTAAGATCTGAAAAATCCAGATTAAATACATGAGTGTGAATGTTAATTGGTACTTTTTAAAATCAGTATCCAGGCTGAATAAAACCTAATTTAAAACTCCCCACAATGTTGAAACTGGATGATGGGTGCATTAATATTCACCACATTCTTCCCCTTTTGTAAAATTTTCCATAAAAGGTTTTCTTTAAAATCTATGCATACACAGCCTTCCCATGATCCCTGCTGGGCATGGCTGATTAATGTAAAATTTATAGAACACGCCCTTCTATGGATAATTTTAACTTTTCCTAAAAATAAACGTTCTAGTCACCAACCTAAGGAGGGGGCAGTGGCTCAGGAATGCAATGTCATGACAGATGGAGAATCAGCCATTGTGGGAAGTGAAAGAGACGCAAGCAGCACTGGAACTGCTGCAGAAGCAGCTGAGTCCTTGGGACACCCTTGCAAACAGTAAGCATTTCATCAACAGCTGGAAATGGTGAGCAGCCAGTAGCAGATAGCACTCAGCAGTGACAAGTAAAAATGCCGAGGCTGCAGCACATTTTCAGTTGTTTCCTATGCTGGAGGAAGTACGCACGGAGTGCTGAGTCAGAAACAAATATGCAGACTCATGGATGACTCTTGACTCTCTGGAGTGCGGTCAGGGCTTCAAATGTTGAGATTTGAGACCAGATTCACACCCCTGAAGACTGAGCCTCCTCTCCTGATGCATGTCACCTAGAGAGTAGACATCCAGGAATTTTACTAGAATGATGACATGGTCTTTGCTACTCTCCTGCAGTATTATGTTTAATCACCATAACACATATACACTGAAGGTTGTGAGTAACAATAACATGTCAATAATAAAACCAGCTGTAAGCTGCATGGAAAGCAGCCATGACCATCCCCACGCCCCAGCAACCCAGCAACCCAGAGAACTTCTCAAAGATCAGATTTATTACAGCAATCTCTTAAATGTCACTGTGGCCCCTCCAAAAACACTCATTATTATCATCTGCAAGAATATAAATGTATGGGATTGCCAAGAAGGAAAAAAAAAACCCAGCAAACTTTACAAGACTCTAAATTAGAGAACAGTGCTATATAACTTCTGGAGGAATCTGTGCCCGGATTTTGGACAACTGCCTTGCCCGGGGGTGGGCAACAGTGATGCATATGTACAAAGCAACATTGTCTTTGAATCACAGTTGATGCAGTAAGTCTCCACATATGTGCAACTAGCTTGCAGGAGCACTCTTGTGGGACTTGGGGGATGGTTCACTGTGTACTACAGGGTGCACTGAGGAGCAGACAATAGAGAGGGAGCAACATGGAAATGCAGAGACTACAGTCCTTCTCCAAGACAGGGCCACAGTGCAGCTGCCTTGGAGTGGGGCCACTGGCAGCCAAAAGCTGTCCCCAGACCTTCACAAACTTCAACAGTACTTTGTCAATTCACTCTGAGTCACTCACACTCTCAAGTCATAACATACCTTTTCCCAGTTCCGTTTAGGTTGGTGAGGACTTGCTACTCCCCTCAGCAGAGCCTTGACTAACCATTACACCAGGTCGATGCACTTTTTAGTGCCTCTACATTAAGTACTCCGGCAACTTTTAAATTTCTTGACCTACTCTGCACAGATTCTTATCTCGCTCCTGTAAAGCAATGTAAAGAGTATGGTTCCTTTGCCACTCTTACTGAGTTAACCTATGCAGGACCCCAGTGCACCCCACTGACAGCAGCTAAGCCACTCTGAGCTGAGGCTGGGCAGGAAACTGGCTCAAGGCCTTCAAAGGCGGCAGCACTCCATGAGAGATGCAGCAACTGCAGGTGGGAGGGCTCTGCCTCTGTGTCCTGTCTATCCTCCACGTGAACAGTTAACTTCATGTGGGCCGCTCCACTCTTGTCCAAAGACAGTGAAAGGCATGAGTATTAGGGGCAGGACTCCTGTGGAGCACAGCAGGGAAGATAAGTCTTCGCACAGTATTCAGACCTAGACCCACAGCTTCCTGGAGGAAAGCAAAGGTAAAGGCACCCAGGCCCAAAAGCAGGTGCTAACAAGAAGCCAACAGGTCATGGAAAGGGTCAGCAGCCAGTGTCACCTCAGAAAGCACCCGCTGCCTCTGAATCAGCAGGCTTTAACCACGGGCTAAAAGGCTTCTCCTCACTTAGAGAGCTGGACTTAAAGAGGAAGCAAAGAGAGCAGCCAGCAGAGGTGGGAAAGCCCAGGCTGGCTCAGGCACCACAGCCTAGGGCCTGGATCTAGGGCCCTGCTGGCCTGCCTTTCAGGGTTAATTAACCACAACAGTAAAAAGAGAAAACTCGACATGGAGACAACTGTACATGAACTGAAGAAGCAGGAGGCTGGAAAGAAGGACTCCGCAAAGCAGATGCCAGGCTTCAGACAAGGGGTGGGGGTGGGGAGGGTGGCTCATTAAATGGTGCTGGTGACACCCGCAAACACTTTGTGTACACCTCCATCACTGTGGTTAACAATCTCCCAACACAGCAGATCAAGAACAGAACCTTCAGAATCTTGGGCCTTTATAGAAACACCTGCACACTTTGCTTACACAGGTCTGCCTTCCCTAGATGCACAACACAGTGAGATCAGCAGATCAGCTGCAAGATTTTCAGAATAATCGGGACTTGGGTATCTCTGAAAGGAATTTCAAAATAAGCTACTTCATGAAACAGCCTAGCAGAAAAATATGAATCACAATGATTAATATTACAGTGATGACTACTATAGGCAATGTCTAATATTTATTTATTAAGATGGTTACCTAGCATTGTGCTAAACACTTTATATGCACCATTTCTTTTAACCCTCACAGCAACAGATGACAAAAACACACCTTTAATCCCAAAACAAAAACACCCCAGTAGAGTAGGAAGTGCTGATGCTGCTCTTCCAGGGATCACTGAGCATCTGGGCTGCAGAGACCACAGGCTTCTTTTCTCCATCCCCACTTCCAGGCCAAGCTTCTGACTCAGGTGGTTCTCACCATGTAGCATCACAGCGGAACCACTGGGCCCCAGTGTCCCCCTCCAGGCCTGGTCCACAGGCCTAGTATAGCCACTGCCTGCCCAGGTACCCAAACCCACACTGGGCAGCCTGTATCACCTGTTCCTTCTTCTACCCAACAGTTACTGGGAAAACCATGTAGACTGAGATGTCATATACCAAAATGCATTTTCAAACTTGGACTTACTTTTTTTTTTTAAAGATTTATTTATTTATTTATTTATTTATTTATTTATTATGCATACAATGCTCTGCCTCCATGTACACCTGCAGGCCAGAAGATCACATTACAGATGGTTGTGAGCCACCATGTGGTTGCTGGGAATTGAACTCAGGACCTCTGGAAGAGCAGGCGGTGCTCTTAACCTCTGAGCCATCTTCCCCAGCCCTTGGACTTACTTTTAAAACAATTTTTTTTAATAGTTACACCTTTCTAGGGATAACTTATCAAACAGGGAAACCTGTTTGTCTTGTTTGAACTTCTTATCTTGAAACTATATATACTGTCTCCTGTAAAACATGATTAAATACCCAAACATCTTTATATTAAACAACAATGTCAGACACTTCAATCTAGGGGGAAATTTTTCTATCAAGTAGCAAGAATGAGAAAGTGGCAGAATAAGAACTCTATGCTAGATAGATGGGTAATTTTACTAGAAGTGAGTTACAACCACTCCTACTTAACTAACCCTAATATCTGAGGATTTCTTCTTATTTTTAATTTGGAGAGAGGGGAGACAAAGGGACAGACAAAGAGAGAAAATCCTAGAAGAGGCCACTGGATCACCCAGAGCTGGAGTTACAGGTGGTTATGGGCCACTCAATACAGGTCATCAGAACTGAACTCAGGTCCTCTGAAAGGCAGTATATGTTCTTAGCCACTGAGTCACCTCTCCAGTACTAACCCTAATGCTTAACGATATATACAAAAGCTCAAAACAACTTAAGTTTCCAAAGTACAGGTTAGTAATAAGGCTCTGACACCAACTCAGCCCAAATTACTTTCACTATGTCACACACACACTTTCTTTGTCTCTGTCTCTCTGTCTGTCTCTGTCTCTCTTTTCAAATAAAGATGTTAGAATTATGGAAATGCCCAATATATATCCATCCCCCCTGATTCAGTACCTCACCTAATTGAAACTGGGAAAATTATGACAATCTCCTCTGTATACAGACACTGACTCTCCCATCAAGATGCTCTCCTGGATGTGACACAACACGGTAGATATAACAGTACGCCAGCTCTAGAGAACCCTCAGGAAGGGTGACATTTGTACTTTGAATGTGCGCCCTGGGGATGTCACTGCTACACGTAAGCAAATTAAAGCCGGCTAGGTAAATGATAAGATGCCATTTGAAAGCAGAAAAATATCCTGGAAAGAACTGAGGAGGTGAATGAGGGTGGCCTCGTTATTAACTGCATACATGCAGGTGAGTGAGCCCAGGAGACACCATGTAAAGCAGCAGCCATCCAGCTGTTTCCTTCTCACCGACTGTGTAAGTTTGCTCAGTTACACAGAGATAACTAAAGAGAATGGAAGTTGCCTGCCTTATCCCTAATCAGGAATCAATACCAAAGACTAAAATCGAACTCTCCTGAGCTACCTGCCACTCTAAGTAGCTGACAAAGTGGACAGCAAAGAGTTGACAGGAGACAGCAGCCTATCCAGAGCCAATCAGAACTGTTTCTTTATTCAAGTTGGTCATGACTAGGCTATGCAGAGTGCACTAGCGCTTCTGTTTCACTCTCCTGCTTTTCAAGTTTGACACAATTTCTCACTGCAAACTCCCTGAGGATAGAGGCAGATGATCAGGCTTGCCTGTGTCTCAAATGCCTAACCAGGGCTTTGCAGGCAAAGACAAATAAAGATTTGGTAACTGAAACCTCACATATGAAAAGAATTAGACTAGTCCTCACTCCAAAGAATTATGAGAGCAAGAACAAATAAGAAGTGAAGGCCAAGTCCCTCTACTGCACAGATCATCACTGTAAAACAATTACTGAGGGCTCCATGGCACGCATAGAATGTTATTTTTTCCAACACTATCATAGCATTAGACCTTTCATTATTAATTTGATATCAAAAACCTCAGTGAGACAGATAATCCTGTTATTTCTATCTATAGATAAAGAGGTGGTTGCTCTGAGAATTAACATTATTTCATAAGTGTCATTTTATAAGTGAAACCACAAGCTGAAGTCAGGAATCCTGGGTGAAATCTAATGTTGGTTTCATATTCTAGCATTCTTTCCTCAAAAACCTAATGATCTAAACTTCAAGAAACAAGTGGGAGAGGGCTCAGTGGATAGTGTGCTTCCCACCCAATAATGAGTGCCTGGGTTCAGATCCCTAGAACCCATGTAAAGTCAGGTACAGCAGTGTGGGCCCAGACGGAAGATGGAGACAGAATAATTGCTAGAACTCACAGGCTAGCTAGCCTGGAACATGCAGTGACAGCAGAAACACAGTCACAACCAAGGTAGAAGTAAGGACCAAACCCCAAGGCTGTCCTCTCTGATCTCTGAATAGCGCACACACACACACACACACACACACACACACACACACACACACAAACACACACAAGCACACACACACACACACAGAGAGAGAGAGAGAGAGAGAGAGAGAGAGATTAATTTCAAGGCTGCTATAAAAGAACCTAAAGAAACAGGCACAAATGACAGAATCATAGAAATGCACTATGAGTAAGATGCCAATGCTTATCCATAAAATATAATCCATTTTCAAGTAACGAGAATGGAATGTTTGACCTGGTATACACTTCGCCAGAACCTTTGTGATGCCATACCTTTGTAAAACAAACGGCAGAATATTCATTTCTAATGTCACACAAAATATAACACGTGTGTAGGTACTATACATATATGTGAATATACAGGATTGCCAAATAACTATGTAAATAAGAAATAACAGCCAAAGAACAAACAAAGAAGTCTTGAGATCCAAGCGCTGTTACATGCTAGTCACATGTGACAGAATGACACATCAGGGGCCTAATTTCCTGTATTACTCAATGGTGGATGTTCTATAAGGTACTCCCGGAGAACTGTCTAGAAGGAGGGTAAGCATCTTTAGAGTATATGGGTAGGGAGAACATGGCTGCACACTTAAGACAATGTCAGTGCCACAGAATTCACAAGGACTGTGAACTACAAGGACACCTAAGACCTACCTCATCCCTAGCGTCCTTAACCAAATATGCTCCCAACTGGCATGGAATGGGAAATGAGGAGAGTTGAGCAAGAGCAGTAACCAGGACGATGCTTTTCCATCTCTTTTGGCCCCTTCCAGCCTCTCCTGCTAGGACAGGCCCAGGCCCCAAGGCTGTCCAAAGAAAAAGGGGATTTTACTGTCAGCACAGAATTTCTATATAGATTCTTTTTGTTTGTTTGTTTGTTTTTGTTTTTTCAAGACAGGGTTTCTCTGTGTAGCTTTGGCTGATCTGGAACTCACTCTGTAGACCAGCCTGGCTTTGAACTCACAGAGATTCACCTACCTCTGCTTCCCAAGTGCTGAGATTAAAGGTGTGTGCCACCACTACCCGGCACATTTCTAGATTCTTGAACCTAGAACAAAACACACAACAGGTAGCTTCTGCAACTCTCAAAATGGCCTCTGAGGCCACTCTGGATAGTTCTGGTAGCTGTGCTTGTTCCTACCGTAGTGTTTAGTGTGCCGTATCTTAGCAAGTATGCTCGGGCAGAAGAAATAAAATGCACATGTGCATAATAGACTCTGTGTGTGTGTGTGTGTGTGTGTGTGTGTGTGTGTGTGTGTGTGTGTGTACGTACAATCAATGGGAAAACAGACAGCCATCCATCTTAAAAATACTTCAGCTGTTCTGCTTCCTTGGATCACAGTGTCTGAGAAGTTCCCCAGAGAAACATAGAACAAGGATGCCCTCTACAGCCCTCAGAGAGAATCTGTACATTGAGTAAAGGATCCCAAGTTTACCTTTCTAGTAAATATTTTCTTTTAACACTAGAAGATAAAATAAAACACATATTTTGCATGTGTATAAGGAAAAAGATCACTACAAGAAAAAGTGTTACAATTTAATACTGAAGAGTTAATTAAAACATAATTTTGAATGACACAGGAGCAAACTGCATGTTAGCATTCTGGTTATCTATTTAAGTAGAATTAATTAGAAAACTGTTGGTGTGCTGAGGAAATAGCTCAGAGGGTAAAGTGCCATTAAGAGACCCCACCTCAAAAGAAAAGGAATAGATGGATCCTGTGGAAAGACACCTCAGATTGTCCTCTGGCTACACGTATGTGCACATGTGTACAATCAACTACACACACACATAAACATGCATATGCACATACAAATAAACATAAGCTGTTTGTGAAAGAAGTATTAAAACTATTTTCAAAGTCACAGGAGAACTGTATGGAAGAAAACAAGAAAAGACAGGCCTTTAAAGTAATGAATATACCAAAAATTGAAGACGGTACATTACCTGACCAGAAAAAAGAAAAAAACAAAAACAAAGAAAAAAAACCATGAGGAAAGAAACACAGAAAGAGTAGTACTGGTCACCTCAGCAATACTGGAGAATATTTGGGGCCTGTAAAAACATAGAAGAAACTGAAGAGAGGCCCTTCTCAGGGGCTGTTCTAGGGCAATGTGTGCCACGTATGACAATAAGTTTCATGTATTGGGCACTAAACATAAAGTAAGAGTACAATTAGCATAGAAAAATTGGCATCTATATTAAAGAAAACAAGATTCATTCATCAGGCAAACCTGAAGAGACTGGCAAGTAGCTATGGAAGAAAAGATAAGAAGTAATACAAAGAGAAAAAAAAATCACAGGCCAGGTGACCACAGGAAAAACAAATACATCAGTTCTGCAGGAGCAGGTGGGCCATTTTCCCAAGCTGTGAAATGAAAAATAAGACCATGGTAAGGAGGAAATGGATAGTAATTACCAGAGTGCAGTCTGAGACTTGAGATTAGACCTGATTAAACACAAAGAAATACTCAATCATTTAGGCAAGGAAACCCATGAAGAACGTCGTGTTAAGAAAACAGCACACAGACACTTGTCTGGATGAATGAGTGGCAGCCGGAGGTCAGCAGAGAAAGACTAGCAGAGGAAAGGCAACCGAAGACAGGGCTTCCACAGGTGCCACAGAAAAGATAAGCAACCTCCAGATGCTCGGCCATTGCAAGGAGTGGTGGGAACCTATGAACCAAAGCCAGCAGAGAAAACCTAAAAGCAGAGGTTATAGCAACGATCTTAAGCAGAAACTACTTTAGAAACAAGTGGGAAGCTGGGGATTAAAAGAGGATGAGAAGACTGGATTTAAACATTTTTCAGTTATATAAAAGGAAAAAAAAACCCTTATATTCCAAGAGAAAAGACTGTGACAGGGAAGCCTGAGACTTGACCATCTGTCTAGGCAGACCGAGAACACCTGGAAAAAGAAGCTTCATTTAAAAAACACCAGGACCCCAAGCAAATATCCTATGGTATAAGAAGGCACCCCAAACTTGGCCCATGGTAGAATTAACCAGGTCATGTCACTACACCGCTAGCAGTTTTGTTCCATCAGGTAATCAGTGCACATTTCACTGCACACTTTTCACAATCTGGCAATGCAGCAATGCAGACTTTGTGGAAAACAGTAGCCTATATGAGCAGAGCACACTGCCAGCCACTACACTACCCCCATATGCCTTCAAAAGAATAAAGCTCTCAAAAGAAACAACTGAAGAGATCGGGAAGGTGGTGAACTTAAAAATCAGGAGAAGAAATACACAGGTCCTTCTTAGGCTGTGGAAGTTTAGCAGAGACAAATGTTCTCAGGGCCACAGGCCACTCTCCTTATTCCAATGTATTTTTTTTCTAAAGACCAGAATTACTTAAAGTGCTTTTGATTAGTCTTTTAGAGCACTTCAGTTTTATCTCTCTTAAAATTTAGAAGGTCAGCAAGTAGAACTCAACCTCTATGGAACATACTTGCTTCAATCTTGTTTTCAATGGGACACACCAGATCAATGAATCAATTTTCAAATAAGCAGTGGTGACACAGTCAGTGGCACATTCCCCTTTAGGTACACCAAAAACCTAGGACACAGGATGTAAGTGATTCACAGAGGCAAGCTAGCGAGACAAAAGCCTGACAGCCTGTCTGCTATTCAAATGCCTTTTTCTCTAGAAATGCATTGCTCTTCCCATTCACTTTTACTATAACAAGGAAATTACGTCAATTCTTGAGCATATTTAACTTTTTGTGGTGTTCTACAGAATGCAAAAACTAATATTAACTGAAATTTAGATCTCAGTGTAAAACTAAAATTGCTCTCAAGGAAAAGAAAGAGATAAACAGTTAGGGTATAAAGAAAATTTTTTAAATACAGTAAACGCTTATTTCCTTTAGAACACGAATAAGCTTTTAAATTGTCCATTTCAAATTTAGGAAACAACTCAGGCTTTCTGCACTAGTACTTCCCCGCACCCCTCCAAAGAAAAAGTGGGTAATGTGCAACAGCAACAGTAGATGCTGTCAGCCTTCTGCAGTGGTGGGAAGGGGCGAAGGGTCACTGCACATTCCCTGTAGAAGACAAAGCCAGATCCACATTCCAGGGAAATTTGGCTGGTCCAAGTTCTCCTTAAGTACAGATTGGCCTGCCTGTCACTAAGCCAGGCTCTGTAATCTTCCCAGGCTGCCATTGCTAGGGAAGCCAGGAATCCCTTCTAATTAATCAACTCTTACAACAAAAATTTTCCCACCCACAAAAAAGTAAGCCGTGGGGAGGGGAAGCGGCAAAGCAGTCTTCATGGCCAAAAGAATCTTAGACTTTGCTGTAATACCAAACTAATCCAAGAAAACAGATGCAGGAAGCAGAGGAAATGATCTACAGAGACAGACAATGAGCTTGGGAGCTTTTGCTGTACTGCTTCTCTGGAGCCCAAGTTAAACATGTTAAATCTTAAAACGTAATTACTGGGAATGAGGCTTGGCAACATTTTATACTTCTTAAAGCCAGGAATGAGACTATGAACTTTTCCTGAGGCAGATACCATATACATTATTGGACATTTTAAGCAATAATTTATTGTTCTGATTTCTTTTCTCTACCATTTTGTGTTTTAATGGATAAGCATCCATGATTAATACTTATGTGTTCATATCTATTTCTATTTGCTTTGGGCTTGCCTGATGCTTATAGCCAGTTTAACACAAGATTAATTTCCTTGAATGCTTACTATGACATATTTTAATCAGGTGAGAGCATTTACAGCAATTTAGACCTCTTCTGCCAGGGCCAGGAGTAACTCAAGGGTGCAACTCTTGTCTGGCATGCATGAGACCCTGGCTTAGATTCTAAGCACTGCAATGCGTGTGTGTGTGTGTGTGTGTGTGTGTGTGTGTGTGTGTGTGTGTGTGTGTTCTGTCCAATACAATTGCTCCTAGCCACCTGCACCAACTGAGGATTTGACATATGGCTAGAAGAAACTGAGATGTGCTACAAAAATTTACATACATATTATAAAAATAAAGGAATGTATGTACATATATGTGTGTATATTTTGCAGGCAGTGAGACCTGCCTTTATTATAACTACTCAAATCAGCCCACTATAGCATAAGCAGCCAGAGACAACAGATTACAAACAGAAGTGGTTGTGTACAAATAAAACTTGATTTTCTAAAACAAATGTCTGCCCTGTATGCTTTGGTTTACTAACTTGTGTCTAAATCTAAGCTTTGCTTGACTAAAAAAGTTTATACAATTATGAATATTTTAAAATACAAAGATGGGACAAAGCCTTCAACTACAATGACTGCAGAAGCCTGGAGAGACTTGCCCTTGCTGCTAGCACTTCTATGAACTAGTTATGAGTCACTGCAGTGTAGGACAGACCTCCCTGTTATAAACTGCTGGGACTTAGACATCAAGAGATCATGAAAGCTGCTGTTCCAAGGACTCCTGCCTTAAACACTGCTGACATTTACTGGAAATCTGGCCTGAGAGGCAGTTACGGATGAGAGTTCAAGGCTAGGGACTCAAGAATTAAAGAGAAAGAAAACCAAAAACACTCAGATGCAGGAAGGTCTGGAGAACAATCTTCTTTTAAAAGGCAAAGTTGTTTGTTACAAGGTTAAATCCATTTCTGGGGAAGTCTTACAAGTAAACAACCTAGACACAAAGCATACACTATTTGGTGCCCATGAGTCAGCTTGCTACTTTTAAAGATATGATCTCAGTATTTTTCAACTTAGGTTGTCAAAAAGTAGATGCATCTTTATGCAAACTCTGTATAAATTTATTTCATTAAGACTTCATTCACTTAGTTTCTGTATAGTAATGCAGAGATGATCTAAACGCCTTATTAAAAATAAGTCCAGAAGCCAAACGTGGTAGTGCTCAGCTTTAATCCCTGTACTCAGAGGCAGAGGAAGTAGGAAGTACGAGTTCAAGGCCTGTCTGGTCTACACAGCAAGTTCCAGGACAACCATGGTTATGCAGAGAAACCTTGTCTCAAAAAGCAAAGAAAGACAAAGCAAAAAGAGCCCCTACTGCCACTTACCACAAACAACAGTCTGAAAACTTAGCTATTTCATCTGCTATTAAGACCCTGCTTCTATATTTGAACTGTCCTTTCTATTTCCACTTTATATATCATCTCTGGAAAATGAGGGTGCAATCCTTACAACCAGCTTCCCACGCTTCTCTTTCCGCAGCCTTCCGAAATCTGGAGTTCACGGTATCATGAAATGTATTCTTTGCTCAATGGTGAGCCACATACCAGGTTTACTTTCCTATGTTACACAATTCTCTCTCTACTTAAGAGTTTGGAGTTACATCAATTCTCTTTTGTTAGTTTCCTAAGTTCCTATGACTAAATCATTGCCAGGCTCTCTGACAGCCTCCCCATCCAAGAAAAAAAAAAAAAGATGTGTCATGTATCTATACACGCACATATATACATACCCTTGTTCATACATTTTAAAGCACAAGGTCTCGTCCTCCTTTCCATTTTTTGTTATCTTGTGAAGAACCCTCCTTCTTGTACCAATCAAAATGACTACACTCTGAATACGATGTGCACAATGAGCAATCAGCATGGGGTCCCCTTGGACACTTAGTGTCGATTCACTTT
Organism: Acomys minous; assembly: GCF_964271855.1. Lineage (NCBI taxonomy): Eukaryota > Metazoa > Chordata > Mammalia > Rodentia > Muridae > Acomys > Acomys minous. Next base: position 12,382,781 of record NC_140485.1, read on the forward strand.
GTTCAGGATCTCATCTCTAATCTGTGTATGCTGTATTCCGGAGATCCATAGCCTAGGATACGGTACACAGAAGGAAATTTTCCTGACTTGAGTTAGCATCTTGAAAAGTGTCTCTGTTGCATTAACATACGTGCTTACAAGCTGGACACGAAGACACTCCTGGGGTAGAAACACTTTCCTTGGTGTTCTAAGCCACGAGCACTGCGGTACTAGTGCTCTGGTCTCCTCACACTGCTGTTGAGCAGGCAGCCCTGTCCTTCATGCCCTCCCCTCTGTAAGGTTGTTCGTTCGCCTTTCCCATCTCGCCTCTTCCCCCTCCTTCTCCCTCCCTTCTTCTCTGCCCCACACACAAAGTCTCTGGGTTGTGAAACTGTAATACCACAGGCTTTTTAAGCACAATGATTTTTCATTGATTTTGTTGGACACTCACTCAACCCTTTTAAACAGGAACACTGTGTCCTTTGTGGTAAATTTTATTATACTGTTTGTTTGTTAGGGTTTTTTTTTTTTTCATAGTGTTCTTTTTAAATACTGGTCCTTTTTTCTAGAACTTCAACTTTTCATGTCAACACCAAATTCCAATTTTCTTGGGTTTCTTTTTTTTTTTTTCCCTACATTTTTAAAACAGTCTTGTTTTAGTGTCTGGGCAATATTCCTTGATAGACCTTGATACCATCAGAGAATTTGTTTTCTATTGTGTTTTATAAGTACTCTTGCTTAGTCACAAGAAATTTTCTTGTTTATAACATCCTGATCTTGTTTCACTGTTATAACAGCTTTCCTTTTGCTCTGAAAATAAAAATTAAACTCTACAACCTTCAGCCCTCCCTGAAGTCTCTCTGACCTGAGTTCACTCATTCACTTTAGTCTCTATTTCTTATATTCTACATTTCCCTTAAACTTGTGCTGATGCTATTGTTTCATTCATAATTAAAACAATGCGGCAGTACTGGAAGCATTGTACATATGGCTGGGCTGGCTGACAGACAGGCTGTTAGACTCCCATAGGAGCCTATGTGTGATTAACGGATCTCAAATGTAGGTTACACTAATGTCAGAAAAATAAACTATAATTTAAGAAGTATAGAGATAAGAAGATATTTCAAAATTAAATTCAGTAGATGATATAGTAACTATAAATTTTTATGTATTTATGAACATGCTTTCAAACTATACAAAGGAAATTCAATAAAAGTATGCAGAGAAACATATAAATATTAAATCATATTGAAATATTTTAATGTATCTTTCAACTGAATGAACAAATGGACAAAAATATTAGCAAATACATAGCAGACTGATATAACACAACTGTCAAATCTGACTTGTTTTATACACATAAATGCTGTATATGTTTACTATATATTATCATACCTAAAGTTACATGTCATATACATACATATCTTTCTAGATGATAAGAAGCTGGTGGTTATCTGAAAAGAGCAGTCACAGTACCGAGCCCTATCAATAACCATGAGTTCATGAGGGTTAAGCCTAGCTCTCAGGCTATCTAAAGCCAGGATGTAACGGGGAGGAGAGCTGAGCTCATATTGCTCTGGAGGTACTGACAGGAAGGAGAGACTTAGAACTGAAGCCACTTCTGTTGGGCCTGGAATTAGGAAAAGTTCCAGTGTGTAGATCTGTGCATGTTTTCATCACATAATTTTTTGCTTGGCACACCGGTACTCAAATCGGTAACATCACCAGAGAATACTTTCAAGCTCAGTTTGTCTATAGCCAAAGGTATAAGTTTTCTGGAGCAGGAGCTACTCAACAGAGCTTTTTACTTCATTCTTTTGAGAAGTGGGGACTCACATTTATGAAAATGTAGCAAAAACTGCTCTTCTGTATACCTGAAAGTCAACAGTGAAAAGAGTGGTTCCATTCATCTAGGCTCCTGGAAGCAGGGAAGGGAGGAAAAAACAGCAAAGAACAAAGTAGCTGCAAAGTGCAAAAACACCAACCTCTATCCAACTCTGTTGTGGGTTCTAAACGTATACTGCCCACAGGTTAATAGACTCCCAAGCCATGAAATTAAATCTGGTCTATAATCAACAAAATGCTAATGGCCTCTGCAGAAATAAAGCTGAAATTGCTCATCTGCTCCTCAGAGCATATCTCTCTGCCTATGTATGTTAGGGGGGACTACATATAAATGCATACATGGGTATAATGTTATGTATAATATCAAAAGGTACAAAGAGAGCCTGTAATCCAAGCAATTGAGAGGCTGAGGCAAGAAGATAGTGAGCTTTAGGTCAGCCTGGGTAATATGGCAAGGCTTCATCACAAAATACAAAAATTAGAAGTTAATGTCATATAAACAATGCAGCAATTTCACAGACTAATTTATTTCATGTGTGGTAATATTGGAAATAATATAAAAACTTAAATGTGATTATAAAATAAATTACTGTAGAATTATTAAGATGACAAAATGAGAAAGCCGAATCATTTTTAAAGTAGGACAAGTATTCAAGAAAGAATTAGTAAAATTTGAATTAAAAATATGAATTTGTAAATGAAAAATCATCACTAAAATTAAAATAGCTATTACTCTTTCCAGATTAACACCTTCTGGCTCAACCTTTCTTACTCTCTAGTGTGCACGTTTTTGTCAGCTGTATATTAAATACAGATGAGGATCTTGATTTAGTGGTAAAAGCCTGACAAAAAAGCATAGGCTGGAAAGCTAGGGAGTGGCACTTTAAATGAAGCATTGAGCTAAAGGGAAGAAAAAGAACAAAGTCTTTGGCTGTGCAACAGACACCCCTTCTAGGCCTGTCCATTGCAGAAGGCATGTGGTGACACTACCAACAACATGACACCCTGGAGCGGAGCAGAAACATTTACAAGGACTTTGTGTCAGACATTTAGGAAAGGATCCTTAGGGAAAAGGCTTGATCAGAAGGCACATGGAAGGAGGTAGAAGGAACATGATCATTGGTTGGAGCAGTTTCTATAGCTAATCTGCAAGCCTGCAATTCACGCATGTGCTAACACCCGTGATCTGGAAGATGAGTTCTAAGCCTTTCAGGCCCAGCTGAGACGGGGTAGTATAGTAGTAAGGTTGGCTGTGTCAGTGTGTACAGCATGGGAGACAGCATATCATTTCTGACAAATGAAATGAAAGATCTTAGGGTTGACATGTCACAGCTGACCACAATTATGTGTCCTCCTGGGCCACAGAAAGCTTCAGTTGACTCTGAAGCAAAGCACATAGCTTGCTTGGGACAATCTGAAGCAAGTTAATCTCATTCATAACATTACCCAGAAGACTTCCAATATAAATGGTAAGGAGGAGAACAGAGTCACTGAGACATGCAACTCCAGGTAGGAAAATGGATGAGAACTTTCCAAAACTGAACATATTACAGGACATTGCACGACAGATAAATCTATGCCTAGAAATTTGACAGTAAAACTGTATAATATCAAAGACTGAAATAAAATCTTAAGAGCAGGCAGATAAAGGACAGATAACCAAGAAAAGGATTGGTCATATTTGGCCATCAACAAAGGGACTGATCATAGTAGACTGTCAGAAGACTTGTGTGACAACCAGTCTCCAAAGATGCAACCCAACATCTCTCCATCGAAGGAGCTTCCCACATCAGGAGTCAAGGTCCCTCCTCTGGGCAGGTCCTTGATTTGACTAAGTGAAATGCAACAGGTATAGGAGCTGAGGCTTAAACCTAGGTTTCTGTGGGTGAGCAAATGACACTGCTCTTTACTTACAACTCTTCTTTAGAGCCGCCAATACTTAGTCATTATGCTAGGAGAAGCCAAAGCCCACAGCCATGACAATAAAAGAAGGCAAACCATGACTGCCAAGCATATGAGGATGCCACACTCCTTCACCTAAATTGACTCCCTAAACAACAGCAGTCCCAGCTAACATCAAAGGGAAAAACCTTCTATACAAAATCAGAAAAGAAGCACGAGATCATTTTTGTTATTATTTTAAACCAGTAATCAAAATCAATCAATAAATCTTTCTCTCTCCCTCCCTCCTCACCCCCCTCTCTTTCCTTTCTCTCCCCCTCTCTCTCCAAGGTCTCACTATGCAGACCAGGCTGGCTTTACACTAACAGGTGTCCACCTACTTCTGCCTCCTGAGTGCTAGAATTAATGGTGTATATCACCAGATAATTTTATTTAGTTTTGTTTTTGAGACGGAATCTTGATAAACATTAAAATAGTGTCCAAACTACCATTCTAAAAACAACTTAATATCTTTCTAGACTCTAGAAGTCTAGAGGAAAATCAAAACACATTTCACAGATGAATAGTGAATATTCCCCACTGAGACCCCTTATGTTACTCAAGTATGTATACACCAGAAGTAATTTTAAACAACGAAACTTATAAATACATTAGCAAACTAAATAAACACTGATTTCGCTAAGATCAAATAACAATATTATATTGTTTCATAATCTGGTTTATTAAATACTGTAATATACACTTTGTTTTTTGTTGTTGCTACTTCTAATTATTACACATATTTGTGTGTCTGCAGGCAACAAGACAACCTACAAGTATTGGTTCCCTCCTGTCTCCATGTGGGTCTCAGGAATGCAAGTAAGGATCAAACCTAGATAATCAGGCTTTGCACCAAGTGCCTTTACCTGCTGAGCCATCTTACTGCCCTGCCAGTTACAGAGAGCTGACCAAGAGAACAGCAACATATGTGAAAGCATCACTAAGAGCTAACACAAAGTATTATCAAGTCTTCCACTGACTTTCCCCACATAGAACCCTTTATCACTCCATACCTAAGAAGGTCTCTGCTCTATTAATCAGTAGGGAAGGAGTATTTATAAGGAAAAAAAAAAATCAAGGCAGCTGCTCTAGTTTCCTTTCTGTTTCTGTGATAACACATTGGAAAGGGGCAGCTGTTTCAGCTTCCAACTCCAAATCACTGCCTATCAGAGTCTGAACTCAAGGCAGAAGCTTGAAGCAGAGACAGTGAAGGAACACTCCTTGCTGGCTTGGCCATTAGCTTCTCATAGGCTCGCTCATGTGCCCATGCTTACATCACTTTCTCAGCCCAGGTCCACCTGTCTAGGAATAGAGTGGGCTGGGCCATTTCTGCATCAGTAAATGAATAAAGCAATACCCCTCCCCAGGATATGGATGGCCACAGGCCAGTCTAATCCAGGCAACTCCTCACTGAGGCCTTCCTCAGAGGACTCCGTGTTAAGCTGATGATGAAAGCTAAGGAGGCAGCAACCAAGCAATGCGTTCTCTCAACATGCATCCAGATACCATGGCACTGCCCATTCTTTGATGTGTTTTACGTGTTTTGTCATCCTCAGAAGTCATGTTACGGACATGTAATGTGTGTGATTAATATTAGCACTGGGAACAGAGTCATGACCAGAAAATATCCTACATAAAAGATTTTAAGCAAATAATTCCTTATACTTATAAGAACTATTATCTTTCTCATCCATCTCTTCTTAAAATTTTGATGTTATTGAGGAGGGATAGCAAGTTACCAAGAAGAGACTCGATATCCTAAGAGTATATATAGGGGGAGGAGGTCCCCCTCAGTCACAGACAAAGGGGAAGGGAGAAGGGGGTAAGTGGGAGGGAGGAAAGAATGGGAGGAAACAGGGGAAGGGCTAACAATTGAGATGTAATACGAAAAAATTAATAAAAAAAAAGAAAAGAAAAGAAAAAATGAAAAATGAATTTAAAAAAACATTTTTTGATGTTATCTACTTAAATTTTCCATAATTCTAAACTTGAAGACTAGAGATCAACTTAAGAATGTCAAAGCTACTGTATGAGAAGGTGAGTGACCTCTTTAGGGCAGCTACTGAGCATCACTTACTTTAATGGTAAATTTCTTAGATGCCATGGTTTACTGATTTCCACATGAGCTGGGAATCTGCAGAGAAAAAAAAAAAAGAAAGAAAGAAAGCTATAATTATATATATCTAACAACCACTGTGGAGGAATGTTTTTATGAAAGAGTTGGCTTAATAAAATATCAACAGGAAGTATAAGATGAAATTTTAATTCTAATTGTCCTTAGTCAAAATATTATCCATAAAAAATATATGCTAAAAACTGAGAGAAGAAAATGTGCAAGCTCGGATAGATTCCCTACAGGACTCTACCAGATGTTTACAGCCAAGTCATATTTACCAGGAAAATGCAAAGGCAGCTTAACATCTAAAAAGCAATCAATCAAATATACCACATAAGCATAGGCTTTGATTCCCAGAATGCAGAGAAAGAGGAGAGATCCAATTCTTAGAAGCTGTCCCCTGGCCCGTGCCAGGAAAGTGAGCCCATCATGCCTGATACTGCTTGGAGGGCCAGGAATTGAAGGCAGGACAGTCCAGAGACCCAGGACAGACTAGTTAAAAAAAAAAAAAAAGTCAATGAAATAATTCCTAATGATATTTTGCTTTACTCATAAATTGGTACCTAGGCAATTGTCATCAGAGAGATGTCATCCAGCAACTGATATGAGCAGATGCAGAGACCCATAGCCAAACACTAGGCAGAGCCAGGGGAACTCCACAAAAGACGGGGAGGAAGGATTGTAGGAGTCAGAGAGGTCTAGGACACCATGACAATCAACTAAGCAGGGCTCAGATAAGTAGAGACTAAGGTGACAAACATGGACTCTGTATGGGTCTAACCTAGGTCCTCTGCATATAAGGTATGGTTGTGTAGCTTGGTATTCTTATGGGAGTCCTAACACAGGGAGTGGGGGAAGTCTGACTCTTTTGCCTACACATGGGACACTTTTCCTCTTACGGAGTGGTTTGCCTAGTCCATTCTGATATGAGGATTTATACCTAGTCTTTTTGTTTTTGTTTTTATTATTATTATTAATGTGTTTTTCAGATAGAATTTCTTTTTGTAGCCCTGGCTGTCCTGGACTCTCTTTGTAGACCAGGCTGGCCTCAAACTCACAGAGATCTACCTATCTCTACCTCTGGCATGCTGGGATTAAAGGCATGAGCCACCATGTCTGATGATCTTATTGTGACTTGTTATGCCATGTTCAATTGCTATCCCTGGGAGGCCTGCTTTTTTCCCCCCTCTTTTCTCTTTTGGAAGGGAAACTGAGGAGGAGTAGACACTGAGAGAGGGATGGTGAGGAGAGGAAGGACTGGAAGGAATGGAGGGAGGGGAAACTGCAATTGGGATGCAAAGTATGAGAGAAAAATTTTTTTAAAAAAGAAGAAGAAAAATCGTCCTCTAACCTTCAAACATATGATGTGGTATGCACGAACCCCCCTCTCTCTCATACACACACACACACACACACACACACACACACACACACACACACCAAACAATAATACTTAATAAAATACTTTTAAAGAGAAAAACTCATAGCTAAAGTTATATGTGATAAGTAAATATTTCCTCCTGATAAGATGAGAAGATGATGTCTTCTCTTGCCACTTTATTCAAAACTGTACTAGAGAGCAATTAGACAAGAAAAAGAAATAAAAGGCATCCAAAACAGGAAGAAATCAAACCACTTTATTCACAAATAACATGCTCTTGCATACAGAAAATTCTCCCTCTTCCTCTTTTTTCTCTCTCTCTCATCTGTCTCCCTTTCTCATTTCTGCTTCCTTACACACACATCCACAAAGAATCTATTATAATTAGTGAACTTCAGGAAAGCTGGTGGAATAAATGGATATTTTAAGTTTCCATGGCCATTAATTTAGCCAATAAGTTTTCATTTGACTTTGTATTGTTGATTCGTGTGTGGTGTGTGGCTGCACTCCTCAAGGGATGTACATGTGTGTGAGCATGCACATGCGGGTGCACAGTCCTGCAGGGAGTCTCCACCAAGGCCGCTCTACCTTACCTTTTGAACTCTCCCTAACCTGGAGTTAACTGATTCAACTAGCTTAGGCCAATGAGCTCTAGGCGTCAGTCTCTCTGCTGCCCTAGCACTGGGATTGTAGATGCTGCCATCACCACACTAAGTTTTCACAATGGTACTTAAGATCCAAACTCAAGTCCTTATGTCTGTACATCAACTACTTTACCAGCTGAGCATCTCCTTCAAGCTAGCCAGCACAAACTCACAGAATGAGAAAAATATATACATGTGGCATATATCTGATAATAATAATCCAAAATATACAAAGAACTCTTACAACTCAATAAAGGGCAAATAGCACAATTTAAAAATGGGCAAAAGAATTAAACATTTCTTCAAAAACAATTTTAAAATAGGCAATAAACACATAAACTGATGTTTACCATCATAAACAAAAACAATACAAGGTATTCAGAAAAATATAAGTTGGAATTCTCATGCACCCCAAGTGGGAAAGTAAAATGCTTTACACAATGCTTTCGCAGGTCTGCAAAATTTGAGAGTTGCCCAATGACCCATACATCAAAGACAAACACAAGCATTATTTCTAACCAAAAACATGGAGGAGTTTCACAGCAGCAGCATTCAAAATAACCAAAATGTAGAGATGAATCAAGAATCTATCAACTGATAACTAAGCAAGATGTGGTAACATCCACAGAGTGGACTATTATTTGGCATTAAAAAGAAAAATAATCCCTTTTATCTAATCAAAGGATCTCTACGCTGAAAATTTATATACATGTAGGTAACTCTACTGAAGACACAGACAGAGAAATTCAGGGATTAACATGCTTCCAAAATGAAGACTGAAATATCTACATTTGGGGAACTGGATTGACATAAAACACGAGGTGTAAAAGAAACTAGACATCTAAGGTTCCCCCAGGAAGCAGCCAAGACTACACGGAGAAACCCTGTCTCGAAAAACGGGAAAAAAAAAAAACAACGAAGTCTACTGCAATGAGACCCACAGCCATCATTTCAATGTTCCAGCTCAAGTCAAACCACAAATCACCCACCCAGACCCTGGCATGAAAGCACCCAAACAACCAAGTAAAACAAAACTTTCTAAACAAGAAGTAACCTTCAGAAAAACAAAACAAACAAACTAGAACTAAAATTATAATAGGTAAAATGAAAGAAATTACGGAAGGAGTTGGACAATCAAGTTGACTAAATTTCTCAGACCAGCAAAAATGAAAACAATGAAAAGACAGAATTAAAGGCCAATACACCTAGCACATAGAAGTTAAGGTAAAAATTAACCTATTTCTGGTATACTTCATAGAGAAATTCTGAGTAGAGAAAAAAAGTTGGGACTATGATATAAAACACACAGGATGAATCAGGTGCAAGAATTTGATCCAAATTGCCCACACTAGCCCTAGAAGCTCTAAAACAAGGGGATTTTTTCCCAACTTCCAATTGCATTTAAGCATAAGGAAATAAATAAGACATATTTAGACACATAAAGGCTTTAAAATTGCTGGGGCCCCTGTATTCTTTCTCAGGAAACACTTAAGATGTACTTTGCTCAAAAGAGGGAATTAACCAAGACAGAGGAAGATGCAAGAAAGGAAAGCCAAGAGAGAAGGCTGAGTCAAGCTAAGGATCCTGAAAGGAGACCCCTGTCTGGTTGCTGAACATACAAAGGGGAGCTGCTGCAAAAGACAGGCAGGTCTCAGGGCTCCAACAGCACATCATGTCAGATCCACACACATGGAGATGAAGTTCAGACAAGTGTAAAGAATATGAGACTGGCGCAGGACAGGCACATGGAAATCTAAGCAATTACTGATGCTAGCAGAAACAAGATCTGTGCCAAAAAGAAAATGAGTGCTGAACATACAGCTCAGTTACGACTAACACTTAGAGTCATGATAGTAAACACTGAGTCTTGACTAAACAATATATGCTGACCACAACATTACAACAATGGGAGTGTTGAACATATGAACGGACATACATGCTGTTGAGGGAACAGAAGTCAAAGTGAACAAAAGGTATCTCTAATGTTCATGAAACATTACAAAACCAAAGCCTAGGATCAATGTCATGATAAAGCAGAAATATGAGGGCAAGCTGCTTACTAATATCAACGAGATCCTTAAGAGTTAAATTCTGTACTAACCTCACAAGGAAGGTAGAGTGTATTTCCTAATATGATGAAGTAGGAAAGAGACTATCTATACTAAGAATTTTGGTTTCTTTAAAAGCCCAGTTATGTTATGTAAATATGTTCTTGTTTTAATCCCAAGTGGGGGATATGGGATCGCTTTAGATTGTCTATAGCTGCTAACTATGATTTGCCTCATGACTAGCAGGGGTGTGATTTATACCTGCTGCACATGGTTTAATTCTGGGGACTCTTGAGAGGGTATAAATGCCAGAGCCCAGAGAGGGGCTGGGAACATGAAGAAGGAGGAGGAGGAAGAAAGAAGAAAAAAGATAAAGAAAAAAAGGAAGAAAAGGAAAAGAGAGAAGAGGGAGTAGAAGAAGAGGAAGGAAGGAGGAGGGAGGGAGGAAGAGAACCAGGGAAGAAGAAGAAGAGGAGGAGGAGGGAGAGAGAACGGAGAGGGCAGCTGCTGACCCCACCACCACCACCCCTGCTGCTTCTGGCCCTGCTATTGCGGCTTGAGGAAAAGAACCCAACCACCCTAATCAGCAGGAAGTAGTCTAAAGAGACCTACACCCCCTTTCCCCTTAATCTTTTGTCTCTCCTACCTGGTGGATCAAAACTAGTGCCAACAACTATCCATGAACTCTGTGTGGGGGTCTAGCTTTCTTCTAAGTTTTTATGCACAATACTTTTAGAACACTACTATCCAACAGAAATGCAATATCATCAACAAATGTAACTTAGAAGTTTTGAGTAGGGGCATTTCATAAGCACAAACAGAAACAGGTGAAATGGTTTCAACACATATTCTAGTGCTGCATAGAAGGCTCGGTGGGTAAAAATGCCTGCCGCATGAGTTCAAATCTCCAGGTCACGGTGGGTGGGGGGAGTAGGGGAGAAAGAGGAGGGGGGAGAAAAGAAAGAGGAAGAGAGAAAGGAGGAAACAGAATGAGAAAAAAGCTGGTTGTGGTGTGGGCCTAGACCTCTAGTGTGTGATGACAGACAAAGGTTAAAACCAGAAAGCTTGCTGGTCAGTTAGTGTAGCTGTAACCCTGAGCTTCATGCTCTGTGAGAGACCACAGCTCAGGGAATAAAGCAGAAAGGCCTCCTCTGGCCTCTGCAGGTAGAGCCACCCCCATGCACACTCACAACACACACACACACACACCACTGAGTTATAAATATGTGGCCTCCAATGAACGTTCATAATTATTACAACCTGGTCATGAGTACTGTTTTTATGGATTTAACGAGGTTTCTTTAATCTGATGAAATTTTATTCTAATTATTTTTCCTTTTTATTTTGCCGGACAGGGTTCCTGTGTAGTCCTGGGTATCTTAGAAATCTCTATGTTGATCAGGCTGGCCTTGAACTCACAGAAGCAGAAAGCCTCTGCCTCTCAAGTGCTTAGATTAAAGGCATGCACCACCACCACCTATCTAATTTGATTCTAATTGTTAGTGGATAAAAATATCTTTACCGAGCTTCTAGCTCACTTTAATTATTGGTGTCCTTTTTCCTTTTTCTTTATTTCAGGCAGGATCTTGCTATCTAGTCTGGGATAACCACAAGTTCATCAGGTACCCAAGGTAGCACTGAATTAGCTACGTAGCTGAGGATATCCTTAAACTCCCAGTCCTTGTGCTTCAGCCGGAAGAGTAGTGACATTTCAGGCATAAGCAACTACAGCCAGCTCCGTGTGCACCGTCAAAATGACTATGCGTATCTTCACCTTAAACATGTCCATTTATACATGGATGTAAATGGAAAAACCAACACTGGGGAGATGGGGATTTATACTGATTATTCTGAAAACTTTAGACTTTAAAATTCTATTCCTTGAGCCTGATAAATATAAAGTCAGTCCTCTAAAATACCTTAATGCATGGTGTACAGCACAGCTAAAATTTTAAGAGCTCCATTACAGCGGTGGTTACAAATCGTCTAACAGAGGGCTGGCGAGATGGCTCAGTGGGCAAGAGCCCTGGCTGCTCTTCCAGAGGTCCCGAGTTCAATTCCCAGCAACCATATGGTGGTTCACAACCATCTATAATATGATCTATACCTTCTTCTGGCCTGCAGGTGCACATGCAGCTAGAGCACTCATATACATAAAATGAATAAAATCTTTAAAAAAAAGAAACTTCTAACAGATCAACTAGATGGAGAACAGAAACAGTTCTGTCAGCAAGGGCACTACCAAGAGTGAAGCATGTGTAGTTATTTGTCTAACTCTATGTGGCCTTTCTCATCCCACGAGGTCCGTAACTTTACACTGTAATAAGGTATGCCTGACTTCCACCCTGTAAGCGTCTGAAATCTTTCAGGAAGATCACAAAGACTGAGGAACCACAAGCTGAAAAGAGTCCAAGGCAAGAGTCTCTGTGTGGGAGTGTGAGGTGGAGGGGGGGTGTCTCTGTCCCTCTCTCTCTCTCTCTCTCTCTCTCTCTCTCTCTCTCTCTCTCTCTCTCTCTCTCTCTGTGTGTGTGTGTGTGTGTGTGTGTGTGTGTGTGTGTGTGTGTGTGTGATGATGATGGTATATGTAAGTCATAGAACAACTGTCTGGAATCTGCTATTTCCTGCCACCTTGTGGAATCCAAGGAGTAATTGGTCTGTGCTTTAGCACCTCTATCCACTGAGTCAAGGCGCAGGCCCTGCATTTAGAGTTATCGAAGGGTGAAACTGCTGACTCACAGGATAATGGAAAATATCACCTCGTTAAGCAGGGTGACACCTAGGTCTCTACAATCCTAAATCAAATGGTACTTCAAGGAACAGATAATGCCAGAATACAATTTTTTTCAGGGAAAAGAGATGCGAAAAGTAACTCATTTAATGGTGTCTTAGTAGAAACACTACACAAAGGCAGTAGAAGCACGCTAAATCATAGTTAATTCTATACATGGCAGAACCTAAACAAACAAAAGTAATCTGAATACAGCAAACAATCAAATGAACAAATCAGGTGTTGGCATAGGTTATTATGTAATTCAAATGCTGATTTCTGTACACCTGCCCCCCCAATATGTAGTTGCAATCCTTGCTCTGAGAATTTCCTGACCCAATCTTGTGTAAACACTGTTTTTCATTTGTCCCTTCATATGCCAATGAAGCAGCTTACAGCCAATCACTGAGCAGGGGAAAGAACAGGGCTGGACTTCCTGCTCTCCAGGGGAGGAGAGTTAGAGGAAGAAGTAGGCGATTGAGCCACACAGAGGTTCAGAAGACATGAGAAGACATGGAACTGAGCAGGGAAAATTAAGTGCAAGTATCTCTGAGATTTACACTGGGAGGAAGTAAGACTAGCTTAGAGAGTTAAAAATAGAGTAATAACTGCTCAGGATTATGCAGTAAAGCTTGATAAATAAATAATAATATAGAGCCTCAATTATTTGGGTGATAGCCAGGTTAAGAGAAGCTGAGAAACACAATTTTATAAAAATAATTTTAATAGTCAGGACCACAGAGATATTGGCCAGGTTAAAAAAAAATGAACAAATTCACATGATCCTTTTTTGTTACAAGTAGAAGAAAAATAGCTACAAACATTAAGCAAAGTTTTGTGGGCTGATGAAAGCACTGGAAGACTGGGCACAGCTGCCCAGCTGTAGCTAGCATACTCTGAATTTGCATCATCCTGCATTTGCCTCGGTAATTACAGGCATGCACCACTATGCCCAATGTAGAAAAAGAAGTGTCTATTAAAAAGGTAGCAAACATACATTATTAAGTACAAAAGCAATTTCTTTGAAACAGGCAAAAAAAAAATAGATGTAAAATATTATTTAAAGTTGCCTTCCATAAAGTGAACAATCGAATATGTTGAGTAACACAGTTTGAACCACAATCTTAACAGAAAAAAAAACAAAACAAAACAGCATAAGGTACAAATATCTCCTAAGGAGGGAGAACGTCCCCTCATACAGAGCAAAGCTACACTTCTGATAGCAGGCTACATAGAGTCTATACATTCACAGAAACGACACACAACAAAGAACAACACTGTTGCTGAGCGGTAGTGGTGCACACCTTTAATCCCAGCACTTGGGAGGCCAAGGCAGGCAGATGGCTACAAAGCAAGTCCAGGACATCCAAGGCCATACAGAGAAATCCTGTCTCTAAAAAAACAAAACAAAACAACACTGTGGTGAAAAATGAAAAGACCCTTTATTAATGTGTAGCAAACTACGACTTAGCTTTATGGAAGAAAAAAACTGAAGCTGGATAAATCCAAACTTCTGTATGACACACAGTGGAAATGCAAAATGCATATTAAAGTTTAGATTTCTTTTATTAGTAAATTATGTTTATGAGATTGTTGTTTTATGAAAATAAAAGATTTCTATTGTAAAAAACATTTAGAGCCAAAACCTCACACAATGCAAAAATCAGCTACAGTTGTGATAAAAACTTCAATTTGAGAAACAAAACTGGTTAAGACAATTTTTTTTTAATACAGAGTAAGAAAAGGGTTTTTGTTTGGTTTGTGTGTGGGGAGGGGTGTTGTTGTTTTCGTTTGGGTTTTGGTTTTCTTTTGTTTTGTTTTGGCTTGGTTTTTGGTTTGGTTTGATTTGCTTTCTTGGTTTTGGGGTTGGTTTTTTGTTTTTGTTTTTTTTAGTTTTTCAAGACAGGGTTTATGTAGCCCTGGCTGTCCTGGAACTTATTCTGTAAACCAAGCTGGCCTATGGAACTTCGAGATCTACCTGCCACTGCCTCCCAAGTGCTGGGATCAAAGGCATGCAGTACCACTTCCAGGCTAAGGAAAGAGTTTTTAACTAGAAAAAACTGTACATTCCACAAAAAAAAAAAAAGTGGTAGTTTTGGTCACATTAGAATTAAAACTCCTAAGGTTGAACACGTAGTTACCCTGGGTTTAACACTGTAACAACAAAAAGTAAATTTAAAACTACTCTCCCAAGTAGAAGAAAGCATTTACAACCCACATATCCAACAAAAAAATACTATCTTTTTTTATATTAAAAAATATCTAGGAGTCATAAGAATTCTCAAAGCTCAACAGTAAAAAAAGTATCAATTCTGTCAGAAATGAGAAAAGAACATGAATATATTTCACCAAAGACAATGGCCACAAGGCAGTCAGCATGTAAAACCACATTCAACATCATTAGTTATCAAAGAAATGAAAATAAAACCACAAGCAAACACTATATGCTTGTGAAGACCAGGACATTAAATAAAACACACTCAGCAACAACACCAAATGTTAGAGGTGACACAGATACGACAGACCTGCCACATCAGTGGTAAAGTGCCAGTCTGAAAAAGAAGTTGGTAGTTTCTTATAAGCACATACTTACCATAAAATCCAAAATGGCACTCCTGAGGATGTATCTCAGAGAAACAGTAAGACATAGGAAGACTCTGGGTTGTTTACAAGCAATGGTGTAAACTTTACTCAGCAACAGGAAAGAATGAAGTACTTGATATGCTTAAAAACCTGGAACTTATGCTAAAAGAAGAAATTAGTATAAAAATAATTAGGTGTAACAATGTGTGCCTGTAATGCCAGAACTCAGGAGGATGAGAAGGATCATGAATTTTGAGGACAGCCTGGGCTAAGAGACTGAGCACAAGGCCAGCCTGGATTACTTGGCAAGGTCCTGTCTTTAAAAAAGAATAAACGCCATAGAGTTGCCACTTAACATAGCAATTAGGAAATGACTTAACTATGGAGCTGGAGAACAGGCTAGTGGTTGCCAGGGCTGAGGGAGAAGGAATGTGACTATAAAGAGGCAGCAGAAGGAGGCCTTTAGCCAGCACTGACGCTGTCTGTAGTGCCGGGTATATGAATACACTTAAAAACTAAATTTGTACAAACTAAGCAGACATATATAAAACTGGTTCAAATAAAACAAAAATTCTTTAAATTAAACCGATACCAATTCTATGGTTTTTGTGTTTATATTATAGTTGGGTAATAAGATACCACTGGAAGAAACTGACAGGTACACTTGACATCCCCTACACATTTTTTTTCTGCAATTCCCTATGGATCTATAATTACTTCAAAATACAGCCTGTCATCTTGGACCTAACAGATGACACTCATAGATATCATCTGCCTTCCATAAGGAAGAATGGTACTAAGGCCTAAATGCTGGATGCATTACCAAAGTCTTACATTAGTACCTAAAGCCCAGTGTAATGGGGAAGCCTGTAGTAATACAGCACACAGGCTCTGTCCTTCCAAATGGGACTGATGCCCTCAGAAGCCAAATGCAGTGGACATTAGGATCTGCTGTGTCAGGAACAATGTAAGACATATCTAGAATTTCTACAAACTAGTTTTCCTCTCTTTTCAGTTGCCCCAATGTATTTGTAAAATAAGTAAATTTTTTAATAGAATAGAGTAAAATATTTTGTTTTTGTTTTTGAAGACACAATTTTAGGCAAAGAGCAAGCCCATCATCATCAGATACCAGGTCAGCTGGCACTCTTAGCTTGGATTTTCCAGCCTCTAGAACTACAAGCAGTAAGTTTGCAATGCTCATAAATTACCCAGTTTAGCTTGGGTATGGCATGAGTGTGTCTGTAATTCAGCACTTGGAAAGTGGAGGCAGTAGGACTGTTAGGTTGAGGTCATCCTTGGCTCTCTAGCAAGTCCGAGATGGCCCTGGACCATAGAGACCCTGTCTCAAAAATTCATAAATATTACTCAACATAAAGTATTTTTTGTAGCTGCTCTCTGCTACTATGTGGGTTCTTTTTTTTCCCACGTTATATCTCCCCAGTTTCACCCCATCACTAGATAGGAGAGAAAGAAGGATAGAAGGGAGAGAGAGCCAGATCCCCGAACATAATTTCTTTCCTTCTGTTTCTTCTTTGAGCATAACTACTAACAAACCACAACCAAGCCCCGAACAACCAACAATCAACAACCCTGCCTATTGGGGCTCTAGCATTTATATACCCTCTTAAAAGTTCCCAGAATTCCAAAGTCACACAAGCTCATGCCGCTGGCAAAACCGGGCATCTGCTAAAGCATAATGCAAATCAGTCAGTTGCTGCAGACAGTCTTAAGCAGCCCCATATCCAGACCCCTGGGATTAAAATGAAAACACATTCTTATCTTTCTGTGTTTTTAAAGAAACCAAATTACAGAATCCTCAGCACATTTTGTGATAGCAGCCCACACATACTAATATATGCCAATGCCAGGAGTTCTAGATTCCGTTAGGGTTATCCTGAGGGTTCCCCACTATCACGGCCTCGGAAGAGTACTACTGTTGTCTGCTTTCAACTCTCAGTGTCTGATGCCATCGCTACAAGAGAGTGACCAGGACGCCTGTACTCAAAACTGTTCAGCTTCGAACACATCACAGGTTCCTGACTAGCAAACTTGCCCTCCCTCTCCTCAGAACCAACCTCCTTGACATCAGCACTGACTTCACCAAAACAGCCCTTAGCAAAGGTCCTTGATTCAGGAGCTCTAGGTGCTTCCATCTCCTCCCACACATACTGAGCAATGGGATGTTAACTCCTAAAGCATCCCATTGATAAGCCAATGTCTACCAGTAGGGCTGCTTGCTCCTTGGGGCCATTTGTGACTGTTTAGATTGAACTGTTTCTCTCTTGGCCAAGGCTACCTACTTTCCTACACTTACTTATACTCAGCTCACTAGAGACCATGTAACCTCTGCCTGACTGTAAGCTTCCTAGGACAAAGTCTTGTCAGGCCCTCTTTAATAACTGAGCTATCACACAGGTGCACAACAGAACTTTGCTTGATCAACTTCACTGACCTAACAGTCAGTTGCCATAGGCTATTAACATATTTTATATTTATACCCATTTATGCAATGAAGCTTTATTGTCCCCCAACCCCAAATTCTACATTAAATCTTTCAAAAGGAAGCCAAAGCACTCTGGACAGATTTTTGTAAACAGGCAGTTTAATAAGTACAGAATTAAATACTTAAGGTACCACACAGTCAAGGTTGAGGAAGCTGTGGTTCATACACCAATCTTAGTGTTTTATGATGGGAATAACGTACAATGAGGCTGGGAATACAGTTCGAGGTTTGCTTCACATGTTCAAGCCTCTGGATCCAATCATTAGCTCTAAAACCTTGAACCACCACAAACTAAGAAAATAAATATAAATTAAAAAATTAAATAGACAACAGATCAGACATATGGTTGAAATTTAGTCCATTTCAGTGTAGTCTTTCATTGTTTTTCACATTGTTTTTGTTGCCAAAATGCTAATGTTCTAATATTCATTTGAACAGAAAGATATTAACCTCAGAATTAAGTTTTAAATTTGGAAACAACTTTTCTGCAAGAACAGCAAACCCAGTGCTTAGCATTTCAAACACTGATGTCAAAAATCCCTTCACCACAGAGCTATCTATTAAAGTCTAACTGGCATCTTTATTTTGTTGAACAATTTTAGGAGATCTAGGACAATCTCCAAAAAGATGAATTTTCCAAGTACATGGAAGCCATACACTTTACATAAGTCTGTGAAGGAGTTACAACACATCATAAATCTTCTTTTCTGCATTCCAAAGCCCACTTTCTCTAAACTGAAAAGAAGCATTCCTTCACAAAAAGAATACTTGGATAATGTGTGACCCCACCAAGACTCATGTGCTTGTATGTGTGTACTGACAGGGAGCAAACAGCCTAAGCTTCTTAGGGAAATTAATTTGGGGAAGGAATAGAAGAAGATTAGACAATATCACATGATTTTCCTGTCATTTAAATACAGAGCAGAGATAAACTCAAATAAAGAAAGTCAGTGACCTTCTAGATTATTCTGTGGGAAAATGTAGGGCAATGTGAAATTCCCATTTGTCATTCTTTCAGTATTTCTGGCCTGTGTGACAAGTTCTCAAAAGAAGTCACCCCAGTTTAAGAGGCCAAATATTAACTCTAGGCTTCTAACCTCTTCATTTCAAGTTTTATCTAAGAATTATTATGCTTCTATCATCTTTAAAAGCTTTCTAGCTATGGGAATGGAACAGAAAACAGTAAAGGCCCTAGGATTTCTGATGTTACAGCTATAATTAAAACATTAGAAATCATCACTGTTGCCTCAAACACACTGTTGTTATTATTAAACTGATATTCAGAAACAAACTTCAGTAAAAGACCAACCAACAAGTGACAGATGAGCAAAAAGTCTTACTGGTGACAACTTAGATAAAGGTTAAAAGGCAATATCAGTATAAAAAAGAATGGGCTGATCCTATGACTCAGGGGGCAACCTTCAATGCCTACTATGCTTATAAAAACAAACCAAAACAAGCTTCAACAATGGGAAAAAAGACTCACTCAAACAACAAAAACCTAATTTTTTTTTCTTCCCTTTGTTATTAAATGTGAACCAGATGTTGAAACGCTGTAACAGGATCAATCCCAAGTATTGATTCTACTTTCTGTCACTCTGTGGCTATAGCAATCATATGACTCAAGATCTAGGCCTCCCCTTGCTGCTGAGTTTTTGCCCAGCAAATCCTGCGTGGGATGCTTAACTGGTACTCTACGTCTACCATTTGGTATGTTAGCAGGAGCACACCTAGACACACCCTCCTACAGTCCAAACATGTCTTCAGACTCTAGCAAAGCACATTCTGAATTCAGCCTCTTCACATGGCCTGAGCCTATTCAACTCTGTGCCTCTAGCTCTTTCCATGAAATAGTACACTCACTATGCTCTGAGGTCATTTATGTCATTACTCGGCCCCATGCCTGAATCTCAGTGGATGATTCGTCTTAAACATACCCATGAACATACAGGCAGGCATCATGCGATTTACTTTGTAACCTAAAGCCCATTCTGATAATTGCTATTTACCAATCACATTCATTGAAAAAAACTCAAACAAACAAAATGCATTCTGATAATCATTAACACACACTTCTTAAAATCTAATTATTTTGTTGCAAAAACTGTATTACTGGAGAATATGCCATTGGTTCACTGGTTGCGAAGGGTTGAAGGGCAGAGGGGCAGAAGGGATAGCTGGAGACACTGGATGGAGCTGCTGCGTGGGAAATAGAGGTTGATGATAGACCTGGTCCAAACCATGGTCTCAGTGGTGGTTACAGAACTCCACACAGGAGTCCAAACTCAGGAAACTAAACCAAGAAAGATTTATTTATTTATTTCCATTTAAAATATTTCAAATTCCAAAACATTAACCTATTCTAGAGAATAAATCAAAACAGTGGCATAAATTGACTTTTATATTCAAGATATTTTAACAGCTGTACTTTGTATAACCCCCATAGTAACATAAATCAAATCCAATTTTAAGCCAGCTTGATTTACTCAAACATAACGTATCATTACTACTAAAAGCAACTGATGGAGCATTTTCCTCTAACAGAAACAATAAACCTTAAAATATAAGCGACACTGGGAGCTCTGGGATATCTCTAGATTGGCTTTGCAAATCTCTACTTTGCTACCTCATAGGTCTCTAAATGTACATGGATTATTGTCCAAAATCTCTAAAGGAATACAGTCATAATAGACTTTAAAGATTTAAGGCAGATTAAATGACTATACATATCCATGTCAAGAGATAACAGTCCTGGGCCTAGAGAAATGGCTCAGCAGTAGGAGCTCTTGTTGCATTTGCACTGGGTGTGTGTCAGAAGGTCCCATGTCAGTACCTACCTCAGGCAGCTCGCAAGCATCTGTGACTCCAGCTCCAGGAGACCCAACACCCTGTCCTGAGCTCTACAGGCACCTCACTCATATACACATATGTATATACACAACTTAAAACTTCACAAAAAGAGATAATCTGGGTGGTCAAGCCTGTGATCCTAGCTACGCCAGAGATTGATATAGAGAAACTGTTAGTTCAAAGTTAGCCTGGGCAATGTAGTAAGACTCAGTTTCAAAACTAAGATGGGGCGGGGGGATGAGAGGGGCTATCTCTAGAATCACAGTTCAGTGATACACTATTTCCCTACAAGCAAAAGGTTCAATCCTGCTGGGCATGGTGACACACACCTTTAATCCCAGCACTCAGAAGGCAGAGGCAGGCAGATCACTGTGAGTTTGAGGCCAGTCATGTCTACACAGCGAGTCCAGAACAGGCAAGGCTAAACAGAGAAGTCCTGTCTTCAAAAACAAACAAACAAACAAACAAAACGGTTCAATCCTGAGAACTTAATTTTTTTATTTTTAATTATTTTTTTATTTATACAGTATTCTGCCTGCATATGTACCAGGAGGCCATCTCATTATAGATGGTTAATAGCCAGCATGTGGTTGCTGAGAATTACACTCAAGTCCTTCAGAAGAACAGCCAATGCTCTTAACCTCTGAGCCTTCTCTCCAGCCCCTGAATTTTTTGTTTTAAACACAGAATTACTTGCAGGCTGGACCCAGGATCACATGCATGTTAAGCAAGAAGCACTGAGCTACACCTCCAGCCCCACACTTTGCATTTTTAAATATCAAATTTTATTCATAAAAATTAAGGTATAAACTGTATGAGGAAGGTAAAATCCCAACACAAAATGTTTTAGTACTAAATAACTCATTTCTTTTTCTATTCAAATAAGCTGGAGAACAAATTTATGTGAAAATGAGCACACTGAAAACAAAAATCTCAATGGTTATCAACTAGTGAATTATACAGATGACTGTGCAGCCACATACTGATAGCAGTTAGCAATTCAACCAGGCTCAAGCGTCTGTGGATATAGCTCTGTGATAAAGCACTTGCCTATAAAGTACAAAACCCAGACTTCAATCTCCAATACCACAAAAGAAAAAAATGGAGGATAAAAAGAAAGAAATGAGCTATCAATATAACAAAAAAGATGTTTCTCAAATACTTATACATACCCCCAAATAAAAACATTTTATTCCTTTGAAGAATCTACATAATGCTTATTTGTTTATACTGATAGGTCAGCAGCTGCCTAGGAAAGAGCTGCTAGAGGAATTACCAAGAAACAAGACGACATTTTTGAGGGTGATGGGTATGTTAGCGATCTGATTGTGATGATGTTGCACTAGTGTATATATGTAAAACATAACACACTGTACATTCTAAATAGATGTTACCATATGCACCACAATTTTATCTCAATACGACTATGTTTAAAAGATGGTCTTCTGATTTTAAAAAATTGTTTAAAAATCATATTCCTGGCTTGGGATAAGACATTTAAACTATCTTCTTTTTCAAATAGATGCACATAGTGAAAAGGCAAAGGATTTCAGTCATGGGAATGTATAAACAAAGTCATAATAATCCAAAATTGTAATTATAATATAATAAACACTATTGCAGCTAATATTCTCTTAGCTGTTACCATGTGCCAGGTACTTTTTTTAAAAAATTTTTATTACTTTTAATCATGTGTATAGGTGTGTGCCTGTGTGGCTATATGCATGTGAGTGTAGGCACCCACAGAGGTCAGACACCTTGAAATGCCCCAAGAAGATGGAATTACAGGCAACTGTGAACTGCCTGACATAGGTGCTGGCAACGAAATAGTTTCTCCAGAAGAACAGCACACAGCTGTTAACTGCTGAGCCATGTCTCCAGCCCACGCTAGGTACTTTTAAGAGGCATGTGTCTTGTATTAACTGACCTCTCTGGAGTCCTACCTTACAAGTTAGGAAACTAAAGCACAAGCACAGAGGTGGATAATGTCTGTTAGATCCCAGAGCTGGAGCTGGTAAGTGAGGAAGTGGGGTATGAAACCAGGGAGGAGAGTTTCAGAGCTGATTTTCTCACCGACCCACATTCTGTCACCACCCTCAAGAGAAGCATGCAAAAATTACAGTCAATATTTCAGTGTAAGAATGTTTTCTTCATATTCATAAAACATACATATCCATAATGGAAACATTCATGTGAGAGTCAGTAAAACAAATGACTTTCATTCTTCTTCCACACTTAATAGAGGTAACCAAGCACTGCGAAGCTGGTTCGCCACACTCCCAAACTAATATTCCTCACTGTGACCACAGTATTTTATTTTAAGGAAACCCAACAAGTGGGAAAGCAATCTTACTCCTAACAGCATGAAAAACATGGACGTCTCAAATACTTTAGGATCATCTTAATTTCACCCAGAGTCTTGATTTCTGTCTGAAACTGGTCTGAAGTCTGGTTTAGAAGCTCCCAGGTGACTGTCATGGGCAGCCAGGGTTGAGAACTCCTGGTTTTCATTCCTCGTAAAGGAAGACACAGAAGAAAGCTGGCACTACAAAAAGCTAAGGTAAGCCACAGCCCAGTTTCCAAGTCAGTATTATTGTGTGCCCACATGCAACTTCCACTCCTTCAAAGCTGATGCTGACCTAACCGGTAGGTGACCACACTGAGCAACAAGTCCATACTAACTCCAGTATTAGCCAGTTAACTTACAATTGCGGTAATATACAGTACCCAAGAAACAGGAGAAGGGGCAACACGCAGCTGCTAGCAGAGTAGTGTAAGAAGCACAGAGCATTATGTTCCTGGCCCCTGCTTAGTACATGTCAAAGCCAAAGAATGAGAAAGGGTTGAGTTTTTCATTTCTGCTCTGTTTTTAAGTTTACGTCGTTATTTTATAGCATAAAGCTAGTTAAAGTATTCACCAAATGCACCAAATGAATGAATGAGACGGATATACAAACACAAACTACACGTCTTAAAGTCCTCTGGTGGCTATATTTACCCCTATGGATACAATAAAGCCATACAATTGATATAATCTGCTGTTCCATCATTTTGGCTTTTATTTTACAGAAATTCCCTCAACATTATTTTCGCTTTAAATCTCATCTTCTTGCACTCTGATGTTGAACAGGTTTTCAGCTCGCTGAGTGTTTTCAAACTAATGAACAGAGGAGAAAAACACCTAGGAGAAAGATTGTGGAAAATCCCAAAATTCAAAACAATAACAAGTAGTGGTACAGAATGTGGAAAACAGTTCAGGCCAACTGAGGGAACAGCTAGGTTGCCAGAAGTATCATGCTCTTACCTATGGTGGTGGCGGGAGGTGGGTTCTGGCTTTAATATGCTTTGTTACTGTCCAGGGTTACTGGTGCACTACTACTCTGATGTAGAAAGTCAGAATAAAAAGGCTGCAGGCCAAACTTTTGAAGCTTTGCCCTACTTCCCCTTTCCCAGGGTCACTTCCGGCATTTGAGAATGCAACCACCGCCCAAACACAAGATGGCCTTAATGGCTTCACAAGGGTGGGAAGCCAGTGCCAGGATCTAAGATGGAGGCGAAACGCTAGGAGAAGTAATTGGATAGCCCGAAAGATGTGCCCAAACGAAAAATGGCTTCCCTTGACGCTGTCAAAGCTTTAGAGACCAAAAATAAAAATGGCGACAGAAGCGGGCTGTTTAGAGGCTGGACATACCATGAATACGATTGTCAGATAACGAATCAGTGTATTTCAAATGACGTAATGTAATAATAGACAAAAAAAAAAAAAAAAAAAAAAGGGAGGGGGGGAGCCGTACTGTTGCCGTGGCATGTAGAAAGTATTTTTTATGAGGAAGATTAAGATAGGTTGAAAAATAAAGGTGGCTTTCACAATGCCAGGGGAAAGCTAATTAGAAAAAAAGTATGCCTAATCGTAACTTCATAGTATTTCGGGTGGTCCTGAGAATAAAAAATTTATCTCTGAAGCAGAAAAAAAGATCGGCAACGCCAAGGAAATTAACTAACGGGATTCGACTCCGAGTTGGGGACTCTCCACTTCCGCCGAACCCCGCACCAAAAGTGGGCAGAAGTTTCCTGCGGGTTGACAGGGTCTGACCGCGCATGCCCCGCCTCAGTCCGGCTCGGGAAGGTGGAGCCACTGTCTACAGTTTCAGGCTCCCCGAGAGAGGAGGGAATAGAGAACCCAGGGACCGAACAAGGCGCTCTGTGATTGGTCAGAGCAGGGAACGCACCCAAGAACGGGGACCGCTTCATTCATTCCACAAATACCTGTCAAGAGAGCAGGAGGTCGCACGTTCTGTCGCCTTCTTGATGTTGTGATGTGTCTTTAAACGTTTCCCGTCTTAGTAGTTTGCACAGACAGAATACACCGCGGATCCTAAGGTTTCCGGTGACGGCCGCAGCTAACCTTAGCAGGAGCTCACGCAAATCCCGGAATAGAGGGAAAAGAGCGGGAGGGCGGGCACGCAGATCTGCGCATGCGCCTTCGTGCTGCGCCGGGCAAAGGTGGCGGAAGTCCCCTGTGAGGTTGCGGTGCAAGCGGGGTTTCTGGGTTCTGGTGGCGGAGGCTGCCTGGCCGCGACGTGCAACTGCTGGTGGGCAGGTGAGAGCGCCCGAGCCGCCTATGGAGAAGCCAGCCTGCGGTAGCGCGGCGTCCCTACCCGGGAAGGTCGCGAGTGGCTCAGCCAAGGGTATTTGGGGGCTGGGATATGGAGGCACCTGGCCACCGGAGTGGCCCAAGGCCCGCTTTCAAAGTAGCTTCAGGATGTCACTCTATGATGGTAGGGCCAGTGTGGGTTCGTGGCCAGGAGTGGCCAGGACCAGGTAGAGTTAGAATAGGGCTTCCTCAAACCCACCTGCTCAGAGAGCTGAATGGAGAAGCTTTCCTGGGAAAGGGCCGGGGACACCTGCGCTGTAGCCAACCACCTGCAACCCGGAACTTCTCGACCTCCTTCCCCGGCAGGGTGCCGGTACACTGGGGGGCTGTCGGGACGGACGTGAGGGCTTCCTCGCAACACGAATCTGGAGCAGCGAGCTGCTGCCAGCAGGGTCACATCAACTTTGAGAAAGCAGAAACAGTATCCGGGCTTTTCCAAGCACTGGAATGAGAGATGTCGTTGAGGTCTTTTTTTTTTTTTTTTAAAGTCCTGGATCATTTTGATGTTTCAGAGGGAAAAAAGGGGGAGGGGGGTATTTTGTCTTTTTTTAATATCAGCTTTCCCATTGTCACATGCCGTGTGTGGCACAATTTCACACATGAGTGATGTACACTGGCCGGGTTCTTCCCACCTGGAGCTTGTGGTCTAGTGATAAGTATCCTAGGAAATAATCAAGTTAAGTTTTAGATTGAGCGTTCAGAGCCAGGTTCTGTGGGTAAGGGACACCTAAAAGAAAAGCTGAAGCACAGGGATTGTGATTGAAACGCCAGACCCAAAGTGCTATGAGAACCGGAAGTTGAATCCTTAAGGTGCACTTTATTTAGAGTTCTGGTGAGAAAGCAGGGTGTTGACGCCCTGGGGAAATAAATGGCCTAAACTACTTAAGGCAAGCGCAAAGGCAATTGTCATTCTGGAGTTCCGTCTTTACCCTCTGGGCAGGCAGTCAGCCAGTTTCCTGAGATCTGTGGCTCTCTCCTCATCTCTTGTATTTTCCCCTCATTCTCTGGCCATCCAGAGCCAGGCACTGCGTGGACTCTAGTTCGTGCGTACTGATTGATATCAACCGTGTACTCCTCCAGGCAGCACCTGGCCCTGGCTTGGAGAATTAACTCCAAGTAAACAGCTGCTAACTGTAAGTTCAGTGGTCTGAGGTTGTTGGTACTGTTGGTTACTGCTTTGTGTGTGATAAGCTAGCAATAACACGTACGGAGATTCTGCAGTATAGGATACAGAAGTGTCCTCTGCTGTGAGATAGAAGGCTACCCCGAATCATCTTCTGTCGTAGTGAGCCACCCCGTGAGGAACTAAGAAAGCATGGTTGTATGGTTTCTGTTCCTCGGGGAGAACAAAGCAGAGAAACAAAACTAGTGGCTGCCACACTGCCTTCGGGAATGGCTGTTACCTAACCGTTATGAATACTGACTAAAAAACCTGTTGTGATTAGTTCAGAGGAAATGGAGAAGGATGGTCTTGAGTCAGGTAACAGTGTTCAATCATGGATCAGTAAGCTCATCTTTTGTACTTGGTCTTTGCATAGAGAGCAAGCATTATCCCTTAAACTCTTTGGTAGATTTCCTAGTTGGATAATATTGCCAGCATGTGTGGACAGTAAATGAACATGTGAATAGAAGTAACTCTGCTCATACCTCAAGTGAAAATTGGCGTGACCACTAAGGGACATTTGGATCAGTACAATATATTTTCCAGCTTTGTATGCTGTAACCAAAAGATTAGACATATACTCACATTGCTCCAGCAGGAGTCCCGGGGTGTGCCTACTTTTATGACTTTTACAAGTCATGGATCTATAGCAATAATGGTGCCATACATTGAACACTTACCGAGATGGCACTATACTGTTATACATATGTATAATAATCTTTATATTGTGCTCGGTTATGAGATTGAGGCAGGAACTAGTTTTCTCAAGATGGTAACTAGTTTGTAACGGAGGTTAAAGTTGATTCTCATGTTTGCTCAAAGCTTTTGTTCTTGACTAACATTTCTGAAAGTGCAGATCAGGTATACAAACTCACATCTCGACCCTTAGCAACTCTTAACTTTATTAACTATCATTAGTGACATCCACTCTGTCTTGGCAGCTTTTCTGTTCCTTCACAGCTTACCTGGAGACTGTTAGCCGTCTCATAGTACGTTATGTTCTG
This sequence comes from Acomys minous, assembly GCF_964271855.1. Lineage (NCBI taxonomy): Eukaryota > Metazoa > Chordata > Mammalia > Rodentia > Muridae > Acomys > Acomys minous. The sequence continues at coordinate 12,410,261 of NC_140485.1, forward strand.
ATTACAGATACACACGTGCACGCGCATGCACACACACACACAACCAAACAGGAGCACCCAAAACCACAAACCTGTTTTTTGAAAATCTGGATGTGTTTATTTTTATTTTTTCTGTTTAGCTTACATGAATTGGAGGCCAGCCTGGGTTACATATGACCTTGTCTCAAACCAACAACAACAAAAACAAGGGAAAAGACATTTCCTCCGTTTTCAGATGATCAAATAACAGTACTAGTAGTTATTTATCACTGAGTCCCGCACGCTTCGGGTATGTTAATTGCACAGCTTTTTTTGGGGGGAGGGGGGCTTTTTGAGACAGGGTTTCTCAGTATAGCCTTGGCTGTCCTGGACTCACTTTATAGACCAGGCTGGCCTCAAACTCACAGCAACCCACCTGTCTCTGCCTCCCTAGTGCTGGGATTAAAGGCGTGCACCACCGTGCACAGCAGTTTTTGATGTGGAAGCCAGTATTACTCCTGCCAGTGACAGGGGGAGTAAGTGACTGCTGAGGCAGCACAGTTCCAAGACTTAGGGGAGATTTGAAGCTGAGGCAGTAGCATTCCACAGCTCAGCCCTTTGCGTGATTGTTTTATGATGCATTCCTATTAACACGATTTACTCTATTCTCCGAAAACTAATTGGTAGAAAGTAAATGTTGGATGACCTTTGTAAGCTGTAATAAGAAATTAAACTTTAACCGTGTCATCCACTATGTCACTAAGTCTTCCAAACAAACAGACATGACTCCCAGTGTCTTTAAGTTAGGAGTATAGAGGCTTCAGAAGTCACTGAAACAGTAGCTTGCAGACTTCACCTTTAGGACTTCTGAGCATTGTATTAAATGTTTCTGGACACTACCCTGGAGTTTTGCTTTCAGTGATCAGAATAGCCCGAGAGTCTCCATTTCTACAAAGTTCCCAGGTGACTAGAGCTACTGGTGATGAGACCACGAAACAAGAAAGTTATTGTGAGGTCCTAAGTATCTGGACTGTGTCTTGGGGAGGTCATATGTGATGACAATCTTGACGAGTGAGGGGAAAGGCAGAATACATTATATCCAGGTTTCTGAGTTAAATAGCTTAGTATAAGAGACTTTTAATCTTATTCTGTTTTTACTTGTGTGTGTGTGTGTGTGTGTGTGTGTGTGTGTGTGTGTGTTGGGATATATTCATTGAACTGCAGGTGTCCTAGCAGGCCTGAAGATGTTAGATCCACCTGATGTGGGGGCTGGGAACCAAATTCAAGTCCTTGCAAAAGCTCCCAGCGACTGAGCTATCCATCCCTCCAGTCTCTCTTTTTTCTTTTTCCCCAAAATAAAATGCAGGCAACTAACAGCAGTGTGGAAGGAAAGAGGAGTTGTTGTTGTCTTGTCAACTCAGATAGATTGCTTTCTTTTTTTGTTGTTTTAATTAGTTTGAGGCACAATTTCATATAGCCTAAGCTATGCTGTATTTTGCTGAAGGATGGACAACCTTGAACAATGCTATATTCTTTGATCCTCTTGTAATTCCTGGTCCTCAGAGTGCAGGCTTTGGTTCTTTACAGTGAAGAATGGTCACAAGCATGCAGGGGAAGATGGTCTTTCAGAGTGGAAGGTGGTTAAGAGCGCCACTTGCTCTTCCAGAGGTCCTGAGTTCAAATCCCAGCAACCACATGGTGGCTCACAACCATCTAAAATGCAATATGATGCCCTCTGCTAAAGATAAGGCACTCATATGCAATAAATAAATAAAATTGAAAAAAAAAGAGTGGAAGGTTGAAGATAGAAGGGGCCCGTGGTGGCAGAACTGACAGCATGGTGGCAAATGAGACAGGGCCATGGCTAACAGAAGTACCGCTTCCTTGTTTTAGACCGTGGGAAAGGGTAAGATGAGACCTAGGATGAGCACAGTTTTACAATATGAACAAGAAATTGACGGTATTAATATCCTGTAGCTATGATACTCTCTAGCCAATAGATTATTTGCAGAAACAAAGGTAAAATAACATGAAAATTTAAAAAATGACGTAGGATAGAAATTAGCCCTTTGAAGATTTAGAGCAGACTAAAGGCAGATAAAAATCTCTGCTGTCACACTAAGGGCCAGGCAACTGGACATTTAATCTAGAATAGTCTGCGTGACTTCCATTCACTCTTCCCCCACCAGTACCAATATCAGATGGCAATCAGGATAATTATAATTCAGATATAATAATATTAGATGATAATCAAGAAAGTCAGTGAAAGGGAATGTGAGACATCTGAGACATATAAGACCACTATATCCTTTCTGGGGAATCACGAACTGCCAAGATGCTGTCATTTCTCATCCAGAAATCAACTGTATTTTGGACTTCATAGTTAGTGACACACTCATGCATGTCTTGTATTGTTTCAGTATTGGTTACTTTTATAAATACACCGAACAAATAAAAATGTGAAGAGTAGCAAAGAACATAAAATACTCATGTATTGACTTTTAATCTTTACTGACAACAGATAAATTTCCTGACTTGGATGTTGATCAAGCTATCCTTGGATGGTAGAGTGGGGAAAGGATTGTACAAAATGGAAACTGTAGACTCAGTTGTGAACCATTGGTTCAGTGTGCCTTGAAGTTTAGTCTGAGAGAGAGAGAGAGAGAGAGAGAGAGAGAGAGAGAGGGTTTACAACACTAGAAAAGTCTAATAGAATCAGTGCCACTTTAAGAGAGATGTCTAGAAAATATAGGGGAAAGGCAGATCATTCTTGTCTTTGCCAGGCTGGATAGGTCAGGCATGAACACAATAAAGATTCGTTTTCTTTAAAACTGTACAGATAAGGCACCATATGCTGCATAATGATTAAGTCAGGTTAAACATGACTGTCTCTTCAAAGTTTTCTTTATGATGAAAACTTTCAGAATCCTTTCTTATAACATTTTTTTAGTGGTGCCTGGTGTCTACACTAAAGACCAAACTTGAACTGTTGCTTAAATTGAAAATAACAGGAACTATTTTCACAAGGACTATATTTTTTAAAGAACTATTCAAGTCAATGATTGGAATTCAGTAATACGGATTCACAAATGTCCAGCATTAACATTTTTATTAAAGACATGAAGCTATAGTGGATATGAGACATCTCAAACACAAGATCTGGGTCAATTAATTCTAGCACCCTAGCTGATGGTCTTTTCATGATTGTGTTGCATTTTGTGGGAGTGTTTGGTTTTCATGTATTTTAAGTAGAATGAACTCCTTACACTACCCAGAATACCAGCAGATGGCGCCCAGGAAGCCTTGTAGGCAAAATAAGAATCTCCTGTATATAAAAACAGCAACAAACAAACCTGAATTCAGATTGTTAGTAGAAAATAACCTAATGATTATTTTAGTTGACACTGTTACAGGAGCAAAATGATCTAATATCTAGAACCCCAGTGTTTGAAATTTTCCGGGACAAATCATTGCTTTGTCTATACATTACTGTCATTTCTGCCACCAAGAAATTTTCTTTTAGCTTGGGATATAGCAATCACAGAAAACATGACTAAAGTCTTACTGAAATGGGGTAAAATCTCCTAATCTAAAAGTGAAAAGGGGGGAGTTACCATCATAGAAATGCAACAGCTTTTTCAAATACTTGTGGTCTAAAGTGTGTGTCTCATTGCTGTCCTTTGCGGCCCTATGTATAGTTGACCAGAAGACTGTGGAACAAGGTAGAGTTGTATCCGCCCATCCAGCCAGGCTGTTTCGTAGTAAGAACAAGCTAGAGGCACTGTAGTTAATCTAAGCTGAGTGAATGATCCAGACCCCTCAGCTCTGACTAGGGCAAGTAGCATGAGACCGCTGTCAACCTCTGGATTGTGACAGGCTCAGAACTTGAAATGTGATGTACTAGGCTAATTTACCTCTGTGATGCTCACAAATGTCCCCACGCTCTGAGGAGTTCATCTTCATCACAGTGTGGAAATTCTACATCAGTGCTCCAAAGTAGGAACTAATTCCTAAAATTCAAATTTTTTCTTTGTTTTGTTTTTTGGAGAGTTTTTGTTTTCTTTTCTTTTCTTGTTTTCTTGTTTTTTTTTTTTTTTTTCTAGACAAAGTTTTTCTTTGTAGCCCTGGCTGTCCTTGAACTCACTTTGTAGATCAGGCTGGCCTCAAACTCAGTGATTCACCTCCCTCTGCTTCCCAAGTTCTGGGATTAAGGGTGTGTACCACCACTGCCAGGCTTGAAAAATATCTTTATGGTCAACTGGGTTGGTTTTTTGTTTTGTTTTGTTTTGTTTTGTTTTGTTTGTTTTGTTTTTGTTTTTTGTTTGTTTTTTGTATTTGAGTTTTTGTTGTTGTTTTGTTTTTTAGGCAGGGTTTCTCTGTGTAGCCTTGGCTATCCTGGACTCGATTTGTAGTCCAGGCTGTCCTTGAACTCACAGCGATCTGCCTGACTCTGCCTCCCTAGTGCTGGGATTAAAGGCTTGCGCCACCATGCCCGGCTCAACTGTTTTTTTTTAATATGTGTATTAGTAGTTGTCTTTATTATATGTCTGTACACTGCATGTGTTTTTGATGCCCACAAGACCTAGGTGTTTTATCCCCTGTGATTGGAGTTACAGGTGGTTATGAGCTGCTTTATAAGTGCTGGGAACGAAACCCAGGTCATCTAAGAGCAGCAAGTGCTCCGAACCACAGAACCATCTTTCCAGCCCTAAAATACAATGTATACACTATTTGTGTTTATCAGCATGCTTTGAGACCCTTTATATTTTAGTGTTGGTTTTATTTTAATTTTCTCCTTTAACTATAATATTTTCATAGGTGTGCTTATGTCAACGGACTATGAGCCTTCAGAACATCTGGAGAGAATACAAAGTTCTGCTTGTTATGGTACCTTTAATCGGTTTCATACATTTGGGGTGGCACAGAATCAAAAGCAGCCCTGTCTTCCAAATTCCTAAGGACAATACCACTGAGCCAGATAGTCTGGCACTTGCAAGTCCACCAAAGAGCCAAACCTAGGAGAAGTGTCAGGCTTACAGTTTTCGGTAAGTTTCCATCCATTACATCTGGTCAGCCATGGTTATTTTCCAGGAATGGGAACTTAATTTTATATGCTCTGGAAAGAAAAAGCCTAAATTGAAAAGTTACTGTTTTTGTTAAGATATGTCCAAATAGCCCATTATTTTTTAAGACAAAAATAAATGTATTTGTAGTTCAAAATAATTTTCTATGAGTAGAAATCACTGAATTCAAGGGGATATGATGACTATATAATTCAAGTTTATAATCGTTCATCCATAATTCTAAAATCTGAAAAATTTTAAAAAGCAAAACATTTGGGAGGCAGAGGCAGGAGGAGCAGTGTGAGTCCGAGGCCAGTCTGGTCTACAAAGCGAGTCCAGGATAGCCAAGGCTAACACAGAGAGAACCTTTCTCAAAAAAACAAAACAAAACAACCCCCCCAAAATTAAAGCAAAATATTTATTAACTTCCTTTAGTATAAAAACTTGGCTTTAACTGTCATAAGGCAACTGGAACTATTTCTTCCACTTCATCCTAAACTTGGCGTTCTCTACAGAAATGCCTTTCATTATGAGGCTTGTGTTGATTGTAGTATGCACTAACATTTTTATTACATGTTTACACAGTCCAAGAAGTTCTAAAGGATAAAACTCAGTGGCCCCAAGTGGTCCATGTGAAGACTTATGACCCAGTTTCATCTCACTCAAGCCCCAATTGGACCTGAAACTCAGAGCAATCCTCCTGTCTCAGCCTCCCAACTGTAAGAAGTGTGAGTTATGTCAGTGCACACTTTTTTTAAAAGGCCTTTTTTTCACCTGGAGCTGAGAAGTGTGTTATAAATTCTAGCATAAGGTCAATGGCTTTAGAAGAACCTAAGGATAGTTTTACTCACTTGAAGAGGACTAATATCCTAGTGTGGGAATTAAAAAATTAAAATTTAAAAAAAAAGTCATCCATGGGGGCACATGCCTTTAATCCCAGCACTCAGGGAGGCAGAAACAGTTGAATTGCTGTGCAACTGAGGCCAACCTGGTCTACAAAGGGAATCCAGGACCGCCAGGGATTCACAGGAGTGGTAATCCTGCACTCGGGAGGCAGGGGCAGGGGGATCACTGTAAGTTCGAGGCCAGCATGGTCTACAAAGAGAGTTCCAGGACCGCCAGGGCTACTACACAGAGAAATCTTGTCTTGAAAAACAAAACAAAAGAGAGAGAGAGAGATCATATTGCTACCTAAAATCTCAGCAGTCTGATTCTGAGTCAGTACCATCAGAAGTTGAGCGGAGCCTACTGCATACCTCAACAATAGCAACAAAAATTTCTTTTAAAATCTTAGGTAATTTTTTTGTATAAAAACTTGAGTAACAAAACAAAATATTAGAAGCTTGACAGCTTATAACATTAGCCTTAGGGATAGTCTCTATTATAAAATTTGTGTGTATTTAAAAGGATTTATTTGTGTGTATATGTGTGTGTGTGTGCACATGCATGCACATGCCTGTACCTATCCCTGTGTATCTGCAGAGGTCAGAGGGAAGGTGACAGAACCCCTGGAAAATTACTGGTAACCCTGAGCCACCAATGTGGGTACTGGGAACTGAACTTGGGTCCTCCAAAAAGAGCAGCAAGTCCTCTTAGCCTGTTTCTATGCAGAAAGTCATTTAATAGATAAGAAAAGGGCGTTAAATTTATTAGATGCTTGATGTTTATATATAAGTTCTTTCAGACTGCTGTAAGACTGTAAGCATATGTGTAGTGGTTTGATTTCGTCATGTAACTTGAGAGACCATGTATAGTCAGACTTCAAGAGGAAAAAACATTTTCCTTGCTCAAAAATGAACTACTGAAGCTAAGAAAAGAAAGTATTTCCTAAAATATTCCTAAAATATTAGGTGAACTTAGTAGGAGCTTTTAGATGTCCTTGAGCGTCAATGGTTTTAAAGGGCAGGGTGTGGTGGCCACACCTGCAGCCCCAGGACTCAGCAGAGGAGCCTATGGCGGGAGGCTCACAAGTTAACATTTTACTTCTTGCTGCCCATAAACATAGTTTCTGTTGCGCTGTGTAAACACTGATAAACAGTATAAATGAAGGAGCTTCTTTGCCTTCCAGTAGGCCTATTCACAAGCACCGGCTTTGGGGTGTGGGCCATCATCTTAAATACCAGCTGCTGTAATGGTCTAATCCGTCTTGTCATTGGGGTCCCCAGTTATGCTGCTCAAGTCTGTACCACTTCTTCTCTTCTTAGCTAAAGCAATTTTACATCCTCAGTTTAGTCTCTTAACCCAGAATGCATTTATACAGAAATGCTGAAGTAACATGCTGCCTGCTTTTCAAATGAGTTAGTGCTACGATTTGGGTGTTAGGTGTCAATTTAAATATGTGGTTTCACATTTATTCCATTACAAATCAACTTTTCCCTTCTTGTATCTTTCTAAGTTGACTTTTACACACACACACACACACACACACACACACACACACACACACACACAGAGCAATCCACCTGCCTCTGTCTCCCTGACTGCTGGGATTAAAGATAGGCACCACCATTCTTGCCTCAGGCATAAGATGAGTCATTTTTACAAAGAAACCTGAGTCTCTAGGAGAAAGTTGTCCCCAGTTGTATTTTAAGTAACATTTTACATTGATTCTCTTGATTTAGACAGCAAAGTTTTACTGTTACTTTTAGTTATTTATCACTAATAAAATAAAATAAAGCCACCAGACATTCAGGGAAAATCAGGACCATACTTTTGATAGTAACTTTTGGAATAGTAAACCACATTATTAGATTAGAGTGAGTGTAGTGGTACATGCAGTAATCCTCGAATCTATGAGGGGAAGGCAAGAGGGTCAAGAATTAAATTTAGTTACCCTTAACTACATAGGAAGTCTGGCCAGCCTGAGCCTTTTTAGCAGTGTCATGGGTTCCGTCTCATGAAATGGACTTAAAATCCAATCACATAGTGGTTGGCTATGCTTGTGTGTATGCCACTATTGTGCCAGTGTATGATGCAGGCCGGCCACTGTTGTGGATCAAAGGGTTTGTAACTGGCTTGGTGTTTACCTTGCTCTTCTGGTATTATGCAGAGGTCCTCCTGGTACCATGAACACTAGTCAGTAAGGATGGGAAGAGCCTTCGTTGTATAATGTGCTACTTTTTTTTTTTTCTAGAAGCAAAGGAGTATTAAGTCCATTGGTTTCCCTTTCTCACTTCCAATAGGCTTATGACAGTTAAAATCCTTTTTCTAAAAATGGGGCAGAGTATTAAAACTATTAAACTTACTGCTTATAAAATATATTGGAATTCTTCTAACTTTTTTTCTAAATTTTTTAAAATTTGTTATAGAAAGAAGCAATTTTGAATCTGAACTTGATAATAAAAGAAGCAATGAAAAACCCCAGTTGGATTAGGAAGAACTGGCTTCTTGTGGCCGGGCTGACTTTCATAGGAGTCCATCTTGGGACGTACTTTATGCAGAGAGCTGCGAAACAGTCTGTGAAGTCTCAGTCCAGAGACAGACAAAAGAATATTGAAGAGTGATGCAAAATAAGCACTTGGGATTATTAATGTCATTAAATTAATATATGCTGGTTATTGTCTGAAAAGCATTTGATTTTGTACCTGTGAATGCTGCATGGGCAGACTCTCCCACCTGGAGAATAGTTTTTAGTGCCAAAACACATGACAGTGCAATAAATGAAAAACCCGTGAACAAAATAAAGCTGCCTTCACAAGTTACACCTGAAGCAAGATGATGTCTCGCTTAGAAGCTAAGAAGCCATCGTTGTGTAAAACTGAACCGATGACAAATGACAGAGTCAGGTCCACACTTTCTGTCTTGAAAGGAATCATGGCCTCGTGCTACGGCCCCTCGGGGAGGCTGAAGCAGCTGCACAATGGTCTGGGAGGTTGTGTGTGCACGACCTCACAGTCCTCAGCCCTGCTGCGCAACCTTTCCGTCACGCATCCCGTACTAAAGGTCCTAACAGCATCTGTGCAGAATCATGTGTCCTGCTTCAGTGACTGCGGCTTATTTACAGCCATTCTGTGCTGCAACCTGATTGAAAACACTCAGAGACTAGGTCTGCCCCCCATGACTATTATTAAGTTAAATAAATACCTCTTGAGTCTCTGTACCAGTTACCTCAAGTCTGAAGCCTGTAGCTGTCGAGTCCCAGTTGACTTCAGTAGTACACATATCCTCCTTGGCTTGGTGCACAGTGTCTTAACAAGCAAGCCTGCCTGTATGCTCACCAGAAAGGAAGTGGATCACATCGGTGCTTTGATTTTGGAAGCTTTTTTGCTTACAATTCCAGAAAGTGCAGAAGACCGAATCATTTTAGGGAAGAGTATAATTGTTCCCTTAAAGGGCCAAGGAGTTCTAGAGTCTGCTGTTTTACCTGGACTACTCATTGAAGTGTCAGCAGTTCAAGGAAGGAGATTGTCACCCCCTCAGAAGTCCAGTGCCCTCAAGGTGGCCCTCTTCTGTGTCTCTCTGTCAGGAGATTTTCCTAATGCTGGAGAAGGCACTGTGGTGGTCCCTTACCAAGTGTCCCTAGAGAATGCGGTCTTAGATCAGTTGCTTAGTCTAGGAAGGCAGCTAGTCAGCGACCATGTAGATCTTGTCCTGTGCCAAAAAGTTATCCACCCATCTTTGAAACAGTTCCTCCAAGAGCATCACATTATTGCCATCGACAGAGTTGGAGTGACTCTGATGGAACCCCTAAGCAAGGTGACAGGTAAAAAGTTCTCTTGGCTTTTGCCCTGTAAAGTTGATGTGTCACCCTTACTTTTTCAGCAGAGAGGTTTGGTGTGTGTCACTGTTAATACCTTGAAACATTTTAGAAGCCACCAACCTTACAGCACTTGCCTCATTTCTGGGACAAGAATTTCTGAAGAAGATCCCATTGCCCAGTTATGAAAAACAGAATGGTAGTAGCCATTTCTGTGGTCTTTCCAACCCCAAGTGTAGTCTGTTATAATCTACCCCTCAGATATTTTACAGGCAGTTGAGAAGTCTAACATCATTAGAAGCTCTTTAATATTATACATACGATTTTGAATTTTACAAAGCTTTTAAATTCTGTTTCATTCAGATGATTTTTATGTCTGCAATACTTCGTTTTCTTCACTTTTATGACTCTGAGGAATGTCTGTACTTCTGCCCAAATAGTTCCTCCTTCAGCAGGCAGGTGTATGTCTGTCTGTCTGACATTTACCAAGCATTCTTGTAGCTGGGCTCTTGAGAGCCAACGGCACCCTTTACTGTGAGGGCTTCTAACAGGCCTGGCCCTCAGACCTTTTATGGATTGATATGTAGAGTTATAATCACAAAACGAGCAGACTAAACACATACACAGAAAATAAGTAAGTTGAAGTGTTCCTAGTATAAACCACTTCACAAGCCAGTGTCCTTGTAACTGCACCGACAAACATCAGAAATTACCAGTGTCATCCATGTTGACTGCAGTAGTTGCTTTTTGCTTAGCAAGGTCCAGCCATATTGTCAGGCTGGTCTCAAAGTCCTGACAACTACATGTGGTCACACCTGCCTTGTGAACTACAACCACTGAACTGTTTCAAAACCGTGCGTGCCAAGCATTGTATACTGTCAGCCGAATGACCATCCAAATCAAAGTTACTAAGAACATGGAAATAATTATTTGGAATTCATTTTAATCTTGTAGGACAGATCTAAATTTTCTACTAATTTGTGATAATCTGGCTCTCTCCACTTTATAGACACTAGGTATTTGGTAAGTTAAAGAGTGGAATGTTTTCCCATAGCACCAGTGTTATAAAGGGGCACTAGTACAGAGTTGTCACTTAACTCAGTTACTTACAACACAACATGAAAGTTCTAACTCCTTAAGTCTTCTGGTCTCTGGACATGGTGTCACATACCTGATTCCAGCACATGGGAGGGAGAGGCAAGACAATCAAGATCCTTAATCCTCACTACGTAGCAAGTTCGAGGAAAGCCTGGACTCAAAACAAAACCGGCCTCCAAAAGGGAGAATTGTTCTAGTTTTGATATTCAAATGTTAAGTGTTATTTCTTAAGAGAAGTTGCTGTAGATTCCTTATAAAACTTAACTACCGTTAGAGATTTTACAAATATTCCAATCACCTTTATTTATATTTTAACTTTGGTTTATGTAGTTTTCCCTATGATACTGGGAGGATAAGCAAATCAAGAACAGTATAATGAAATAAGTATGCCATATTCTTTATTCTGATACTTGCATACCTATTTACATAAAGAAAGAAAGAAAGAAAGAAAGAAAGAAAGAAAGAAAAAGAAAGAAAATCCAAGCCAGATGTGGTACACGCCTGTGATCCTGACACTTTGGGAAACAGAGGTGGGCCAACCTGGACTACAAAGTGAGCCCAGAAGAGCTAGGCAAAGTGTGTGTGTGTGTGTGTGTGTGTGTGTGTGTGTGTGTGTGTGTGTGTGTCCTAAATAGAGCTCCCAAAGAAATAAATGACTTAAAAGACAAAATAAGCCAGGCATAGTAGCATACGCCTTTAATCCCAGCACTCAGGAGGCAGAGGCAGGCGGATCTCTGTAAATTTGAGGCCAGGCTGGCCTACAAAGTCCTGGACAGCCAAGGTTACACAGAAACCCTGTCTTGAAAAACCAAAAACACAAAATAAAAAACAAAACACTTCCCACCCTTTTCAAAATTAATCAGGTCCTTAACGTAGGGTTTTTGATCTCTAAGTATGCTTTCAGGGATCCTGGACTTGCTAAAAATATATGCAATTTTTTGTGTTCCTTTTCCTGAAAATACAAAATAGCTTTAAACAGATGTTCAGATAGGTCTGTAAGGTTGGGAATTGGCTCAGTGGTAGAACATCTGCCTAACATTGACATGGCTGGGTTTAATTACTACTAACACACACACAATTAAATGAATAAATGGTACCAGTCTACCTGATTACATTTATTAACTTGGAAAGATCTGACCACTGTGGATGGCATTATTCCCCGTGCAAGAGTTCCTGGATCGTTTGAAGTTGAGAAGGCACGTTAAGCACTAGCATGCCTGCACATAGCCCTCTGCTTCCTGAGAGTTGGTATGATATGAATAGATGCTTTGAGCTCATGCTGCTGTAACTTCTCTGTTGTAATGAGCCGGATCCTGGGACTAATTTGGAATAACCCTTTCCCTATTAAGTTGATTTTGATGGAGTATTTTGTCACAGCAGTAGAAAGGTAACTGTGACAGCGTTCATAAACAGAAATAGTCCAAGCAAAGATGGCCACATGTACATTTGTAATCCCAGCATTCAAGAGGCAGAAGTTCGAGGATTACTGCACGTTCACGACCATCTTGGTCTCCATAGTGAATTCCAGGCCAGCCGGGACTACATAGCAAAATGCCATGCCTATAATTAATTAACTAATTGACTGATTGATGTTTTTAAAGGAAATGAATATTGTATATCATTTTGTAGAGCAATGTTAATTCAGAAAATGGCTGTTCTGGCAAGAGATCACATCCGAAGACTGTCTAGGTCTGTGATCTCACTGGAATGCAAACACACCTTTAATCTAGGAGACAGAGGCAAACAGATCTGCGTTCAAGGCCAGCCCAGTATAGAGCAAGTGTCAGGTTAAAAAAAAAAAAAAGCATAGATCTAGGTGTGGTGGTACATGCCTTTAATTACATACCCAACAAAGGTAAAGTTAGTTTGTAGAAGGAAGCACCCATGTTTAAAAGTGATGTCTAATTGAGTAGCAGAAAAGGTGAATAGGATATGCTCAGACGAATGGGATATGCTCAGCTCTAAGAAGGAAAGGAAGGGGAAGCTACCTAAGAGGCAGTTTTACAGAGAGAGGAGGCTGATTTTACCAGGACAGAAATAGAAAGATGGGCTGCAGAGAGAAGGCAGAATGAGCCAGAAAATGAGAAGAAACCAGATTAGAGATTGTGTAGTTAGTTTGGGGCCAAGCAGAGCAATTCCAGGCTGTGAGAAAAGCCAGATTAATTAAGTTGTCTGGGAGAAGAGTTTGAGCCAGAACAGCTGAGTTGAACCAGCCATCCCAGAGATCAGAAAGAACTAGAAAGGGTGACCTTATTAAGTAGTAAGCCTCAGGGACTGAAAACATTCTAGGCCTAGGTTAGATTGTACGGAGGCTAGAAGCTTCCAGGACTAGGTCTAGGTTAGCAGAAGGGGGCAGTAAGACTCCTAGGCAGCAATTGAGCCAGGAGAATAAAAATTACTTTTACATCATTTAAATAGCAGAATGTGAATTTTAGAAACCTGAGAAGATACATTTTATATCTATCTTATATTTCATATTTCAAATGATAAGCTTTAGTGGAGGCTTTTATACTAGTTAGGAATTAATGTTTGTTGATATGTATTCTAAGTGTTCCATCTTTGCTTATACAGTTTATATTTTCTATACATTACAAAAATAGGAGCAACGCCTATTGGTTCCCTGAACATAACAGTTCCTACTATTTACGGAAGTGTGAAAGATGTGCGCACTGCAAGATTTGGCCCCAAACATTTTTTTCACCTTATTCCTAATGAGGCGACTGTCTGCAGCTTGCTTCTCTGCAATAGAAATGACACTGCCTGGGAGGAACTGAAGGTAGGTGACTTCCCAGGCCAACAGTGGAGATGAAGTAGTCATGAAGCAGGTGCCACAGGTTGAGGTCTGCGTTGTTTATTTTGCTTTCTCCCAGTTTTCCATAATGTCCACAGTAATATAAAAAAGCAAAGACAAAAGGGACAGAAAGATGGACCAGAGATTTAGCTGAAGGGTGGGGCATACGCTTGGTACGGGGCATACAAGGTCCCGTCCCAGCACCAAAAGAGGGAAGAGGAGGGGCAAAGGCTCGAGTAAGCTAACTTAACAGGCTGTATGGTAAACTTGGAACATATTGTGCCATAAAGTAGAATTCCTAATGATTAGCCATCACCCACTTTCTAGTAGTTTGTTTTCTGCAAATGTTATATACAGGAACTGACAACATAAGAAATTAATCATGAGTTTAAAGATTCATATTGCTTCAAGATTCATCCTTAGTAAATCAGAAATTTCCATGTGTTTTTTTTTTTATTATTGCTTGGTGCTATCACTTGTAAAACAATTTAGAACATACTTTATAGCATTTATACAACTTGTTTAAACTTTGATTTTGCTGAAAACAACAGCAAACCTTGTTAATGCAGCTTTTTGTTTTGTTGCTGTTTTTTTGTTGGTTTTTGTTTGTTTTGTTTTCCGAGACAGGCTTTCTCTATTAACCCTGACTATCCTGGATTCACTCTGTAGACCAGCTTGGCCTCGAACTCACAGAGATCCACCTGCCTCTCCTGAGTGCTAGGATTAAAAGTGGGTGCTACAGCATCTGGCCAAATGCAGATATTTTTAGGCCATATGTTTATAAGCAAAGTAGACAGGAAATAAAGTATTAATCCCATGGAAGTAGACTACTATCTCCCTTCATTCTCTAATCATTATTGAAAATATAAATTAGTCACATTCTAACTTTGATAAAATAGATTTTGTTCTTGGTAAATTAGAATCTGGACCTGTGCACAACTGAGCTATCTAAGTGGGTAAAGGCACTGAATGCCAGGCCTGATGACCAGAGTGCAACTCCCTGGTCACATGATGGAAGAAGAGAACTGACCCCCACAAATTGTCCTCTGCCCTTCACACTTGTACCATAGCTCATGTACACACTGAACTACACACTAAATAAATAAATAAATAAATAAATAAGTAAATAAATAAATAAACAAACTAACTAACTTGTTTAAGTTAGGAAACAATCTGGTCACTCACTACCAAGGTAGATGGGTTGGGTTCAATCCCTAGAACCCACAAAATGGACATTGTCCTATCACTTCCACTTATGTGGCCTGACATGTTCTCTCTCCCACCATATGCATGTACATGTACACACACACACACACACACACACACACACACACACACACAATTTAAAATTTAAAAAGCTGGCAATGAGTTCAAATCCAAGTTTCTTTGAGAGTATGGTTCGTGTACAAGCATGAGATCCTAATTTTAATTTGTTTCTTCCTTAGCTTGCATGTCAAACAGCAATGCATGTCTTGCAATTAACAATCAAGGAACCATGGGTTTTATTGGGAGGTGGCTGTACCGAAACACATTTGGCTGCATATATTAGACACAAGGTAAGTTAGACATCTTCCTTCCATTGTTGGAATTTTCAGCAGTTTTTGTTTTCTGAGACAATGGCCAAATCATAACACACTAGAACCTTTGATACTTAACTTTTCAAAAGTCAGATAATGTAGTTGAAATGAAATTACTACATTTCAGGAAAGTAATATTTATAAATACAAGGTACTAAATTGATTGCATTGATTACTATGAATCTAATCTAGCAAATGAACATGTTCTTTGAGCATTGTCTATATGTAAGGCATGTTGAAGCTGACGTTCAGTTATTGGGAGTTCTAAAATCCTGCCCTATCAGATGATCTAATACTCACAACAAAAGAGCTGAACTTCTAAAAATGTACAGTACTTTCTGGAACATTAAGAGAACCAACTTTATTCGCTAAAGAATCCCAAGGATCAGATTTCAAGCGTTTACTATTTACTTAGTGTATTGGTGTGTGCATGTGCACATGTGTGTGAATGTATGTTCAACATGCCATGGTACCTAAATGAGGAGGTCAGAGCACCACCTCCATGTGTACTCAAGTTATCGTCAGGCTGAAGGACAAGGCCTTTTACTCACTCATCCATCTCTCCAGACGATTGTCACAATTTTTAAATGGGAATCAGTGCCTGATACGTATGAATCCTACTAACTAGAACTTCTTGTTAGACTCCATCTACTGATAGTTGTTGGATGAGATTATACTGCATTATAGGTCTGCTAAATTATTTCATAAATCCTAGCCCACTTGGTTTGAAAATGAAAACAAAAAGATAAACATGTTCTCCACATATTCACAGTTGATAAGTTCCTGAGAGGCCCTGCAGAGTTTCCATTGGGTAAGTGGGCTGAGAGAAAGACAGTAAACATATTTCTTCAGGCATGATCCAATCAGCTTTCTCAGATCACTTCAAATGCATTGGAAGATAAAGCCAATTCCTAAAAAGTTATCAAAGTATACTTTCTGAAAAGCAAAATCCCAGGCAATCCAATGATATTTAGTGGATAATAATATAATCTATCAACAGGACTGAATGAGTAGAAAAAGTGTTTTTGGAGAAAAGAGGTATTTTCAGTAGGTTTTTGAAGAAGCCACATAGTATTGAAGGCATGGAGAAACCTAATATAGCTTATGTCATCTGTCTTTTACACTTGGTTTCAAAAGAAAAAGATGGATGCTGTTTACAAGTAGTAAGGATGTGGGTTCTTTAACTGTCATTGAGTTCTTAGCTTTCTTATTTGCCCACTCTTTTATTTTGAGGCCTTTCAATAGATCTAGGAAGATTGCTGAGGTAAAGTGTTTACTGGGCAAGCAGGAGGACCTCAGTCTTGTGCCCATGACAACATTCTAGCATTGGAAGAAAGAGGCAAAAGAATTCCTGATGCTCACTGGCCATCTAGCCAACATAATGAGTCAGGATCTTCTCTCTGAGGGAGAGGCTTTGTCTCAAAATATAAAGTGGGGAACAAGAGGCAAAGATGTCTGACCTTGACCTTTGACCTCCACACATGAGCTTGTTCTCTCTCGCCCCCCTCTTTTTCTGTCTCTCCTCTCTTTATTTCTTTTTCTCCTCTCTCCTCTCTTTCCCTCTCCCCCTCCCTTTCTCTCCACCCCCCCAATCCTTTTCTTCCTTTCCCCTTTCCTTCTTAAGATTAATTTGGAATGTTGAATCAAAAAGGCACAAGTACCTTTTTATTAAGAAGAATCTTCCTTTTTTTAAACATTGAGGTGAAAATTACACATACCACTAAATGAGGTCTTAATTGCAATTTTGCAATATAATTTTAAACAGATTTCAAACATTTAGCTGATGTAATAAGTACTTCATTAGCAATTTTTCCCTGTGTGCACGGTTTCTTTTTTTAAGTCCTATAATTCATGTGCTGTCCTTTATATATTTAAGGAGATGCCACCAGTCAGCTATTTAGAATAAGCAATGAGAGGGTTGATTGATTCATTCTGGTTACATGATTGGAAACACACATTTTGACTCTGGACAGTCAGCTTAAGGGTTACAGCCAGCAGGCTAACGCACACAAGCCCGCCAGCATTGCTGCCAAACCCTGAGTAAATGAAGGTCAGTAACTTGACGAACAAGGGTTTGATCAAGTATCCTATTTTTCGGAAGCATTTCTATATTAATCGCTGTGTGTTTTCACTGGTCTTCCTCCTCTTTAGGTCCATAGTGAGGCAGAAGACTCTGTCATGGGTGACGGGTGTCATCAGTCGGAGCTCCATGTTGCTGCTGAAGCATTCTGCCGTGCTCTGGAGTCCGTGGCTGGCTCCCTGGAGCATGATGGTGGTGACATTCTCATTGACATGAAGTATGGACACTTCTGGTCATGTCAAGCAGATTCTGCTTCTGTCGCCAACTGGCCAGCTGTGTTGTCACGATGTGGCTGTGGTCTGTACAACAGCCAGGAAGATCTCAGCTGGTCTCTCTTAAGAAGCGCTTGTCATCCCTTTGCACCACAGACCTCCCTTCCACGGGCGGCTGTGGGTCCGGGCAGCATCCTGACTGTGGACTCTTTCACTGCCAAGTTGAGTGGCCTACAGGTGGCTGTGGAGACTGCCAACCTGATTTTAGATCTTTCATATGTCATTGAAGATAAAAACTAATAGAGAATGTCAAACAAACTAGTTCAGGAGTCTTAGAAAAAAAAAATGCTTGATAAATTGTTCTTTCTCAAAGGCCTAGTCTCCATAGGAGGATAGATGACTTATAAAAGAATCCTCATATACTTAAGGAAGGTTATGTTTGATAAATAGAAATTTATAGACTAATAAAAATTGTTGATGCCTTGGTGTCATCACCATCACCCCACATTTGGTGTCCTCACCACACATTTCTGTTTGTAGGTTTACAAATACTAAAAATAGATAGTCTCCTACGAACAACTATGGGAAGTGCGTTGGTGCTGCTTCTCCCAGTGGCTCCAATAAGGGGTTGCCCTGGACCTCTCACACTGGCAGGATAGGAGTCTTCACTGTTCACCATAGCCACTGTCAGTTCCTACACGGTTAGCTGTTTGTAAAACTTGATCCCTTCCTTGACGTAGCATTGTTCCACTCATTTTAAATATTGCTTACATTTGTTGATATATTTCAATAAACTCATTTGTGTTCACTAAGGTTGTATATAAGCCTTACTAGTAAATACTGGAAATGTAGCTAAGCATAGATGACATGTTCTTGAAGTCTCAACTACTGAGGATGTTCAGGCAGGAGTGTTGCTCTAGCTGAGCTTGAGACCTGCCTGGACAACACAGGAAGATCCTTCTCAGAGAAAACGGAGGGAAGTATAAGACAACACTTCTGATACTTGACGAAAATTATTCAAATTCCAGTGGTAAAACATGGCATGAGACTTCTTGATGAAAATAATTTCAGAGAAGCTCATTCTGGCAGATATATATAAGAAGAAAAATAAACTAATAGAGAAGCAAGAGAGATGGCTCAGGAGTTAAGGTCACTGGCTGCTCCTTGAGAAGACCTGGATTTAAATTGTAGCACTCACATGGCAGCTCACTGCCCTCTGTAACTCCAGTTGCAAGGGAGCTGACATATTTTCTAGTCTCTACAGGCACCAGTCAGGCACATGGTACAGACATCCATACAGGCAAAACACTCATGTATATATATAATAATAAAAGAAGATTGAGATCTGAGAAGTATTTTAGGAGGTATAACAACAGACAGAGAAAGAACCCCTGATAGGTTAAGAGGGGGGGGGAGGGAGGGAGGTGGGGAGTGCAGAAGAGAATGAAGTCAGAAGTCAGCGACTGGCCTGGGACTTTAGCAGGGCTCAAGGACGTACAGTAGTAAAATTGCTGAACTGAGTGAGTCCAACAGGATTAATATCTTACTTATCAAAATAAGTTGGGGCAAGAAAAATGTGGAGAACTAAAGCAAATATGTTAAAAGGCTTCTTTAGTCAAAATACTTGTTTGATTTTATGGCTGTCTCACTCATACTGTGTTAGGAAATCTCTGTATGTTAGATATTTAAGACCAATACTACATTATAATGAAATACAGGAAGAATGTAGGAAAGGTACTTAGGTCATCCATTATTGGTTTTTCTACTATAGGTGTCTTTGCATTAGTTTGCATCACAGTTTGCATTAGTTAAAGTTAATGGCATTCCCAAGATAGAAGAGAAATATATTTCTCTACCAACCATCATATTTTATATTATACTACTGAATTATTCTTTAGATGACTTGTAGATAAAATAACATTCATTGACATCACATAAATCATGAAGGCTGTTGATGAAAAAATCCCAATCAAAAAAGGGCTTGTGAAGGCATCACTTTAATGTCTTCCTTTTTGGTACTATCTGGGGAATAGTCAAAGCAATTCAGTGGGCCCTACAGCTCTTCCAGCTAAGAAAGTGTTTTAATCTGAAGTAAAGGGCAATTGAATTTTTGTTGTCTTCTTTTTTATTATGTAGTTACATGTTTGTATTTGGCAATAGTTGTATCCCATAATCCTTCTCAGCTTTTGCTATTTAACCTACAAAACTCAAACTTGGATGCTGCTATCCCATTATCACCCTGTGTTTGGGATTGCAAATAAGTTAATTTGTTCCTTTATTAATAATTATTTCACAAAACGCTATGTAATCCTTGAAGACTACTCCTGTGTGTAGATCAAGCCTTTTGTTGAGAGATGGTAAGTAAGCACACTGGCATGCTGAGAACTAGGTAATAGTAGTATTTGGAATAGACTATGAATTGGAATTGATAATATATTAAGAATATTCACAGAGGAAATAGTGATAATGGCCATATTTTTAAGTGTTATATCATTTTGAAAAACACTAATTGAGCTCTTTGTCAAGTAATTTGGGGAAGGGGGAAGAAATACAATATTGGTTCATAGTCCTTTGCCTCAAGGTATTTTTATAGAAAATATAATTTTTATAGTTACTGTAAACATTATGCTTCTGTAATTATAGAAAAATTGGGAGCTATAAACCTGACACCACACGAAAGGAAACTAAAGCACAATCCTTGCTGTCATGCTTTGGGTAAGGTTGGCTCCTGAAATATCTCATCTATAGAGAATAAATTCCTAGCGCAGCAAGCTCAGAAGTGAGGCTCTGAGGAAGTGACTGGGTCATGAGAGTTCTACTCTCAGCAATGCATTACCTCCTGGGTGGATATAACATAGCATGGCATTGTATTTGCAGATGGTAGACAATAGATACGGCCTTGTTGGAGAAATTGGGTCACTGGAGGCATTCCCTGGAAAAGATGTAGCTTCTCCCCATGTCCCCAATTTTTCTCCCTGATTCCTATCTGGCATAAAATAATCTGCATTTCTTTACATGTTCCTGGATATGCCCAGCTTTGCTTCAGGCTCACAGCCATGGTCTCTGCACATCATCACCTGACCACTGAAACTGTCAGCCCAAGTAGGTCCTTCCTCCATGAGCCCAGCAGCGGCAGTGAACATCTGTAATCTAAGCACCTGGAGGCCTAGGTGGGCTAATGGTGAGCACTAGGGCAGGGGCCTGGGGTACATAGTGGCATCTTTTTGCAGAACAAAACATACTCCTTTTTAAGATTTTTTTTTAATCAGAATTTCATCACGGTATTAATGCTGTACTACTGTGCAGTAGCCTCTGCTTACATTTCATTAGTGTCTATTGATTGTTTTCCATGAAGCTATTAAAAATATGAAGTTTAATAATCTCAATAACCTCTTTTCACTTAATAAGTTCTAACAGTTCACATTCCAGCCTTTACATGATCATTAATACCTGAAAAAAATGCTCAATTCTAGAGACTGTGCCATAATGTGGTCTGTGAGCTTGGTGTTAGTAAGCCTTTAAGTTGTTTTCTGCTTTTGTTTTGCTATAAATAACAGCATAGTAAACACCACACCATATTATTTTCCCACATGTTTGTTTATTTCTTTGGGGTAAATAAATACAGTTAGAATTTCTAGGTCCACAGGTACTCAAAATGGGAAGGCTACGTATTTTTTCCACCCTCGTTTGTAAAAAGAACTTTTATTTGCCTGTTTCAATTGTTTTTTAGAAGGATTATTGCATTTTTCTGCTAACCTAGGCCTAGTCCTGGAAACTTCGTACAATCTAAGCTAAGCCTAGAATGTTTTCAGACTCTAAGACTTACTGTTTAATAAGCTCACCCTTTCTTGTTCTTACTGAGCTCTAGGATGGCTGGTTCAAGTTTCAGGTAAAGAAAAGCTTAGGTCCAGGCATGGTGGTACATGCCTTTAATCCCAGACACTGAAGGTAAAGTTAGTTTGTACAAGGAAACACTTATGTTTGAAAGTGATGTCTATTCAGTGGCAGAAAAAGTGACAAATCAAAGGAATTTTTTTTTTTTTTTTTTTTTTTTTTTGGTTTTGCTTTGGTTTGGTTTGGTTTGGGTTTGGTTTTTCGAGACAGGGTTTCTCTTGTGTAGCATTGGCTGTCCTGGACTGGACTCACTTTGTAGACCAAGCTGCCCTCAAACTCACAGCAATCCACCTTCCTCTGCCTCCAGGTGCTAGGATTAAAAGCGTGCGCCATCATACCCAGCAACAAATCAAAGATTTGACAGAATCTCTCACGAGAAGAGATAGGAGTGGGAAGCTACTTAAGGAGTAACAGAGAATGAAGAGAGGAGGTGGTTTCACCAGGAGGTAAGAGAGACAGGTTGTAGAGAGAGAACACAGGTGAAGAGCAAGAGAGCAAGGGAATGGAGAGCCAGAAGAGTAGAAAAGATTGTTGGAGTTAGTTTGTGGCCAACAGAAAAGCCAGATTGAATAAGTCAGCTGGGAGAGGAGTTTGAGCCAGGACAACTGAATTGAGGGGTGGAGAATGTCCCCATCCTGACTGAAACACCGGTCATTCATTCATTCATTCATTCATTCTCTCTCTCTCTCTTTCTCTCTCTCTCTCTCTCTCTCTCTCTCTCTCTCTCTCTCTCTCTCTCTCTCTCTCTCTCTCTCTCTCTCTCTCGTCATATAATATCCAGGCTTACCCCTTCTCGGCTTCATGCAATGGCCTCCATGCAATACCACCAACATTGTGTCTGGCCTCAGCAGCATTCCTCAGTCCATTTTCATGTATCCTTGACTCAAAAGCCAGAATCATGAGGCCAAAGCTGCCAAGTTCTGCTGCTTGCTATGGTTGGAACATGACCTCTTACTCAAATACATTTTGCCAGCTTTATGCTTTCTATTATTTCCTTCACTGCCTAAACTTAGCTGTCCCAGAACTAACTCTATAGACCAGAATGACCTTGATCTCAGAGACCCACCTACCTCTGCCTCCTGAGTGCTGGGATTAAATCATGCACCACCATGACCAGCCTAAACTTTCCTTTAATGCCATTTCACAAACTGAAAGCTTACCTGAGTGGGGTCTTTCCCTGAGCTCACCATTCCCTTTGTTGAATAAAGTTTATTTCATTTAACATCAGGTTTTTCTTTAAACTTTTCGTCTCTCTGAGTTCTGGACTTCACTACACGTCCTGGTGCTCTTTTCCTCCTCAGACTGTATTTTTTGTCTTTGTCCTTGCTCAGCCTTCTCCTTTCCATTATAGACTGGCATAAGCATGGCCACTAAGAACCAAGCAACAAAGTCAATACTGGAAATCTCTGCCAAAACTGTTGATTCATAACTCTTCAACTTAGCCTCGGACAAGAACAAAAAGCAGCCACATTCTTAAGAAAATATTAGAAGAACAGTCTCTAGGCCACATACTAATATTCGTTTGTTCTGACACCTCTTGAGCCTGGTGGACCCTACAGTTCAAGTCACCCTCAGCACCACTGTCTTGCCTATTTCTACTAGTATGTCCCCTTCACCCCACTTAAAGCACTCCACTGCTTTCCTAATCCAAAGTGCCAAAGTTCATATTCCTCCAAACAAAATCACAGTGAGGCCTATCACAGCAATGCCTCAGTCCCTAGTACCAACTTCACTGAAGATGACAGAGCTATGGGATACCTTTTGAGGGAAGCTGCTAACAGGAAGTGAAAACAGCCCAAGGGAAAGAAGTGTACTGTAGTTAACAAAGCTAAAAAGAGTTGGAGATCTGAAGAGCGCTTTGACAACAGATGTGGAGACATAGACTTTGGAGTTTGCCTGCCTGGTGTTCAGCATTGCTTTGATCCAGTATTTCCTCAATGTGTTCCTTTTCTTCTCTTTTGAAATGGTAATGTGCATCCTATGCCATTTGTATGTGGGAAGTATGTGATCTATTTTTTTCATTTTGATTTTACAGGGAGTTACAGTTAAGAGATTGCCTGGGACAGTTTACACCAGGTCTATAGCCAACAAAGTAATTCCACTAAAATCAGGAATAAGACAAGATTGCTCACTCTCTCCATATCTATTCAACATAGTACTTGAAGTTTTAGCTAAAGCAATAAGACAACTAAAGGGCATCAATAGGATACAAATCAGAAAGGAAGAAGTCAAAGTGCCGCTATTCACAGATGATATGATAGTATACATAAGTGACCCTAAAAATTCCACCAAAGAACTCCTATAACTGATAAGTACTTTGGGCAAAGTAGCTGGATACAAAATTAACTTTAAAAAATCAGTAGTCTCCTATATACAAATAACAAACAGACTGAGAAAGAAATCAGGGAAACAGCATCCTTCACAATAGCATCAAACAATATAACATATATTGGACTTAACCAAGCAAGTGAAAGATCTATATAACAGCAACTTCAAATCTTTGATGAAAGAAATTGAAAAATACATCAGAAGATGGAAAGATCTCCCATGTTCATGGATTGGTAGCATTAATATAGTAAAAATAGCCATTCTACCAAAAGCAATCTATAAATTCAATACAATCTTCATCATAGTGCCAGCACAATTCTTTATAGACCTCGAAAGGATCATTTTTCTACACCATATGGAAACACAGAAAAACCCAAGATATCTAAAACAATACTTAACAGTAAAAGAACTACTGGAAGTATGGCCATACTGACTTCAAGATCTACTACAGAGTTATAGTATTCAAAACAGCATGGTATTGACATAAAAATAGACTTCTTGATCAGTGGGGTCTAATTGAAGACCCAGACACAAATTCATATGCCTATGGAAAACTGATTTTTGATAAATAAGCCAAAACATACACACTGAAAAAAGGAAAACAGCTTCAACAAATGGTGCTTGTTAAACTGAATGTCTGCATATAGAAAAATGCAAATATTTATCAGCCAATACAAAACTCAAGTCCAAGTGGATCAAAGACATCAACATAAAATGAGACACACTGAGCCTGTCATAAGAGAAAATGAGGACTAACCTTGAACTCATTCTTAAGAGTAGAGGACTTTCTGAACAGAATACCATTAATGCAGGTACTAAGATCAGCAATAATGAGTGAGACCCCATGAAACTGGAAAGCTTTTGTAAGGCAAAGGACACTGCCAATCAGACAAAGTGGCAGCCTACAGAATGGGAAAGTATTTTCACCAACTCCACATCTGATAGAGGACTAATATCTAAAATAAATAAAGAACTTAAGAAACTGGATATCAAAAAAAAAAAAAAAACAACAACAACAACAAATAATCCAATTTAAGATGAGGTGTAGATCTAAACAGAGAATTCTCAGTAGAGGAATCTCAAATGGCAAAGAAACACTTAAAGAGATGTTCAACATCTTTAGCCATTAGAAAAATGAAAATCAATTTTACTTTGAGATTTCATCTAACACCTGCCTGTAAAGATCAATGACAGCTCCTGTTGACAAAGATGTGGAGCAAAAGGAATACTCCCCCATTGCTGCTGAGAGTGCAAACTTGTACGGTCATTATGGGAATCAATATGGCAGTTCCTCAGAAAACTGGGACTCAATCTACCTCATAACCCAGCTGTATCACTCTTGGGCATATACCCAAAGGATACTCTATCCTACCACAAGAACACTTCTTCAACTATGTTCATTGCTGATTTATTCATAATATCCAGAAACTGGAAACAACCCAGATGTCCCTCAACAGAATAATGCATTAAAAATGTGGTACATTTATACAATGGAGTATTACTCAGTTGTTTATAAAAAATGATATCATGAAATCTGCAGATAAATGGATTCAACCAGAAAAAAATCATCCAGAGTGATATAACCCATACCCAGAAATACAAATATGGTATGTATTCATTTTCATGTGGATATTATCATTAAGTGAATGATATCCAAGCTAAAATCCACAGACCCAGAGAGGTGGGATAAAAAGGAGGGCTCTGTGGGGACATATGGCTCTCCCTGGGAAGAGGAAATAGAATAGACTTGCAGGTGGACTCAGGGCTGGTAAGGATTAGAGTGGGAGAGATCAGTTTTAGGGGTTGGAGGGAAAGAGTACAAGGAGAGATGGCTTGAATTGGGAGGCATTAGGGGGGCATAAACTTAGTTCAGTGGAAACTTCCTAGAATCTATGACAGTGACCCTACTGAGGAAATTAGATTGCCATGAGTCTCAGAAGAGACTTTGGGCTTTTACAAGGTTTTACAAAGTTGGACTGAATGTATTTTTGCACTGTGATATGACTGTAACCCTGTGGGCCCAGGGAGTGGAATGTGATGGGTTGAATAGGTGTGATCCCCATAAGCTCCTGGATTTGAATGTTTGGTCGCCAGGAAGTGGGACAATTAGGAGCTGGGGCTTTGTGGGAGGAAGTATGTCACTTTCAAATGCTCAGCCCAGGCCTTGTGTGTGTCTCTCTCTCCCTGCTGCCTGCTGATCCAGATGGAAACCTCTTAACTTCATGGCTGCCTGCATGAGCCATGCTTCCCACCATGACAATAACAGACTAAAGCTCTGAATCTGTAAGCCAGCCCCAAATAAATGTTTTGTGTGTGTTTTTTTTTTTTTTCTTTATAGGAGTTGCCATGGTCATGGTGTTTCTTCACAGCAATAGAAATTCTAACTAAGACAGCCTCCTTTGCTGGCCTGGTGCACATATCTCCAAATTCTGTACATGTGGCTCTTAATGGTTAACAGCTAATCAGTCACCTCTCAAGAGAATAGTTTTAGGCAAACATAGTGGCACACATGCTTTTATATGCCAGCACTTGGAAGGCAGAAGGAGGTGGGTCTCTGTGAGTTCTAGACCAGCCTGATCTATGTAGTGAGTTTCAGGACAGCCCGAGCTACATAGTGACACCCTATGTGGATAGAGACAGAGGCAGAAAATGACAGAGAGACAGAAAATGACAGCAATAACAAATAACTGATAACACACAGGCAGCCACACCAGAGAGTGTGCCAAGGTGTGTGTGTGTGTGTGTGTGTGTGTGTGTGTGTCCAATGTATACATTTTCTTACTTGTGTTTTTTATGGTGTTAGTTACTTTTCTGTTGCTGTGATAAAACACCATGGCCAAGGAAATGTATAGAAGGAAGGGTCTATTTGTGCTGTGGTTCCAGAGGGATAGGGATATGATGGGAAAGCATGACAGTAAGCAGCAGGCCTAGGTGCTGGAGCAGGAAGCTGAGAGTTCACACCCTCAACCAAAAGTGCAAAGCAGAGAGAGAAGACTGGGTGAGAGAAGAGTAGGATGAGGCTTCTACCTCTCAAAGCCAGCCCCTGGTGGTGTATTTCCTCCAGCAAGGCCATAATTGCTAAACCTCCCCAAATTACCATCAAACACAGAAGCCAGTTGTGAGGGCAATTTCTCCTTCAGACCACCACAGATTCCAGTGAGTGAAGTGTCTGGGGAAGGCTTTGGGGCCAGGGAGGAAGGAGGGATTCACTGTACTCCTTAATAAAAATTGCCTGGTTGTTAAATGAAAAGACAAAAAGCCATTGTATTGGACTAAGCTCCTGTACTGGGTCCCAACAGAGCAGGCTTAAAAAAAAAATCAAAATTAGGTCCCACACAGGAAAGTTTAACAGGCTCAAAACTAAGGGTGTGTTTATCTGACTGTACTAAAAAGTAGGGACTTCAGCCTGTTCCCCTTGAGTCTCCCAAAAGGGGCACAGCTGTAGCGATGGCTTAAGCTTTCATCCTCGGATCAAACCTCCCATCACCAGACAACATTGCAGCAGCAAAACACTTTCCTTGAATTCTCGGGATCAAGCCTATTCCAGTTCTTGAGAACAGATCATAGTTAGAGAAGTGAAGGCAGGCTTTCCATGATCCTAAGGGGACAAGAGAGCATCAGGGAGCTTTTGGTTAAAAGCTTTGTGGTCCACTGAGTTTAACCACAGCTGTCTGTAACTGTGGGTGGCCAATTATCTAGTGAATCCTGGTGGGTTCGTGCACACACATCTGAAAGTAACGGCTCCCCTCAGCCGGCGTCCTTCAATACCTACTAGTTCATCAGGAAGGGGTGGGGGCTACATAAGCTCTTGTCTTATCTATGACTGTCTGTTGACAAATCTAGTCTTGTGTGGGCCTGGGACAAGCAATCAAAGCTGCTGTGAGTTCATGCTTGCTGTGTTGTGCCCAGAACATTTCACTGTTTTTCTCCCTACTTTTCCGGTCTTACATTCTTTTCATTTTTAAAAATGTGTGCCTGTATGTCTCTGTGTGGATATGTGATTATGAGTGCAGTAAGTGTCCAAGGCATCCACTACAGGCGGTTATAAGCTGCCTAGTGTGGGTACTGAGGATCGAACTTGGATACTCTGCAAGAGTTCCTGATCTGAACTGCTAAGCCATCTCTCCAGCCCATTACGTCTTACGTTCTATCTGTTCCTATGTGATAGTCCTAAAACCTTAGAAGAGATGGTATAACTATATAATTTAGGGTTAGGCACATAGCCATCCTTTTTTTTCCCCGTCAACATATTGATTAGCCATGAGTCACTGCATTCACTGTCACTCATTATAAAGAGAAGCTTTGGTAAATAATAGCATTTGTCTATGAGTATAATTGTAGATGTTTAAGTACTGGAGAGATGGATAAGGGCAGTGGCTGTTATTCCAAAGGACTTCAATTCACAGCACTCTCATGCTTCACAACTGTATGTAACTCCGGTCCTGGGAGATCTGATGCCTTCTTATGACCTCAGAGGATACTGTATACATGTGCCATATAGGCAAGTACATGAGGCATACAGGCAAAATACCCATATACATAAAAAAATTAAGTTAAGCTTAATTGTAAAACTAAACTATGTGGTCCTCAACCCCATCAGAGACTTGAGAAGGAATAAAACTAAGTATTTGAGTAGACAGGAAGTGCAGGTAATCAGCTTCCACAGTGAGAAAATGACAGGGACACTTTGATGCCTGAACAGTCAACCAAATCTCTCTCTAAGACAGATTTCTATAAGGCCAAATCTCTCTTGGCCATGGTGTTTTATCACAGCAACAGAAAAATAACTAACACTGAGTCTAACACCATAACAAACGCAAGTAAGAAAATGTATACATTGGACACACACACACACACACACACACACACACACACACACACACACATTTTGGAGATAAAAATCTCCTTGGCACACTCTCTTGTGTGGCTACATGTGTGTTAAAAGTTATTTGTCACTGCTGTCATTTTCTGTCTTGGAGCATCATCTTCAGCCTTCTGGCCCAATATATCTGACAGACATATTTGTGAGGCAGGAACCAGTGAGGACTTGCTTATCCTGTCTTGGCAGAGTTTGGCCGTCGACTCTGTCTGCATCCAATCTTGCCCATTTTTAGGCAGAATTCTGTCTGTGGCAGAAATGAGGACATTTTGCCCAGTGGCTGATTTGCCACATTTGAAGCCATCTCCTTAAGAGGGTTCATTGATACTCATCATCTTCTTTGAAGTAAGCTGGGTGTTTCCAGGAGTTAACCTGTCTTGTTGTCAAAGAATCTTTAAACTAATAAAAATATCTTTAAATGCCATATTCTGTAGAACTCTGAGGTTTTGGAAGACCTTCTCTATTTTACCTTCTCTATTTATAGAATCATATTTATCTGTTAAACCTAAGATGTATGTAAATATGAAATATGATAGATATTGATTTACATTCAGAATTTTAGATGCACCAAGATAAGAAAGATGTTCTCTTCAAGGTTGCCAAATACAAATAGCCAAAACACTGTGAATATGGCATTTATATAATTCCTGATTGTTTCGTGGTTCTTCTTGCTGTGGGTAGTTAATTGTATATATGTGTAATAATATAAATGTATAAATAAACAAACAAACAAATAAATAAAAGTTTTTAAAAAGTAGCTGTTTGTGAGGCAGTTTGAAGCCATGTCAATCGGGGTAAACAACAGTGGGAAGCTCTCTCCTCTGATGATCTCTCTAGTCATGAGTTTCTGATTGGCCTTAGAGTAGCAGGTATGGAATCCATCCTGTGGAGCAGCCCTCAAAGCCAGAGCTTCTCCCATTACAGTCATGCCAGCATTACACAAGTTGGCACATTTTTCTGGTAGTTGGTATAGTTCATGGGGTTCACAGTTGGATAAAACTACTGGTACCTTTTCTCCCTCAGCAGTCTGCATGGTACCTTCTAGCACTATGAAAACTAGACCACATGGAGGAAGCTTCCATTATACTTTTGCTGCAAAATATATACTTGAAGATCTGTAATTAAGAGGTTCTTTTTTAAAAACATAATTTCTAATCCTCAGCACATATTAGAATCATTAGATATCTTTAAGAATTCACATACAAGGGAATTTCAGAAAACTCAACTCTCTAAAGATAAAACATAGCTATCACTCCAATGTGCAAGTAACATAGAAAATGATTCCTGGAATTTGATGTAATTACTATATCTTCTCCATGACCCGTGCTTTGTTTACCTAAGCATGAAGCTCATAGTCTTTAAAGTTCATGGAAATTAATCCATCAGTTGTTTTGGAAAGCCACATTGCATCCCCTTCTCCTGTCTTGCTGTGTAGCCAGGCTGCTCTTGAACTTGCTGGGCTTACAGACATAACACATTTTTTTTAATTGCTGTATACAGGGAACTTTAAGTGGTAAGCATTCAGGCTTCATTTGGACCATTATTCTAAAAATTTCAATCATTTGAGAAAAGCGTATCAAATGTACTCTCGAAAACAGTTTCTTTCTTTATTTCCATTTGGGAAAGATTTTTTAGAATTATGCTTAACTATGTGTATGTGTGTTTGTGTGTGGGTATAACTCGTGCACTTGCGTGCCGGTGCCGGTGCCGGTGGAGATCAGAAATGTTGGATGTCCCTGGTGCTAGACTTATAGATATTGTGAGCTGCTCAACGTGAATGCTGGGAATCAAACTGCAAAAGCAAGAGGTATTCTTAGATGTCTGCTGAGCCATCTCTCCTGATCCTGGAACTTGCTTCTTATCACAGTTTCCAATACATCAGTACTGGTGTACCAGAAGTTTGCCATGAGGAGCTGAGAAAATTATTTCAGTGCTACAAAAGCCTTGGGTTTGATCAGCACTGAACAGTCATTTGCCATGGTACATATCTTTTATCTTTTCCATTCCTCTAAATCCAGTGAGACTCTACCCTGCTTCTGATGAGAACAGGAGTTAAAATCTGACCTGGCATGGGCCAGTGGCCAACCATACCCCTTTGCCAACTCCTTTTCACCAACCAGCCAGAGACCTGGGCCTCCATATCCAGAAGTACTGCTTCCACCACTGTAACCAGCACACAGGCCTGGGAAGGTGGGCCCCAGAGGTGCTATGGGGGTGGGGAATGCCAGGGGTCCTGTAGGCAGTAGGGAGGCCTGAAGCCCCCTGGGAGGGTAGGGAGATCTGAGAAGGTTCAAGGTCATGTAGGAGGTGAGAGGGGCCATGGGGGACACAGGACTCATTGGAGAGTACACCTATTCCACCTCTGGGTAGTAGCTGTGAGGCCTGTGTAACTCCATTTCTGAAAAGGAAACTCCATTTTTAAGGGAAAGTGGCCTGGGCATGAACTCCAGTTTCAGAAAGCCCACAAGAATGGGCCTCAATAAACTCACCTCAGATAATGTTTAACCATCACCCCTAGCAGTGGACAGCCAGTCAGGGGCAGCCACCTTGGAATTCCCCTTCCCTTCGGGGTAATTCTGGTTTTGTTTGAGTGGTGGACCCCAGCATGCTGGAATAAAGGCTCTTTGCTTTTGCATACAACTTTGACTCCTGGTGGTTTAGGGGATCCTCGTGATCTGGGCATAACATTAGCCCCATTTGGCTAGATCATGGACCTCCATCTTCAGCATCCCCTGGGCCTGGCCTTCTGGGCCTGTGGCCCAGAATGGGGAAGATGTGCGTGGTCTGGACTGTGCCTCACCTCTTTTCTCCACACCCTAATGTGTCCCATTAATTAACAACTTATTTGATCTATTACTGTGATGACCCATGGGCTACTGTGGTAAGTGCCATGGCCTCTTTCTTGGGCGTGGAGTGGGGGTATTGTGAACATAGCTGTGTTGAGAGTATTGTGAAGGCAGCCATGTTGGACATATTGTGAATGATATACCTATATTGGGTGTACTATGAAAGCTGCTGTATTAGGTGAAGCCACTGGTCGATCCATGGCTTGATGGTCGCCATGTTGGATGACAACTAGTTTGGCCTTTTGAGTGTATAACTGTCAGCCACTCTGTCAGCCACATCTTCTTTGTTCCATTGTATCCTGGTATCACTTTTTGGGGCTGGAGGGGCAGACTTCTTGGTACAACAGATGCCAAGTTGGCCACCAGGTCACATGGTGTCTTTTTTGATACACTGGATGCATGGACATGGATGGATACCATATTGTCAAGGTGAGTTCTCAGCGAGCTGTTTTTTTGGTTGTTTTTGTTTTTGTTTTTGTTTTTGTTTTTTACCACAATGGTCACTACAGGCCTGTTATCACCATCTGCTTGGTGGCTGTTGTGTGAGGGGTAGATGTGAGCAGATCCTGTGACTTTTCTCTGAAGCCCATCCCCACCCTGGCCACAAGAAAGGCCTGGTGTACATGTGGTGAATTCATACTGAGATCAAATTCTTATCTGACTTGGGATACCGCCTGTGTTTGACCATTAAAAAGGCACCATTTCTGTCTTAAAAAACACAAAATAAAAACAAAATCCCCCAAAAAACCAAACAAACAAACAAAAAAAACGGCCTAGTCTTGCAGGGACCCCAAAGCAGTAGTTCCAACAGTGTCCTTTCTGGTGGCAGCAATGCCAGGAAAGAGCTCTGTTATCTGTTCCTTTGTAATCTTTGAAATAAGGTCACCATGACCAGTGATTGTCATTGAGAGAGACCCCTAGACAACTTTGAGCCAACTGGATGGATTATAGCTCACCCCAGCTACTGCTGTAAGTCATTTAAAAGATCCCCCATACTAAAGCTTGATGGAACCCTATTTTCTGAGAACCCCCTTCTATCCTGGAGCTTTTCTAGCCTCTTCCTCCTCCCCCCTTAAGCTCCTACCTACTAACTTATAATAAACTTTCTTCTAAAAATCACTACTGTAGTCCATGCATTTTATTCTTCAAATTCAAGGGATGAGACCCAAAAGCCACTGGATTTGGTGGATTTAACGACTGACAAGTTTTCTAGACTCCAAATTCCCTGAGAAAAATTTTTTTGTCTCAAAAACACTCTAATATTCCTATATCATTTCCTCCCTAATATGTTCAGTTGCATTGCTATCCATCTCCTTATCTATATCGTGATGTTTAAAGGGAAGAGATCTGTAGGCAGCTAGAAATTGATTACTGGGTTTGAACTTTAAATAGTACTTCTTATCTCTAGGTCAGTCTCTTGAAAGAAAACATCCATGTTTAACTTCCATGACGGCTACCAGGGGGAGGAGGTGGAGGAGGTTTCATATGGAGCAGACTGAGATCTTGGCTCACAGTATTAATGCTCTTGTCATCACCAGAGAGAATTCAGAGAAGCAAAGTAAGAAACTGCGGTGAATTTGTTAGAGGGCAAAGTGCACACTCACGGGTGAGTACAGGCTCCTCCAGACTGAGCTGAGATTTTAGATACTTGTTTTCTCAGCAAACTCTAATGGGAGGAAGGATTGTTCAGGAGTTATGGGAGGGGGCAGGGTGAAGGAGAAGGTGTCGGGATTTCAAGAGTTGGAGTAGGATTTGTCCCATGCTTCTGCCTTTAGATAAGATTTTTAGAAGTGACCTGACATCACATGAGTGAGGGAAACAGGCCATTTGCCAAGTCTAATGATATAAACAGAGATGACATCATAGTGCAGCAAGGGTCAGTTAGATGTCACTTGCATTGGCCATCTTGGTCCCAGCTGGTTCTGAGTGTCCCTATGGCTTTATTGTTTAAATTGTGCCATGCTGTCCTGCCGCAACACGACTCTGCCATCCCATTAGTGCCTAAAACACCAGCTTTGCCCTTTCCCATCTGGTTCTCTGGTATGCCTCACTATGCCATCAGAATATTGTTTAAATTTAACCCAGATTCCCCCAGCAGCCAAACAAATTCATTCGTATTCTTGAAGAAGAATTGTTGATTACAGCGCCATGGTTCCAGGTGTGCTTTGGAAGTGAAAATTTTGGATTGCTGCTAGGTAACGCAGCACACGCAGGGCATAGTCCATGGGGATCTGAAACTGCATCCTATAGCAAACATATTTAAATCATCTCCACAGTGAGACACAAAAGAACTCTCAGTAAGTGAGACAAATGAACACTGTAAACTGTCTGATAGCCTTGGCATTACATTTAAGAGAAACTTTTCATTTCCGGTGCTCTCTCTGTTTGGGCAGCATGGATAGGAGATTGGGAAATCAAACAAGGAGGTAAGAATTTCTGTTAGCAAAAGAGAATGCTCATGGAGTGGGAGAAGCTAAATGGAACCAAATGAACAACAGCAGTGAGGCCATGCTGGAAAGGCTCATTTAATAGGTTTCTTCCCACAAGCAAGCAGGATTTCCATGCAGATTGCCTGCCCCCTTGGGGTTGGGCTCAGAGCCCCAGCTGGGACATTTTGCAAGAAGAAAACCACTGATTTGGGTGGTTGAGGTTGGGGGAGAGGTGGGACCTGGGAGCTAATAAGGAACTCTGGGAGCATCTAGAAATGGCATCTTGTGTGTGAGCTAATTATTTTCATGGCTGATTCATCCCCCACAAGTAGTTCACAGCTGGCTCCTTTTTATTTTTTCTTCCCATTATAGTAATGCATCTGCACGGATGAATTAGTGATAGGTGGTGCAGGAGGCTTTGGCCAAGCCTCAGATAGACCTATTGTTCTCCTAGGCTGTTAGCAAATCCCCTGACACCTCCTGAGCTCTTTTCATTCTGTCTCCTGCAACATGGGTTCTTCTGAGCCCTGACAGCTTTTCTTTGAAGAGAAAGGAAGGGATCTCTTGAGTCTCCTGATTATTTAACTGGCCATTTGCTCAAGGATCACTACAGCTTTGTAAACAGAAGATGGGAGCCAGGCAGTAGTTCTCTTATAGGAAACACATGCAGCTTTTCTCCTCGGCCTCTTTCCTGAGAAGGTTTCTTGTGGAATTAGCTTTTATGCACGGAATGGAAGCCGTGATGGGATAGGTCAAAGCCAGCTTAACTATTCACAAGCAAGTCTCTTCTTCTGACATTTAGCTGAATAAAAACATAAAGCCCTTGAGAAATTTAGTCACACTTAAAAATTGCATGGCTATAATTTTCTTTTGAAAGGGTTTCTCTGTGTATCCTTGGCTGTCCTGGACTTACTTTGTAGCCCAGGTGACCTGTCTGCCTCTGCCTCTGCCTCTGCCTCTGCCTTTCCAAGTGTTCCAAGCAGGCCACAAATTTTAAGAGGGGGACAGGTGAGATGGCTGACTGGATTAAAGTGCTTCCCGCCTGAGCCTGATGACCTGACTTGGATTTGCAGAATCTGGGATAGAAGGAGAAAACAACCCACAGATGGATTTCTTCAGCTCTCCACATGTTGTGTGTCTTGTGTGTACATTAAGACATTCTCTCTCTCTCTCTCTCTCTCTCTCTCTCTCTCTCTCTCTCTCTCTCTCTCTCTTTCACACACACACACACACACACACACACACACACACACTGTGTACAATACACAGAATAAGGTAGAATAAAATTTAAGTTAAAATAATGAAAATGACAGAGATTCATTATTATGAAAATGTAGGTAAAATTTTCCTATATATGTCATATAGACACAGAAGTATATGCACGGTAAGAGAACCAATGAATGACGTTGACGTAGTAAGAAACACATATGTCACCATTGCCTGAAGTTCACAATTTGGCTTCTAAAGCTTTTGTCATTTCTTACTGAAGGAGGAGTAGGGGGTGGTAGTGACAGGGGGAGGCTGAAAAGAGACTGTTTTGTTACAGGAGCTGGTTTTATTGCCAGGTTCCTAACGCAAGAATTTCTCGGCCCTTTGAAATCTTTGGAATAAGCAAGAGTTTCTTCCTGCCAGCTAAAGAGATGACTGATGGCTGGAAGCTTCTGGATGGTTTGTGGGAGGGGATGGTTGCCAAAGGAACCAATCATGTGACTAGGAACAACTTTCAGCTGCACTTGGAGGCCTCCATGGAGATGGAGAAGTTAATCTCTAGTTCCTAATAACTTAGTCAATCTTTCTAACATGATGGAAACTTCATAAAAAAACAAAATAGGGGAGTTCAGAGTTTCTGGCTTGGGGGATACATAGAGGTGCTGGGAGGTGGTATACCCAGAAGGGCATGGAAACTCCACATTCTTCCTATACCTTGTTCTGTGTGCCTCTTCGCCCATCTGCTTCTACCTATCCTTAGTATTATCCTTCGTAATAAATGGAAAAAGCATATGCTTGCTGAGCCATGTGCAGCATTTTAAGCAAATTAGAAAGCCCGAGGAAGGGATCTTGGGACCCTCTCACTAACAGCCAGGTGTTCAGAAGCACAGGGAGTCAACCAGGACCTAAGTGAGGGGTGGTCTTGATGGGCTTTATATCTGATCCTGTGGGGTCTGGGCTGACTCTGGGTAGAGCCACAATTGGATATTCAGTTGGTGTTTGTAAAGACATGGGAAATTGCTGAGTATGTGAAACCTGGTAATTTACTGTCAGACATACAGTGAAAATCTAGAAAGGCAAGCCATGTGATGCCCTGCACTGGAATCCTAGCATAGGAGGCCAAGGCAGGAGAAAAAAAACGGTTTGAGGCAGTTGGACTATGCAGCAACTTTGCAGAGAGAGTAAGAGGAAAGTTTGCCTTTCTTTCTTTCTTTCTTTTCTTTCTTTCTTTCTTTTTTTTGCTTTTTAAAAAATATTTATTTATTCATTTATTTATTTATCTATTATGCATACAGAGCTCTGTCTGCATGTACACCTGCAGGCCAAAAGAAGGCATCAGATCACATTATAGATAGTTGTGAGCCACCATGTGGTTGCTGGGAATTAAACTCAGGACCTCTGGAGGAGCAGTCAGTATGCTTAAACTCTGAGCCATCTCTCCAGCCCAGCTTTTTGTTTTTATTTTTCTATTCTTATGACTTATCACAAAGGTAACATATCCTGTAAGCCGAGATGAAAACCAAGAAACTCGGCAACCCCTTAGAAGCCTTGGTCACCATCTAAAATGAAGACCATAGGTAAACTGTATTTATTTTTAGTTTCACTCTTTGGTTGTGCTTCTTTCTCTAACGTTATATTTGTGAGATCGTTCTACAGTTGTCTAAGTTGAAATTCAACTATTTTTATTTCTTTACTCTGCTGGATGAAATGTCACTTAAACATCATGCACTGTATCAAAGGAAAAAAATGCAACCATTTTATTTAAGGATCTTAACTGGTCCTCCTTTCAATTCCAGAACCAGAAAACGTTTTACTTCATTAAATATAATGAGTGTTCCAATGGGCCAAGCAGAAGAGGATTTGTTACCAACAACCTAAATAAGCTCTCCAGCTTCACATTAAAAATGAGTAATTTTTGAGGCTGCACAGCTGACACATGCATTGTTAATCCCTGTTTGCTCTGCTAGTGAAAACTCTTTGCTGTGTGGGCTATAATTACAGTTGCCTAGATTAGTTTTCTATGGCCTGGAGGATGGTTTGCTTGAAGAAAACTTCCTATTGACTTTGCCTATAGGTGTCTAATAGGCTGACAGGAATAAGATGAAAAGCCTTTACCTTGTCTTTATGCTGTTTTTTGCTTCTGAGCTGGCTAGGTTTATGTTTTGTTTGTTTGTTGTTTTTGGTTTTTTTCAACTTGATATAAGGTATAGCCATCTGAGAGGTATAGTCAATTAAGAAAATGACTCCATACCATAAGCCATAACATTGCCCTACGAGTAAGCCTGTGGAGCATTTTATTGATTAACAATTAATTATTGTTATGGGAAAGCCCAGACCATTGTGAGAGGTGCTACCCCTAGGCAGGTGGTCCTGGATGGTGTAAGAAAGCAGGCTGAGCAAGCCATGGAGAGTAAGCCAGGAGGCAGGTTAATGTTCCAGGTCCTGTATCCAGGTTCCTGACCTGCCTTGAGTTCCTACCCTCAATGATGGGTTGTGTTCATGAAGTGTAAGCCAAATACACACCTTTTCCTCCTCAAGTCACTTTTGGTCATGACGTTTTATTGCAGCAATAGAAACCCAAAAAAGGATAGCACTCTCTTTTGCTATCCTAACCTTTTGCCTAAAGACACATCACACACTGTGATCAGATGAAAAGGAACAAAGCCAGGGACCTGTGAGATTTGCTTAGCAGCAAAGGCACTTGCTGCCAAGACTGATTTCCTGGATCCCATGGCATGTGTAAGGTAAGAACCAAGTCCTGCACATTATCCTCTGATTTCTGTAAATGTGTGATGGCAAAAAATAAACAAAGGGAGCCTAGTGTTGTAGAGATATCTTCATTAGGTGGAGTTATAGGTTCTAGGTAACTTTATCAAAGAATTGAGAAAACATGAGCAAATAGCTGATAGGGAAAAGGGTTTATCTAGAAGAGAAAGAAACAGGAAGAACTGTACATACTGTGAAGGAGAATGCTTGGGCAAGATGCCTCCAAAGCTCCTATTTTTTTGGAGATTCTTTCATATGAGTTTAGACAGAGGGAGATGCTGACTTTCAGGGACTGAAAACTGGGTGTATCTTTGCCTTGATTAGCATTTGGGTCATTGTTACAACTCAGGAAAATCTGCGTGTATGCAGGACATTCATCCCATAATTTTAAGTGTATATATGCCCCATTATATCCAACAGGTTGTTTCAAGGGCAGGCTTGCCCTCCCTCCCTTTGTGCCAAATGCTGGCTTAAGTTGGACTTCTTACAAGCAAGTAGTTTTTCAAAAACTATTCTGGTAGGAAAGAGATGCCCATGCCAGGAGGCCTAGCAGGGGCTGAGCTGATCAGGCAGCTGATCTGGTTGATCCAGTTGAGTCCTCCAGATCTATGGGTATCGCTGTGGAATTAACCTGAAGCTTTTTGGCAATTCCACTTGGAATTGTTGAATCCTGGAAGAAACAAACTGTATGTGCTTATTCGGATGAGGGAAGTTGAAGTCAAGAAAAACTGAGAACTGAACAGGTACCAACAGAGAAAAAAGTACCAAGATCCATGTTTTTCAACACAGAGGCCAGAAGGTGTTACACGAGGGTTTTTTTTTTCTTTTTTTTCCTATCAGTTCCCTAAATGATATTTTGGACATTTTCTTGGACTTTCTCCCATTTCAATATAAAACCAGTCTTCTTCTTTAAAATATATGCATGCTCCCCCTTGCCATGTAATAGTTGTCTAAGGCCCTTCTGATTTGAGGGAACATTCCCTCAACAGAATTGATTTGGTCAGTTCAATTGAAATGACTTACTTGATCTTGGAGTTACCTATGCCCAGAGCATTCACAATCCCTTGGGGAACCTGAGAAGTAAAAGAAGGATGATTATTCCCCACATCAGGCAATAGTTTGTATGAAGACTACTTTACTTCAGCTCTGAAAAAGTGGGAAAGGCTTCAGTGTATCCCGCAGAGG
Organism: Acomys minous; assembly: GCF_964271855.1. Classification (NCBI taxonomy): domain Eukaryota; kingdom Metazoa; phylum Chordata; class Mammalia; order Rodentia; family Muridae; genus Acomys; species Acomys minous. Next base: position 12,449,272 of record NC_140485.1, read on the forward strand.
TGTGCACAAACACTGAAAATTGCTTGCATCGTTGGCAAGGAAGCATACAGGTAAAAGTTATCTGCAGGTCATGCCCTGGGTAAATACCCTTCTCTGAATGGATTAGTGAGGGATTGTATTCTTGGCTCCAGTTGTTAACCTTGAAAACGACATGCCTGACACGCCTGTTTGGTGCTTGTAAAAAGACAAGAAGCCATAGTCACAGTGACGCTATGAGCCATGTGGGGTATGGATTGCTTTCCTTTATGCTGATTTTAGTAAACCTAGCTTTCCTCCTTAGCCACCACTCTCCTCCCTTCACACCAAGTTCTTCTTGTGGCATGTCCCTTGGTCTTCTACTCCCTCACCGGAAGGGAACAGGGACAATGTTAAAGGGAGTCTCAACGCTGCTAGGGACAGAATCCTCTCCCTCTCTCTCTCTCTCTCTCTCTCTCTCTCTCTCTCTCTCTCTCTCTCTCTGTGTGTGTGTGTGTGTGTGTGTGTGTGTGCGCGTATGTGTCTATGTGTGTTATACATACTATACTTTATACACACACATGCACACACACACACACACACACACACACACACACACACACACCCCACCATACACATACATGAGATGGTAAATAGAACTTTCCTCTGACAGGTTGTTTTAAGAACAGATTTGTCCTGACGGTCCTTCTGCCAAATACTGGCTTAAGCTGTCCCTGTTTATCTGTTTACAAGGAGTATGTGACAAAAAATACTCATAGGTGGGGAGGAGCTGAATGTTGCCCCACTGGAAAGGAGTGGACACAGTTTATTGGCAAGATTTGCCAAGGTTTAAGATTTAGCTTTCATAGTATTGAAGGTGCTACGCAAGCTGCCAATGAGGGAGAGCAATTCATAGTCCCACCTAGCTGTGATAGCTATGAACAGCAACAGTGGCCAGCACAGGATGATAAGCCTAAAAGTGCCACAATGGTACTTATATCTTGGTGGTAAACAACACTTAGTTGGACTCAAGGCCCACTCATCAGGAAGGAAACCATGCCTGGTACTGTAGACCTAGCCAAACTTTCGCGGTTAGTGAGGCATGGCTCTTAGAGGAAAATCTTCTACTGCCACTTTCCTAAACCAGTATAATTCCTAGCTACATTCTAAATATTTATGCTTACACACCCAGATAAGTGCAGCTCTCACCTTTCATCCAAGGAACTTCTCTTTGCAGCAGAGACGGCTACAGAAAATCACAACTGGTCAAAGGGCAGAAAACAACTGACCCTAAGGTGCCCAGCCCCACTCCATAAATAGACCATATAACTCTATACAGAAGCCTCGGAAAAGTTGTGTTATTAGGGGGCAGAATGAGCTAGAGAACCAGGAAACAGGCTGTGAGAGTGTGTCTTCCAGATGTGATATGGGAGTCACACTCATAAAACTTCAGTAATATGGCTGCCTAAACAAGACCTGAGCAATGACATGAGCCAGTGGTACACCAGTGTAGCTGGGCCTCATGGGGTTTCACCCCCAGATGAAGGGATGTAGGCAATTAATGACCCTGAGAAAGGGGGAATTAGCCAATATTAACTGGGCATCCCTAATATATAGATATAAAAACAACATTAAATATAGTCAGTCATTGTATGTGTGTGTGTTTGTGTGTGTATACATTAATATGTTACAATTTATTGTAATACAATTTTTCAAATATATTTACATATGTGACAAATAATAATAAATGAAAAATAATCTATGGATTTAAAGGGGGCTGAGTGGTGGGGACATGAAAGGAGTTGGAAATGGGGAGAAAATGATGTAAAAAAATTGTTGGGGTGACTGAGCTTGTCTCTATTGTAACCTGCCTCAAGGTGGCACCAGTGTTCCTGGAAGGTCTCCTGCTCTTAGAAAATCACTCTGCTGCTCTTTGTGTTTTTCAAGACCACAGAATCTAATTCTTTACTTGCTCACAGTTTGTTTTATAGTCAGAGATGGTCTAAAGAAAGCAGGTACACAGACACATACAGACATTTAACTTGTTAACATCGAGTCATGTAAAGCTACTTGTCTGTGTAATGATGGGGGTAGAGGGAACTTCAAGACCGTGCCAGTTGAAATTTGTACCTTTGGGAGATTCATCTGTTGCCACTCTCCCCTGATTTCTGGGAATAGCAGATTGTGCTGTAGTGGTGCCATAACATAAGGGAGTACTTATGTCTCTTAGTAACAATTTCTGTATTAGTTACTTTGCTGCTGCTGTGATAAAAGACCACGACCAATGTACCTTACAGAAGGAGGAGTTTATTTGGGTTTAGGGTTTCAGAGGGTGAGTTTGTAACGGTGGTAGAGTCAAGACAGAAAGGTGCTGAAAGATCATATCTATAACCACATGCTCAAGCGATGAGAGTGACACAGAAGTGCATAACCACATGCTCAAGCAAAGAGAGTGACCCGGAAGTGCATAACCACATGCTCAAGCAAAGAGCGTGACCCGGAAGTGGACTAAGTCTAAGAACTCTCTAGCTGATCCCCAGTGATGCACTTCCTGAATCAAGACTGTCAGGACTGTGCCACCTCCCCAAACACTGCCAGTCACTGAGGATCAAATGGTCAATATAGTCTCGAGCCTGTGGTGGTGGATATTTCTCATTCAAACCACCCCAACTATATTGGCTGTAAAAAAAAAAAGGGTGAGCACAGCAGGGGGCATGGAGACTGCAGAGGACACTCTGTGAGGAGACAAGACTCCTTGTGTGTGAGGAGCCATGCTAAATTCAGCCATGTTAGAAATCCTGTGCTTAGGCTGCATGCTGTGACCTTTGAGTTGTTGAACCTTGCTGAGGGAGGTCTTGTGTTCTAGGCTATCTTTGGATTGTCCACCCAGAGAAATAGGGAAGTCCTTACAGGGAGCTATTCAGAGGATTGTACTCTTGCCTTGGGGCTAGGAGAAGTGAAATTACAATAGATCTTGTGTTGACTTTGCTTTATAAAGTCTACTTGCCTGCATTAAAGTGAGTCTTGATCAGAAATCTCTGGACTTGACTCAATTTTTCTCGAGTCTCTTTCCCCCATTTTCAATCCCTACTCCCTCTTCCAGGGACCCCTGTTTGATTTGTCCTGCAGGCAGGGACACTTGTGGACAGAGGGGAATACCAACCCACCCACAAAATCTTTGACCCAAAATATACCCTGCCTACAAGAAGATATACAGGGATAAAGATAGAAGAGCGATTGAGGGACTGTCCAACTTATACCTGGCTCAAGCTGAGACCCACGCCATGGAAGAGAGCCTACCCCTGACACTATTACCAATATTCTGCAGTGCTCCCAGATAGAAGCTTAGCATATCTGTCTTCTGAGAGGCTTCACACAGCAGTGGATCCAAACAGATAATGAGATTCACAGCCAAACATTGGACACAGCTTAGGGAGTCTTGTGGAAAAGTAGGGGGAAGGATAGAAGGACCTGGAGATGACAGGAGCTCCACAAGAAGACCAGCAGAGCCAATTAACCAGGGCTCAGGGGGACTAGTGGAATCTGAAGCACCAACCAAGGGCCATGCATGGACTGAACCTAGGCCCCTTATGCAGCTGTAGCCAATGGGAAACTTGGGCTTCATGTAGCTATCCTAGTAAGGGGAGCAGGGGCTGTATCTGACATGGACTCTGAGGCAGCAGGGGCTGCTTCACCAGGTCACAGGGGAAGAGGATGCTCAGTCCTGATATGACTTGATAAGCTGGGGTGTGTTGGTTAGGGGCCTACCCTTCCCTGAGGTACAAGGAAAGGGGAGAGGGGAAGAGAGAGGGGAGGGGGTTACAGTTGGGATGTAAAATGAATAAGTTAATTAATTAAAAAATGGTGAGAGTAGGGCATGGTGGTGAACACCTGTATTCTCATCACTAGGGGACGCAGACACAGGCAGATTGCTGTGAGTTTGAGGCCAACTTGGTCTAGAAAGCAAGTCCAGGACAGCCAAGGCTACAAGAGAAAAAAATGGTGAGCAACACTGGGAACTTAGAGTTTACCATTGTAGCTGATATTTTGTTCATCAAAAATTAGTCAAGGTAGAATGTAACAAATGAAAATTGGCTCTGTTCTTCAAAAATTTTAGAGTTGAGTGTGGGTACACCAGCAAGTAAATACACTAATTCCCAGTGTTAACTTTACTTGAGCCCTGTGCCTTCAGAAACCACCATGGTTAAGAAATCCTGTAGGCATTTTGTGTTCATGAAGCAATGAAGAGCAAATAGCTCCTTGGTACCATAAGACTTAGGTAAGGCTGGCTGTCCACTCTTTGCACGAATTGCACTGGTCATAAGGTTGACTTCCAGTGTTTCTGTGATGAGGTACAAGAACATACAGTCTCCAGAAGTATGACATCCAAGTTCTAGTCCTTTGTTTCATGATTGGATACTGAGATTACGGCTCTATGTATTCCTGACCTTAGTTCTGCCTACAGAGACACTTCCCCTTCAGCTAATAGAGACTTGCCCTAATTGCAAAATCAATGGTGTATCATCACCCCCTTTCACATGGCTAAGCCTCCCCATGAAAGTCTAGGTAGGCCTGCCAAGACACTGTACTACTCTTTTTTAACAGCCTGGGTAAATTCCACTTCCTTATCTTTGCCTTTGGCAAAGCTTGTAGTCTTTTAATCCTTGGTAACTGTGAGTAGGGGTTAACCTGGCAAAAATTGAGCTAGCCTTATTTATTACCTTTGAAGTTTGTTATGGAATAAGGAATGGCTACTCTTTTGAAGCTTGCAAGGTAGCTTATTCCCACCTAACCCCTCTCTTCCCTTTGCTTTGGTAAATCTGAGTTACCATGTTTTCAAAGCTCTGTGGATATTAGGGCATCACTTGGCCCCAGCACTGGCTTGTCTTAAGAACACCCTTAGCAGGGGCAAAGGTCCCTACTACCTGGCAAGGTGCTGATAATGTTTGAAAAGTGTAGCAGTTCTTAAAGCAGAAACCCTCTAAATGTTTTAAAGATGCAATGAGGTTGCAGGACTAATCTGAGAAGCTTTGGAAGGCTTTGCTCTACCGTGAGTCATACCTTGCTCTCAACATTTGCGTCTTACTTGGCATTATCATCCTGTTTTCTAAAAACCTGCTTATCCTCTGAATAAAGGTAGTAAGGGAGAAATACATATTTATTTAATTTTATTTGTTACAAGACAAAGAAAACCCTACTGCTTTTCTACTATCTTAAAAGACATGCTTTGTACAAAATAGAATTCTAGAAGTAGCATAGAAGGGTTTCTTTTATTTTTTTTTTCTGTTCTGTTTTTGTCATTCTAAAAGCAATCTAGAGATTTATAGACACTCTTATGTGTGCCTGTCATTACACTGCATCTATGTTGTGGATTCCACATTAATAACTAGGTAGGTAGTGGGGAATTCATGAGTAAAACAAGACATGATTCTTGACTAAATGCCTTTAGGCCTGAGTTTTTAAAGTTCTGACAGTTAAATGTACTAAATATAGGTTCTCATTTAAATTTATTAGCTAGAGTCTACTCTTCATATGAAAAAAAATTAGAACCTATATTTAGGTTTCCCTGAAATCAGGACATCTGTACTAAGACATCTGTGGAGACTGCAAATGCCACAGTCTCTTAATTACTGCTTTTGCAAAAACTCCATGGAGCTATTATCAGGCTGCTTATAAGCAAAGTGTCGATGTATAAAAGCTCATGTTTACAGAGCTTTCTCTGCACATAAAATTGCAGATAGATAACCTACTTATTTCTCAGCCATCTCTCTGCCCACCACCAACCTGTTTTCACTAAAATCATAAGCTTTATTTTTGTATCTGTATTTTCTAGAGTGCCTTTGGCACATAATTTGGCAGGATAGATATTACTGAAGATAATTTAGTGATTGCAATAGATTTCAGATGTAGAAAAAAATGACATCACTGCAAGTATAAAACTGAACTTTGGCTTTAGCAATTGAGTGGCGAGATCTTAACACTAAACAAATGAATTATTTTCGTAGTATGCAGAGGGTATTGGTTTGAATGTGAAATGTGCTCCCTGGGTGGGTGTGTTCACTTGTTCCCTAGTTAGTGGTACTGGGTTTGAACGTTACATTGGAGCCTTGCTTGAGAAAGTGTGTCACTGTGGTGGACCTTGACATTTTTACAGCCTAACCCTACTCCCTGTCCAATCCCTGCTTCCTGCCTGGGTGTCATGTTTCATTTCCCTTACACTCTTGTTGCTATGCCACCGCTGTCATGAGGAACTATGTCCCGTTTTACTCTATAAGCCAAAATAAACTCTTCATCCCTTAGGAAACTTTTGTTGATCATTTGCTCACAGTTGTGAACAAATTAATACGTAGGTTAATGCATGGTTATCGCTGTGATTTCACAGAACAATCTCTTCATTATGAATCAATGCATATGATTGGAGAGACCATTGTTCACTTCCTTTTCTACATTATTCAACGTCTGAGTTAAACTAATGTCAAAATGGAAGCATCTTTATGACACTTAAACAACTTCACTCTATATTAATTTGAAAGAACTGAAGGAGCACATGGTCTTATTGTGATAACAACCTACCAGGCAAATATATGCTTTTTAAAAATGATATTATTGTTTTAAAAATTATCTGTATTACCTGTAGGCCCGGCTAGCAATCAATCAAGACACACACACTTGTTATATTTTAAAATAGCCTTAGTTAACCTGGGGCAGGGCAGATATCAATCCTCTAAACTGTTTTCTATAGTAGGGCCTTAGGCATGAGATCTCTGTCTCAATCCCATGCCATCTGCTTCTAATAACTTCTATCAAGCTCCCTCCCATCCATAATCTCATATACTTGCTCATGTTCTTGATCTGGGCCGGATTCTCCATCCACACCACTGGCCATGTGCTTCTCCTCCAGCTAACCCATGGCGGCCTTCCTCTCCTCCCTTCAGGTCTCTCTCCTTCCTCCTTATGGCAGTCTCTCTTTTCTTCCCAGGATTCACCTCTCTCCTATCCCCGCCTATCTCCCTTGCCCTGCCCAGGTGGGATGGCCTTTTATTAAGCAAAAAGTAGGGTCCCACAGACAGCAAGCAGTAATTAGCATCAAAATACATCAGGCCATCCCCCAACATGATATGGAGAAGTATATTATAGAAGGGTGGGAAGATCAGGAAAGGGGGAGTGGCGCCCCAGAAAGGAAGAGAGAGAAGGACAAAGAGAGTGACAGAGAGACAGAACAAGAGAGAGGAAGAGCCAAGTGAATGATTTAATCGAAGATTTCTATGCTTTGTAAAGTTAATCCAATTTATTTTGTATTACTTGCGTGGGAGATGGGTGGGATTTAAGACAGGATCTTGCTATGTACACTAGGATGATCTGAACTCACAATTCCCCTGTCCCAACCTCTCAACTGCTGGCATTGTAAACAATACATTTTATTTAGTAAAGCATAAAGACAGAGGCATCATGAAACTGTGGCCAGTCTTGGCTACCTAGTGAGGCCTGTCTTCAAAATCCATAAACTTCTATTAGGAATGAAGTTTGTGGCAGTTTGAGTAAGAAATGTCCTTGATAGGCAGAAGTATCCAAACACTTGGCCTTTGGCTGGTGACACTGTTTGAGGGGAGGAGTTATGCAGCCTTTATGGGGTGGAGCCTTGCTGGAGAAAGTGCGTCTCTGTGTAAGAAATGAACTGCGATCGTCAACTCTGTATGACTTGTATTTATAGCTCATCAAAGAGTCACCGATGAGCAGGAGGAGGTGCCAGGCTGCTCTTTCTCCTGCACCTGCTTGTTTCAGAACGCAAGAGTTGAAAACTTGCAGGCGCTCTGCTTCTTGACTGAGCCCACAATCAGGAAGGGAGGCTGTCTCGAGCCGAAGAATATTCTTCCCATAGGCCTGAGTATTTGGAAAAAGGAGTATGCTAGAAAAACATCGAGATTATGAGTCTCTCAGTCACCAGCCTATGGGAAGAGAAGATAGGCATTTCCCAGGACCATTAAGAACCACTGTCTTGGGCCAAATAAACACACCAGCCAGTTTTGACTCTTTTCTGCACTGTGGTGCTTTTGCCCAGCATTTCCTCACTATACCCTCATTCCTCCTTTTGAGAGGGACTGTATATTGTATGCCACTATACAATGGAAATATGTAATCTTGTTATTTATTTTGCAGAAGTGACAATTGAGATTACTTTGAGTCTCAAAAGAGGCTCTGGGCTTTTAAAACACTATCAAAACTGTAAAGGACAGCTAAATGTAGTAGCTTACACCTTTAATCTCAGCACTTAGGATGCAGAAGCAGGCAGATATCTGAGTTCCTGGCAAGTCTGGCGGTGGGGGCGGGGGGAGAGACAGAGAGACAGAGAGAAGAGACAGAGAGACGGAGAATGTGTCCTAGGAGAACCAGGGCTACACAGTTGAACCCTGACTCAAAAATTCATAACCCTTCAAAAGATTGTAAAAGACTACATATAGCAAGAAGAGCCACGAAACAATCAGAAACTATATAAATGTAACATTCAAGGTGTTTTGGCTAATTGTTTTTGCTAACCTATCTTTCTTATCTTGTTGAGTCTAAAATTCTGAATGAAAATCAATATCTATCGTATCTCTAGATAAATGTATTAAGTTGACTATAGGTACTTTTAAAGATTGACTACATTTTGCACTATGACAGCCATGGACTTATGGAGGCCAGGGAATGGAAGGAGAAATGACACCAACAGCTTCAAGTGGCTGAAAACTTGGTTCCCCGTTGGTGGTGCTGTTTGCGAAGATAGTGCAGCCTTGCTACAGGACTATGTCACTGGGAGTGGCCTTTGAGACTTAATAGCCTTGAAGAAGAGATGGTTCAGTGGTTAGGAGCACTAACTGATCTTACAGAGAAGCCAGTGTCAAGTCTGGGCTCACAACCCGGGGGACTCTGATGCCCTCTTCTGGCTTCTGTGGGCACTGCACATACATGATTTGGGCAAAACACCAATTGACAGAGAGAGCTAGAGAATGAGGAGAGAGGGAGGAGAGAGAGAGAGAGAGAGAGAGAGAGAGAGAGAGAGAGAGAGAGAGAGAGAGAGAGAGAGAGAGAGAGAGAGAGAGAGAGAGAGAGATTTAACATTTCCAGTCACTTTCTTTATTTTGTGTTTATGGTTGAAGATATGTTCTCTCAGCTTCCGGCTTAGGTTGCCTGCTGCTATGCCTCCCTGCTCTCTGTGAAATGAAAAGCCAAATAGACTCTTCCTTTCATAGTTTGATTTGGTCATGATGTTTATCACAGAAACAAGAGGTAAGCAATACAGTGGCACACTCTTACGATTCTAACCCTCTGGAGGCTGAGTCTTTCAAGGATAAATAGCTAATGGAAATTTTGTACATAAATATATTGGAACTTCATTCTGCTGTTAAAAAAAAAAAATCAAATTGTATTTGCAGGAAAATAGATGAAGCCAAAAGATATTCTGAGTGAGCAGCTCAGCCCCAGAAAGACAAATCTTCTAGGTCCTTTTAGTCATTTCACTGTTATAATGGAGTGACTAGGATGAGAGATAGCTCTTTTGGGATGATGCACTGTGAGGGTTAGAGTTGTGTTTTAAGTTGAAATTATTGTTCTTAAGAGATCTGTAAAACAAAAATGCCTCTAACCAGTAAGCCCCACTTGCCCAGAATAGATAACTTTCTGGAATGTTGGGGGCTATTGATTGTGTAAGATAACAAGCCATGTGTTTTCATTTCTGTAATCAAGGTTGGTTGCTGCAACTGCACAGAATGTGCTTGATGGTACCAGGTGGGAGGTATGCAGGCAGGAAGTACATCATTGTGTATGTTTGCTCCTGATTGGATGAAGGTGGGAAGAACATAACCTTTATAAACAACAGACTAATGTAATTCTCAATCATTCTCTGAGAATCCTGGCTATAGACCTAGCCATTGTCCATCATATTGGCAAATATTTAGTAAACATTGCTTCAAATTTGGCTCAAAAACTGTGGCAATAATCTGGTTCTCATGGGATTAACAGTACATTTTGGGGTCAGGATTATCCAGAGTGCATCCTTTCTCAGCAGTGCCATGGTTTACAAATGTGCCTTGCGGCCGTCCACCCACAATTTGTAGGGCCAATGACTCTCTTTAATGTTGTGTAGAGAATCTACTTCTTTATATATACTGAAGTAGGATAGAAAAAGTAGACATGAAAAGTGAAAAGAGCCCTTCACCACTGAATCTTGTTAAAGTCTGTGAGAGTTGAAATTTTCAGTCCAATTAACAAAATTTTGTGGGAAGAACACCTAAATAGAGATAGTATTCCTTTTATATAGATACTTTAACTAAGGATGTTAAAATAGCAACAAACTACACTTAAGACACAAGCATTTGTCTTGGGGAGGGGACATTCCTTAGAAACCCTCAAATCAACACAATTTCAAAAAAACTCAAAAATCCCACAGTCAACTATCACTAAGGCCCTTAAATCAGTTCTCTTGAAAATCCCATATTTGTGCTTGAGTTGTTTTCTATCTTTTCCCTGGGCACCTCTCTAGAGACCACCAAGCCCAGATCTGTGTTAAAGTCCCTTCCTGATAAACTCCACAGTTTGCTTCGTGTTGGTTTGTGCTGACATTCTTTACAACACACTCAGGAAACCTAGCTGGATCTGAGTATGGAGTCTCAGAAACACAAAACAAAATAAATCAAAATTCCAGGCTGCTGGAAGTGGCTGTGCAGAGAAGATTCCAGTTTACACCTCACTATCATTGGCCTCATGGAGATATAGCTTATGTTTCTGTTAATCCCACTGGTTGAAAATAAGACTACTTCCACAATTTAAAGCCAAATTTGAAGCAAATATCTATTAAATATTGGCCAGATTGATGGGCTCTGGCTAGGTCCATCTTTGAATTAAAAAAAAAATCGTTCTAAGTAACAGTCTCCAGGGGATTCAAAAGGAAAAACACACAACTCACTGCAATTCCCTCAGATCCAATTGGGGACAAGCATACATCATGACGTATTTCCTGCCTATGTACCTCCCACATACATTCAATAAGTGGCAAATGTACCCCTGCCCACATGTGATCAAGCACATTGGTGCAGATGGGTCAACCAAACTTGTTTAGGGGAGGGAGACCATGTGGCTTGTTATCTCCTATAAACAACAGACTCCAGCATTTCAGGAAGTATCTGTTCTTAGAGGTCAGAGGCACTTTTGTTTCATGGATCTCTTAGGCACAGTAATTAAAATCCAAATAACTTTGGTTCTCAATTTTTCTCTATCTTTATTGGTAGTTATATAAATTATGTAAACCTTTTTACCAGTTTTCCAGAATGTTCTGAAAGCTGATCTTTCCCACAGCAATTTCATTACTTTGGATCCCTCTAAGGAATCTCTCTCAATAAAATCTGTTATCATTTATGGAGACTTTCTATTGTCCCAGAGAAGTTATGTTTTATTCACTTAGAAAGAAAAAATGAACTATTGATCAATCAAAACAAAATGAAATATTACTTAAGGGCCTGAAATATATGATTCTATTTCTGGAAAAAATGATTGTCCTTTTTGTTCAAACACTAAACATATTAAACACAGAAAGTAGACTCCTCAAGTGTATCACATGAACAAACAAGTAATGGTCTAGACAGGAAAACATTAGTTCAGAAAGACTCAAAGCATTGCTTCTCCCACTCAGAGCACTTGGAAGAGTTTACAGTACTAAAATTATTTAATCTTAAACCTCATGTATGGTACAAGGTTGTAATCATAGCCTGGGAAGGAGGCAGGAGGATTACAAGTTTGAAGACAATCAAGAAACCAAGACTCTATACCAGTTTAAAAAAAAAAAAAGTCCAGTCTTGCTCTGTTTTCTCAAATGTAGAACAACAACAACAACAACAAATCTCTTGAGGTGTAAAGGTCAATTGAAATGGTGCAAATTGAATGGTGGTTTTGTGCTGTTCTCACACTCTGCCCAGTCAGACCGAAGCCTCTTGAGTCAAGGTGTGGGAAACAAGCTGCTATCAGTGCTGAGACTCTAGGCCAGCCTTCTGGATTCCTCAGCTTTCTCAGATGAGAGGCCTCTTCTTTCCTGGCTCATGGCCTCTTTCAAGTAGCAATGTCCATCAGAGATAAATGGTCCTTGCCCACATGGACAAGCCACCAGCCTATTTACTAAAGACAATCAGCCAAAATCAGAGAAAGAAATACTACTTATGCCCAGAAACCATCAAATGGGGAATTAGACGTAACCATTTTTATTAAGAATTAAGTGGTGCTTTCATCCTCACTCCCCCTTTCATGGCAGAGCTGCTGCAAAGACCAGGAGCTCCATCTCTGACAACTCTTTACCTCACTTGGCTCTGATTTTTACTTATTAGCGGAATGTCAAAGCATGTTCTTCCCAAAAACCAAAGTGAGGATGTACGTAGTCAGTGTTTGGGTTAGAACCCACTTGGTTCATATTCTTGGTCCTATTCCCTTTTGTGATTTCAAGAATGTGCATAATTTTCACTTTCCCCCTATATTTTACCTATTTCTACACAAGGTTTTGATGACACAAATCCATTCTTCTTCATTTATTGACCTCACATACCACCTTTGTATGCTGACTTTGGGATCTTTCCTTTAATGCAGCACTCTCTTCAACCGATCTCCAGAGTTTATTTGTACTGAGAAGAACACAGTCTAACACAAGACCCTCTATAAACTTGACTGTGCTGCTGTGTGTGTGCTGTGGTTCAATCCTAGAGCAGAGATGAATTGATTTTAGACCACACTTTAACTCTTCACCTCCAGCACTGGGTTTCTGAGTGTCTATTGCTTTCAATGTCTTACCCTCCCAAGAAAGGTATAAATCCTATTTACCACAATACTGAAACATGCCTGTAAACACTTCCTTAATCTCCAAAACTAGAAGTTATTATTCACTGGCATTTATTATTTACTAAGTTCATTAATTAACTTACTCAAGAATTTCTTCACAGTATCACTTGACTTGCTCCTTTGACCAATTATTTTTCTTTCCGCTGGTGAGTGTCTCACTAATGTCATGACTCTGCCTAGCATTTTAGTGTTTGAGAGCAAGAACTGTTGATGGACTATCTACCTAATTTCACCCTATTTTGTCCAGTCATTCAACTTAGGACACTCTAGGTATGACTGCTTGTATTTTGTAAAACAGAAACACTTTGTACATGTTGTCAAGGAAAATTAAATTGAACGGTTGCTTCTTTACTGTCATCCATTACTGTGATACTAAATGTTTTTCCAGTTTAAAACAAAAATACTGAGGCAGGACCTAATCATGTATCCTTAGCTGACCTCATGCCCCCAATCTTCCATCCTCCAGCTCCCCAGTGCTGGGATTTCTGAGTGTACTGTGATGTCTAACTCCATATTAACCTTTTAAAATAAAACAACGAAAAGAAAAGGAGAATGTTATGTGGGGGTAGGGGAGGTGGAAATATGTGGAAGAGCTTCTCCTAAGTTGAAAACAATAGTTGCAGCAGTCAGTGAGCACCTCTAGGTATCACAATGTTGAATAATTTTTTAAAAAATGTATTTGGTTTTTGTCTCTAGTTCCTGCATAGAGTTTTAGAAACCTTTGGAAGGTCCCCACTGGTGGACGTTGTTGCTTATAGTAAACATATAGTTTTTAAAAATCCTTTCTCTTTTATTTTATTTTATTTTTTATTTTTTCCTTTTTCCCCATTTTTCCCCTTTCTCTTTTAAAATGGTAAAAAAAAAAAAAGGACTTAAGTACTTCTCTAGAAAGCATGGAGGTCTTTGTGCAGATAAGCACTAGATGGACGTGGAAGGTTAGCATAGTAGGATTGTTTCTTCAAAGGAAAGAATATATGTTATGTTATCTTTTTTAAAGGCTAGGAGGGATAGGGGAGGGAAGTAAGGGGAAAATGGGAGGGAGGGAGGAATGGGAAGATACAAGGGATGGGATAACATTGAGATGTAATATGAACAAATCAATAAAATTAAAAAAAAAGGCTAGGAAGGGACAAAGTACATTCCAGCTTGCTGACCTTTCCCTATCTGTGTGGTTGGAGACATCAGACTCTCCCACAGAACCTTATCATAAGCTTGTTCTTTACAACCCTATCTTTGTGGAAAGTGTGAGACCCAAACAGGAACAAAAGCAACACACCTTCCAAGTTAATAGGAGAGCAAAACAGGAAAAATATACTTTGTAGGTTAATGGCTCTGTTTGTAGTTAAGACAGTTAAGAAAAAGTTCCTGTTTGTGCTGTGTTGGTTTGCCCCATCTGCCCTGTATGTGCCTGATCACATGTGGATGGGAGATCAGTGAGCAGGAAATAGTCACAACATGTCCTTGCCCTTCGTTGGACCTGATGGGAAATGAGGTGAATTGTGGGTTTTGCCTTTTTAAGGCCCCAAAAAAGCAGGACTTGTGACCATTTTTTAGGAGCCTGGGTATGGACCTGTCCAGAGTGCAATCTCCTGGCCAGTGTTTAATTAAAGCTTGTTTCAAATTGGGCTTTAAACTGTGGAAGTGGTTAATCTTGACTGGTAGGATTAGCAGAGTTATGATACATACTTTACAAAGAGTTGCAATGTGGTCATATCAGATTTTTATTTAGCTTACTTTGCTCCTCAAAGAGATTTATATATGCTTTGTTGTGCATATGAGGCTGAGCTAACACTCACCAGAATTTACACCAAATCGTGCTGTACTTCAATATGCCTAAAATAAACCATGCAGGGTCAGACTCCCGACGTTTGAACTATTGCTTCTTTAGTCATTTTGAACTGAAATGCCTTTTTTGTTGTGATGTCTCAGACCATCACTTGCCTCCCTCAGATTGGCCATGGAGGTTACAGAGACCTCTGCAAATCTCATGCATGTATATAATATATTTTGATTATTTTCCCCTCCCGTAACCTTCCCTTACTTGGCTCTCACTCTTGGAGAACTTCTTCCACTAAGTCCCCTTCCAGTTGCATATCTTCTTTGTTCCTTTTTGTTGTTGTTGTTTGGTAATTGTATTTGCCTGATTTCTATGAGTCATTCTAACTAATTAGTGAACTTGGGGCCTATGGGAAGCCCCAAATGTTTAGGCTACTAAACAAAAGTGCTGGTGGATTGGGGATCATAGGAGACTTAGAGCTAGTGTCCACAGTGATGGACACTCTTGAGGGAGAGGCTCTTAAGCAGTGGGATCTGTGCTAACTTGAAGTAGCCAGAGTCAGAATCAGATTGAGTTGTTGTTGTTGTTGTTGTTGTTTTGCTTTGTTTTGTTTTTCAAGACAGGGTCTCTCTGTGTAACAGCCTTGGCTGTCTGGATTTGCTTTGTAGACCAGGCTGGCCTTGAACTCATAGAGATCCACCTGCCTCTGCCTCCCGAGCGCCGGGATGAAAGGCGTGCACCACCACACCTTGCCAAATTGAGTTTTCGGACACCCACCTGGTCCAAGAAGGATGATTTTTAAGGTTACATTCCCTAGTGTGGTAGCTTGTTTCATGGCAACTTAACTCATGCTAGAGTCACCAGAGAGGAGAGAGAATCACTAGAGAAAATGTCTCAGTGAGATTGGGCTAGGAAAGGTTTATAGGACATTTTCTTAGTTAGTGATTGATGGGGAGGGTGAAGGCCATTGAGGATGGGGCCTTTGCTGGGTAGGTGGTCTTGGGCTCTATAAGAAAGGTGGCTGAGCAGGCCATTGGGAGCAAGCCAATAAGCAGCACCCTTCCATGATCTGCATCAACTCCTGCCTCTGGGTTCCTGCCCTTTTTGATTTCCTGTCCTGGTTTCCTTCAATAATGGTCCACAATGTGGATGTATAAGCCAAATAAACTCTTTCCTGTTTAATTTGATTTTTGGTCATGGTGTTTCATTACAGCAATAGAAACCTTAACTAAGACAGTTAGTTTTCTCATTTCTTTTTTTAAAATTAATTTATTCTTGTTATATCTCAATGGTTACCCCATCCCTTGTATACTCCCATTCTTCCCTCCCTCCCATTTTGCTCTTACTCCTCTCCCCTATGACTGTGCCTGAGGGGGACTTCCTCCCCCTTTATATGCTCATAGGGTAACAAGTCTCTTCTTGATAATCTGCTGTCCTTCCTCTGAGTGCCACCAGGTCTCCCCTTCCAGGGGACATGGTCAAATATGAGGCACCAGCGTACGTGTGAAAGTCATACCCCACTCTCCACTCAACTGTGGAGAATGTTCTGTCCATTGTCTAGATCTGGGTAGGGGTTTGAAGTTTATGGCCTGTATTGTCCTTGGCTGGTGCCATAGTTTGAGCGGGACCCCTGGGCCCAAATCTGCCTATCATAATGTTCTTCTTGTAGGTTTCTAGGACCATCTGGATCCTTCTACTTTGCTATTCTCCCATGCTTCTCTCATCTAGAGTCCCAATAGGATGTCCTCCCCTCTGTCCCACTTTCCTGGTAAGTGAAGACTTTCATGGGACATGCCCCTTGGGCTAGTATGCAGATATAAGTGAGTATATACCATTTGAGTCTTTCTGCTTCTGGGTTAACTCATTCATTATGATCATTTCTAGCTCAATCCATTTATCCACAAATTTTGGGAATTCCTTGTTTTTAATAGCTGAGTAGTATTCCATAGTGTAGTTTTCTCATTCCATCCTTACATTCATTCATGAGAGATAAATCTGCTATTTTACTTGTAAGTAGCTTAGGACTTCTCTGAGGTAAAAGGCTTTCTTTTTAATTTTATTTCTTTTTTATTTTTTTAAAAAATTATTTATTATGCGTACAGCGCTCTGTCTGCATATACACCTGCAGGCCAGAAGAGGGCATCAGATCACATTATAGATGACTTGTGAGCCACCATGTGGTTGCTGGGAATTGAACTCAAGACCTCTGGAAGAGCAGCCAGTGCTCTTAACCACTACCCATCTCTCCAGCCCTGTAAAAGGCTTTCTTGAGGTCGAAGTCCAATTATCTGACTTAGGCTGTCACAGTGTTCTCAAATCTGTAAAGTCTCTTTAGCTAACTGAGCAGGGAGAAATCTCAGAGACTCTGGAGATGGGAAAGTATATCGAAGAGCTCTTGTGCTCATCTGTCAATCACTTTTGTCCTACTCCGTGTTCTTTCTGCCATTACAGTGACCCGTTCTGAGGAGATCCACCTCACTTAAACCAGCCACCTCCAGTTCGCAGAAACACCCTTGGGAATTGTTCAGCTTCTATGCATGTGCATTGCAGATGAGTGCATGGACCTTTGACTGTTGAGAGAGAGGAGCCAGTGTGAGAGTGCATACTTCCCTTCTTTGTTGCTAAGATGTGTTTAATGAGACTGTCAGTTGCTGATCTTACTGGCTCAGTCAGCAACATATTCCTGTACTGCTTTCCCTCTTGCCCTGCTGCCCTTCTCTACTCTCTGAGGTTATTTTTCAAATATATTGCCTGCATTTTCTCAGGCAATGCTCTCCAGGGAGCCCAGGATAAAACAAAGAACTGTTACCATTTAGGCAGAGGGATGTTGGTATCACTGAAACAAATTGGTTCTCACAAAGCGTTATGGTCCTGTGCAATTCTGATTTCTAGTAAAAGAACATCTATTAAAACTATTAAAATTGTTTCACATCATGAAACTTTTAAAAGAGAATGATCTTGAAGTAAGTACTTGAGATACCTCGACTGGTGGAACAATTGCAAAATTAACATCACTGGCAACATTGTTTATTAGATTTTATCAAAAAATTAACATAGAGAGGTTTCAGAGTAGATAAGATAGCTTCTTCGTGAGTTTAATGTATATTTTATAATTTGTGACAGAAATTTAGAATAAAAAATAGGATAAGCTATCATATGCTCTGGAAGGCCAGTGTCCAGCTATATCACACTGCTTTTCACCTCACTCTGTGAGGCCACATACGTGTGTTGAGTGGCTAAACTGCTAAAACTGATGAAAAGTGGTTTTGATGGATAAAATTGCAGTGGCCAAACATATATGTTCCAAGTTTTTGCTCAGGGTACCCATGAATACTATTTGATTTGGAAACAGTTTTTTTTTTTTAAAAAAACAGATGTAGATGAGTGGATAATCTCAAGATGAAATCACCCTGTATTGATCTATGAACCCTAAATCCTTTTTTTGAAGCAGAACAGTGATAAAAGCAGCTAACAAATACTGAGTTTCTACTGCACAACAGACACCATTCAAGGGAAATATCCATTTGTAGTTTCTAGTCTAATAATAGTCTGGTTTGATGAGTTATTTATTTGCAATTCTTTTATGCTTTAATCAAGGTGTGTTTGGTTTTGCTCTGTATTGGAATCAACTGTTGAATATAGCTCTCGTGGTAGAGACCTCACCTAAATGGCAATAGTTAAGCAGTGATAGTGTTCTCCAGAGAACATATGCTCCAGATAGCTATGAGGAGGTGGGTTTGGTTTTTTGTTTGTTTGCTTTTTGTTTTTTTGGGGTTTTGTTGGATGAGGATCATAGGAGGAAGAAGGCATTCGGCATTTTATGATATTCAGGCTAGTACTGAACTCTTGGGAAAGATAGGACTGATGTCCTTGGTTATAGACAAACACTGATCTGTGAAGGATTCCAGTTTTTGGGACAGAGATCAAGGAAGCTTTTCCCATTGTTTATTCTTTAATTGTTTTGTTTTGTTTGTTTACACTGGGTCAGGTGTGGTAGCACATGAGCACTTAGAAGGCAGAGACTTTCAGGTCTGGTTGACGCAATGAGTTCCAAGTCATTCAGGATTACATAGTGAGAGCCTTCCTAAAATTTTTTACATACTATGTATTTGCTGTGTTTGTGCGTGTGTGCACAGGTACCATGAGAGAGAGAGAGAGAGAGAGAGAGAGAGAGTGTGTGTGTGTGTGTGTGTGTGTGTGTGTACACATACGCTCACATGTACACACAAATGAAGAAGTATCTAGGAAACATGAAAAATGCTCAGTTTCTTTAGTCATAACGGAAATAGAGATGGAACCCACTTTAAAAGTCCATCTTACCCCAGTCAGATTGTCATCATGTAGAAGACAAATAAAAACAAATGCCAAAGGTGAAAGGGAAAGTCTTATGTACTGTTGTTGGGAATATAGAGTGGTACAGCCACTTTTGAAACTACACTGAAGGTTTCTCAAAACAAACAAACAAGATATAGAACTGTCTTGTGATGACATGACCCTCCTGGGCATATACTCAAAAGACTTAAAATCCTACTACAGTAGATACACCTGCACATTCTTGTTCACAGATGCTCTGTTCACAAGAGATAGGACATAAAAGCAGCCTGGATGTCATTCTACAGATGAATGGATATCAAAAATGTGGTACACACACACACATATGAAATATTACTCAGCTGTACTGAAAAATGAACTCAGAAAATGTACAGGTAAATGGATGAAACTGGAAACAAGTACACAGAATGGGGTAAACAGGCCTAGAAAGATAAATCCCACATATTATCTCTTATGTATACATCTCAGCTTCAAATCTCCTGCTTTTGGTGCTCTATTTGGAACACAAGTGGAATCCAGGAGCCAAGAAAAGTGCCTTTGGGTGACATGGTAAGGGTCAGGGATACTAGTTCACAGGTAAAATGGAAGTAGAGGGGTGCAACACTGAGGATAGAAATGCTTAAGCAGTGGGGAGTGAGAGAGTGTGGAGGAATCTGGGGAAAAGGGGTGTTAATTCAAGAGAAAGGTATACAAGGAAGACCATATGGAACCTTATTATCTTACAACCTGTGGTGGTTCGAATAGGTTTTGCCTCCATAGATTCATGTGTTTCAATGCTTGGCCATGGGGAGTGGCATAAGGAGGGATATAAAATACATGTGATGTGAAAAAAGAGAGGAAAGTACTGGGCTTAAAGGATCAATCAAGGAAGAGGTGAAGGGATTGGGGAAAGGAGGGAGTAGTGGATGGGTTAGCCCAATTCAGGCCGTATGGAAATACCTTATGGAAACTCACCAGCTAGTCAGTGAATTTCAAAGCAAGTCAAGTCAGGCAGCATGAAACAGGGACGGTTACATGAACGGAGCTATTAATAGTGGTGACTGGTTGGAGAGGGAGAGTCATTTTTTTTGAGGGGTTGGGGAAGGATTTGAGCAGGGTTTCTCTGTGTAACAACCTTAGCTGTCCTAGAACTTGCTTTGTAGACCATGCTGGCCTTAAAGTCACAGAGATTCCCCTGCCTTTGCTTCCCAAGTGCTAGGATTAAAGGCATGGTTCACCAGGCCTGGCCTGACAGTCAGTTTTCTTAAGGTTGTGGTCCATGACAGGTTGACCATGCTTCAGTAGATGGCCCCAACATACATACTGTCAGCACTAGCTGTACTCAATGAGTCATTTAAAGGAGTTCATAAAGTTGAGAGGGACATGGAGGTTGTGGAGGGAAGGCATCTGGGATGGGTTGGATGGGGATGAATTGGCTGAACATGGTCCAAGTACAGTGCATCCATATACAAAAGTTACAAAAAATGAATATTATAATGTTTTAAAAACAATCCATAGAGGTTCCTTATTCTTTCTTTCCTGTCCCCTCTCCTTTTTTTTTTTTTTTTTTTTTTTTTTTTGGTTTTTCAAGACAGGGTTTCTCTGTGTCACCTTGGCTGGCCTCGAACTCACAGGGATCCACCTGCCTCTGCCTCTCAAGTGCTGGGATTAAAGGCACGCACCACCATGCCTGGCTAAAAGTCTTTTCTTTTTAATTATTTATTTATTAATTATACAGTGTTTTTGCCTGAATGCCAGGAGAGGGCACCAGATCTCATTGTAGATGATTGAGAGCCACCATGTGGTTACCAGGAATTTGAACTCAGGATCTTGAGCCATCTCTCCAGCCCCCCCCCCCCATTTCTTCTTTCTTATCCAACTATTCTTCCTCTTCTTTTTCCTTCTACCCCTCCTCCTCCTCTTCTTCCTTCTTTAAGCATCTTTCCAAGAAGTTGAGGCTGGCCTTGAACTTGATATGTGGCCCAAACTGGCCTCAAACTCATGATTCTCCTGTCTTCATCTCCCAGTGGTAGGATTACAAATGTGTACTACTATACCTGTATTTCTGGTAAGTCTTCAGGTCCTCAGTTCCCTAACTTTATAGACAGACAACACCTTCTTATCCTGACTTTACTATATAATCTACTTTGTTAGCTCCAAAAGAATATTTACTTGTTAATGATTGTAATAAATTTTTCCAATCACTTCGAATTTGTTTGAAAGTTATTGCATTTAAATATTTTGAAAATTATGCTTTAAGTATTATCTATTAAGATACTTTCCTAGGTGCTAAGAAAATGGCTCAAAGAAAAAAGCCAAAAAGAAAATGTCTCAATTGTCAGAATGCTTGTCATACAAGCAAGAGGACAGTTCTGATTACTAGAAACCCATGTTAACACTGGGTTGATGTATGGGCTCTCTTTGTAATTTCGGCCTCTAAAGGTAGAGAGAAGAGATCCCCAGACATACTAGCTAGCGAGGCTACCTCTAGGTTTGATTGAGAGACTCACCCTCCATATGCAGTAACACATACATATACCAACATACTTGAAAAACTATGCATATACACATAAGCAACACACACACACACACACACACACACACACACACATGCAAGCACGCACACAGAAAACAAAGTAAAAGATACCAATTTGGATCATATATCTGTTCTTGAATTTTATAAACAAGAAAAGAAAAAGGTTCAAGATTTGTGTGTGTGTATGTGTGAGTGTGTGTGAATGTATGTATGAGTATGAGTATGTGTGTGTGTGTGTGTGTGTGTGCTTGCTTGCTTGTGGGTTGTTCCTTTTTGAAGACGCATCTGGCTATGTAGCCTTGAGCCCGAGGTCCTCTTGCCTCCAACCATGACTGGTGAGATCACAGGAATGCTCTGCTGCAACCAGCTGAGGCTGAACCTTTGAACAACTGTTGAGTTCGTGCCAAACAGCAGGCAGCAGCAAATGGAGCTGGATTTGCTTTCCCTTTAGACTAGTTGCTGCTATAGTGCCAAGCTGAAAGATATCACTCTTGTTGTTTTCATCTTCTGTGTGAAACTTGAAAGTCCAACTGATTTTCAGAAATAAAAATGCGATGTAGGTCATAGTCAGGTTGCTTTGGTTTTGGTGGCCATGTATACAGCTGATACTTCTATATGAGGTATGAAGAGGTCAGTGCAGATCTGCCATCCCTCAAACATCTCCTGCTATTCCCCATTCCAAGAGTAATTTACATTTTTTGCATTCAGTATAAACTCTAGTAGGACTAATATTCAGCCAGCCTCACACAAGATTAAAGAGAACCACTTTACGAAAGTAGTAACTGTATTACTAAGGAAAAGATAAGCTCTTGATGCTTGCACAAATATAAAAGTAGATATATGTCAAGGATTTTATTAACCTCATTAATTATTCTTTAAAAAAACCCCACACAAACAGGCTACTAGGAGTGCTGAATTGAAGCTACAGAGGTGAAAAGAATCCATTTGAACCTTCAGGTTTATTTATATATTTGTAGACAAGAATTATTCCCGCTTCTTTTTTTAAACACAGACTAAGTATTTATAATACTCAAAACATAGAAGCTACCCAAATGTTCACCAACTGACAAATGGGCAGACAAAATGCAGCACATCCAAAACAGGCCATCATCCTACCTTGAATGAGATATGCCTTAATTCTCACTATACTATGGCGGTATTCTTTTCCATCAAAGGAGCAAGACACAGAAGGTCAGGTATTCCCTTTGTAAGTTGTCCACAGTAGGCAGACCATTGGGCCAGAAGGTAGATCAGAGGTTGACAAGGGCAAGAATGAAAGTAGAAATATTACTGACTGTTGAGGAAACAAAGTTTCACCTGAAAAGTCCAAAACATTCTAGATTTAATAGTGATGGTTGCATAATTTTGAATGATTTTCATATTTTCAATTGTTTACAGCTTGTAGAATTATAAAGGGCTGAAATTGACTAAAAGGTTGCAGCCCATAAATTCACATATCCTAGAAGGTTGTATCAGACAATGTATAGTTTTTACATTGAAAAGAGCCAGTACTTTTCTAGGGTTTTAAATCCTTTGCAATTTTTTTTCTGCAGAAGAAACAAAACCTGACTAACGTTCTGATTGTATCTCTAGGGTTACATAAAACAGAAAAGGCGACAGTGTTCTCCTCCTGCATCTGTTTGCCAAAACAATCAAAATAGAACAACAGATGGGCTGCGCCGCAGACACTCTAAAGCCAGGGAAATTAAATGGAAGGAATAGCTCATTTTAAAAGACCCATTGCTTAGTCACTGTCCTTATAGCTTATTACTTTGTATTTCACATTGTGAAAAATGTTGAGAGAAAATTACTAAATGGACTGAACTGTTGTATGCTCCTTTTAAAATTTTTACAACCTTTTTTTTTTTTTTTTAACATTGCAGAATGTCAGCAAAAATCCAAAAACCATGGAGGCTCGTATAAAGATCACAGGACAGGGTTTCATGAAAGTATGAGCAGATACCACATTCTGTTCCACCCACCATGCTTTCTGTAATCTCACCTGTATTAGCTGATCTCTTGAGGGCCTAGTCCTAATAGTGGTTCCAGGATCTTTTCTTGTTCTAAATTCTCTCAATATTTGCAACAGGGCTAGCTCATCTTCCTCTCACCCCATCTTTTCTCTTTATTTTTATAACTATCAATTGCAGTTTCTTCAAGGCTTCCTTCTTTTCTCTAGGAATCTCAGCCTTATGGTCATAGAAAGATCAGACGAAAGCTTGTAATCTGGTACCTTTCTTCCTGCTTCATTTTATCTTAAAACAAATAATTGAATGTCCTTGCTATATACCTTGAAATAGAAGTAACCACATGGCTGAACATGGTGACACGGGCCTGTAATCCCAGCACTCAAGATGCTGGGGCAGGAGGATTATGCGTTCCATATCAGTCTAGACTACATAGTCAAGCCCCGCCCAAACTGCATTTTAGAAGAAAGAAGGAAGGAGGAGGAGGAGGAGGAGGGAGAGGAGGGGGAGGAGGAGGTAGAGGAGTAGGGGGAGAGGGAGGGGAGGATAAGAAGCAGGAGGAGGAGGGGGAAGAGGAGGGGGAGGAGGAGGAAGAGAAGCAGGGAGAGGAGGGGGAGGAGGAGGGAGAAGAGGAGGAGGAGGAGGAGGAGGAGGAGGAGTTGCTATACCTTTATCTTGGGTAAGTAACCATGCCCCATATAGTTTAATGTTTTTTTTCTTAGATGATTTTAAGGACGGAATCCTATGTTTTCCACTCATATCAGCAAGGTTTCTTTCAATACTTCCATATCAAGGCTAGAAGTGTGAAGCAAACAACTGACAAAATTGTCTTCCTTTTAGGGCCCCCCTTTCTTGCCTTGTAAGTAGCAGACTTCTCCCTATGTGGGTCTGAGTCTTAACACCTTCTACATATAAGTCATACTGTATCAGAGCTCCCTTAGCAAACAGTTTAGTATGATTATACTGGCTAGTTTTCTGTCAACTTGACACAAACTATAGTTATCTGAAAGGAGGGACGCTCGGTTGAGAAAATGTCTCTATAAGATCTGGCTGTAGAGCATTTACTTAATTAGTGATTGCTGTGGAAGCCCACCAGGGATGCTGCTATCCTTGGGCTATTGGTTCTGAGTTCTATAAAAAGCAAGCTAAGCAAGCCAGTAAGCAGCCCTGCCTCCATGGCCTCTGCAACAGCTCCTCCCTCCAGGCTCCTGCCCTGTTTAAGTTTTTGTCCTCACTTCCTTTGATGAAGAATAGTGATATGGAAGTGTAAGCCAAATAAACCCTTTAGTCTCCAGGTTGCTTTGGTCACTGGTGTTCAACACAATGGTGACCCTAACTAAGACCATGACTATCTCCTCACACACCCAGTATATAAATAAACTCACATGCTCAGGTCCTGAGAGCTGAGACTTCAATTTATGAACTTTGGAGGACTCACATTGCCACTTAACGAACAATGTCCTCTTCACTTTACAAGAAGGGTAAATAGCCCCCAGCGATTAAAGAACCTCTCAACTGTCTACCCAAGAAAACAGCTAGCTCCACTAATTGATACTTTGCCTAGTAACAAATTTTAGGAAAGAAAAAGTTGTTCTAGGGAAGACCTGCTGTTTCATGGTTAGAAAAAAAAAAGTTAGAATAATACCAAAGAATGCAATGGTTTTATTTTTGCCTTTAAGGATAAAGTCTGGACATGTGTTTACTTGATTATAGTTTCCTGTGTATCTAGGTAACCATAGTTGATCTAAATATTCATATAAAACTACCACAGGCATACATATGTCTATGTTTTGTGGGGCGTTTGTTTGTTTGTCTGCTTTCTTTCTTGAAAAACATTGCTGGGGATCACACTGATGACCTGGGCATTCTAGACAGTGCCTAGGAATCAGGAGATTGGGGTGTAGCTCATTGGTATAGCACTTGCCTAATATGCATAGGAATCTGTATTCCATCCCAACTGCACACACACATAGAATGTATACAATAACCTCAAGTACTTATATACAACTGTGTAGAAAAATATTTGATTGATTTATCTAAGTTTATTTGTTTGCTTATTTTCAAGACATGGTTTCTCTGTGTAGCCCTGGCTGTCCTGGAACATGCTCTGTAGACAAGGCTGGCCTTGAACTCAGAAATCTGCCTGCCTCTGCTTCATGAGTGCTGGGATTAAAGGCATGAGCCACCACTGCCTAGCACAGAAAAGTATTTTTTTACTCTATGAATATATCCATTGCCATCTCTGTGATAATGCTGCTAAGAAGATATCATTAGCATTCGTTGCTGAGGTTATGAGGCTCAGAAGTATAAATAGTCTTCTTAAATCCACATAGTTGATAAATAAAAACCTCATTATTCAGAGCTAGGATTGCCTTGTCTACAACCCAGTCACCTCATAGGATGAGGCTCAGTCTCTCTGATCCCACTTTTTAGGTAAGCAAACATCTTAGAATTTAAAGGCACATACAAAGAAAAATGTAAATAATCTATAATTCCATTACTCAAAGTTATCTACCTATAAGTCTTTTTGACAGATACTCCTATAGTGGTTTTCTTTTTAAAATTGAAAACACATTTTTTTTCACACAGTATATTCCGAGTATAGTTTCCCCTCCCCTAACTCCTTCTCTATCCTCCTCACTTCCTTACCCACCTAAATACACACCCTTTCTTTTTCCCTCACTAGCATAAGAGCAGGTATCTTAAAATATAAAATAAGGTAAAATAAAAACAAACAATCAGAATAAGACAAAACAAACAGAATTTTTAAAAAGAGCTGAAGAAAAAGCACATGCCCTACATATAGACACCAACACACACATCTGTATGCATAGAAAACATTAAGAATTTATATATGACTGGGTAGAAAAGTATTTTATTAATTTACTTGTTTAATTTTATTTATTTATCTATTTTTTCTTGTTTGCTTGCTTGCTTGTTTGTTTGTTTGTTTTCAATATAAAGCAAGACTGAAAATCAGCTGGGCAAAGTCCAAACTCTTCATCTCCATGTCAGATGTTAAACTGCTCATCAGATCTCCAACTCTTTTCAGCTTTGTTGAATACAACACATTTCTTTCTCTTGGGCTGGTTCCACTTCCTGTTAGCAGCTTTCCTTGGCAGTGTCACATGCCTCTGGCATCTCTAACTATTATGGGTTAAGGAATAGCCCCACACTGACCACTCAAACATTAGACTCAGATTGATGAAAGTTTATTGAACAATGAACCAAAACTGAGCACAAACTGAACCTAAACTGACAAGTCAAGGCCATAATCTGGGATCAGGAGCCTTACCATGATCTTGCTCTGTTTCTAAGGCAGGCTTTTTATAGGAAAAACCGTAACCAGGTAACAATCAAGTAACCAGGAGGGAAGCAAGAGGGAGGGCAGCATTACAACATTTTGATTAGCTAAACACAAGATGAATCGATTTTATTCTGAGCACAATGCATCCAGATAGCTAGACAAAGCATATTAAGCTAATTGGCTAGGATATAGGCTTAGGGGCTACTTTCCATCTCCCCACCATTTTAGGAGAAAGGGACGTAGCAGAATGTTCCAGTCTTAACTCTAATAGAGCATACATTTATCTTTAATTCAAGAAGAACATGCATTTATCATCCATCTATTGTTTTATTCTAAGCAGCAAGTATTGAACTATCCTGGTTTCAGGCATGCAGGGCCTGAGAACTTGAACCTAATTTCACCTTATGACCAAACTGGAGACTTAAAAGACAAAATGACTTCTGCTATGCTAAAGGCTAGAACAGGTGTTAACATAGACGCTACAGTTATGCTTGGAACTAAAGTAGGTCTCAGCAGAGGGGCTGTAGAGTTTAAGCATGTTAAGCAGGTTACAGCATAACCTTTTGGCATCAATGCAATCCATGCTTCTCACCATCTTAGCTTTACCCATGACATTTCACAGCTTCATACAATGGCCTCTTTGGGCCTCCAAGCAGGGACACCCCTTCCACATGCCTGGCCTCAAACGCGTTTTTTTAGTCACAGAGGGAGATTCTCTAACTCCTTTCTTTTATCCTTGCCTCTAAAGTCAGAATCACATGGCCAAAGCTGCCAAGTTCTGCTGCCTGCTGGGCTAGAACATGGCCTCCTTGTTCAATTACATCTTTATCATCTTTCTGTTTTGGATGATTCCCTTCACTGATTAAGCTTGGCTGTCCTGGAACTTGCTCTGTAGACTGACCTTGAACTCAGAGATCTGCATGCCTCTGTCTCCAGAGTGTTGGGATTAAAGTTGTGTATCACCATGCCTGGACCTAAGCTTTTCTTTAATTCCTTTTCCCAAGTAGGAAGCTTATCTAGATTGGATCTTGCCCTGCGGTCATTTCTCCCTTAATTCCATTTAATACACTTGAACATATGTGTAACACACACACACACACACACACACAGAGAGAGAGAGAGAGAGAGAGAGAGAGAGAGAGAGAGAGAGAGAACACATCCATATTAACAATAACATAAACAGAGACCTACAATGGGTTAACATTCAAGAGGTAGACCATGGAGTTCTCAGCCCTAAATGGGACTTTCATATCATACCCCTGATCACTGGACTTAGGGATCATTATGGGAGAGGAAAGACTGTAAGTGTCAGAGGTAGTTTATGTCTGTATCAAAACTGTAGTTTTTGGACATAGTGTGGTTATACACATGAACTCACAGCAGCTGTGACTATTTGCCTAAGACCAAGTCAATCAAATTCCAGCAAGGATGACAAGGGGCTCTTAAAGCCCCACTTACAGCTGAGGGGATATTGAGCTACTAGCAATTGACTGATTGGGGTAGAAAATCAGTTTTCTTCAGGATTGTGGCCCCCTACCCCAGTGAATGCACATATAGGCATTCGCGAGCTTTAAACAACAAAGCACGTGAAATTAGCAGGGGAAAATGGTGAAAGGGAATAAAGAGGGAACTGAATGGGAGGGAGTGATACTAGATTTGATTTAAGAAAATCTACAATGAGCAGGGTGGTGGTGGCGTACGCCTTTAACCCCAGCACTCAGGAGGCAGAGGCAGGTGGATCTTTGTGAGTTCGAGGCCAGCCTGGTCTACAAAGGAAGTCCAGGACAGCCAAGGCTACACAGAGAAACCTTGCCTCAAAAAATGAACCAAAAAAAGAAAGAAAGAAAAGAAAAAAATCTACAATGTATATGATATGTGACGTTCTTAAACAGTTAAAATATATCTTGAAGATTATAATTTACCTGATATTTTTATTGACGCAGACAATTTTAATTTTTTTATTTGGATTTTTCTCATCCTCAAATTTTAACAATTTCTGCAAGTTTGGATAGAAACAAATCCTTCTCTAGGAAAGTGTTCTGCAAGTGTTTCCTCCCATTCTGCCCTTCATTGTCTTAGCAATGGCTTTTGTTGGTCAGTTGTGCCCAGCACCAGTGGAGTGTAACTGGGTTGGGCTTTTGTTTAAGAATTGTTCTTTTGGTATAGTGCAAGGTTTAACAACTCAGGTTCATATAATATTGTCTTACATCTTTCTGTAGATTTTCTACACACTCATACTTTAAGCATGTAAGCTCATTCTCTTATTTTTAGTCAGTTTTTATGACAAGTGTAAGATCTGTAAAGATATCCTAGCACCATTTGTTTGAAAACCCAGCCCTGCTCTATTAAGCAGCCTTTCACCTTTTGGACAGAGGAGTTGGTAATACATAT
The DNA here is from genome assembly GCF_964271855.1 of Acomys minous. Lineage (NCBI taxonomy): Eukaryota > Metazoa > Chordata > Mammalia > Rodentia > Muridae > Acomys > Acomys minous. Next base: position 12,478,371 of record NC_140485.1, read on the forward strand.
GTTAGTCAGTCTACTCATGGACTCTATTTTTTTTCACTGATTTATGTGTCTGTTTCTCCCCACATACCCTATTTTTCTTGGTCATTGTAGCCTTTATAAAGTATTGAATTTAGATAGTTAAATCCTCAGACCCAATTCCCTTTTCAGTATTCTTTTAGGTGCTATAGGTCTTTTCTCTTTTCAGTTCAAATCTGGCTCACTGGTATCTCCAAGAGAACCACTGGGATTTTCATCGCCATAGCATTGCATCTAAGATAACACTGAAGAGATGTGATAGCTGTCAGACCGGTCAACCAGGGACTGAATTGACTGACAATTGCCTGAGCTTGTGCAGCCCTCAGGTGGGACATCTCTGCATCATCTCTCTCAGAAGTCTCCAGTAGGAAGACCTGAGTGTTGTCTTAAGGAAAACTTTCTTAGCTCTCTTCCCTACCTGGCTCATTTCTCTATTTTCTTGTTCTCTCTCTTCTTAAAAAGGTTTGTTTGTGTACATGAGCGCTCTATTTGCATGTTTGCCTGCATGACAGAAGAGGGCATCAGATCCCATTATAGATGGTTGTGAGCCAACATGCGGTTGCTGGGAATTGAACTCAGGACCTCTGGAAGAGCAGCTGGTGCTCTTAATTGCTGAGCCATCTCTCCAGCCCCTTCTCTATTCTCTTAATGTCATAATTTTAAAACATTTATTCACTTTATATCCCAATTATAGCCCTCCCCCCCCATCTCCTCCCAGTCCCATCCTCCTTCCCTCATACCCCTTCGCCCTCCCCTAGTCCTCAGAGAGGGGAAGCCCTCCTCACATATCATCTGACCCCAGAAAATCAAGTCTCTCTGGACTGCCTATATCCTCTTCCTCTGTGGCCTGGCAAGGCTGTCCCGCCAAAGGGAAGTGATCAGCAAGTGGGTACCAGAGTCCATGTCAGAGGTAGCTCCTACTCCCCGTATTATGGGACTCACAAGGAGACTGTGCTGCCTATCTACTACATCTGAGTAGGGGGTCTAGGTGCTCACCATGTATGGTCCTTGGTTGGTGTATCAGTCTCTGCAGCCCCCCCCTCACCCTCAGGCCCAGATTTGTTGGCTCCATTTGTTTCCTTGTGGATCTCCTGTCCCCTTCAGGTCCTTCTGTCCTCCACCTCTTCCATAAGACTCCCCATGCCCCACCCCAAAGTTTGGCTGTGAGTCTCAGCATCTGTTTCCATCCCCTGCTGGGTGGAGTCTTTCAGAGGACCTCTATGGTAGGCTGCTGTCCTGCTCCTTCTCTTCAGCTGCTTCTGGTATCTATTCTATTTGCCCTTTCTGAATGAGAAGTAAGCATCCTCCCTAGGGTCCTCCTTGTTTGTTAGCTTATGTGTATTGTAGTGTGGTTATCCTGTATTATGTGGCTAATGTTAATGTCTTATGGAATCACCACCCAAATACACTAAATCAATTCAAAAGCTCAGTTCAGGGGTTGCTTCTGGGGGGAACCCAAATGAAGACAGAAATTACAGCACAGGTGCATGCTGAACATCCAAACTCCAAACATTGCTGATATGAAAAGTTAAAAATGGTAAACCGTTTGAGTAGCAACATGATTCCATAAGTGCTTTCATACATGATCTCTGGGGACAAATCACAAGCAATCCAGGTGCCTTCAGAGAATCTTACACTGCAAAATCTCCTTTAGCCTGTGTATTGCGTCAAATACATGGAATCTGAGACACTTCTGATCCCAAGCACTTCAGATAAGCACCAACCTGGGCCAAAGAGAGGCTCAGCAGGTGGCATCTGCCACCAAACCTGATGACTTGCATTTAGATCTCTAAGAGCTACTTGGTAGAGGGAGAGAGGTATAGCCTATGGATTGTTCTGTACCTTACACACACACACACACACACACACACACACACACACACACACACACACGCATGCACAATTAAAAAAATATGTATATATACTCAGCTCTGTATGCTATAAACAGGCAGGCTCAAGTGGGGCAGCTCTGTTATCCAAATATCCCTACTTTTCAAAGCGGGGTCAGTCCTAATCAGCAACCAAGGCAGAAAGAAAATAGGTAACTCAGTACTTTCCTTGCGCAATCACATTTATTTCTTAGGGTGTAGAGACGTATCCCTCAGGCTTTCTATGCCCCAGAAGGAAAAAAAAAAAAGATGCACTCTGTTTCAGCGAGCATGCATGTGCATGAAAATCTACCTCAGAATAGCTAAACTGCTAAAAGATGTGCTGCTATTTTAAAGTCAGAAGATTTGGAATAGCTCGGGCAGATTTAAGCTTCTAGGTTGCCATAGCTCACTAGAATCAGGTTAAAAATTAAAAATGCAAAGACATGCTGTGGTTTCATTTATTTTTTCCCATAATTTTGAAATATAAAGGCGATGTGGGAATGGAAAAGTAGGGAGCAAACAATAAACGGTACCGAGAGAACTGGCTCAACAATTTATCTTTATTTTTAATAGCCTTAAAATCAAGCCACACATGATGAGTCCAGCAGAAAGCACTAGGCATTTTGCGGGAGTAAAAATTCCTTGGGGACTCCCTAGCTTGAGGGGAGAAAATGGCGTCATAGAGGGAAGATGCAGTCACTGTTCTTTGCATTGCCAGAAACCTCTTTTCATTTGCACTACAACAAAGCCTCAGTCAGCTGCAAAAACAATGTGCTGTAATACGAGATTGATTTTTGCTGAAATGAAGCTGCCACTCTGTCCTGTTCAGATTCTGCAGGCTTACAAAGCACCCAGGGTGCCTCTTGTCCTCTGGGGCGGGCGTGCTGAAGGTGAGTGCAACCTTTACTTCTACAACATGATTTTTCTTCAAGATCCCAAGCCAGGATTAGATAGATGACCAGCCATCCAGCTTTTGGAAGGAAAGCCAGAAATGAATTTAGCTTATCAGACACCTTTAAAATTGTAGTGTCAGGCCTATGGATGATCAGTCAGTGCTTGCTTTGCCTTCCCTAGAGGAACAGGGCTGGAGCTGGTGACTTTAGGAGTGCTTTGTTATCTATCCCATGCATTCAAGTGATTGTAATCCAGCCTCTAGGTGAGACCCGATGTCATAAGAGGAAATTGTACTCAAGTTTTCTCCTCTATGAAAACATTATGTATGAAAACAATATGTGAACGTTCTGAACTCAGGCACTACCGCCATTTCCTTCCTCCCCTACTCTGCCAAAGTTCACAGAGGAGAAATGATTGCTCCCCCATGCCTCCATCTCCCATGCCCTTAACCATAAGATCTTGTCATAGAAGACTTAACTGATGCCTTCTTCGGAAGGTCACCAAGGACTTGATATGCCCTAGCCCAATAAATACTTTTGAGTTCCAATGGATTGTGCAATTAGACATCCCTTGTTTAAGCATGCTGTTTGTTTTTGTTTTTGTTTTTGTTTTTTGAGACAGGGTTTCTCTGTGTAGCCTTGGCTGTCCTGGACTCCCTTTGTAGACCAGGCTGGCCTCGAATTCACAGTGATCCACCTGCCTCTGCCTCCCAAGTGCTGGGATTAAAGGCGTGCGCCACCACTGCCTGGCTAAAATACAAAGCATGCCATTTTGAAACTTTGTGTTTTCTTGCCTTTTGCAGGTATGAGCCTAGAAGTTTCTCCTCATTCTTTCTCTCCCTCTCCCTCTCCCTCTCCCTCTCTCTCTCTCTCTCTCTCTCTTTCTCTCTCTCTCTCTCTCTCTGTCCCTCTCCCCACTCCACCCCCATGTGCGTGTCCTCATGCACTCTCTCACTTTTTTGTGCATGTTTTAGACCCTTTGTGTCATTGGTAAGATTGTTTTCCTGACTCATTCTTTCTTTCCCTTTCTTTTTCTTTTCTTTTCTATTTTTTCTCTGAGACATCACCAGTTGACATATCTCCAGCTGTCTGATAGCTGGATCTTCAGCCACATCCCTGAATATCAATGACATTCCACTGGAAGTTCTCATGCTCAGGACTATTTGGGCAGCACAGATTGTGCTCAGTGGGTTATATAAAACAAACACTGCCCCCCCCAAAAAAAACAGGACACAAAGTTAGGAGGTGTGGGGGTAGATCTAGGAAGAGTTAGGGGAGGAATTAGGAGGTATGTATGTATGTATGAAAGTCTCCAAGAGTTCATAAAAGATATATATATTTTTAAATCTATGATTTGACTCACTTTCCACTCACTTGGGACATGCTTATCTTCCACCCATTCCCTGCCTCTCAGCACCTTAGCTAGCTCTCAAAATTCATGTACATATTGGCAATGCAGGAAGCCTCTTTTCAGTCGACATTCCACATGGGATGAAATGGGGAAGAGCTCATGAGCTCTTACCTAAAAACAGTTGTTATTTTCCCCTCAATTGCTTTCTCCTTTTATTCTTGTGTGTTACATAACTTTTAATGCAGGCTCTTAAACTTTAGGGAACACCAAAATCACCTGGAAGGGACTGGAGAGATGGCCCAGAGGTTAAGGGCATTAGCTGCTCTTCCATACGTCCTGAGTTCAATTCCCAGCAACCACATGGTGGCTCACAGCCATCTACAATGATGAGATCTTGTGCCCTCTTCTGGCGGATAGGTGTACATGCAATGCAGGTAAAACACTATACATAGTAAATAAATAAATCTTACCAAAAAAAAAAAAATCACCTGGAAGAGTTGTACCTACCAAACAACAACAAACAAATACAGAATTAGGGCCCCTGCCAGAGCTGCTGCTGATTCTGATGCATAAGACCCCAGGCCATGCTGGTGCTGTTGGTCTGGTGAACACAGTTGGAGCTATGTTACCATAACTTGGGTTTCATTCTCTCTCCATTGTGAGCATCTCAACATTAAACAAAATGAAGAAGTTTTCTTTAGTCTTTGCATGCCTTCCAGTCCCTGGCAGAGTACATACTTAGCAACTATTATGAAAACTGAATAGTGCAGGGGACCAAAATGTTGCTTTTTAACTTGGCACTGACCCTTTGGATTCTTGGTTTCCATTGATTAGATATAGTATATCTAGGTAAGTTGCTGAGGGTGTGGCCAATTCTTCTAAGCCTTTGCTGTAATTCTTGGCCTGGGGAAGGGAGCTTGTGACACATACTTTGAAGAATGTACTGAAGACAAGGATGTGAGCTGAATCCAGGGAGAGCAGTTGAAAGGCTCCCCTCAAGGAACAGAATGGCAAGGTTCAACACTTGAGAAATTAAGGAATACGGTTGCCATGGTAGGATAACAAGAGATCTCAGATCTATAATTGTACTCTCAGGGAGGCATGTTAGCATCCTCTGTGCGTATTCTTACTCCCTCTTCCTCTTAGTGCCTCACAAGCAAGTCACTCTGAATTCAAGTCATGCCTCTAATGGCCCTTATTATTATACTTAGATGTTCTGCAGAACCAAAATAGTTTGTAGGAAAGAAAACTAATCCTAGGTCTTTCTAACTTAGAAATATGAGCATCAGAGTATTCTAGTAAATTCATGTTTTCTGACTATCTGAATGTAAGATCATCTCCTGCCTGTCTACTTAGTGGTCTGTTCAGAATATGTCTCTCAGCTGAGTGGGACAGAATTTTGTATATGGAAGCTGTTTTTACATACATTTTTTCAATTCATAAGAAAATTAAGAACAAGTCAGCTATATCAACAAAAACACTACCTCTCCCTAGCGTTTGGTAGTTCATGCTATATTTCTCATTAAATGAATATTGTACAAATAAAGAAATGGTTATGGAGAGGATCACACTGGAGGGTATATGTCAAACATGTTTCTCCTTTTTTATTTTAAGGAGGAAATTCAACTCAACCCAGATGGAACATTGGGAAACTCACAGCTCTGCATTGCCACTTTCTACCGGCAGCAGGAGAGGCACAGATGGTACCTCTCCATCTCCACACTGTGCCAGCATAGGCAGGGCAGGGCGTCCAGCTGTCTGCACCACCCCCACAACAGCCCCAAGCTTACATGGAGGAGGAGGAGGAAGAGGAGGAGGAGGAGGACATACTGTTTGAGTTAAGGTAAAGACCTTCAATTGCTTGAGCATCACTACTTTGTAAGGTTTCTCCCTTGAAGGAAGCAGATAGGATTGCCTGACTATCATTTTTCCTTGCTGCTGTTGAATAAGCATCACCCTAGAGACAGGCTACAGACTCCGGTGATCAAGAGAACCAGGCCACATCTGCAGACCTTCCGCTAAAGGCTCTACTTGTTTAAGCATCCGGCTTTTCTACTTATCTTTTTAGAAATCATGAAAATGTGTATCCTTTGTAACAAAGGAGATTAAAAATTATATTGATATCATCAGAGATCCAAAATTTATATCATAATACAAAAAGAGATCTAAAACATCAGACTGGAAATGTTACCCCCAAATCTGCTATGGTGGCTGCGTGGTTTATACAGGATATTAATAGCCATTCTCGGGGGGCTGGAGAGATGGCTCAGAGGATAAGAATACTGTCTGCTCTTCCAGGGGTCCTGAGTTCAATCCCCAGCAACCACATGGTGGCTCACAACCATCTATACTGAGATCTGGTGCCCTCTTCTGGTGTGCAGGTGTATATGGAGGCAGAACACTGTATATGTAATAAATAAATAATTAAAAAAAATAGCCATTCTCTAAGAATCTGATAGAGTTCTAAAGGGAGTGTACCTGGGGAACCATGTAATTAGTTACTTGTAAGAACCTATAATTTCATTTTAGAGAAGCTAACAGAGAATAAAATCACTTATTGTCTATCTGCTACTGTCCTAAAACTAATTTCATCATGATAAAACAGAACTAGCCAGAGAGTGAAGGATCTCTCATTTTGTATACATCCAGGCCCTAAGCCATTGTACTATCTAACATTTACTCATTTCAGTTCTTGCCTGCCTTAGCTGACAGGGATAGCCATTTATTTTCCATATTTGTAGCTATGTGAGTCTCTATTGTATCCTGGTCCCGTCCTTGGCTGTTCCTGAGGAGCTTTCAGCCTCTGGGAAAGCCCATCTTTTTATTCTTTGCTCCTTCTCGTGTGGTTTGCCATGTGGCATCAGTAGACACAACGCAGCTGGAGACTCGTAAAAGAGCTCATTCATTGTCCCTGTGATGTGTATGCCCGCTGTTGTTATGAAGAAGTCCTAGGCTTTCCTGACTGCAAACAGGAGACACACACAATACAGCTGAGTCATCCCATGTATCCAGGGGAAGACAGGCTAACTCAAACAACAGCTAGCATGCTCCCAGGCCAATACTTAGTGTTGGAATCCATGATCAAATCTGATGTGCTCGCTCAGATAAGCATTAGTTTTTCTACTTCTCCCTACATTTCCAGGTGAACCCTTGACACAATAGTTTTTTAACATTATTTGAGAAAGAAAGGGAATAGCATCTCCATAACTTCTAAATAAATAGCAGTAAGGGCCAGGTTGTTTAAACTAAAGGGTGTTTAATAGAAGGTCTATAGATATAAACTTACTTATCTATGAGATTACGTAACCTTCCACTGAGTGGATTTATCATTTATAAAGTTACTGTGGACTAGTAATGGGGTATTTCCATTTTATTGATGAAAACACAGAGGCCAAAGGAGATAAAGGGTTTCTTGGACTACCTGTTAGATTCTCAGCTAAGACCTAACCTTGTACTCTTATAGCATGCGAACAGGTCAGAGGTGTGTGTGTGTGTGTGTGTGTGTGTGTGTGTGTGTGTGTGTGTGTGTGTGTGTGTGTCCATAAGTATATGAGGGTTTGGTCCCTGTTGCATTGGCATGGTTTGCCTGTAATTTTAAGTTGGCCACCGTCTCCAATCAATCCACCTTTCAATAGGCTGAAGGAGACGATATGTACCAGTGTTTCTCAAGTAATCATGCCCATTGAATATCCCTAAGATTTTGCTAAAACATGGGTTGCTAATGCTACCCCCAGATATTCTTAATTAGCAGATCGGGAGTACACCTGGAATTCAGCATTTTTAATTAAGCTCTCAGATGACAAGATGCCACCAGTCTGGAAAACATGATTGGAGTATGTACAGTGTTTTATAAACTCTAGAGCCCACATAAACTCAGAAGCATTTGAGCTGTCAGCTGTGTTGAGATTCTACTGAATACTAGCTATAGTGAAATGCATTTTGGAAAGAAAAAGTAGCACCATGTGGGATATGGGAATATAAATGCTGTGCTTAGTGGAGATATGAGATGTTTCTTGTCTACACACTGAATATCGGTTTTGTTGTAAAAATTTTCTCCCACCCTCAGCCACTATTATGCATAGAATTAACTTTCTGTTAGAACTCCTGCATTCTGTGTTCAAACCTAAGCTTGCTGCCCTACCTCTTGGCTAAGGCTGCTCTAAGCGCTCCATGACCAGAAGTGGAATCCGTCTTATGTCATGTTCCCTGAAGTAGAATCAAGATCTAAAGTAGGATCCAGTGCAAGCAATTTCTGTAGGGAGTGTTCTCAGCCATCTTAATGGTGATGAAGGTTAGGTCAGTGACAGAACAAGTACATGAGGTCTCAACCGTAGCTCTGCCTGACTCCATGGGGGAGCTATAGAGCAAGAATGGAACCAAGAAAACGCTTCCTTCTCATCCTGATATCAGTTAGTCATCAATGGCCCAATGCCTTAGGCCGGGGCAGGGCATCATCTCCAGAGTGGGGTGACTTTGGTAGCACAGGCTACCATGAGGACATTGTCATCTACAGCACCCCTCTACTCTGTCACCTCCCCCACTTTTCACTTAATTTCTTAGTTTAGGGAAGAACCATCCTCTCCCTCTCTCCTTTTCCTCCCTTCTCCCAAAGATTGTCTTATGTAGTTTCTGGGTGCTATTTATAGTATATAAACAGTTAGGCCCTTCAGGGTCTCAACCTCTCTTTTCAAAACCCCACAGCGTTCTCATTTGCTGACCAATCCTGACCTTGTGGATTCTTAGAGAGCCGTAAATTTCTTTCCTTCTAGAACTATGTATCTGTACTTTATCTTTGACTATATAAGGACAATTGCTATAAGATCTAGTGGTTTGCCTCAGTTTGACCATCTCCTGCCCTACTTCATTTAAACATGGGGAAATTCTCAGGAGAGAAAATCTGACCACTTCACTGTCACTTAAACCTTTCATGATGCTTTCCTGGGCAAGTCTAAATTTTTGTCCTGGTCTGTAAGATCTGTCAGGCACCAATGTCTGCTCACCTCACTTCTCACATCTTTGTAAGCTTGGAGAATGCTGAAATGCCCACTCCCTAGGGCAGGTATAGGTCTCAGGTCCTTATATTAGCCAGAGAAGGGCTGCTGCAGACACCAAATCTAATCACTGGAAACTGTTACTGTTAGAGGAAAAAGGATCTTTGAAGACATGGTTATCATCATTCTTGAGATGAAGAGATTATCTGGAATAATTTATGTGGGCTCTGAATGTGCACATTATGTGATCAGAAATGTCTTCATAATCTGGAGACAGAGGGGAATCAAGCACACAGAGAAGATGATGTGAAGAAGTAAATAGACTTAGGGTGATGAGGCCACAAGCCACAGGACACTAACGGCTGTCAGAAGTTGGAAAAGCTTAGAGGAGAGCCCCCTTCAAAAGTGTGCTTTTGCCAGCACCCAGATTTCAGACTGCCAGGCTCTAGACTACTGAAAGAATGCTTTTCTGTGGCTTTAAGGCTCCTCATTAGTAATGCATCACACAGTAGTAGGAAACTCACACAGTTCAGGTGCTAGCTGGCACACTTGCCCCATCCCCACTACTCCATCAAGAAGACTCCTATGTCTGCAGCTTACATGTCATCTCTTACAGGGAGATTTTCAGACTCTTCTTCTTAACACCTTTAGGGTCCAGTTTGAGCAGAGAGCTGACCTTTGTCTTCCTTAAGTCCTTGAACAAAATGCTTCGTTATTGTCATAGGTGTGTTGATCATGCATTCTTTTGTATGTGACCAATTCTAGGTCAGTCAGTCTCCTTTTGAAAACTCAAGTTCCTAGGGGCCTTATTACTTTTTCAATGCCCCGGATTTGCCACCATGCCTGAGAGAATGTTTCTTGCCCTGAAGGGGATGTTGATGCTGCAGACTGGTGGCTAATATGGACACAAGGCTTCATACCACTGGCTCCAGGTTCCTGTGGGTGAGTCAGGTGAGGGCAAGCTTTCCCCTGCCCATCGCCCTTTCACTCCAGCTCTGCAGCTTCTGGAGGCCTGAGGTTATCCCTTTGGCTTTTCACCCACAGATCCAGTGTTCTTTTCCACGCTGATTCTTTTTATACTCTCCTTCTTTCTCAGCTCTCCTTTTCCTGCCTCCCAAACAACAGTGACTCACACCCGAAAACACTGCTCTCCTTTTTCATTATTTTTAGGCATCACATGATTTTTCTCATTATTGCCTCTAGCCAAGGCCGTCCGTGGCCCACAGACTGTTATTTCCTTGGGGCCAAACTTCGGAGTGTAAACCAAGTGACACTTCAATATATTGGGGTCATGCTAGTGTTCTAGTCATCCACTCTCACTGAGGAGATGGCAGCTGAGCACAGCATTTGACAGTGAGGAATTGGGGTCCAGTGAAAGGGATGATTTTAAAATGTTCCCTGATGGTTCTTCCCCTATAAATAAGCATACCAAAGCATAATTTCTGAATCAATGTATAGTCAAATATTACTTTATTCCATAAAACTTGACAGTTTCTTTTTAGCCTTAAAGAAGGTAGATATCATATTTTCTGGCATGTAACACATCCCCCAACGTTAACTTTAACTTTTCCGGTTAAAATATAGAGTTTGCAGCCTGAGTCTGCTGCACAGGTTGTGTAGTGGAAGAGGGGTAGTCTTATATGGCAATTATATTCCAAACTTAGAAAAGTCAAAGTTAAAGTTGGGGGTCACTTTTTTCTGGTAAATATGGTAATTGTTTTTTCTTCTTCTTTTAAACTCCAAGTACAGGGATTCAAAGATGAGACAAAAGTGATATATTGTACTCTATCTATATGCTGCATAGAAGCAACTGTAATATCGTAGTTATGAAATCTGAGTTTGAGGGGATAATTAAGTAATTTATTCACAAAATGACAAGAATTAATTATTGCCATGGTTTGGATCTTAAATGTCCTCTCAAAACCTGTGTGTTTAAAGGACTTGGGATGGTCCTCTTGAGAGGTAGTGGAAACTTAAGAGAAAGTCTTAATAGGAAGGTGTTTGTGGCATGTCTTTGAAGCCAATATGGGACCCCGCTCTCTCCCTTTCTCCGTCTCTTATTTCCCAAGCATGAGGTGAGAGGTTTTCCTCTAACTGCAAATTAATGCAAATTAATTTCAAAGGAGAAAGCCTAAATATAGAATGTTACCAAGGTGTTCTCCCACTACAAAATGGCTGCCTAGAGAAATGTTTCCCTAGGGTCAGCTTTGAAGATACATAGTTATTGCTGCAACTGTGGCCCAAGGAGGCCAGGTCACATCTCAAGCTAGAAGCTGAAATTGGTAGTTCTATGCACATGGTATGGGCTTATAGGCGTGTGAAATACCAGAGTCTCGGGATAATGTAGGCTTGCATTGAGATTCCAGAAACAGCTGAGATCAGGAAATATGTGGCAGGTTTGGAGTTTCTGCAAGGTCGCTCTGAGAGGCCATTATGTGAATCAGGGAAGGCAAAACCTTGTAATGGTGACTTGAAGATACTGGAGATACCAGGACTATAAAACACTCTCCAAGAAAAGCTGCAGTCATGGGATGGAGCTAGGCCAAGAGCGGTCACATGTTCCATAGGTGGCAAAATTAGAAGTGTAGAGCTGCCCAACATTACTAAGTTAACTGATCTTATCATCTGCTCCAGATAATAGCTGTCGCAGGACCTTTGATTTCATTGTGATCCTTGAGATTGTGAACTTTAAAACCTGCCTTTTGTTTGGTGCATTTGAGCCCTAACACATACATTTAACCCAAGAGCTTTCTGTACATAAGATTTAATGAAGTTAACCCGAGGCCAAGAGGCAGATCGAGAAACCAGCTGATAGGGACTAAAAAGTAGGAGGGACCTTGAGTTGAGGGGTATTTAAGGTATCATACAGAAGTAGAAGAAGGAGCTTTTAGCTTTTTAGCTATTAAGCTCTTCAGCTCCTTGGCCTATGGCTTTTTGGGCTTTTTGAGCCTTTGGCCTTGGGGGTTTTTTTTGTTTTTTGTTTTTGTTTTTGTTTTTTTTTTTTTTGGTTTTTGAGACAATGTTTCTCTGTGTAGCCTTGGCTGTCCTGGACTCCCTTTGTAGACCAGGCTGGCCTCGAACTCAAAGCGATCTGCCTGCCTCTGCCTCCCGAGTGCTGGGATTAAAGGCGTGCACACCACGCCCAGCCTGGCCTTGGTTTTTTGTTTTGTTTTGTTTTTGTTTTTGTTTTTGTTTTTGCCTTTTCCTCTTGGCCTGTGAGCTGAGCTAGAGAGCTTTGGGGCCATTTCCATTTGGAAGTGAGCTGAGTGGAAAAGTCACCTGGGTTCTTTCTCTGCCTCTCTCAGCTAGCAGATTTCCCCAGCATCTGGCTCCTGAATCTTTATTATTAAAATAGAACATTTGGGATTTTCATTTACGACATGGAGCTGAACAATTTGACATTTGCCTTCCCAAATTTGCCTGACTTTGGTTTGAACATTTGTTGTTGTGCCCCTGTTTGTCTCTTTTGGAATAGGAGTGTTAACTTTGTACCATTCTGCACAAGAAATGGGAAACCTGAAGGCTTACGTTTATATGGACTTACCATTAATAGTTACCTTGAATTTCACAAGAGACTTGAGAATTTTCAGTAGTGTTGGGACTGTTATGACTTCGGCACCTTTAGAGATGGAATAAGTAAATACATTTTTGTGTTGTGAGGGAAACATGAGGCATTTGGGAGCAGAGGTGGAATTTTATGATTTACAAATAATATATCTGAGTCTCAAGTTGATGGATCTGTGATGGCTAATGTTGATGATGACTTGCTAGGATTTACAGTCACCTAAAGACAGGCCTCTGGATTCCCTGTGAGAGTGATTGCAGAGAGGTATCATTGATGTTGGAAGACCCAGATTCATTCTGAATTTGGGTGGTATTCCATATTCTAACTAGGGAGGTGGGGTGGAACTGAAAAAAGTTGGGGGAAGGGGATGAATATGACCAAAATACATTGCCTGAAATTCTCAAAGAGTTAATTCAAAGGAGAAAGCAGTAGAATGGAACACCAGAATTCACCTCACTTGTGACCTGATTTGTGGAATGTGACCTCAAACTGTGGGCCCAAAGAAACCCTCCCTCCCTCCCTTCATCTCTCTGTCTTTCCCTCTCCTCCCTCCCTCCCTCCCTCCTTCCTTTCTGTCTTTTTTTATTATTAATTTATTCTTGTTACATCTCAATGGTTATCCCATCCCTTGTATCCTCCCATTCTTCCCTCCCTCCATTTTCCCCTTATTCCCCTCCCCTATGACTGTTCCTGAGGGGGACTTCCTTCCCCTGTATATGCTCATAGGGTATCAAGTCTCTTCTTGGTAACCTGCTGTCCTTCCTCTGAGTGCCACCAGGTCTCCCTCTCCAGAGGACATGGAGAAAAGCATGGGAGAATGGCAAAGTAGAAGGATCCAGAGGGTCCTAGAAACCTACAAGTAGAACATTATGATAGACAGATTTGGGCCCAGGGGTCTCACTCAAACTAAGGCACCAGCCAAGGACAATATAGGCCGTAAACTTTAAAGCCCTACCCAGATCTAGCCAATGGACAGAACATTCTCCACAGTAGAGTGGAGAGTGGGATATTACTTTCTCACGTACTCCTTCCTTTCTTTCTTCCATTGTTTTTGGTCAGGTATTTACCCACAGTATTGAGGGGGAAACAAACTAAAAACCACACAGACACACACACACACACACACTTCAGGCCCTGGTCTGGTCACCCACAGTCATTGTATTATGACTGCTTATATTGGAGTTTGTACTTTATCTTGAAGAAAAACCTGTGAAGGATTGAAGAAACATTTCATGAGCAGGCTAATGTTTTAAGCTTATCCTGGGAGTGGTGAGGAGAGCTGGACTGGATCAGGGAGGGACTGAGGAACCGTGTCCTGAGTCCATGTTCTTCCAGATAGGTTGAAGGATAAAGGAGGAAGCAGAGGAGAGATATTCAGAGGTACTGTGGACAAAACTTGGAGTATGAAATGATGAGGGGTGGTACCTGGCTTCAGTCCCAAGGCTGAAAAGTTTACAAGGGGGCGGTGATGAACACTTCAGTGTGGGTCTTGATGACTTTCCACTGCCTGTAGGTGATCTGGAAGGATGTGTAGTGGGCAGGCAGAGATGGGGTTTGCCCTCAGAAGAGAAGCCTGCCATACATGCCTAGTTTCAGGGTTCATCCACAAAAAAGCAGTAGCTGAAATACCCCCAAGGCATTTGAGAAGCTGCCTGAAATTAGTCATTTAGGGACACACTAACAGGTAAATGACGAGTAAACTAATAGAAGCCAAATATCAGAAGGAGCAGCTGGAACAAAGACATTTTCACAAGAGACAGGAAATACTTTGAAGTTGAGGTTAATGATATCAAATATCCCAGAGAATTGAAAGCAGCTGGTTTTGTTTGCTCATTTTATACTCAAAAACAACATACGTTCCCAGGATTTCATCAAAGGTCAGGAGGAATGAAAGACAGTGCACTGAGTGGAGAGGGGAGAAGGATCAGCAAAAAGAGACAATAATTAGAAGTTTGACATCAAGGCCGCAATTAGAGGAAAGAGAATTGGGCTTTACATCCTGTTTAATTACTTTTTTCATTTGTAACCCCAAAAATCAAACCCAAAGCCCTATGTATGATGGACAAGTGTTAACCTATTGAGCTACCCAGCCAGTCGGCACTTTAAAATGGAGTGCCTGGATTTAGTTGGCAGGTAAAGCTCAGCAGCAGAGCTCTCCGGGCTGTCTTGGTCCTTGGGTCTGCCTTGAGCTGTGAGTAGGTTCTCACAGTTCTCAGATGTTGCTACCTCACTGCAAGCCCGCAGAACCTTGCTGGTATTGTGTGCCTTCGGGCTTCTCCAATGCCAGGGACAGGGAATGGTACTTGGTTAGCTTTGAGTGCACTAGCTTGACAGTGTGGAGGAACTAATATTCTTGGACAACCTTTTATGCAGGGAAATGGGAGCTGATGAATAAATGTTCTTTCCCAGGTAAACAATGCTTAGGATAATCTGCAAAATCTGCAAATGTCCCATCAGGCACAAAGATCTGAGCTCCATTGTCTAGGACTTGGCAACAACATTTATCTTGCATTTTATTGGTTTAATCCCTTTACTTAACCCTTTCACTCCTGGAATTACCTTCCAAGAAAGCTATCCAACTCCATGTCAAAAACTTCAGGCTTTGCTTTGAGAAATTCCAAACTAAAATGGGAATACCTAAGTGACCTTCTACCTAAGGCGATTGCATACACATCAGTTACATGTTCCTGCTTTCCCAAACACATATTCTGTTCTCAGGTGGCCATATCGTGTGTTGTATAACCTAGCTCTTAGGCAATAGTTCATTGGGCCAGAGGTGAATACATGACAGCGCTCAGGTGGCATAAACACAGACTGCCCAGCAACCAATGTTGTAGTTTGCTGTGGATATATGATGAAGCTAATGAGATTTTTTTTTCTTAGAAAATTTGGCTGACAAATGCTTTGAGACCGAGAGCAGAACCCAAGTAGCTGATATGAAAACGGTGGGTTCCCTGCAACAAGCATTGTGAAGGAGCGAGAACAATGAGATGATAAATCAGGAGTGGTGCTACCACATAGCCCATAATAAGCACAGGAAAGATCAGAGCCTTTTATTGGCCTAAGACTCTAATTGCAATTTCTTTTTGCTTGAGGATGCTTTCATGTTATTCTTTCCTATTGGGACAGGAGCCTCAGTAGTCAGTGTGGTCAAAGGCTGGTCAGAGAAAGATGCCTTATGGGGAGGAAGCATCTTGGACACTACTTTTTACTCTTTCAGATTTATATTCTAATACCATGGATTTGTTTATTCTGTTTTTGAAATTTATATACATGGACCAAACAATATGTTATCCTCTATCTGTCTTCTTCCATTCTACACCATGTTAATGGTAATTACACATGTTGCTTCAGCATGCAGCGACGGTTTACTCACCCTCAGTGCTGTTTGTCTCTCATGTTTAAACAATTGTAATCTGTTTCTCCATCCTACGGCTAATGAATACTGGGATTACAGTTTGGCTATTATGAACACTGTTTCTTTGTGTGTATGATGCATGTGTGCACAGGCATGTGAGTCCTTGGGTGAGGCTGAAGGATGTCAGGTGTCCTGTTCTATTGCTCTCTGGCTTATTCCCTTGAGATGGGGTCTCTCACTGAAGCTGAAGCTACTACATTCTAGCTAGGTGGCTAGCCAGCAAGATCCCAGGATCTGCCTATATACAACCCTCAATGCTGGGATTGCAGGCAGGAGAGGCCTTGCCTGGGTGCCTTTTTATGGGGATTTGAACTAAGATCTTTGTGTTTGTGTAGAAAATTCAGGCACAGCCATCTCCCAGGCTCTGCCATGAATATTTTTCCTATGATTATTCTAATGCATACCTCTGGGTGTATAAAACTATATATTTCTAGTAGGTAGATACCTACAAATGATATTGCTGAGTGATAGTTTAGCTTTATTAGAGCTTGCTAGTTTATTAAAGTGATTGTGCCAACTTCTACTGCTTCTGCTGGACACCAGAGTTTCAATATGCCCCTCTCTTATGTAAAAGGTATAATCCAATCTACTCTTGAAATTTACATTTCCTCCCCCATCTCTGGAGTACTATGATCACAGCTATAAACTACCATACCCAGGGGTCCATATATATATATATATATATATATATATATATATATAT
Organism: Acomys minous; assembly: GCF_964271855.1. Lineage (NCBI taxonomy): Eukaryota > Metazoa > Chordata > Mammalia > Rodentia > Muridae > Acomys > Acomys minous. The sequence goes on from NC_140485.1 coordinate 12,495,178, forward strand.
ATATATATTTCAGTAGTCCATGATTTTCCTGGTGTTATCCAGGACCCTGGAACAAAAGGGACCAGATAGAGAACTATTGATTAGAGTTAAGGTTTTTCACTCCAGGACAGAGGACAGAAAATTGAAGGTTTTTATAAAAGGGGCTAGTGTCTTTCTCTGGGGCTCTTGGTGGGTTGGGCAAATGGACTTACCGAGAACAAATGCAGTAGGAAATACTAGACTATTATGTACATTTGAAGGGCGTGTGTAGAGTTGTAAGAGCGGGAAAGATTGGAAGGTGAGGTATTTTGGTGAGAGGATGATGCATATGTCATTTGAGAGCTATGTGTTTGGGAGAAATGTTACAACAATAGGCACTCAAGATGAGAGCAGTGTGGTACAAGACTATAGTCAAGGTTACCTTGGTGATGATTGCGGGTGGAAAAAAAAAAGGAATAATGAGAATGGACAAAGGAACAGTTTATTTCGGGAAGACAGACTAGAAATAACCTAGTCGTCGTAATGAAGAGCTGAGCTGAAAAGCAGTCCTTGTCTTCAGTCCTTCCTACAGTTACTGAAAAGTCCCCTCTCAAAAGTCTCTCTTGTCTAACCCTACGCCCACTTTAAAAACATTCTGATAGTGTTGAGGGTGAGCCTAGGACCATAGGCATGCTTAGGCAAGCTCTCGACCGCTGGGTTTCACCCCCAGCCTTCACACTTGTGCTTTCTCAATAGGTCAGTTTTACCAATGTTGTCTGCTGAATACACCTTCCAAATATCTTTTCCTTTTAATTTTTCTTTTTCAGCCAAAACTTCATGACTCAAGCCAATCAGGTCAACTCTTTCAACCTTTCAAACATATTCCCCGTGACTTTTTACCTAAGCAGGCTCCCAAATGTGCCTGCTGTGTCTTTTCTTTATGAATTATCAACATAAAACTGAGCATGCCCAGGAAAGACTTCCTTAATATTGCATGTTCAGAATGTGGTTGCCTGTTAAGGAAATAAGAGCCCCACACGTGTGCTTTATAAACAACCGCCTGCTTTGTCTACCCTCGGCAGTAGCGAATCTTACATCACTCTTTTGTCCCTTGACCACGCTTGCTTTGGCTTTGCATCTTCCTCCATGTGCACTCACTATGTCCAGTCACCCTGCCCTGTCTTTTACCATGATCCCTTACCCCTTCTGTTTGGTATCCTTCCTTGTCTTCCACCTTACATACCTTCTCTAGCTTCTTAGGCTTTCAGAATTCAAGCAAACACAATCAAGTGCTTTTCCTACTGATTTCTTTTTGGATGGTTGTCCATATCTTACAATATGGCTGGGGAACAATAACAATATCTGTTCTCCAGATTGTCCTAGAGTGGGGGATGTGGTCCCAGCCTTGGCAGGAGGAAGGAGTACTGTTACAAGTATGAGGCCAGCCTGGATTATACAGTGAGTTCCTATGTACCCAGGGCAACAGATAAAGATCCTATTTAAAAACAAACACTCCCCAAATAATAAGAAAATGTCTTCCTTTCCTCTTCTTTCTTTTTGTATTTGAGGGCTTAAGATCAGAAGCTCTTTCAAATAAAATCTCAGTTAAAACTCTATAGGGGGAACAGGTAATTGTAGAACTATTCTTGGAATGTGAATGGTCCTTCTACAGTTGAGCCATAAGCAACCTTAATAGCTGGATGTTATGCTGTGATGGGGACCTTGCTGGCTGGATTGCTCCTTCATGTTTCTCTCAGAGCCAACTTTCCTTATATGCATCTTCAGATTCCCTTGCTCTGATGGTAATACCAGTCACAATGCTTGAATAAGTTCCAAACAGACCCCGGCAGCCTTACAGAAGGAAGAGTTGACCCTTCACACCTCAACTTCACCTGTCATGTTGGTCCTGTTGGGACAGAACCCCTTTGGGCTTTCAAGTGCACAAGCCAGAAAGAAGGTGTCAAGTGCTATCCCATGAAAATCCATGGCCAAATGAGGTGCTCCTCTATGTACTTTAGGAAAATGATACACAATCCATCTGATTCCCTGCAGTCTCTCAGACTCAAACACCCAGGTGCCTAATGGCATTAGCTCATTTCATAATGCTTTCTTGGCATCACTTCCCAAGGAGTCTCTTCACTCTCCCATCCCTCTTTCCTGCCCATCTGAATTCACACTCCCAGATTGTATTTCTTTATTGAGGCTTTATATTCGGAGGGACGAGCCTACACTATCCTCTAACTAAGGCATGCCAAAGTTTCTTCTTGATTTTCAATCATTGCTCTGGAATAAAATGAGCCTAGGACAGTTGGCTGAAGTATATCCACTGAAGAACTGCAAATTAGTCAAAGGGAGGAGCAGCCAGATTACATATTCTTAAGGTGCTTTAATAAAAGTTCAGAGAGTAGAAATTCAAGTAGGCCATGATCATGGAAAACAAGGAGATTTTTGGTCAGGGGGATATAAAATCTGAAGCTTCTCGGAAAATGTATTTGGCTTAGTTTGGTGTTTTGCCTTTAATAACAAATGAGTGCACAGATTTAGGTCTCTAAGTGCTTTCTAGCTCCATAGCCTCTGACAGCTTAAAAACACACATCATTGGCACTTGCTTCATCCTTTCTAAATTGGCAATTGTCACGGTTCCTTTAAGAAGCAAGCCGGTGCCATAGAAGACAGCAGTCACCTCCTACACCCCACGCCTCCAGACACCCAGGAAACATCTTGTGTATACTTAAGCTGTCTCTGACACACATAATTTCGTTTTCATCCTTGACTAATCAGTCTTGTTTGCCCCGTTAGCAAAGAGAACAGTATATTTTTTGAACAGAAAAGATTGGTAAGAAAACCAAAACAAAGACTCCCACAAAAAAATAAAATCTAGTGTAAATCTGCACAAAATAGCAACAAATAAAAGATGGGGAAGGAAGGCACAGAAGTTTCAGATAAGGGGTATTTATCAAACACTGGCCTAGGATTGAATCCCATTTTGTATTTAAAATAGTTTCTCCCAAACTCTGGGTATTTAGGGGTTAAGGGTAGTGGCTGCAATCCTCCTGCTTTGGAGAAGTGGGATTAGTTTTGACATTTGAGGATTAAGGTCAGTTTCATCAACAGGCTGCTGCATTCTGTCAGTGCCCACTCCACCCCCTGTCTACCAGCACCCTACTTCTGATCTTCAAATCCTCCCTGTGTAGCTGTGGAGAATCCCCAGAGGCTCTGTTCTACCTCAGGAACAACTCACCCTTGAGCGTTCTTTTTACTAGACTCTGAGGACACAGAGAAGAAGAAGAACTCTATATATCTCTAAGGATTATGAAGGTAGCTTTCCTATTCAGCACTGTAGCACACATTGACAGGTTAATTGTCCTGGAAGCTTTCCCAAGAGCTTGAATCTATTTCCGCAACTCTTGACTGGATTGGTATGAGAGTTACTTTGGCCAGAAATGATGTAGTGGAAGTGAGGAGCCTAGGTCTCAAAGGGGCAGCAATAAATTCTAAATAGCTTGCTGTAGAAGGAAAGGCCATATGGAGCCAGAGGAAGGCTCAGCGGTAGACAGCCGATTGTTTCCAAGTGGGTCCACAGTTGAACACAACTGCAGATGAGGCAAGCTTAGAACTTTCTGCCAGGCTTAGTTTAAATGACAAAGAACCGACGGCTAAGTACACGACGGTATTTTAAGGTGCAATTCGTTATATAGCAATCGGTAAGAATTCTTAACGTCCACTGTATATTCCTCAGATCATGTTGCCTAGTTTACAGTATCATTAAAAGAATTAGCTAGGCTGTGTTTGGAGACAAGTGTATGGGGTAGTACCATTTGTTTCTCACAGTAGTATAAGAGACAGCTCCTACTTTTCAGGGCAGTAGTACACTACAGTGACATTTGGGTGAAAGTCTGAGACTGCCTGTGCTTTACTGGTGAGAATGTAGCACACTGACCACCAGTTAGGAAAATGGAACTCCATGGGCTCTTCTGACAGATCCTATAATTTATCTACATCTAAATGAAGTCTTGTGAGACCATCATGTGCCCATACAAATGAGGAAGAGTAGGTTCCCTGATTAGAAGTGACTAGGAAGACCTGTTCCTACACCCTAATGCTGCAGACGGTGTTTCTTCTCACTGCGTCCATTTGGTGGCACACAGCGCTACAAGGCGTTTTAGTGGATATTATGCCTTTGATCTTCCTCCCACCCTGTGAAACAGAAGGCATGTGATGGTTGTAACTATATTGCTTAAACACGTGAGACCAGGGATCTGAGAAACCTGGAGTGGCTTAGGATTTCATTCACAAAGTACTACTGGATAGCAGGGAACATAATAATACTGTCTATAGAAGTTGGGGTTTTGTTTTGTTTTGTTTTGTTTTCATTCTCCCCCGCCCAGCCCCCGCTTGTGGGAAGATAGGGTGATGCATACTGGTGGAGGTAGGTAAGACTGGAATTCCCTCAAGAACGCAATGACAATGCCCTTCCTCAATCTTACAACTTGACGTGTGGTGCCTTGTTCTCCCCCGAGGAAAAACTAGAGTTCAAGTGCTAAGGGCACATCTCACTGAGGAAGGATGGGCTCAGAGAACATTAACCAGGTGGAAGGCAGCAGGTTTCTTCAAGGCAGTGTTCAGGGGAGATGCGTGGGAGAGGGCACAAATCTCAGGAAGGAATTGTCTTAGCTGGGACTCCCCTAGACCAGGATGCCCACACAGAAGTTTAAGGCCTCAATTTAGTTGAGTAGAGATGTGAGAAAGAGGCAAAGAAAGGCAGCCAATAAAGAAAGGGATCAATATGATGTAAGCTACCACATGAAAAACCAGAGATTTGATCGAGCTGCGGAATTCTCGGAGGCAACATTGAAGCCCTCACAGGGAAGTGGAGCTCTCTTCATCCATCGGCAGCCATTTTTTCTTGCAGACTCCATCTGAGGGTATGAAACTATCTCAATGAATACAAATAATTTCTCTAAGTTTTTGTTTCCCTAACTGTTACAGTCACAATATTTGCAACAGGACCTGGGTCATCATAAAGCTTAGTGTTTTCCCCACAGAATCCACTAACCTGGCCTCATAGGGGCTCAAGAATATTGACCTTCCAACCAGGGAGCTGGCATGGGCCTGACCTAGGACCTCCGCACATACTTTACAGTTGTGTAGCTTAGTCTCCTTTTGGGACGCCTAACAGTAGGAGTAGAAGCTGTCTATGACTGTGTTGCCTGCTTTTAGGACCCTTTCATCTTACTGAGCTGGCTTGTCTAGCCTTAATAGGAGAGGATGCGCCTCGTCTTACTGCAATTTGATATGCCATGGTTGGTTGATGTCCGTGGGAGGCCTGCCTTTTTCTGAAGAGAAACAGAGGAAGAGTAGATTGGGATTTGAGGAAGAGGGGAAAGACTAGGACCAGGGAAGGAAGAGAAACTGTGTTTGGGATGTAAAGCAAACAAACAAAGCTTATAGCTGGGCACAGTGGCCCACGCCCATAATCCCAGCACTTGTGGAGCCAGGGGCAAGCGAGTCTCTGTGAAATTTGAGGCCGTCCTGGTCTACAAAGTAAGTCCAGGACAGCCAAGGCTATACAGAGAAACCCTGTCTAGAACAACCAAAGTAAAACTGTTTTTTTTTTCTTTTTTAGCAAGTGAATGAAAGGTAGGCTGTCTAGGGCCTTTTGAGACCACCATTCTGTCTTTCTTGCTCAGATAAAGTTAACGTTTTCATTAAGCAAAGGTGACTAGCAATACCAAGTGTGCAATTTTCATAGAGTTCAATGAGTCAACATAGACAAAGCACTAAACACAGAGCCTGCCCTGCACCCAATGGTCACAGAATGTGCATTCTCCTCTCTTGCTCTACTGTGAGCACAAGCACCAACTTGCTAATGAATCAGTGACACAAAACTGTGGAAATCTAGTTAAAGCAGCGTTTAGGAGGAGAAGTGAAGCAGCTGCTAAGACAGTGATTGGCATCAGGTGAGTTACTATAGGAGCAACTGGAGCTGGGTGCTGCTGGGGCACTCTGGGAGGCAAATGGTTGAATGCTCACAGAATGTGCATTTTATAGGATATAAACAAGATAAAGAGGACAGGGAGAATGAAGAGATGACTCAGTGGTTAAGAGCATTGGCTGTTCTTACAGAGATTTTGGGTTCAGCTCCCTACTTCCCCACTGGGGCTCACAACCACTTACAACTCTATTCTCAGAGGCTCCAATGCTATCATCTGCCCTACGTGGGTACCAGACATACACCTGATGTATAGACATTCCTGCAGACAAACCACACATTCACATAAAATAAATACTTTTAAAGGAGGATGACAAATGAAAATGAGCAGGAGATCAAGAAGAAATCCTCCTGCTAAGAGGATCCAGGGGCAACCTCAGACTTTGTGTAGGAGGGTCCTTTGCCAGTACCCGAATGGAGGAAGGAGAATATTTAGCCTTTGCAGTATTATATTGTTACATTCCCAATGCGTTTCTTGATTTCTATATTATCTGGAGAAGATTCCTCCCTGGGCCATCCGTTCTATGTTAGCAAGAAGTAGCCGACTGTGTGAAAGCCAAGCTTGAACAAATGCAGTTGTCAAAGCAAATATGCTGCCCAGAGCATTACGTGGCAATCTTAAAGCAAACTGCCTGCACTTATCTTTCCTGTGAAAACCCACTCACTTTGGCTGAGAACAGATGGAGCCTGGAACATTCTGCACAGCCTGCACATTGACCCCCCTGTCAGTCCTGACATATGCAGTACATAATCACCCTTTCTGTCTTTTAGCACCCCCTCTACTACCATGATTTTAAGAAATAGATGAGCTCTTGCTATTGCTCCTTTGGAAGAAGGTAAAATGCTGCGAGTGCTTTCTGATAAGGACGAGTTTATCATTTCTCTTCTTGCTCCTTCACTGCCATCATCAAATCTTCCAAGAGACTCATGAGTAACAGTATCCAACCACCACCACTGACCAGGAGAAACGTACTCGCATTACTACTATAGTTTGTGAAGGGAAGTAGTGATGGTGGAGGATATGGTACAGTGGGCAGGTGGTGGTGGCCATTGTGGTGACAGGGTCAGTGGTAATGGAGGTGACTATGATGCATATAACACACACACACACACACACACACACACACACACACACACACAAACACACACAATGTATAAAGACAATGATGAAGGTGGAGAGAACAGATATGCCAGTTAAGATTGTGAAAAAGTGGTGTTAGGGGAGGTGGTGCTGCAGCGGTGGTGGTGATGTACAAAGCCACAGGAGTGACAAATGTGTGGCTATGAGAGAATTAAGGACTGGTTCTCTCATGAGAATGTGTCTACAGACGTTCAAAGCAGGATTAGGCATAACAGGCCAAAGGAGGTATAGATATACCTACGTGCTCACTAACTGAGGAACTGCTAAACAAATGCAGTATATCCACATAATAAAATATTATCTGACCATACAAAGGACTAGACTACTGAGACATGCTACAATACTGACGAACCATGAAGCCTTCACGCCAAGTGAAAGAAGCCAATCACAAGGACCCACTGTACCACTCCTTATATGAAATGTTCAGAGCAGACGTATCCATAGAAACAGCTGGCAAATGACTGAGCTAGTAGTTATGTCAAGTTGGAAGAAGTCACTGCTGATAAACGTGGGCTACAAGGGAGTGACACAGATGTTGTAAGACTGGATTATACATCATCGTGAATGTACAAAATTGATTACGTTGCGTAATTAAGTGCCTTCCCCGGAAGCCATAACAAAACCCGTAGCTTTGTGCATGCTATGCTATGTGAGTGTGTTCTACCATTACAATACACTTTCAGGTAAATGGGTGAGTTAAGAAAAGCGTGGGTAGTGGTGTTCTGGTGATGAGGGCTGAGCGTTGGATGACAGCAATGCTTGCAAAGGGGAAGGAGATAAGAGTTACCAACACTTGGGATACCTAAGTTTACACAGAGCCAAGACTAGAGGGCCTTAGGCTTCCCTCCTCCCCCCTGCCCTGCCCCAGTGGCTTTCTTTCTATGCCTGCTGGGAAACTGTGGTCCTCACAGCTAATACTGAAGTCACACACAAGCACTTCTAGAACAGGTTAGAAGAACCAAATCAAGGTGTCTGGTGTCATTCGGACTGTGCTGAGATAGAACATTGTTGGTTTTCCACTGAGTGTCTACAACCAGCTTGGTAGAAGCTACTGAACAGACTGTGCAGACTTTGCTTTCTGGTGTGAATGCAACATCAGACGGCAGCCGGTAGGTGGGATCTATAGTTTTTAATTTTTAAACTAGCTACAAAATGTCAATCACTTCACAAACCAACAGAGGAGACAGAGGGATTTAATATACATGCTGTAATGATATTTATCTCACAGTTTATCTATATTTCATTCATTTATATAATTTTTTTTAAGGGTTTCTTTATCAGCGACTAGACATCTCAGCAATTTGGTGTGCATAGCTCTAGATTAAGCAACGGAGAACTGTACTGATGACAAACCACAGGGAAATGGCGATCAACGAGAGTCAGACTTGGAAGAGCAATATCTTCATACCTTCCACAGCAAGAGCGTTGTCTCGAACACATAGCTTCCAAAAGCAGCCCACAAACCCTATATTACATCCATTTCACATAGTTTCAGCCAAACATATATTTTGCTAGAAATGATTAATGATGTTTCAAATCCGTGTGTGTGTGTGTGTGTGTGTGTGTGTGTGTGTGTGTGTGTGAAAGAAAAAAGGGATGATTATGATCAGTAGGTCTGAACGTTGACAGAAATAAGGTGACACAGCTGCAGGTTTTGCTGGTATGACTTAATCTTGACAGTGTCCCAATACTGAGCATGCGTAGTTGTGGCTTTGTTATTGTTGCTGTTGTGTGTGTTGTTTCCTTGTCAGTATGCTACTGTCATGGAAAGTTTTTGTTTAAGTAGGAATCTAAAAATCTATTTAGTTCTCATGCATAAATGCATAAATCACATCACTTTTAGTGCAATGCCTGTTATGTAATTTCACATTGTCTAATCATGAAATCATAGAGACAGATAAGAGCCGTGAAGAACCAAAGACAACACATTTGGAGAGATTCAGAGCCTGACACCCGAAGGAAGGACCGTGGCAGTAGCTCTGCGGAATGTCACAGTTTTACAAGAACAGTACTGTGTATTGAGAGAATCAACAGCACATTAAGCATTCCTAAATTGTTGTCATTCAGCAAACGCCACTGAGAAAAGAAAAAAATGAGACCTAAGCCATCTTAGGTTGGGAATTAGAGCCACCAGATGACCACTATGTACAACCTTTGGAAAGAAAGAGAGCCAGAGAAAACAAGAGACACATGGTATCATTGAGAAGCAGACAGACCACACAGGACATTTACAGTGGGGGTGACTGACTGCGTGTGCGTGCGTGCATGTGTGTGTGTGAGTGTGTGTGTGTGTGTGTGTGTGTGTGTGTGTGTGTGTGTGTGCAAGACCTACTAGGTAATACCATGAGAAAAGCATGAAGGAGCTCTCTTGTCCAACAACTTTTGGAGGAGAGCGCAGTAAGAGGGCAAATTTAACCACTTCCCAGCATCTTTGTTGCACGTTGGTTGGCTTCATCGATTCTGGTTTTGTTGGAATCAGCCTGAAAAAGAAGAGAAAAGAGAGGTCTTAGATTGCTCCTTAAAGTGTCATTCACCTCTGAGCCCACTCAGGTTCTTCTTTTGTGAAACTACCTTGAAAACTTCTCCATTCAGAATTGTCACTCCTACTTTTTTTTTTCTCCCCAGGATCATTGTTATGGCTTTAAGTGGACAAGGTCACAGAAACTTGACCTGGGTTTTCAACTGTTTGCCTCACTGGTTAGCATCTATTTTTGAGGACAGAGTTATATTATATATTTTTTCTATGTTGGAAAGCTGCTTAAAGGCTAGACCTTTAAGGCCCAGGAAATTAACTTCTCCCATGACCATGACCACAGGGAAAAGTAAGTCAGCAGTAGAAACTATTGCTCTTTCCTGTCATGAGAGACAATGTTTCTAACTCTATAGCCTGGGCAAAGGAGAAAGCTACCAGGTGGTCAAAGGACGCAGAGTTAGGTTTTGAGTGATCTATTACTCACTGATCCCAGGCTTTGCACCTACTTCCCAATTCCCAGGCTTCTACATTCAGTTTGAGTTTGTGAATTCCTAGCATGCTGGAGTCATCCATAGTCAAATAGATATTTGGAAAGTTGGCCATATTTCTAGATTATGCACAACTGAATTATCTGGCCATAGGTCTGCACCATCTGTTTGATTAATCAAGAACTGGCTTTAAAATGAATGTTTACATCACAAGAGAGAACACTGATCTGCCCCCATTATTCTGAACTGTAGACACATATTTTTGACCCCCAGTCCCCTCATTTGGAAAATGGATAACGCCTCCCAGTTTTATTTGGTTCCCAAGTCTTTCTTCTGTACCTACAAGTGGTATCAGGAATGATAGTTCTTTGGTGCAAAGGAAAATTACTAGCTCAGACCAATTTGAAATAGTCCTCTAGACTGAATTGTGCCATTTCTAGACTGAGCTCCAAGAAGATGAAATGAGAAAATAATCTATTTTAAAATAAATGTCATTTCTGAATGCAAATGTAGATGGCCTGGCTTATGAATGCACTGCCTGGCCTTCCTAGCAGTGTGGGGGTATTTAAGTAGAGCAGAGGCTATTCTTAGAATAGTCTCAAAGGACACAGTGGAGTTGGAACACCTTTGTTCAATGGGTGCCCGTGACTTCCTCTTGACTTTGCTGAAGCACATTCAAATTCCAGACATGGCACAAAGGTACCACATACTTTTTGTGTTACATAAAAGAAATAGCAAATAACAACAACAACAACAAAAAGAAACAACAACAAAAAACCCAGAAAAAACAAACAAACAAACAAACAAAAAAACAAAACAAAAAAAGAAATAGCACCTTTTAGAAAACAAAAGAAAACATGACAGATTCTTCCTTTAGGTATGTCCCTTGGAAAATGCCCATCTCTGTTCATCTTGTTTTCCTTGTTCATCCTTGATGATTTTTTTTTAAATGGAGATTACCTCATCCCAGTACTCCTGTTTGATTTTATAGAAACCTAAGATCACTGACATTTCCAATATGTATTACATGAACTCCCTTTGTGAAAACCCACAGTGTCCACCAGGGAGCCTAGGCATTGTTGGAAGGAGGTTCTAAGTCCATCTTTTTTGAGCCCCCAACTTCATGGCAGGTTGTGTACTGGCCCAGATCAGAAGTCTAGAATTGTGTGCATACTATGCCCGTATACCGGTATATTCAGATTCCAGGCTGGAACTCTTCTCCCAGTTTCTACATCACAGAGCTGGTGAACAGTATCCCCATTTAGAAGCCATGGCCTTAGTTCTTAGGCTCTGTGTCCCCTACTGATGGACGACCTCGAGGACCACCTGACTGGATCTCAACACATCTACTTCCACCAGCTTTACCATTAAGTTTGACGAGTTCCATTGTTTTGTTAGCACCAGTTTGCATGATGCTTGGGATGAAAAGTTCTAATTTCCAGTTTTCTGGAGGAACTATGTGCTTGTAACTTTCAAAGACTGTACATATAAATAACCATAAACAACAACACAAAGCAATTTCTTTAAAATCCACATGAATACATCAAAGGTCTTCTTGTTTTGAGCTCCCCAGAATTTACTATCAACCCAAATGGAGATGATAATAGAGCCTGATGGGGGAAGTGGGGTGAAGATCATTGATGAAGCTGAGAGAGAAGCACATTCTTCCTGCCTTGGCTACTGTGTGGCTTGGACTCAATTTTACACATGCAGAGACTTCTGAATACTCTTATCTGAGACCCCAGCTTCCCTGAGAAGAAGGGAGCCTGCTAACAACAGTGTAGATCAAATACATGGTCGGCTGGACTCAAACGGGCTGTGTTTATACCGCGTCCAGATTGTGATTTTGGTGGGAGGAAGACTTTCTGTTTCAAATGTTGACCAGGCTATACTAATTATTGAAAGGCAATTATACGCCTTCCCTCCACCACAGTGACTCAGCAGTCTGCGGTTGATGCAAGCCGGAACAGCTGTTACCCATCACCTCGCTTGGCTTTTCCCTGTGTACACCTTTATTGGTAGTGCTGTATCCAGAAGGTTCTCGCCATACTGGAGAACTATACCCACAGCGGCTCTGAATGTGGACTCTGCTGCCTTTTCAGAAGCAGTAAATATTTCTCTTTCCAAGTTCCGGCAACTCAAAGTTTTCACCACCTTATGTTTGTAAAACTCTGTTCTCTGGAACCCCTCTTGGCTTAGTTGAATGATATGCTTGCTTCTGAGTCAATTTGGTCCATGGACAGAAAACAAACACTTCCTGTTTTCTCAGGTTGTTTTTCCTTCTGGAAGACAGCTCAGCAATGATTTCTTTGTTCCTTTTTCCTTTGGGGCAATAACGGCTTAGGCCAGGCTGAGTTGGATCCAAAACTTTTTGAACCTTTCAATACGATTCTAAAATCCATTGGCCCTCACTGTATTAAAAGCTTTATCGGAGCAAAAGCTGCTTAGCCATGATAAGCATGTTGTAACTTGCAAACGTAAGCAAAACAGGAGCATTTTGTCAGCCAGCTCTGACACTTGTGCAGTTCACCACTGATTGGGCAAAATGTGGTCATATATTATTTATCTGGAGTACATATGACATGTTTCTCCTATTCATCCCTTCATGGCACATTGGGATGCTTGGGGACCAAGAGGCCACTACTTAGTTTGTGATTTAAAGGATCTAAAAATTATCCCACTCTGTTCTTGGCAATGGAAAAGATATTTCTTAAGAGATTCAAGAGCTCAGATTAAGAACATTGATGTCTCACAGAGAATAAACACACAGGAGAAAAGTAGCTAGACAGAAATTACACACATAAAATCATTGTTAAACCCTTAATGCACCCTTCTCTCCATCTTGGTATTTGGACAGTTAAAAAGATTATAATTAATATTCAACATTACTGGGGATGGGGCCAATATAAGGAAAGAATTAGCATCTGAATTGTATAGTGAGTGATTTCACGGTTTTAGGGTCCTGATGTGAATTTCTTGGCAGTGGGAATATGATTTGTCTCAGTTTCATGGTTTCTAAGTGCATAGCATATGGTTAGCATGGGGGAGATATAGAGAAATATCGACTGTACTCCATCGTATGGTCTGTGGCTAAGGGTGTAGCTCCTTGGTGAAATGCTTTTCTAGCATTCCCAAGGCCCAGTGTTCAATTCCTAACCCTCCAAATAAATCAAAACTCGAACACGTTCTAATCGTTGGTCCAGTTCTGTTGCTGAATCCCATGTTTTTGTCTTGAAATATTAAGGGCAAAATCTCCAGCAACTAAGTGTTCCTGGGTACAGTGTCCCTTTCCGAGTGGCAATCAGTCCCCGCCCCCGGCCCCCATCCTCCCCCTCTCCCGAGAGCTGTGGCTCACCTTCTCCATGATCCTGTCAATCTGGCGATTCTGGGTGTCGATCTCGTTACCCATGTCCAGGGCCATGTGGCGGAGGTTCCCAATGATGCCGCTCACCTGCTCCAGGTTCTCATCCATTTCATTTTCCCGGGCATCGTTGGTTACCCTGGGAGCCAGAGAGCAATTTCGGATGAGAGAGAGAGTGAGAAGGAAGTTGTAGAGAGTGAGGAAAGTCTTCAGACACCTAGGCATATATGCCTTATTCTTATACAATATACCAGCACATCTTAACATCTGTTCTAAACGCAGTTTTGAAATTGGTGTTTTGAGCTCAGGGTGTAGCGTAATAGTAGAGTATTGTGTACTGATACAAAAACTGTATTGGAGACCTTTGAATTCTCTTTCCTTCTTTGCCTCTGAAAAGGTTCAACTATGAAGCCAAGGCTGGCTGAGGTCTGGAATCACCCTCCTCGTCCTACTAGTATTTGTATCGCAGGTGTGCACCTCTACACCTGCTATGACTGTATAGTTCCAAGAAAAGTCATATTAAGTGCATCAATGAATTCACTTTTATGATTTCCAAAACTACATCATTCCCTCCTTACGTGTCATTTTATTTATTATTTTATTTGTTTAATGTGTGTCTGTGGTGTGTGTGTGTGTGTGTGTGTGTGTGTGTGTGTGTGTTCATGTGTGAGTCCTAAAGTGCCATGGTACCCACGTGAAAGTCAGAGGAAAGCCTCCAGTGTAAGTCTAACATGTCTATCAGGGTGTCTTACCCATCAGCATGCCTGTCATGTATGAACTTTCAGGGTTTCCCCTGCCCTCTTCCATGTCACCACAGACACATTAGAATGACAGGTGTGCACTGCCACCTCTGGCATTCACATGGCTTCCAGGCATCTGAACTCACCTGAGTGGCAAGCATTCATCCACTGAGACATTTCTGGGCCACCAATACCCTAATTTTATTTTTATGAAAGTAAAAATCATGCACTCCAAGGGACTCTAGGTCAGAGGATGGAGGCACAGTTATATAGAGAATTTGTATATTTTTTTCTTCCTGAAACATAAATTTCCAAGACTCAACTTGTGGGTGAAAAAGGAAAATCAGATAGAGAATCTGAGCGCTCATAACTTTCCCACCTTGAGATCTGCATCAGTGTGGGCAGCAGTGATGAACTGTCTGTCCTTGAGTCTGAGACCTCCTAGGGGATTTAAAGGAACTGTTTTTTTCAGGGTTATTCTTATACATGTACATGTTGATGCCATGGGTGCTTTCAGAGCAGAAAAAATGTGTATGTGGTGGATTAAGTTCAATGGGTAGGATGGGCAGGTGCTGGCTCACAAAGCACTTTACCACGTTTCCAAAGGCCAACTTGAAGGTTAATAGAAGGCACTCTATTGCAAACAGCAGGCATCTTACTGCAAAAAGAAAGCACTGATTACAGAAATTTTTCTACTAGTTACAGTAATGAGCTGAAAACTGAAGGGTTAAACTTCTTTTCCCATGGCAACTCCCAAAGTATACTGGCCTATCATAACTTTCTTTTTTTGTTTGTTTGTTTGTTTGTTTGTTTTTATTTGAAGCCTTGTCTCCATATATATGCCAAGCTGGCTTTGAGCCCTTGGGCCTCCTGAATGCTGGGATTAGAGTCCTATGCCACTATGCCTGGCTCTACTTATATATAAGCCCTAGCCAGAACAAATTTTAAAAATAAGAACCTCCTAGTATTTATATTTCATTTGAATGATCATCAACAGCAGAACCATTTCCCTCCCTAATGCACAGTGGGATCTCCTGTGCTTTAAAATCAAAGATGCTGTGTCTAGTGCCAAGAGATTCGCATTCAGTTGCTATGGACTGAGTGTAGGCACTGGTCCCTCCGTCTCTCCTCCTCCCCTTTGTCCCCGCTTTCCCCACTTTCTTCTTTTGTACCCCTTGGTTGATGCTAATACAAATCCTGGTATAAAAAAAATCACTAACTAGTTTCCTTGGGAAGCAGATGGAGGCAGAATTAGAACTGTCATTTGTAAGGCTGCAGGCGCAGGTCTAGACCCTATGACTGATGAATCACATTTGAATCCCTGCAGTACTGGCTGTTCAACAACCACAATGACTTAGGGGTAGACACAGTCATGAAGACGGATAGTTTCACATGTACTGAGCCCGGGATAACAGTCCATATCAGTGGTTCTCAACCTTCCTCATGCTGCAACCCTTTAATACAGTTTCTCATGTTGTGGTGACCCCAAAATATAAAATTACTTTCATTGCTACTTCACAACTGTAATTTTGCCACTGTTATGAATTGCAATGGAAATACTTTTGGAGACAGAAGTTTGCCAAGGGGGTTGCGACCCACAGGTTGAGAACCGCTGGTTTACATACAGCAGTTTAAATAATCTTAATTGAGATGCTTTGACAAAATTAAGCTGTTCTGGTTAAAACAAAGAGGTGATAGTGTGGAATGAATTTGGAGAGGGGTGTCCAAAAATATAAGGAATATAATCTCCCCTCTTCCCACCCCTTTTTTTGTTTTTCTGAGAGATGGTTATTTTGTAGCCTTGGCTGTCCTGGACTCACTTTGTAGACCAGGCTGGCCTTGAACTCACAGAGATCCTCCTGCCTCTACCTCCCTGAGTGCTGAGCTTAAAGGTTTACACCACTGTGCCCAGCTTCTTCTTTTTTCATGAAAATATTTGGCTGTTTTTGTGCTCTGTGGTTTCCTGAGAGCTGATATAATATCTGACTTATATAACTTGAACTTTTAAAGAGATATGCAAATTGGCTTTTGTTTCTAGATCTCAAAAGACAGGGTAAATGTACATTCCATTTTTCTCTCTTTTTTTCCACTCAAGTCAGTTCTTTGGCCTTCCATGTCAGTGCCCCGAGACGCTGACCTTTATTATTATACCACTGGCTACTTGTTGGCTCTAACTTCCAATGGGCCTTGGAGAGTGGCCCAAGGGAGACTGGATAACAGGAGAAGCCAGGGCTTAAGGCATTTGCTTGCCTTTCTCACTCTATACAACTCTGGCTATGGCTGCCTTTCCCTACCACAATACCCTTCTGTGGTCATAACTGTTGGGTTTTGGTAATAGTTCTTACTCCTATCTTCAGAGAGCTAAGTGATAACAGCTCCCTGCTACTACCTGAGTATAAATGGTACATCACGTACACTGTCTAACATGCCTCTGTCACTTTAGTAAACTTGACTAAAAAACCCACATCATGCAGTGCTTTTCCACAGCCTCTCTAATTCTGGATATGGTCATGGAAATTGCTCTGTCTAGAGACACTCTGGCAAACAGTACACAGGCTATAGTTTGGGAGGACATTGGATCTTGCCCCTTTGACGTACTCTATCACCATGAAGAAACCTGAGCTCTTTGCTGCAAGACCTCATGACAGTGGACGGAAGGGCCTCTATTAGTAGCCCAGCCAAAGTCCAGAGAAGTAAGTTGTGAATCCAGTCCTACCCCAATGAGGGATCCCAAAAATTCCTCATGGAAGAAAATAAAATAGCTCAGCACTGGTTATCCGTCCACAGGGAACTGCAAGAAACTCACCTGCGGATGAAGCCACCACTGATGGCCATCTGCTCTCGTTCATCCACCACACGGGCAGGCTGGCTGGCCACTACTCCATCCTGATTATTGCCCCAGGCTTTTTTGTAAGCATCACTGGATTTAAGCCTATGCAAAAAATTGGGTGAGTGACAAAGCACAGGGCGGAGCGGCAAGCTCACAGAAATTATCACGTCTTTAAGCAAAGAACCAAACCAAGCGAATGAGTTTTAAAGTTGAGGCATTGGAGAATACCGATATATCATAATCTGGACCCAGACAGTTGGCCACCACCTCGCCCATAATCCGGACCCAGACAGTTGGCCACCACCTCGCCTCAGCATTTTATTTTCAATTGAGCCAATTGCAGTGGTCAAGACTACTCTTTGATTCGTATTGTGGTTTAATTGGGTTTAAGATAAAGCTTAGGGTAGCTGGAGAATATTTAGTTCTATTTCACTGACATGGTTATATTTTGAGACACAAAACACAGCAAAACATACTGGCAGACAGACACAAAACAAGACTGCCAAGTAGAGGGTGTACATCACACCACAGTAACACAGAGGCGTGAAGAAAAACATACTTGACCAAGCTTTTAGACACACAATCATGCAATGATCTCTCTGCTTAATCTATTTCCCCCAATGCATGTGAACTCTATTTGCAGTGTTTCATGAGAGACAGACAGGGTTGGTGGATGGCCAAGGGTGATGGTCTTCGGGCTGCCTCTCCAGTAGTTTGAAATTGATAATATATCGGTACTTCCAGTCACCATACATCCAGGGTTGATGTACAAACCTTTGTCCACAGAGACAAAAAGTAAAAGAAGCATAGTGAGATGAATGCAGGAAAATAGAAGAGAGAACCAGCCATCTAGCACCCAAGAGGAAGCCCGCCCCACCGCACCCTGTGTCTTCTTCATGCACCAGCTACAGGCATGAGTAGAAAGTGAAGCATTCTCATTTAAGCCAAACTACTCCAGAAGTTGACCATTCTCGAAATAGGCACTAGCAGGACAGTAATAGCCTTCGTGAGGATTTGAAACGCAGTTCAGTAGCTTCTTGGTTGGGCCAAAGGGCAGGGTAGTGTGCATACAGATTCCTACTTTAAACTATTCTGGGTTATGACAAGGGAGGGTGGTTTGGAACTAGTGTGGTCTCCATGGGCTACAGTTCACTGACCTGCCTTGGAACAAAACTTAAAATCCAGGCATACCTGTTGTGCCCAATAGAAACATATAGAGCATATTTTGGTGGGTGTGTTGTAATTTAAGGCAATCAAAGATGTTTCTAGGTTCTTTGCATAGTAGAAACCACATACTATTGAGTCCAAGAACAACGTGCATCCTTTGGTCCCACTTCACAGCTTTTATTCTAGGATACCATGGTTGAATTCCCCATCCCACTTCTTTCTCTCACTATAGGGTCAAAGCCATCTCTTAAACTGGCTTTAACCCTTGCAGATTGAGGACCAAAAAACTATGGTGACAAACTAGGAAACACAGCAATGGGATTTCAGTAGCTCCCACAATTTACCATCAGCCCTTTGAGAAGCCACAACTTACTTCACCAAAGAGCCATGGGCCCACTCAATGAATTGTACAAAGTCACCAAACAAGTTTTCATAGTTAAGATAGTTTGTCTCTCCACCCCACCTCCCTGATTCTCTCTCTTTTTTGTTACAAGAAGCTGTTTGGACTTTGTGATGTTTTCTGCTATGTAAAATGTCTGGTATACCATCTTTGGCAAAGTCAAAGAAAAGGAAATATGCGTTTCCAAAGAGAAGGCAAACCACTGCACCCACAACGCTGCACAGACTCACATCACGGCCGTACATCTACCATAGTCCTTTGAAACATGCCGAGGCAGGGCAAAGCCCCCAAAGGGTCCAGGGCACCACCAGCCACTGCGTTGTGACACATGGTTTTTAAAGCATTATTTACACACGTAGGAGACACTTCACTCAAGCTTTGAAGCTCAATTAGGGTCTCTTTTGAATTAAGGAATTAGGGACCACTGACATATGGATTTAGTAGGGGTCATGTTTCCTCAGAATCTGAGGATCTGTCTTAAAGAGCCCTACCTCCACCTTTTCTTTACACACAATTGACGAAGGTTTGAGTGGGTGTATTTGTTAGAATTCACTTCCAATGTGGGGTAAGTTGGCTCTAAATGGTATACAGTCAAACCTTGACTAACTGGAATGCTTGAAAATAAGTTATTTTGGAGGATTCTATGGTTTTTCTGGTGAATAATAGGCTCTGCAGGAAATTTTTGTTTTAAGGGTAATTGGTAAATATCCTTCTCAAAATCTTGAGCTTTCAGCCAAGGAGTCTTTGTGTGTATGTACAAGCAAATCTTTCCATAGTTATGGCTGATAATAATGGTGTGTCTGATGACCTTTTAAAATCAACTGTAATATCACTTATTTATTTCTTCATATGTAGAGATTTCAGAATTGAGACTACATGAGACACTACAAATGTCCTGAAAAACAAAGTATTTCAAATCTGAGCTGACTGCCCCCTACTACCCCTGCCTCCCCTTTGGCTAAAAACAGAAAGAAGGCAATGATCATCCCAGTTAGCTGAATTCCAGTTAGCCAGGCTTTACTGCAGAGTATCTTTTTTAAAACATGCCTTTTATTTATTGGTAAAATGAGCCCCTCCCCCTCCTAAACAGGAAGTGGGATATTTCAAATCAGCCTCAAAGTTTAAAGGGTGCGAATGGTCATATAATCTGCTCAAAATGACATCAGTTTCTATTCTAAAAGCTAGGATCAGGAGAGCTTTTGGGTAAAAGGTTTCTTTTTAAGAGGGAAAGAGGGAAGGGGAAGGGAGATCAGGTAACGAGTTTATTTTTTCAAATGCATGTTGGGCAATCCACTCATGCATTTCCCCCAACAGCTAGCCAAATGAGACTATTTTCTAGAACCCTTGAGTTTTGGTTTCTTTCAATTGCAAACCTTTATAACCACATGTCACATTTCTGCTACATTCCAAAAAAAAGCATTGCGGAACCTTGAGAACAGTTAAATGTTTGGTGATGTCGTGCATGCAAAATCTACACATTTCAACATTTCAGCCAGTGTACGGGCAGATCTTAAAAAAAAAAAGAGAGTTACAGGAGTTGGGGCCAATTGGGGGCAGGCACTGGTGCCTCCTACTGAAGAAGATGCCTTGCACTGGGCGAGGCTATAGCATCTCCTGATCAAGTGCAGGAGCTGGTGGGCAGTTAAGTGAGAATCTGTCACACTCTCTGACTTGCAGAGGCTTACTTGGACCAAATTAGCCTGTCTCTTTTACTTCTGGAAAAAAAGATTAAACCTTGACAAATGAGCTGCTAATATGCCACACTTATGCAAAGTCTTTTCTAAATCTACAATTTTAAGTTCTTGGGATTAAGGAAAATAACGTGCCCTGAGTGCCTCTGTCTCGAAGTACACTTTCTGGAAAATGTTGAAACGTTCATCAATAAATATTGCCGACAGTGAGGCTTTCACTGTAGTATGCCTGATTTTTAATGCATCAACAGTAACTCTCACTAATATTATCTATGCTATGAGATGAATGCATTGGAGACGGTATTGATCTGTTCTGCATGCCACATGCTCATCCTGCCTATGAGCCTGCAGGAATGAGCTAGTCAAGGCTTGGAGATGAGCCTTGGGAAAAACCAAAGCTTCAGGCAGGCAGGCAGCACCTACTTGTTACAGGGACACACACAAAGCCCGCAGAACTTTCCTAGGTCCGTCAAATTCTTTTCTGCTTCTTTCATGTCCTTATTGATTTGGTCCATCCCTTCCTCAATGCGTTCCAGTTGCTCTGATTAAACGCAAGTATTTTATCCCCACAGAATGAAGCAGATGGAAAAGGACAAAGAAAAAAAAAAGACAAAACTTCAGACATTCACTTTGACATTAAAAAAGAAAAACAAAAACAGAAAAGAAAAAGAAAGAAAGAAAGAAAAGAAAAGAAAGAAAGAAAACTGGACGCCACAGATTAGAGCTGGTACCCAGTACCTACTTGTTACAAGGACATATGAAAAGGCCACAGCATTTCCCTAAATCTTTTAAATTTTTCTCGGCCTCCTTCATGTCTTGGTTGATATGGTTCATGCCTTCTTCGACACGATCCAGTTGTTCTGGTTAGGACAAAGGGATGATAGTGTGGAATGAATTTTTTTTGGGTTTCCAACAGAACATGAGAAATGACTATGTGAAACAGAATTAGAGAGAAAGAAAGAGGGAGAAGAAAGGAGGAGAGAAAGAGAGAGAGAGAGAGAGAGAGAGAGAGAGAGAGAGAGAGAGATTGAGATTACAATGCATTGTCCAAGAGGATGCATTGCTGTAGACTGCTGCCGCTGTCCTATGCAGACATGGGTGGAAGGAAATGATCAAGAATGATGCTCTAAGTAGTTTGCAGTTCAGACATGATGGGATGGGATCAGAAGGCCGGTTTGATTTTGCATATCCAGGGAAACATCACAGTGTATTGACTCAGACACCAGTGAAACCCAAGAGAAAGAAAGAAAGAAAGAAAGAAAGAAAGAAAGAAAGAAAGAAAGAAAGAAAAAGAATGTGTGTTAATTTATGTTTAAAGGGTTCACATTCAATGCTTCTAGAAAGATCTGTTCAATTTAAGAAGATCTGTAGCTTTTGGTTTTTAAGTATCCCCAGCCAGATAAAAGGAGACAATAGAATGCAGTGTCTTCTCCGAGGCCAACAGCAGAACAGTAAGCAGGGACAGACACAGCTGTGAGTTTCTGTTCTTCCCTCAGCAGTGGCTGTACAAGCAAAGGTAGCCCATGGTCTGTTCTTGGTTTTCTGTATATAATTCATAGAAGCTGGAAAAGAAAGTAACATCAGCGCAGCAGTACCGTAAGTACCAAAACATTTCTATCCATTTCTTACCCTATGAGTGTCTTGCTACAAAAGCTGGGGAACAGAATATTCTTCGTCCCTGCTTCCCCAGTGTCTATGATGGGGACCTTCTAACTACCAGCCTGGTCAGAGAACAGGGAGAATGTGTGTCTACTTGGAAGAGGAGCAATTGTTTGGCACGTAGAATGGCACTGTGCCATTGCTACAAGGCAAGCTGACCTCAGTGATTCTGAAACACAGCTCGATACTCGTAAAAAGGAAATCAGTTCTAGGTTGCCAGGGTTACATAAATCAAATTGATTAATTTCTCAAAAGTGTCACTGAATTGAGGTAACTGCAAGTTTAATGAAAGAGATTTGTCAAGTAGCTTTTCAGACCATTAAAGGAGAATTGCAACGTGGTGTCTTCGCTGTCAGATGATAACGCCCAGTTACAACTTTCCTCTGCTTTTGGTCTATATTTTTATGTATGCTTTGACAATTGTGCCTCTAGAGTAAAGGCATGGCCAGAATAAAACCGATAAGCACATTTTTAGCCTATGGGCATAAACAGTCACCTGAATACCATGGCTCACAAATGTCCACTGGAAATTGTTACTGTAAAACTGTAAAAATAAGGCTCACTAGTGACAAAAAGTAGGGGCAGCCTCCATTTGGATGATAAGAGATTATTTTTCTCTCTTTACAGTCTAAAGAAGAAACTGTCTCTGCTGCCTCTGCTATGTTTTTCAGAAGCTGATGAAAATATCCTGGTGTTTCTTCAGCTTGGAGGGCATAGCAGTGTTGCGCTTCTGTTAAGTGCACAGAGACAGGATGTTCTGAAATCTTTATACGCAAGGAGCGGCGCTCTCTCCCTTCCTGCTTCCTCACATTTGAGGGAACTTCCTGTCTACTTGCCTCTTCCCTTCCTGGTTTGTTTGCTTGCTTTTCGGACATAAGCTCTTCCTCTGTAGCCCAGCATCCTAAGCACTGTGTTGTAAGCACAGCCACGGCAAGATAAACTGTTTTTGTTTATTTGTTGTCTGCTTGTTTTTAACTAAAGACTTAGGTCTGGCTTCCCTTTAGGAACATGGTAAAATTAGTTGGTGAATCAAATTTAACACTCCAGTGAGAGGACTAGGGTGTAAGGGAAAGAGCATAGCGCTTCTCTGAACCTTTTAAACTTTTCTTGGCCTCTTACATGTCTTGGTTGACACAGTTCAGACCTTCATTAATATGCCATCAAATTCAGAGCCATCATGCATAAAGATTGAAATGAGGATTCCTGTTCAAATTAAATAATTGCTGATAGCTCTAACAGTGCTACATGAGAATGGATTTAAAGAAGTACCTAGGCTCAAATTTACTTCAGGGCACAAGCAATGGCTGCAAGGCTCACACAGTATTGGTAAGGGATGCATCTTCAGATGTTTGTACCTCCTGATACATTTCTCTTAAGTTAGAAAACAATGCTCTCTTGTTTTTGAAAAAAAAAAACTGGCTCTCCGACAAGACTTCAGAAGTCATATCCCTGGTGCCTCCAGAGAATAGAAGGTGATGTATCTATGTGAACTGACTTCCTAAGTGTGTTGACCCTATGAGTTAGGTACTTGACAGAGAAAAACAAACCTATCCATAGTCACAGTTCTCAAAGCTGCATTCTGCCATGGATTTCCAGCTTTGTAGGCAAATATTTTACCGAAAGAGAAAAATAATCTGATGCTGAACTTGATTAAAAAAATAATAAAACCAGCATAGAACTATTTTGCCCAGGTATTTTAGATTCTAGCAATGATATTAATTTTACTGTGCTAGTTGTGCACATGGGCATATTAGACACAGGGAGACTTGGTAGCCTTGGACTATTGCTGTGAAGCACTTCCCAGGAAGTTCATGAGAGCCTCTGATCCCTTCCTTTCCTTCCTTGTACAGCTGCCTCTGTGAGGGTCTCATGGCATGTTGCATAGGGTGGACTGTTTTTGTTTTTGTTTTGCCAGCTCAGGCCAGAGATTTTCCTGTTTAATTTAGAGCTCATGTCAAGTATGTTTTCAGAGGGTCTGGGCTGAGTCATCAAAACAACCCAGAAAAGACTAACAAAAGAAGCAAGAGAAACAGAATTGGAAGGTTAGATTATCAGTCTTAGTACAGAACCCTTTAGGGGATTTTCTGGGAGACATCGGCTCTGAATGTCTCCAGAGCTCTCTGCCATGCCTGGCGCTCCTTGGTGCCTTCCTGGTACCTGGGTATAAAACAAGAATCCTATAAGGAACTTCCCAGTGTAAGTGGTCATTGGACAACCTGCGGAGGTCTGGCTTGCCTCCACAGTAGATGCAATGACTCTCTAGGAGGTCGGTTGTTGCCTGTGGTTCCTTGAGCAGCTGTGAGGTAGAAATAGTCAATACTTTGGATGTCAGGCAGAGACATAATTAATACCTCATAAGCTTAAGAGAAACAAAAAAGCAGTTACTAATGTAAACAAGTAAACATTGCACAAACAGGGAAGATAGTGGTGGTCACTTGCAAAGACCGTAAGCTCTCAGCTTAGTAAAAATAGAAAGTGTATCCCTTAAGACAAACCTCAGATCACTCATTTTTGGAGATTTACAATTGCAGATTTTTTTTTTGTTTGTATGAGCTATTCATTACACATCATCTATAACACAAACTCATGGGAAATATGCTTATGAGAAAGATCCAGAATGTTTCAGCTGAAAACATTCTCTCTCTCTCTCTCTCTCTCTCTCTCTCTCTCTCTCTCTCTCTCTCTCTCTCTCTCTCTCTCTCTCTGTGT
The DNA here is from genome assembly GCF_964271855.1 of Acomys minous. Classification (NCBI taxonomy): domain Eukaryota; kingdom Metazoa; phylum Chordata; class Mammalia; order Rodentia; family Muridae; genus Acomys; species Acomys minous. The sequence goes on from NC_140485.1 coordinate 12,519,787, forward strand.
GTGTGTGTGTGTGTGTGTGTGTGTGTGTTTCTCTTCTTTGTTTCTTAGATAATAATATCTAGGTGCTCATGGGAATCATGGTGTTTATGAATGTTTGTGTATGTATGGGGATTTCATCACATTGTTCCTGTATATTTCCTTCCTTCCTTCCTTCCTTCCTTCCTTCCTTCCTTCCTTTTTTCCTTCCTTCCTTTTTTTTTCTTTCTTTTAAAGTTTTTTGAGACAGGGTTTCTCTGTGTGTAGTCTGACTATCCTCGAACTCACAGAGATTTGCCTACCTCTGTCCCCCTGGTGCTGGGATTAAAAGCGCGTGGTACTACTGCTGAGCCACCACATATTTTCTTCATCAAAGTACAAGGATCTTTGCAGCTCTGGCAAGCAGGCTGTTTATTTTCTATCTCTCTTTCTCTCTTTTCATCTGTAATGCTGGGGACTGAACCAAGGGCCTCCATCTTGTTAAATAGGGACTCTACAAAGAAGCTCCATCCCCAGCTGTTCTCTCTATGTCTCTACTGTTTCCCACGCCATGTCTTTGTGTCAGTACTTTGTAGAGGAGGGAAGAAAATGATCCCTCTTCTGTGGTAAAGCTACGAACTGAAAGTGTTGGGAAGACAGAACTGCCAATCCCTTGAGAGCCTTTGTTTTAATTTTGCTTTGGAAACCATTGCTCTTCTAGGTGGGTACCCTCTGTTGCACAACGTTAAAGAAATGACTCTCTGAACCCCCATTTCAGAGGTGAGATTTTTTTACTACACAGATCAAGCCAGCATGCAATTATGATAGATCTATGGGGTAAGGTTCTCAAGACTGACCCTGTTGTGAGGCCTTTAGACTATAACTCAACTCTACGCTTAATGTGAGAGATTTCAACAAACTAATTTGAACATTGGAAGAAAAGTGATGGGGGTTGATGTACAATTGTTTTTGTTTCTTTATTTTTACAACTATTTGGTGTATACCTCGAAAATAGTTTATCCCAAATAAATACTATAGAAACAAATGTCTCTTTATGATAGCATTGAGAAGGGCCCGCCAGAGAAGTGGATTGAGTTGCATGACATTTACACTGAGGCCGTGCTTTCTTCTGTAGGTAGTTTATTGTATATATGTGTAATAATATAAATGTATATGTAAAAATATTTAATAAAAATTAAAAAAAAAGATTCTGTGAGTCAAAAGATGCTGGGCATAGTGGGGTTGCCAGGCCAGTGGCATTTCTGCCCAACACGAGCTTCTCTTCTCTTCCTGGGTTGATAGTCTTAGCTCCTGGGTTCTCCTCCATTAACCTAGCTGAGACCTTCTCAGAACAGTTCTGAAGTCTGGGCTCCTCACAGTCTATGTTCCTTTCCTTTCCAGCTCCTTTTCCAGGCATTAAACCCATATCCCAGTCTGAAGGCTCTTCCTCTCAAACCCTGCAATCACAGGCTTTTACTGTTACATAAATGCAACACAGGCATTTCCTAATAAATCTCTAATGCTCTAATTGCTTCTCAGGACTCCTCAAATGCTATGGCTTTCTCTCTTCTCTCCTTATTCCGACCCTAACTCACCAGAAGTCATTAAACAGTTAGCTTAGGCACTGTGTTGATGGCAGAACATCTCTTTATGGCTATTTCATAGCTGACTTGGTTGATCTCTCCACTAACAAATATTTAGCCCATTATTACTCTTATACAGCTACACATAAGGCATATTCATTTTTTTCACATAATTGTAAATGCTCAACTGCAATACAAAATTCTAGGAATTGATTTTTTTGCATAAAGATGGGAACACTTCAAAATTGGAAATATTTATCAAATTGTTCCTTATAACCTCTCTGTGGAGCCCACAGCACACATGTGAAAATTAAGAGTTTCTCTTTTCTCAATACACTAAAGCATTGATTTTTATCAATTTAAAATTTTTGTATTAACTTGTTTAAAACTGGCATGCCATTATAACTGATGGTTAAGACAATATTTTACATGTCTGCGTGCAAGCTGAAGCTTTATATCTTATGCTCATTTTTCTCTTAGTTGTTTCCCTTTGATAATATGCACAGGCTCTCTATATTTAGCAACAGTGTTTTATACCAGGTTATCAGCATGGCAATATTTTCCTCTCAGTTTGAAATTTGTGCTTGGAGTTTATCATGTCCTTACTGGAATGAGTTTTATACTTATATTTGCTACTGGAGAAAAAAAATCACAATCCTATTTTTTCTAATGTTCTTATACAGTATGAAAATGTTCAAGTATCTACTTATTATAAAAATTCAAAGTAAAAATAGGTAAAGATTTTTTGGCTAGAATTATGCACATTATCACTATATTGTTAGATATTTTGTGTCAAAGAAAAATATGAGGTTGCCCTTATAGCTTCCACCTGAGTGTGTAGAGATGATATATTAATATTATGACTATCTGAGTGTTTTTGTTCCTAGTCCTTCAGAAAACGCTTTTAAAATAATGCAAATACTACGATTGATTAAAATGTCTACCTTCCATACATCCCATGAAAAAACAACGGTTTAGTTGTTTGGGGATTCTTTGTGGTGATTTAAAAACCAAAACTTCCAGATGCTAAATCTGGACGGTGAGGTGAAATGCATAACTTCATTCACTATATCCTATAACCTCAATATTATTGGAAGGAAGCCAAACTTAGTGGGAAACTTAGGTGGTGAGAAGAATAGAAAAATTATCAATATTGTCTAAAATGTTGCCTTCTAAAGGAATACACCAAGAGTTTTCTTTTTAAAACTCTTGTTATCTCAGTGTACATCGCAGAGACAGCAGTATCATTAATTCATTCATGAAGCAGGCCTTTGCATTTCCACATTCAATATTTTCAACAGAGAGAGAAAATTAGCAAGATGAGCTTTCTAGAACTCTTACACTTACATACACATGTAACACATGCACAGTGGCCACCTGAGGGTGCCCAAGAAATTAAAAACCACAACTTTATTCAGATGAAGAATTGTTCTTATTGAAGAAATCTGAACTTACCTCCTTGTTCATCCAACATAACCAAAGTCCTGATACCAGCATCTTTACTCTACATCCCAATAATGGTAGCAAAGGTGAAAAGGAGTTAGAGAGAGAAAAGAGAAAGAGAAATCAGTAAGTAGACAATTATCCCTATAAATGAAGAATGAAGATGGGCCAAAGGGAAGACACGTGACAAGAGCATTAAGGGACTGGGTAGAGACCAGGAGGAGAAGTGAGTAAAGATGACTTTATCAGTGACTCTCAGGGCCATGTGGAGACATGAAGCACACAATTCCATAGGGTGAGCCTGGGTCCCTCAATACCGTGAGTGTGCATTAAGATGCATGCACTTAATACCATACAATCATTTTATGGAGATGGAAAAATTCCTATAGTTTCTTCTTGGTAAGGGATGGGATAACAATTGAGATGTAATGTGAATAAATAAATTAATAAAATATATTTTTAAAATTCCTATAGTTTTCACAACACAGAGAGCAACATTTTCACATTCTTCTAGATTGAGGTTTTGTTTGTTTGTTTTGTTTTGTTTTGTTTTGTTTTTTTTACCTGCTAAGTTCAACAACAACAACAACAAAAAGTTCCAATTAATGGCCAGGGGAAGGATGCCTCACAGGAGATACATAAGTATGATAGAGACCTGATTCTTAGGGTAATCACAAAAGAGTAGATTCTGAGAAGTACAGCTCAAAAGGAAACTGATTTTCTGATTTTTTTTCCTCTGTGGAGAGAAGCTCTCCAAGATTTGGAGGACAGAGTGAGATCAGAAAATATTTGTCTCTGAGCTACACATTTATGTACAATGGTTCACGGTGAGGACACCACTCCTCTACTGGGTCACTGTAGAGCTTTTGTACAGCAAGCTTTAGACATGCTCTTCATCGCACTGCATTTTATTCACATAATCCAAGGCAGCCTGGGCTATTAGGAGGAGGGGAATGAGAGAGATTGGCGGGAGAGGAAGTGAAGACACTATCCAGTTTGGTTTGAAAACCTTCCATGTCTAAGAATCTAACCTGCTCTTTTGCATGCCACCGAGGGACACACACTGACCAGGCCAGAGAGATTTATAGACCCCAAAAGGCATCGTGAAGTCTCTCTGTAAGTGTATTATGAGTGGACTTCCATCTATCCTAGTGTGCATTTTAATGACTCCTTTGCCCTTTTCTGCACTTGCTAGCCATTGATTAAGAGATAGTATAAAGAAAGGCAGGTGGTTCATTCAGGTACATGGATGTGACAGTGCATAAACTTGTTAGAGAACATTTTCTCCTCAAAATCCTGTACAGTTCTGCTGGGGACAGAAGATGGAGAAAAGCTGGTGGCTTTTGTCAGCCCAGTTCTCACTTCTTTATACATCGTGGCAGTCTATGATGTATAATGTGTATCCCTTATTTGTATGATGTCCTTCGAGTATAATTTTACATTTTCCCCCAATAAGGTGCTGCATGCTTTAACACGAGAATGCCTCACTGAACTACCTGGAAGGAGCAGGTGTGTTTGACCCTGTCCCAGTTGGGAGAACATAAGCAGAGAGTGTTGGCCTAGGCATCAGAAAGGTTGAGTTGGCCTGGAAGGTCAGGAGACTATTCCATAGGCTCACCATTTCCCATAGTGAAGGTAGAGACAGGAAGTAAGGGTGTTGGCAGATTCTGTTTATTATTGTTTCATTTATGTGGTTTTTCTTTTTTTTTTATTTTTATGTGGTTTTTCATTCACTTATTCAATAAATGTGTACTGGATATCTATTCTGTCCCTGACCTTAAGAGTTAGTGACAGATACATGGATGGGATGTCTCTCAGTGGTAATTTTCGATGTGAGAAAGAACTTGGTCAGCAGGTGGAAATAAGATGTTGGATTCAGTGAATGACTCTAAATTCTAGATCTCTCTTTGAAGCCTTACTGCTCTAATCTCAGTTGTTCTGTGTCTCAGCTTACCCTGTGGTCAGATGACGGCAGTAAGAGCTCTCTCACTTCCCACTGTCATAATAATGACGACAGTACAGCCATCGCAAAGTTCAACTCATGGGTGGCTGTGTGGGGTACAAGAACGAATTGTTGGATTTGACAACACATTCAGATGCTGGATTTGATTTGAAGGGAATCTCAGCCGGTTTAGAATGAGCTACTCTGCTCCCTCAGATAATTTTGCTTGACATGGAACTCTCAAAGGAAAATACAATTATACAATTATGCCAGAATGAAATCAAAGGGCCATATGTGGGACCTCCAGCCCATGTAATAGCATTTCGTGTTCATGAGTGCCATGTCTACCATCTGCTGCTATGTGTCTGAAGAGACAGCTGGTCCCAAAGTCACCTGGATTAAAGGAGGGACTCAAAGCACCAGTAAAATGTGGCTCTAGGTCTTAAATAAGCTAACATATATTTGGTTATGATGGTGATAACGATGGCTCTAAGTTCAATAGCTGGCACGTAGTTGGTTCTCAATAAAAAATATTGAACTTAAATTTGGTTCCTTATTTTGCTGATGTCTTCTTCATCAAAATAACTGGGTTCTTATGAGATCTAGAAGATAGATGGACAGGGATGAGAAAAATACTGCAGAGAGAGCAGACTATGACTCTCTCTAGTTCCTCCAAGAGCTGTGTGCTTTCATAACTAGAGTGACCGTGAGAGGAAGCAGCTTTAGCTTTACCTGAGCTCAATTCTTCCTTTGTGTTTGAGCTTGCTGGGAAAGGTGTTGGAAATGTTTTTTCTTTCTTTTTTAAAATTTATTTTTCTATTATTATTTTTAAGATGTATTGATGAATTTATTTATGTTTTACCAACAAACCAAGCCAGTGTTTGTATTGTATCTTATTGCTGTCTTTTTGGGCTGCTTTCCCCAAAAAGTCTTGCCTAAAGCCTGGACACTCCCGCACTCTCTTGAACTCTGAAGGACCTCACATTTGTTTAAATAAAAAGAACTATTAACTTGATTTTTTTTTAAAAAAAATTTGAGCTGAAAATTTCACTTTCTACAATTGTAGATTGTTTTCTTTTTATTGCCAAAACGTTTTGAAGCATGAGCTGGCACTGAGAAAGAAATGATGCTAAGATGCTCATGAAATATAAGTGTTTCAGTAACTACTTCAGGAAGGCTGTGCAGTGTTTTCAAATCTGCCTGCCTAAAGCAGCATGGCCTTTTCTGGCTTAAGCTTTCACAGGCCAAGGCATTGATATGCAGACTTCATTTCTGCATTTGGCATCAGCAGAATTAGCCTTTCTGTTCTCAAATATTTCCTCCTAGAGGACACCTTAATGATTCGCCTTCTAGATTTAAGTCTTCTCATTTTTATGCTCCCAAGGTAGCTGTGACCTTGAATTTGAACACCTATTCACATGTTTTACTGGTAATAAATCAATTTGTATCTTATCTCCTGTCTTCAGCATTTGGTATTGTTCAGATATTTGTTGAACTATATCCCAACTCTAAGCTGTAAACCAAAAACCACCAAGTCTCTAACCTTTATACACATCCATGGCATTCAGCTTCTCTGAAACTTCTCCACTGACCTCTGAGTAACTTTAGATTGTCCTTGAAATGCTGATGGTGACTTCTATTAAAACGCAGGGTCCCAGCCTTCCCTGCTCTTACACTCTAGAGTTTATTAGGGATAGCAAAGCTGTACTTCCAGGAAAAGTGGACGATATGCCTTAGGGAGACTTCCCAATTCCAGTAACCTTTCCTGTCTTTGAAACTGAATTCAATAAAAATTCAGTCCAATTCAAATTATGTAGCACCAATGGATTTTGGGGTTGTGAATAAGATCCTGGCATTTCAAAGCTCATATTTGCCAAATGATTTCTTCCCTTGATGAATATTTAATACTGATTCTCTTTAAAGAGAATTTCCTTTTTGATTGAAAATCAGAACATCATCTGAGTAGCCAATGCCCTAGACATGAGAAATATTTCACTATAAATATACAATGACCCAGGAGGAAGAAAGAACAAACCAGTTTGCTCTAATAATGCTGTGCTCACAATTTCCTAAGGATAAAATATCTACAGGCCTTCTCTTATTTATTAGATGTGAGAGATTGAACCTATCTCTTTCATTCCTTGCTCTGAGATGCAGCTTCATGCTTGATCGAGAAACAATTTAGAAGAAACAAAAACATATAATTTGAGAATACTACTTCAATCAATGGAGCTTTTATTCTTAGAATAAATTAGAGTAGACGGATTTTTCTGCAAGACAGGCTGACATGACTTTCATTTTGAGAAGACATACAAGGTTAATTTTCCCAAGATTCTGAAGGACAAAGGGCCAGTTTAACGGTGTGCATTCCGATGCATGTATTCACTACTTTCCACAGTCTGGGCAATGTTTCAACATTGCACAGCTGAGCAAAGTGGAGGCAGCATGAGAAATGCCCTTCATACATGCATGCATGTACACAAACAAGTGAAAAGTGTGTGTGGATACTGCTTGTAGCTCATGAAGTATACTATGATAATACTACTGTAGCATACAATAAAATATTTATAGCAGTTAAATAATGAGCTGCCTTAAGGTTAATCTCAGAGCCCTTGGAAGAATTTTCCAAGCTTTTTTCCCTCTTGTTGTTTTCTTGGCAACAAATCAGGAAATGGCACATTAACGCCAAATGGCTAACACTCCTGGATTGAGGCTATTTCTCTCTTTCTTGGCATTTGGGCATTTCTGCATGAGCAATGTTCCTCAACCACAGCAAAAGAGTTGTTTCTCTTCATTTAGACTAGAAGGCTGTTCTTCTATGCTGCTGAGGCCCTGTAGAGGCGCCTCGCTGTGGGGGCCAACTTGTGCTGCATTGCAAGGCCAGTTTGCCATCGTTTGAGATAAGACTCTCCACCCCCCATGCCCCCCACCCACGAGAACACACCATTACTTCTCTCCAGTCTCTCTGTAACATCCTTCACCCTTAGGTGAGGAGCTGCAGCTTCAGAGAGAAAGGAAGACAATATTTGCTCTCGTGGTGTAAGAGGCAGCTGCCTTTCTTCTAAGCCTTTGTAAAATTTGTCTTTTTTCCCCCTCCCCTTTCATGTCATTGCATAAGCAATTTACAGGAGCACCGGGTGGGTGAGTGGGCTCATTTAATCATTCTGCCAGAGAAAGCCCAAGATCTCGAGAAAAGATAATCACACATGAATTTATACATTGATAAGCAGTCACATTCAAACCGTGGCTAAAGCAGCATCTTGCTGAATAAAAACCATTAGGCTTGTTTTATTAGGTTAAGATAAATATAGTCCAACCCGTTCTTTTTCCACTCCATCTCTCCCAATGGGCAAGTTCAATTAATCCATTTATTCTTCCTGGTTGACTGCTGTTCTATCAAACTGGAATGAGTAGGTTTTATTTCAAATGCTCTTTTGATTCCATTATTGCTATCTGCTCTATTTTACCCATTTAAAAATAGTTTGAGATTCATTAAACCATGAATTACAAATGCTTTGCAAATGGATGTATAATCCAGAGTCAGTAATATAAAAGAGCTTTTATATGTACTTAATTGGACTTGATTTTTCTCTTTGTTAAAGATTTTTTGCTTTTTTTCATAAATTTTAGTGTCTGACATTAAATACAATTCAAAAGATGATACATATTTTTTTAAAGTTATAAATGTGGTTGGAGTCAGAACAGAATTTCCATTAGCTGTTGCAAGGAAGTCATTACAAATGAAGATTTTATGTAGGCAATTCCTTCCCAGGTTAAGCACAGTTCTGTCTGCTTTCTGGGATCCCCTTGTGTGACTATTGGGAACAGCAGCTTGGAAATGGTAGGTTCTTCTACACTCCAGATCTTAGAGGTAGCCTGGGATGGAGAGCAGCAAATTCACCTTGATAACTTACTGGCAATTTATGACACTGCTTCCAGTATTTTCTGGCTTTCTGATAGGCTAGGTTGGCATTGGGAGCACTAGGCGCATCGCTTCGGCAATAGGAACTAGGAATGAACATGTCAACATAGGGAACTAGTTTATGTTCATAGAAACCACATCTTACCTCTTCAACCAGCTGCAGCATGCGGCGGGTGCTTTCCAGGGACTAAGACGGAAAAACACAAACACTGATAAGGGCAGGAATAGAATGCTAGGAAACATCAGAAATACTTTCTTCACGTGAGAAATGCAAAGGTCCCTATCACATATGACTTCAGCCTTGCAACTGAAACACAAAATGTCTTTCCAGTTTCAATCTCTTTCTTCTCAGGCTTTCTACGTGATCAGATTTCCCAAAGCAATCACGTACAAGCTTATTGTCATAAAACCAGACTCATATGAGGCTTATCCTGATATCAAAGACAAAGTCATCTGTAAAAATCATTTTGGATGCTCTAGACGCATAGAAAACTATCTCATATACTCTGAGGACCACATTGCCTGCCACCCCACCCCACCAGACTAGAGATACTGAATTTTAAACACAAACATTTTTCCTGAGATTGTAACAAGTTTCCTTTAAAGCTTCTAGAAATACAACTGGAAGTTGTTATCGATACAAGTTAGCCTGTTACCTCAGGGTGAAAAAAAAAAAATCAAGAACGTTTGATATAACTAGCTATAATTATCTCCATTCTTAGATAAGAAAACGCGTGAAGAAAATTCCAAGCTTGGCAACTGGTCCCTCAGGCGCAGTATCACTACTTTGTTCTCAGTTCCTTTAACGTAGCTACGATCCGACAGGCAGTGTGGTTTCCCAAAACCATGCTTTTATGTAGTAAACTTATGTCGGACATGACCCTGAAGGAACTGGAAGGATGCGATTTTTGCTTACGTGGTCTCTTTTGGGGGTGGGTGGGAATGAAATGGCTCTTAGCAGTGATATACTGGCATGTTTCCCAGCTGACTCTCTGGGTAAAAATAGAAAGAGCTTAGCTATGGGTCCTGTGTAGTAGGTCGATTCTCACAGATTCTCAGAGGTGTAGCTTTTTGGTGTCATCTGCCTGTGGCTCATCATATGATGAAGTAGTGCGATGTCGACATGGTCACTGGAACTGGATAACTTCACTCATGTTCATAAATAAGAAGAAAATGAAGCAGTGAAGACTTAAACTTGGGATTGGACTCATTAGTAAAGAAGGAGATGTTTTTGTTGAGAGAAAAAAAACCTCACCAATTTCCAAATAATGGAGGACTTCCTCAAATTTTTTATACCTAAAAAAAGTACTTTTATGATTTAAGAGTTTCATAAAATGCATTTTGATTATATGTACCTACTCCACTCTTCCCCCTAACTCCTCTGAGAGCCAACCCCACCTCCTAACCCCAACTTTGTGTATTACTTCTTGATATAATAGCTACAGACATGCATACTTTGAATGTCTTATCTAGATTATTAATATTTTCCCTTTTGTGTTAACTCTAGGTAATTAACAAAACAATAAAGCAAGCGATGACTGGGAGCATTTGCCAATTCTGGGTTCTAAATAATTCTGGATTAAAATAATTGCTTTCTATTTTATTTGCCTTCTGAGTGCAGTGCAGTGACTCTTCGTTTTGGACCTGCAGCAACACTGCTCTCTGGGGTTTTCATTCCATACATGCAGTGAGTGTGAATGACTCAAGGGCACAGATAGCAGAAAAAAATATGCCAAGCTAACATGGAGGCAATGACTTTCAGCACATAGTACCATCGCTTTAAATATATATTTTTTCTATCAAATTTTCAGATTATATACTTCAATTATGTACTTCAATAATAGCCACACTTAGCAACCAACTGGGAATGCTCCTGAAAGTGTTAACCTTAAGACTTGAGTTAACTACAGCACACTGCAAGACACACAAAGATAAAGCTTTTCCTAAAGGACCCTGCAGTCTTAAATGTCTAGGAGTCAAGTGTCAGGACCAAGACATTATTTTATAGCCGTGTTTGATAATTAACCCTTTCTAGTCTGTAAACACCCTAGACAGAGGAATAGTAAAATTTTTTCACTTTTTTTTTTTTGAGACATTAGAAGTCTTTTTTCGGAATCTGAATTCAAACCACCAACCTTGCAGTTTTTGGCTCACCTCCTGGGTCTCTATCCCTTACCTCATCAGCCAGCTGGTCAGCCCTCCTCTGCATCTCCTCCAGCTCATTGCGCATATCTGTGTCTTCGGCCATCGTAGCGGTTGGAGGTTGCTGGGCACCTGGGCCAGCAAGTCAGTGATGGGTTTGGCTAAGAAACCTGGAAGGAGCAGATTGGAAAATATAAGAGCTTACGTGAGTGTGTGCTGGAAGGTATAAATGCTACACTTGTCCCCATTGTTAGCAATCGCGCACCTCTATAACCTGCCACAGGGGATTTGAGGACAGAGATTCTCATAGCCAGCCGCAGATTTCTGCGGCACGTCATCACCAGCCTCCAAGATGAGACACTGTCCCTGTAAACCACATGTGCTCACCCTGCACATGTGCTGGGTCATCTTCTAAGAGAACGTGTCCATCCCTTCTCCCCCTGCTCTCTCTCTCTCTGCTTACTTCACCCAGAGCCAGTCTCTGTAATCACCCTTAATAAAATCTTCTCATGTGACCTGCTGCAAAGCGAGACTTTCTGGATCCTTTGCATCCCAGCACCGATGGTTCAGCTAACTTTTACACTGGAAGCCAAATTCAGACAAGAATCAACAGAATCGTGTCATTTGTCTAAAAAGTTCAGGGAATGGATATTTTTCAACCCCATCATTGAAACAGACCCATACTTATGTATGTTTTTTTCTGATAGTCTTGCATTGTAATCCAGGTTAGTCTTGGTCTCATCATCTTTCTGTTCCAGCCTCCTAAGTGTTCCGGGATTACAGGCTTACAAGAAAGCCAGATCTGTCTGAAGTATTTTTAAAGACACAAGGCACTCATGGTTTGGAAATGGTGAGGTGGAGGATACAGGCCATTGCTGGCATATTTTTTAATGCCATATTTATTTATTTATTTATTTGAATTTTAACAGTGGTTTTATTGAGATATGGTTGATATACTATCAACTCCACATGTTTAAATTGTGTAGTTTGAGAAATTTGGGCACACATAATATACTCAGGAACCCACTACTCTGCGAAAGAAAAAGAACTAGTCCACTGATGCCCCAACTTTCTGTATGCCCTTTCTTATTCTACTTGGTATTCTCCATACCTTCCCATGTCTGGGAAACTGTTGATAACCTTTTTGTCAACATAGTTGGCATTTATTAGGATTATGAATAAATGAAATGATTTAGCATGCACTTTGGTTTGCCTGGCTTTTCCACTTGGTAAAATTGTCTCGAGACTCACTCACATGGTAGCTTTATTTCATGAAGATCATTTCAGAGATTTTGTGTCTCAGGCGTGTTAAGTATAGAAAATTCCAACCAGCTTTGTTTGCTAAGGATGCTGAGTCTTTTCAGACAGCCAACAGTTATGTTGAACATCCTTATGCCCTTTGTTAAGAGTAGGACAATGGTAGCACACTTGCTGGTTCATTATTTGTTTGTGCTCAGCAGCACATTGTCTTTAGAAGCATCTAGAATTGTTACTAGAGGTTGTCAAGATTGGGTACAGCTAAACAACTCTTATTCCAAAGAGGAATGAATGGGTCCAAGGCCTTGAAATGTGATCAGCCTACTTTATGGCTACTCTTGAAATTTCACATGTAACAAATACTGGTAAGAGGAACCTGATTCTTCCAGAACATCCTTCTTTCCGTCTTCCCATCCTTCACCATCCTCAAATACTTAGAATTCATGCCAGGGCTACAGTGATGAATGAGAAAGGTGAACTAACTACCTCCATAGAAATACAGTCTAATTGGGAAGAAGATAGAATAGGAATTCTGAACACTAGGAGTCAGGCAGAATGCCTGCAGAGACAATGTCAGCCTCTCTAAGGGAGTCATGTCCCCTGAAGGGACCCGAAGAAGAGCCTGGTATAAGTATTTGATGTTCCAGCAACATCTTTGGGCAGTACACCCAATGAAGGCTCAAGCTGTGTCCCATGCTTGAGACAGTCAAATATACAGTGAATTTGTTTAATCTCTTGCAGATTAGGACCTAGACTTTGGAGAATGGGTTCTTATCTAGGAATTGCATTTCTAGTCTTTGCATGGCATGGCTGTGTGGCTAGAGACGGTCTTTAAATGGACACAATGTATGTCGCTATCAGACCAAGGGCACTCAGAAGCTGATAGTAACTCCCATCTTTCTCCTGGCAACAAAAGCTGGACAGTGGAAGATGGCTGAGCCACAGGATAACAGTAACTTGGGTCCTCTGAATCCTCAAAGAGAGGAAAGCTGGCTGCTGACTAGACACACCCACGATTCCACAGTTAAGTAAGATCTGACTTTCACACGAACTCTGGTGCCCCATTTCTGACCACGTCCCCTGGATAGGGAGGCCTGGTGGCACTCAGAGGAAGGATAGCGGGCTACCAAGAAGAGACTCGATACCCTAAGAGCATATATAGGGGGAGGAGGTCCCCCTCAGTCACAGACATAGGGGAGAGGAATAGGGGGGAAGCGGGAGGGAGGGAGGAAAGGGAAGATACAAGGGATGGGCTAACAGTTGAAATGTAATATGAATAAATTAATAAAATAAAATAAAATAAAAAGAATTTACTGACACTTAAAAAAAAAAACACACACACACACACACACACCTCATGAGCTACGTGAGTGGATGTATATGACACTGTCATACCATTTCCTCGGCTGCTAAAATGGAGGTCTTCTGGGGTGTGGAAGTGGCACATATTATTAACTTCATGCATTGATGAGCCCTGTGAAGAAAGTCTTCTAATTGAGGGACCTTAAGCAGTAAGAGTATTAACTGGAACTGGAGCCTGGGTGCCTGTGGACAAGATCATCACCCTCCCTGTCAAGTACAGAAAATTCCAGTCAGCTTTGTTTGCAAAGGGGGCTGGGCCTTAATATTTCAGGGAGCCTGCTTCTGTAAAACATCCTCATTCATGCCCTTTGTTATGAGTGGAACAAATCTAGGCTCTGTTACCCGTTCTTCCTTTAGTAATGGCTGACATCAGGCATGCTGCTGGGGAGCTGAGTACCGATTGGAGGCAGAAACCAAGGAAACCAGCTTGCTAGTCTCCAAGCAGCAACTCTCTCAGGAGGATTGCCACTAGGGAACAATTAAGGGTGTGCCCGACCGCGGCATGTCTTTGTGAAGTGCTGCTTGTGTTTTCTTGGGTCATCTCCTCCTTTGGCCAGCTACTGGTCTTTGCTTTTAGAGGGCAGTTTATTAGAAAGCAAGGTCTATGTCCTTTCATACCTATAGTGAACTGCCATTTTCCACTCTCTGGGCTTACTAGTAGATGAGTTCGCTCCCCACCTTCTCTCTCTCCCTCCCCCCCTCTATCTCTCTCTCTCTCCTGTCTACAGTGTTTCCTTGGTGATCTCTCAAAGTTGCTATTCTTGGCAGGAGAAGAACAGCTGTATGCTCCTGGCTCCAGGCTGCCAGCAACCTGCCAGGGGCTGCTTGATGGGCAGGTGGCAGGCTGGCAGGGAAGCCATGTGGTAGATGCTCTTGTATTCCTGATTTCCATGCTCCCCCACCCTACCCCACCCTAGGAGTTCCCATACCTTTGTCTCACTCTCAAACATATAGTTATCTTTGTCTTGGATGGATGGATGGTGAGTGACAGATCTCACACACACAGCAATTCAAAGCATAGAGAGCAATGACAGCCCTCCTGATGAGAACCATGAGAACAGCCAGACAGCAGCCCCTTGCTGGGATGTTTGCTGCTACTATTTGATAAATTGCCCCTAAAAGCCCCAAACCTATGAATGATTGCATCCTAGGAGACAGGCAAAATGGTAATGAGCAGTCATTTCAATAGCTGAGAAGATGTTAATAATGAACTCAGGTGACATGGAACAAGTGTTACTCCTAAACTTCCATTGCCTCAGCAGGTGGTTTGCCCCAGAGGAGCAAAGCTCACATAGTCAGGGAGGATACAAGGAAACATCCTCTCAAAAAGAGATTCCCCGGGGCTCTGATAGAAGAGGCTCTCTTAGTAGTTAAAGACCTTTGCTTAGCATCTCATATCACTAAGGCAGGATCTGGACCTTACTAGGTGTTTACTTCCTGTTAATTGATGAACTTTGGGATGAATGAATGTGTTCTTCTGGTCGCCCCTTTAATGTGCCCAAATCAGAACTTTTCAGCTTAAAGTTTAAGACAATGATTCTGCAACTCCTGCATCACCAGAAAGCTTTTCATTGATAGTTGAGTCATTACAACTGTAGAGATTCCTACTTGCTGGGTTTGAGACCCTGTCCCAGACAATATGTCTCTATATACACCCAGGAGGTGTGGACACTGTTGCTCTGCAGACCACATTTGGCCTACTTATGGCTAGAGTGTCAGTAAGTGTCACTAGGTCGGGTCAAGAAATGGCTTTGTAGTTACACAAATGGGACAAATGAGTCAAATGAATCTGAATAAGCCAACCAAGGGTTCTGCAGTAGCACAGCTCTCACCTCAAAGAGAATAAGAGACTATGGCCTGGAAACATGGGCGTAAGTTACTGCAAGATCCATAGTTCCAATGTGGAGGTAGTTTCATGAAGATTTTCATGGTAATGGAACACAGAACATTATAAATCAAGGCATTTCTAAGATCCACTGAAGGAAACATCAGAGATAACTTTGCTGGAGGTTACATTCAGTTGGGGAAATCTCAACCAAAGGCCTTAGATGTCATCTGATAATATCCTTAACTCTGATTGGTAGTGAATAGGGTTTCCTGAAGTTAGTATATCCTGAAGGTTTTATCTACTTAGGTCTAAAGGAGAGGTGAACAAGAAACGGCTCTAGAGAGGGATAAAGATAGCTGAGAGCAATTTCATTAGGCCCTGGACCTGGAACATTCTAACCTCTTCATAGTCCTTGAAGTTTAATCAGTTTCTCAGGCTGTGTAGATAGCTTCCTTTCAAGAATTCTCATTCTTTCACTGCCCTATGGACCAAACCCTGCTTACTGTTTGGGTTTTTTTGGGTTTTTTTTTGTTTGTTTTTTTTTTTTTTTGCATGGAATTTAGGCTAAGCTCCTCTTTAAATGCCTGAAATGTTTTGAGTTGAAGAGACTGTGAAATGAAAATCATAATACTCAAACTCTAGGGTCTATAATAAACTTTTATTTGAGCATACACTTCTCTATTCATGATTCCATGGCCAGTGGCTTCTTCCATGCCATAAGGAACCACAAAGCCAAATATTTGCTAGCTGGCTCTTCAAGAAATAAATCTATGGGTACAAACAAACAAACAAACAAGCAAACAAATATTTACAATTCATTATTGGCCTCTAACATCTCCAGAGCATTGCATGTTTACTGCAGATGAATACTGCGTAGGGTACTTTTTTTTCTGCAAAATCCATTCTGTGGAGCTTCCCTTTGTGTTTCTTGGAACATACTCTAAAACAAGAAACTACAAAATATGAGAGTGAATTTGCCTCTGATTGGCTATGCCCTCAGAGCTTTAGGATTGCAAATCAGATTTAAGCATTGCAATTAATTGTGAGGCAACATAGTCTCAGAAAGATTTTAATTTCCACAGTCAGTTGCAGAAGAAGGCCCCTCAGATCTTTCTATCAGTAACAGATACCTGAGGGCCTACTACTATTTTGGTACATGGAGCAAAGAGTAAGCTGCTGTAGTTATTCTTGGCAAATGTTCTACTTGCTACCATACACAAGCATATCTAGAACACATTAGAAAGTGGTAGAGTGCTACAGTTTGCATCTGGAATGACCCTCAAGGGCCTGTGTGTAAGAGCTTTGGCCTTCAGCTTGGCATAATTGTAAATGTGGTGGGACTTTTAATAGGTAGGGCCAAAAGGAAGGAAATTAAGTCACTGGGATTGTGCACCTGAACCAAATACTGATTGGTTCGTTGATCTCGACCTCATCCCCACCCTGACCCTCAACCTCGCTCTAGACCTTTCTCTCTCTCTCTCTCTCTCTCTCTCTCTCTCTCTCTCTCTCTCTCTCTCTCTCTCTCTCTCTCATATTTTCCTCCTCTTGATTCCTAGCTCCCATGAGGTAAGCAGCTTCCTCTGCTGCACGCTTTCACTGTAAGGTGTTGCTTCACCATTTCCCCAAACAATGGGGCCAATCAACTGTGGGCTGAAATCTACAAAACTGAAGACCAAAGTAAATCTTTCTTTTCTCTAAGCTGATTGCTTCAGGAATTTTATCATAGTGGTAGTACCCTAACACAAGAGGTGAACGAACCGTGGTGGAGAGATTTCTCATCTGTCAAAGGACTTATTTAAGTGTGGGAGCACAAAATTGCTTTTCACTTCTGAGTCTATTCTCAGAGACCCTGGGCTGGGGAGGAAGAAAATGAGTGTGGATGCCGGAGCCTGTGCCTTCATTTGCACGGTCACACTATGAGCATCATGCCATGGGGCAAGAGCATCGTGCAGATGGAGTAAGGAGCTAACAATTGGTTTCGTTCTATGTTTCTTCTTTTAAGTTAAGACAAAACAACAGATTTATATCAATCAATGCTTACTATCTGAATCGAGAAGAAAGCTAAAGCATACATTTGATGTCTCCGTTGCTAGCCATTTGAAAGAAGCATCTTTTGTTTTTCAGGAAAGTATGTTTATAAAAATCAGTAAATTATGGATAGAAGGCAGAAGAAAGAATAGGAGCTTTAATTAAGCCATGTTGACTAACACTCATAGAGGCTTACGCTTTCACTTATGCTCTATTTAAATACCACCCAAGCGTTATGATGATGCATGTATGACCAGTACACTGTGGCTTAGAGGGAAAGACTGTTCCTCAGCTGAGATGTAGGTCAAAAGTATGGGTCATTTTCAATAAGAATACCTTAAAAGCATGTTTAATCTCAGAGAAAGTTGTATAGATGTTTTCCTTTTAATTAAAACCCACAACATATTTTGCTTTTAGTTTTACTGACATATTGGGGAATGAGTAATGACTCAACCAGGTCATCTTTCTTTTGTGCTGCCCCATTTTCACAGCCTCCAGCCTTTCAGCACCATTTGATTCAAGTGGACTGAAAAGTCTGTGTGAAAGGATTCCTAGTGTCCCCATTGTGTCCTACTCTCTCAGAGAGGAAAACTACCTAATTTTAATAAGAAAAATGTTATTTCAGAAAGCTAAAGCAAGATGGTTATTAGAAACACACCTAGTATTGTCCATCTCCCCAAACAGCATCCTATGCCAGCACAGATCTATTGTCAAAGATAGAAGACAGACGCACTGTGGGTTCTAATGTTGAAGACTACAGTGGCCTGATGACTGTCTTTTTGTTCATATGAAGATGGTTAAATAATATTTATGCTTTAATTCAAAGCAAAAATTAGAGAAAAGGGTACTTTTGACAAATAGCATATGGTAAGTCTGTTTACATGTCAGTGTGGGTGACATTTAAGTATAAGGTCACCTTTACCCAGCACCCTTTCAGAAAAAGTCAAGACAATTGAATGTTTAATGTCCATTTTGGTTGGGTATAAGTGGTGCATATCTTTAACCTCAAAACTCAGGAGGCAAAGGCAGTTGGATCTTCATGAGTTCCAGGCCAGCTTGGTCTACATAGTGAGTTACAAGCCATTTAAGAACATGTAGTGAGATCTTGTCTCATAAATAAGTAAATGTAAAATAAAATGGATATTTCTTAAATCTGTTGCACCCAAGATTGTAATTTTTAGTGTGTGGTTTGATTTGTGTCTCTTGAATAGATTTTGGACATTCTTGTGGATGAAATTCAACTTTCTTTTTCCTGGTGGGTCCTGCTGGTGTCAATCCATTTCTTAGTTTAAATCAAAAGACTGTGTTTTAGACATGATGAACACATGGCTCACTAGTGAATTATTAACCACTGTGCATCATTTCATGTGAATAATCTTGTTAATGGATAGGTCACAACTGCTCACGACAGGACATTTAGTAGCATGGTCTGAGGGTGCCTGACCTCGAAACCTTTTCTGTAGCCTGTTAATTGCAAACATCGATGTATACCAATTAGGGAAAGAGATCTGTGGAGGTGGGGCTAGAATCTTCATTTTCAGAAGCAATAGTAATATGTTCTTTTTATCCCGCCTCCCGCCCCACACCTGCCAATGTCAGCATCTGTGTGTAGCTGAGCATCATTTCAGTCATCCACGGAGACACTCTGGTAGCAATGAGATAAAATTATCTAGGAAGTATATAGTAAAGAAGCACCCAGCCTCCATCTTAGGCTTAAAAGCCATCTTATAGCAAAGACAAACTAGGTTTATTTCTGTTTATGGTTAAACCTTTGTTTCTCAAGGATTGGGCTATGCCCCACCTGCAACCTTAACTACAAGTGATTCTGTACTGCCAGTTCCAGAAATGGTAATCATGTATTTGCTTCAAAAATGTACTAAGCAAATCTTGCAACCCTACCTTTGTTTCAAAAGAGTTGTTATTGAAACCATGTTATGATTATCAGTTGTTATGACCACCTTTCAATCATGTCTGTTTCAAGAGGTTGTTATGACTAACATGTTATACTTATGTGCTGCTCCTGTAAATACCCCCCACCCCATTTCTTGCTAAATTACTCATTGGACAGCCCTTACTCCTGATCTATAAAAATCTTGTCTTCCTCATGTCCAAGGTTGACCTCTCAAATCCTACCTTAGGGGAGACATAGCATGTACAATTTTTTTTAAAGCTTGCTTTAATTGATTGCTTGTTTTAACTAATTTGGCCATGATGATTTGTATTGGTGGTCTTTCTCCTCTTGTATTTTAGATTAACAGCATTTCTCCAGGATGTTGCTACACAGTGATTTGAGGTGGTGGAATTCTTATTTTTCAACAGTTTTTTCAATATGATGCTGGGTGTTCACACAGCAGTATCATGAGCAGTCAAGTACAGAAAAACCTGGCTGGAGAACCATTTCATTTAACAAATACTTCAACCCACTCACAAAATGTTCTCCCTCTCTCAGAATCTCTTAGGCACTGGGTATCTTCAGAAACCTACTTTCTTTTCAAGGCTGGCTCATTTATTTCCCAGACCATCCTACCACACACCATTTCTGGTTGAATTCTCCCTGTACACCTGATCTAAACACAGTGGTGATCTCCTTAGTTCTAAGAAGGGAAGTCTGCCTTTCTCATGAGCTCTCTCTTGGGCGTAAGTGATGGGTAGATTGGGCTTGGGTATATTCTGTAAGGGTGTTGGGATGGGTGGCCTTGCATCTAAATAGAACCAGCATTGGCAGTCCTTAATTGCAATGGGGCATTCAGCCACAACTGGTTCTGATTATGACTAAATGTCTCCTATTCAAAAGTGCCAATGTTTCTTTTGTCTATTTTGCAAATGTTGCTAAGTGAGCATTTAGTGCTATAGTTTGTATTCTGCAATGACTCCTGGTTGTTTACTTGGGAGTCAAAGCATGGCAGACTAATTGACTAAGAGAGTGCAGCAGACAGAATTGAACCCTGTCTCATTTATCCTGTGCATAGTTTAAGCAAGGCTCAGTTCATTCTCTGAGCCACTATTTGCTCACTGAGCATTACATGAGTGCAGTCACATACAGCATGCAGCTAGCTATAGGCAAATCACTGCCTCTTAGGGATGGCTCTGAAGGCTGTAGCAAGAAGCATTTTTGTTCAGGTCTCTGTCTACCACCTTGCCTGTAAAGGCCCAGTGAAAATGCTCCTTTTTAAAATATTAGGTGGGTTCTTGGGATAAGGGCTAGAGCATTGCTACAAAAAAATAACTAAAAACCCTAGCATGCCTTTAATCTCAGCACTCGGGAGGCAGAGGCAGGGGATTCATTGTGAGTTCAAGGCCAGCCTGGTCTACAAAAGCAAGTCCAGGACAGCCAAGGCTAACACAGAGAAACCCTGTCTCAAAAAACAAAAACAAACAAATAAACAAAAATTAAAAATAAAAAATAGAAGTCTTGCTACATGTTAAAGAAATTGATTCCATTCAAGAGTCATAAACTGTATCCAAGGCTGAACAGAAAAAAGAACCCCTTTGTCTTTCAAACAAAATCATTTCTGATGTCATATGACAGAGTCAACAGTTAGCAAGAAACTCTGTGTTTTCAGGTTCACTGACAGCTTTTGACTTCAGCTATGGAAGTTGCTGGTGCAGTGTTCAGCTCCCCTACTGGGTTTTGTGGCTGCTGACCCTGTTAGCACCCCCACCTTGTGACCCCTCACCCCCCTTTAAAAAAATAAAACCTACCCAGGGCTGGTTGTTTCATTTCATCCACTAAAGCCTACAAGTCAATCTTTCAGGACAGGCTTCCAACTGTGGAAGCATATACAACACAAAAGGCCAGCTCTAAACCTGCAAGGTGCACCATGCATTTCAAAGATTCCGAGCACTGCACCAAGACTGGAACTCCCAGCTGGAACAATCACCCCTTTGCTTAGCTGCTGTCCATCACCTGTGTCTTTCTCCAATTATATTCCCAGAACACGTCCTTAATATATAATATGCACATTAATCTTTGTCTAGGAGAGCACTTTTGTTGAGCCCAATCTAGGACAACTTCCATTTATTTATGAGCTGTATTTCACATATTCCAGGCATGTAAAGATATCAATAAATCATTGCATCAGGAAAAATATGAAAGAAAAAATTTTACTCTAGCTATGGCAAGAATTGTGGTAAATCTGGGCTGGGTTACTTCTTTGGATTGAAGATTCCATGTCCAGACTATCACAGAATGGCCAGCACATGATGGTTAGAGGCCGGTCATTCTCCATAGGAAGTAAGGAAGCTCAGAAGGGTAAAATAATTTGGTGGAAGTTACAGGGCCAGCCAGAGCATGAATCTTTCAATGCTCAGTATAGGTCCCAACGTCACGGCATGGTTGACAGAAATGCAAGGAAACTCATAAAGAACGGACCTGTCTGCGTTCACTGATGATATCTTCAGAATGTGACAGAAAAGTATCACTGAAGCTATTATGCTCAGAGCCTTCCCTGCTGCTACACTGATTTTGCCATGATGTGCTGTCTGCTACTGGCCCAGAAGTGATGGGGCTGAGACATCATGGAACAGAACTCTTAAAACCATAGGCCAAAGTAAACCTTCTCTTTTTGTAAGTTGGTTGTCACTAGTGTTATAGTAACAGAAATCTAACTAATGTGGTAGAATTTTATTGAGTGTTATACTAGGATTGTATCTGCTATCTAATAAATATTTGAATAAAAAGGAGAGTCCCTGCAGAGATTTCTTGTCTTTATACAATCATATGTAATTTCAAAGTCATGAAAGAGAAGACCATAAACTTTGCCTACTTTATCTATGTCTACTAGAATAATTGCAGAATATAGAGTACAAGAAGAAAAATGGCCAGTACTAGGAAGAGGGGATGGAGTTTGGCCAGATGAAGAACTTCCTAAGAGACATGTCTGAACTGTGGGTTGGAGAATTTGAAAGAAGTCTCTTATTCCTGAGAGTATTCAAGAAAAGACTGACCAATTTCAGTGGACATGATTTGATTATGGCCTGGGATAAGATGCTGTAGCTGCATCCCCCTCTAACCTGGGAATTTCCATTTCACTGGAAAGTTATTGACTCTGGAAGAGAATTTACCACAGAGCTGCTTTAAAAAAGCAACATGCCTCGCTTACATTCTAGCATTTTTCAGACCATTAAGCATTTGACACAAAGACTGGGAACATAAAAGGAGTCCCAGCCAAAGAGTCTGGAGTCTCTGCTAATGGCAGAAGGGCTCCAAATGATGATAAAGTGCCCCTGAAGTGATTGTGTGAGTCAACGGGGGTCAGAAGACCAATTTATCAAATTAGATTTACCCCAATCTCCATTCACTTAAGATAAGCCACTGGTGTGATTGCAGCTGCTTCAGTGTGCAAATTTGGCTTCTCCGGCTATGCAGTTTGTCGCTTGCCGTCCTTAACATGGAGAGGGTTTAAAAGGCACTTTAGATTAGACCTTGTGGGCAAAAGCTGGAGGGTTTCTGTAAGTCATACAGAGAGTATGTCCTTTAAAGACAGGAAGCTTTCTGTGTGATATGATTTTGATGGACTCTCCAGTCAAGAAGAGCTGTTTATCTTCTATCTCCAAATCCACGGTTGACCTTGGGTAGTTTTAAAGGTATTATGTTCAGAAGTTTAACACGTAACTCTCAAAAGCATATAGAATGCTCGTGTCAAAGATTAATGTAACTCTCTAGTGAGGAAAACCAACAAGATGGCAAAGCTGGTTTAAAGATGACCTGTATATAATTCTGGGATAAGATTCCTAACCTAGATAGAGACTTGGCCAATATCTTGTAGAGCAGTGAGTATACAGCTCTGTATTTCTTTGGTTTGCTAGACAAAACCCACAAACACTTTCATCGCACACGAATTCCACATTAACAAACATGAATTTCATAGTATAGAAATGATTGAAATTTATTCTTTAACTTTACAGTAAGTTAAAGAAGGGGAACAAGGTAATCAGTAAGTGAGCCCATTTGATGGTACACCAGTATGACACGTGGACAGACATGCGTCCATGCTTCCTTTGCTTGGTTTTAGTTCTGAGGTTGTACATATTCTTTCTTAAAGATACAAGGAAGCCAGGCTCACCTTGAGCACTATGTAGTTGAACCTGACACTGGCTACCAAGTAACTTATTTGTCTTGAAAAACCTAATGGTTACTCATGGTGTCTCAGAATGTACTAAGTGAGGCGAGGTTTTATTTATTTGTTTGTTTTTTATTTCATACTATACCTATGGAAGATAAATGAAAATCTCCTGAGGCGCTTTAATGAACAACCACTGTTAGGTCACACTCCAGGCTAATTTAATAAGACCTTCTGAGTGAGAATGGATCCCAGCAAGCAGCTTATTTGAAATTTCACCAGGAAGCTTCAACATGCAGTGCTCTCTCTCTCTCTCTCTCTCTCTCTCTCTCTCTCTCTCTCTGTGTGTGTGTGTGTGTGTGTAGGGGAGGGACATAAGCTTATTTTATTTAGTATTACACAGTTTTCCTTTACTTATCAATCTTATTAAGAAATTTTTCATTAAACATTGATCAAATGTCACTTTAAAGACTGAACTCTGTCCCATCATAAAAATTTTCTATTTATTTAGTTTATCTTTTATTATTGGGTTTTGGTGTTTTGTCCACCTGTCCGTCCGTCTCCTTTCCCCATTTTCTTTCATGTTGTAATGATAAACTAGACTGCCACAAGAATATTTACACAGAAACTGCAGCACATGGTGTGCTCTCCATTTATCCATGAGGGTAGACTCCCAGGCTAAGGAAAACAAGTGATTAAAAACATCCAAAACTATTGCCAACATCACTCTTTCTATGGAGCCTTGTCAACTCACCCTTTTAAACTTTTGACTTTAAACATTTTATTTTTAAAATATTTCATATCACAAGAATAATTAAAAACCTATTTTTCTGTTATTCCCCCACCCCAGTGGTACTATTTAGCCCAACTTTTCTAATCCTGGTAAATGTATCTTTTGTATAAATGGAAAAAGGCCAAAGTTTGACTTGCTATTTTTCTCAACAGCTCCTTGTCAATAAGACTTTTTCTTTTCAAGAGTGCCTGGAGCTCCAGGTTTAAAATAGAGCACATTAGTTTAAAATCTGGACTTCCGTGCTTTGAATAGACTGAGATTTGCACAGCAAAGCTTTAACAAAAACTATCAAGATATATTCTTATCTAGATGTTAATGACTATTGTTTCTTAGAAACACCTTCTTCTAGTCCTAACTCAGACTCATTTATAGAGCGCTTGTGTGTTGAAAAACAACCCAGACTTCATCCTCCCTGAGATGCCTTTAATCTGCCCACAAGCAGCTTGCGGCTTTGTCCATAACAGCCTGCCTCAATCCATTTGCTCCACTTTAAGTATTGCCTCCACAGCATTGTTTACATCTCAGCATTCACTATGTAGAAAGGAAACCCCAAAGCAATTATTACTAGCTCTGGGTTTGGTTGGGGCTATTTTTTATATATTGTGGTCACATAGCTATTTAAATTTTCTAAAATTAAAAAAAAATTCATTATACTGTGATTGAAAACATTTATTTGGTGTGTCTGCATCTGTGTGAGAGAGCATGT
This sequence comes from Acomys minous, assembly GCF_964271855.1. Taxonomy (NCBI): domain Eukaryota; kingdom Metazoa; phylum Chordata; class Mammalia; order Rodentia; family Muridae; genus Acomys; species Acomys minous. Next base: position 12,544,810 of record NC_140485.1, read on the forward strand.
GTGTCAAAGGATAACGTGCAGGAGTCAGTTCACTTCTTTTACTATGTGCATTCCAGAGCCAAACTCAGGTCAACCTTTACTCATAAGAATAAATGAGAAACTTTTTTTCCTCTCACCCATCCTATTGTGAGGTTCTCTCTCTCTCTCTCTCTCTCTCTCTCTCTCTCTCTCTCTCTCTCTCTCTCTCTCACACACACACACACACACACACACACACACACACAAGAACAGAAAAAAAATTGAATGAGTGCAGAACTGAAGCGTCCCCTTCTATAGGACTCCTGTGTTACAGTCCAAAAAAAGTAGATTCACTACATCAGTGTTTAAAATAAGGTGAGCCGGGTGTGGTGGCACATGCCTTAAATTCTACGACTCAGGAGGCAGAAATAGACAGGTCCCTGAGCTCAAAGCCAGCCTGGTCTACAGAGTAAGTTCCAGGACAGCCAGGGCTACATAGAGAAGCCCTGTCTTAAGTAACAACAACAACAACAACAACAACAACAACAACAACAACAACAACAACAGTTCTACTTCTATAGCATTATCACTCTTAGTTTTGATTTCTTGAGTCTGAGACCCCTTTACTGTGCTTTTCCTATGGCCAGGCACCAGAAAACAAGCCTTAGAAATGGTTGGCTTCAGGGAAGTCCCACCCCACAGCTCTGTTCTTTTGAAGGACTTAGGCACAATGAAGAATGAAGGAGTTGAGAGTGTGGCCAAACAAGCAGCACTTGCTGGGCCTTTGGGCACTCTAACTTTAATCTGCTTTCTTCTTCCTGTGTTGGGGAAACCAACTAGGTTTTTGGAAACCATACTCATTTGTAGGTTGTCATCATTAACTCACCAAGGGCCCCCTTGGCCTTATGATTTAGTGAATACCAACAGGCAATCTTTTAGGTAGCCCCATTTCCCTAAAGCTAATCTCTGAGCTGCCTTGGTACCTTCAGGAGGGATCTCTCTATGTTTCTAGGGCACTGAGTAGCAGATGCTTATGTTTAGCAGTCCATTAAGTCTGATTGGTCCTTATACTTCAAATAAAGGAGCTATCCAAAGCTGTAAGCCTCTTGTGCTGGCTGAGCTACAGATGGAAGCTAGTAAGCTTCTTCTGTGGTCTCTGATGCACAGACAATGCTGCCCCCATGTTGAAGAAGTTTCTGAAGCTATGGCAGTTCCCAGGGCATTAAAAAGCTACCTTGAGACCTGGGGAGACAGGTCTGGCTCTCTAGCCTTTTGCCTTGGGGTAGCGGATATTTTCGTGGGAGAATTCCAGATAATTACCTTTTTAATGTACTCCATGCCCCAAAGCTGTTTGACCTCTTAGTTCCCAAAGTTTTCATGAACAAACGCCTCACTATGGGATGGGTAAACTGGTTAAGCCAAGGTCCTGTCTGGAACATAAAATTGTGATCCTCTCCTCAGGACTTAGCAAGCTCTTTGCAGAGAGGCACTTCTTTTCTGGGAGTTCAAGAGAGAGATGGTAAGCCTCTCCCAGAAACCAGCCTTGAGCTAAGAATCTGTGTACAAACAAGTTTGAAGGTGTTCTCCTGGGGCAGACCAAGAAAGCAAGTGAAGAAATAAGTTAAGAGAAAGGAAGAGGTCAAGCAAGGTAATTACCCTGCATCTGGCTTGCCTTGCAGACAGATCTCTGAGCTCTAAGCTCCATCTAAGAGTGTAGAGCATGCCCTTCAGTAGGTCAGCGAGCTGAGCTTCTATACTTGCGTGTCAATCATTAGCTAAAGTCATTTTGGGGGCACACAAACACCCAGGCATTTCCAACCTCTGGATGAAGCGGCCCTCTGTGTAGAAAAATAAATCTTAGGTTTTCTCCAGCAGCAAAACATACAGAAGCTATGAAGGAGGCTGACAGGTGATCCAAGGGTGTTTCACGCGGGACCTGTAGTCCTTGGAATAGAAACTCTTGTGGGACTGTTATGGCTCAGGCTGCAGGGAGGAGCCATCTTCACAACAGGCTCAAGCCATCTGTGGGCTCTGCAGGAACACGATGATACATCCTGTATAGAGATCCTTGCCAGGCAGCAAGATGGAAGACCTGGCCAGGTCACCCTAAAAATTGCCTGACTAACCTTTCTGCAGGTACCAAGACCTTCTCTCAAGGCCCAGAGAACACACAATATGTAGAGCAGGCTGGTTTTTTTTTAACCTTTTTTTAAAATTGTATTTTATTAATTTATTCATATTACATCTCAATAGTTATCCCATCCCTTGTATCCTCCCATTCCTCCCTCCCTCCCATTTCCCCCTTACTCCCCTCCCCTATGACTGTGCCTGAGGGAGACTTCTTCCCCCTGCATGGATAGCAGGCTACCAAGAAGAGACTTGATACCCTATATACTTGATACCTGTATATGAGCATATACAGGCTGGTTTTTTTTTTTATGTTATTATACTGCATATGCAGCTGTCAGAAACCTTGCATTAGTGTTTTCAGTCCCACCTTTGGAATGGCTGCTGGCATAAAAAAAATCACATTGGTAGCTTTGAAAAGCCCTGTTGAGAACAGGAATGAATACTGAGGACTATTTGGCTCTGTGTAGGTGAAAACACATTGTGATGCTTCCATCAACTCTGTGTGGCTTCCGAGAAGTCATATACTACAGATTCGAGGCGGTGGAGGGCTTAGGAGAAGGCGTGAGAGCATCCCTACCCTGTGATCCCAAAAGCCAGGAAGGGCTTACTCTAACACAGCCATCCTTTCTTACTCAATCTTTGTTTTGATCGTTGGGCTTTGCTCTTGTGAGGACTAGGTGTTTGATAAGTGGTATGAACTCAGGGGGTGTGGCAAGGAGAGCAGGTTGCAGACCTCTTAGCAACCTAACTTTGAAAGAACTTTTCTCTTGTGTGTCTGTGAAAAACAACCAGGCTTTTGAAAAGCTAGATGGTTAGTGGTCAGGGTCATCACACTCATCAGAAGGCCAGCCTGGTCTCCCGACTTAGCAGATGCCAACAAGCAAACATCTAGATCTTTTTCTTTTCCTAACTGGCTTGTACTTAAGCTTTCCTGTCACTTAAAGACTTTATGTAGGAAATGCTGGAGAGTGGCAGGCCATTATTTCTCATTAGCCTTTTTGGTTTAAATGAGAATCAGTGTAATGCCTTTATTATCCTCATCTTACAGGTAAGGAAACGACACTAAGAGGGTTTGTTTAAATGCATACATAGCTCTGGATCACAGAGGTAGTAAGTGGCAGAGGTGGGATCTGACTCCAAAGAGCTTGAATTGCTTACTTAGATTAATGTTAAGTAACTAATTAACACTGTCTAAAAATTAGTTATACAAAACAGAATTTTCTTTTTTTGTATTAGAGCATTTAACCCCTTTAGACTTATGCAAGATTACCTGATTTTTGAAGGGCCTAAGCTTTGCTTTTCTATCTAATTGTGAGTCACAGCTCATCACATAGCTCAGGCTCCCCCGGAACTCAGGGACTTCATCTCAGCTTTCCAAGTGCTTGGATTACAGGATGTGCCGTCATCCCTAGATTTGCTATTTTCTTTCTAACAGCCAGTAGTATAACTCACTGTAGTATAACTCATATACAATAAATGGGCATATTTAATGTAAAAATCTTATAAAGTTCCATGAAACCCTTGCCACAAGAAAATCTATGACTCTCCAAAAGTTTTTACTCTTGCTAACTCTGACATAGAGGAAAAAAAAACCTGAAAAATGACCTTGATCCATTATAGATGCAGATGATTTCTTTCTGGTAGAAAATATATTCTCAACAAAGATCATAGTGCGTTAATCTGTTGGAAAGTCCTTTAACAAACTTATTTCAATTTTCCTCTCCTGATTGCCTATAATTCTTTGTTCTTCACATACCCTTGGAATGTAAAACAAACAAACAAAAAATAAAACAACAACAACAAAACTTAATATACATTCACTACATATTTAGACAAGAGTAATGATCCAATTCTTTAAAAGTCATGTTTTTTGCAAACAACCCAGTGAAAAACGGGGTACAGAGCTAAGCAAAGATTTCTCAAAAGATGAGACACAACAGGCCAAATAACACTTAAAGAAATGCTCAACAGTTTTAACCATTAGAGAAATATAAAGCAAAACTGCTTTGCCATTTCAGCTTATACCGGTAAGAATGGCAGAGGTCAATAAAAACAAATGATAGTGCATACTAGTGAGTATGCAGGGAAAGGGGAATGCTTATTCATTGCTGATGGGAGTTGCAAAGTGGTACAACAACTGTGGAAATCAGTGTGGTGTTTTCTCAGGAAGCTGAGAATTGATCTACCTCAAGATACAGCTATATAACTTTTGGGCATATACTCCAAGAACTCTACATCCTATTACAGAGAGATTGGAAACAGGCTAGATGTCTTATCAACAGATGACTGGATAATGAAAATTTGCTTCATTTACACAATGGAATATTATTCAGCTGTTAATAAAAATAAAACAGTGAATAAAATCATGAAGGTAAATATATGAAGCCACAAAAAAAAAGTTATCCAGAGTGAGGTAACCCAGACCCCAAAAGACAAATATTACATTTTTTCTCTTACCTGTGAATGTTAGTTTTTAAGCTTTCAACATGTTTGCTACAATCTGAATAACCACAGAGGTTAAGCATTAAGTTAGGGATTAGGGGAGGATAGAGCATCTCTCAAGGAAAGGGAAATAGGATAGAGTTATGTAGAGACAAACAGGAATCTAGAAAAGGAGGATTAAATAGGGAGACGATGAGAGGGCAGGGTAAAGGAGGGAATATGAGGAGGGACACTGAAGGCTTTTTGAAAAACCACATGGGAACCTACTACTTTATTATATATATATATATGTGTGTGTGTGTGTGTGTGTGTGTGTGTGTGTGTGTGTGTGTGTGTGAAGGTAATTTAAATGAAGTCACAATGTCTCAATTAGACATCTCATGCCACCAAATAAAACCTCCAGTTACGAGAGTGGGTTACAGCTTATCGAGTAATTGGACAAAGGGGCCCCATAGAAACCCCCAAACATCACAGGCTCTTGCCAAGTCTATCTGTCGCATTCCACAACCTGATGGTAAGACCCTATGGCTGAAGACAATACTTATTTCATCAAACACAGAGTAATCAATCTGGTGCTAAACTCGAAGATTCACTCTATTATTTGTGTTCTGGAAAATACTCTGCACTCAACCAGAGGAGAAATGTAGTCATCAATATTACCCAGCCAGAAACGCTGCAAACAACACAACAACGACTTGCCTCAAGATGTACTCATGCAATAATGGCACAAATGCTATGTGCATAACCAACCACGTTGGGCTTGGATTTAAGGTCTACTTCATGAGATGGAATACCTGATACTACTAAAGTTCCTAAAAATCTGAGACTAAGTAAGTCATGAGCCTAGGAGAAAATCTAATACCATCATATTGGCAAAAGAATGTAGCAATAAATGATTCCTAATTGCATACTGTTCTGCCATTGATCAGTATCTCACTTAACCAAATCGGCGAAGCTTCTTCTTGCCATAGATGGGAATATACACAAAACCCCATCAGTGGTCAATGCACAGAAAGTGAGAGAGTTGGGCATTTTCAGTTCTAAGAGGAGTGTTTTCATCAAATTCCTCACACCAAGCTTCAGGGATTTGTGTGGAAGAGGAGGCAGGCAGATCCTAAGAGCCAGAGAGGACAGTGACTTGTAGACACAACAAGAGTGATGCACATATGAATTCACTGTGGCGGAGACTATGGCAGCACACACAAAACATGCACACGTTTAAAACAGATGGTGTCCCACCCATAATGAGGAAACTATTTCTAACTGATACACACACAGGCAAAGGGAAAGTTAGTTTCTCCAGTGGAGTCTTACTGAGTAAATCAACCACACTTCAGGACAGACCCCATGGCTGGCCAGGAATTTGAGAACATAAAAGGAACTCAGTGGTATTTTTTTGTGAACTCCTTATATCATTTTGCTTCCTTCTGGCATTTTTTTTCCTCATTAGTATTTTGCTTTTTTTGATATTTAATTTTGTGAGTTTTATTTGCAGGTGGGGGTTGTTTCTTGTTTGGTTTGCTTTGTTTTTTGAAAGAGAGAGAAAAAGAACATAGAACTGGGCAGGTAGGGAGGTGGTGAGAATCTGAGGAGGAACAAACATGATTAAAATACGTTGTATAATTTTTTCAATTATAAAAAAGGAAAATCATTCTTTGTCACTACCAAATTGTGTATGTTTGTGTGTGTGTATTCAGTGTATAGAAAATAGCCTAAAAAGCTTGTGCAGAACAAACAACAGGTTTTTTGTTTTGTTTTGCCTCTTTCTTTTCTTTTATTCTTTCTTTCTTTCTTTCTTTCTTTCTTTTTCTTTCTTTTGTTTTGTTTTGTTTTGTTTTGTTTTGTTTTGTTTTGAGACAGAGTTACTCTGGGTAGTCTTGGCTGTCCTAGACTCACTTTGTAGACCAGGTTGGCTTTGAACACACAGTGATCCACCTGCCTCTGCCTCCCTGAGTGCTGGGATGAAAGGTATGTGCCATCATGCCCCTAACAATAGGGTTGCAAATCTTCCTTTAAAGATAGTGGAGTTCTAGATGGCTGTAAAAGGTTATAGTAGACCCCTAAGAAAGCAAGCTTCTGAGTCTCATCAGCCCTAATGAGCACCAGTGAGCACCCAGTGAGCACCAGTGAGCACCCAGGGAGCACCCAGGGAGCACCAGTGAGCATCATGGATCACATAGTGAACACCATGAGCACCAGAGAGCATCCAGTGAGTACAGACTGAGTACCCCGTGAGCAGCAGTCATCACCCAGTGAGCACCAGGGAGCACCCAATGAGTACAGAGTGAGTATCCAGTGAGCACAGAGTGAGCACCCAGTGAGCACCCAGTGAGCACCTAGTGAGCACCAGTGTACTCAAAATGTGGTCATCAAGCCTCCCGAGGCTCTTTGCCTTTTTAGCTTCTAGATTTACGAGTCCCTTTTTTGTAGCTGCACAAATACCTAAAATTTCCATGAGTTCACTTTTGATGAGGAACATATTTTGAGCAAACAGGCTTTTCTGGTCCTGCAGATCATTTTCCTACCCCCGGAGATAGAGCAAAAATGAAGTGTTCATGAATAACACAACGGAAAGACAAAACTCATGCAGGAAAGATTAGCTGCCCTAATCACAAGGGCAACACATCTTCCTTCAGGTAGATTTGTGTCCCTTTTTGGAAGCAGCATCAGGTTTGTTTGACATTTATAAGGAATCAGAATCCATGCTTATTAATCCCCGTTCCTTTAGAAACAAGCCCGGTGAGAATGGCTGTCTGCTCATCTTTTCTAAAATATCCTCCAAATGTCTGTCCACGCGCCATTGTATTACCCTCTCTGTGCCCTGCTTTCCAGTCAGCGCAAACACCATCTCCTGGAGAAGCTGCTGGCCTGGGCCCAGCTCTCCTCTGAGGCCTTCGGTGGCTCCCAGGCATCCAATTGCTGCTGCTTTCGCTACATTTGCCTTTGGGTTCTCTGTGTTCCCCTGCACACCATGACTGGTCCTCAGAGGGAAGCGTGCTAGTCCGGGTGCCTGGCACATGAAAAGCATGGAGCATAGTGGTGAGGAAGGGACTAGACCTCACATTTCTGCCGCAAAATGTATGAAAGGCCATTGCTTGGAGCTGATCCTCGCATTAGTCCCATGGGCCAAATCGTTGTTCTGGGTAAAATTCCATATCCCCAACCAAACTCAGTTGTTTATCTGACTTTGGGGAAAAAAGTGTGCAATGGGGGTGGGGGTGGGGATGAGAGATACTAATGTCCCCAGACAAGCTAGCTTTACCTGGCACAATGAAGTTGTTTTTGTTTTATCCTGTAAGGAGAGGGCTACTGAAACCTGCTTTCTACTCTCTACGCCATATTTTGTGAGCCCTTTACTGCCTGAGCAGCCGACTTCTTCCACCACGTTCAGCCCCACACTTATTCTATGTTAGAGAACAAGGTTTTACCCAGTTGTAGAATCTCAAACAAAAGCCCCTGAAGGTCTTTAGAATAAGCTGGTTGCATTTTTGTATTTACACTTCTTTGTGACACTTAAAAAAAGAAAAAAGACACCGAGCTCTCTCCTAATAGCTTACTTGTATGAAGTACAATGCAATCAGATGTAAATATTGATTATACTGTATTGTTTATGGGATTCTGACAAGAAAAGAATACTTGCACAAGCTCAGTACAAATGAAAAAATTGAGCAGATTTTTCTCTATGGCTGGTTGAATTTATTCATCATGAAACCATGCACATGAAGACTGGTTATGACTAGAACTGTTCAGCTTCAATGAACAATACTTATAAAAGTTTAGCTGCAAAACTCTGACTTGGGAGCTTGGTAACATACATTTTCCTGGGTTCTAACAATGGTGGCCCAGGCCAGCGGTCCTGTAGTGGGGCCCGCGATTAACATTCTCATTAGTTGTTCCTGATGGTGTTGGTCCACAGACCACACTCTGAACAGAAGTACACACACCTGGAAAGCTCCAGGCGAGGGAGCATGACCAGGAAAGCTATATCCACTTCATGAGAGCCAGGAAGGCATTAATGCTTCTTTTATCCCCCCTAAGAAACTCGGCACAAGCAATATCAGGCTCTTTGTTGTTTAAAAAGAACACCGAAGCCCGTGGAGAGGGTTCTTTTCTGGGGCCTTAAAAGTGATAAGTTTGTGCTTTTCTTTCTGTTCAGACCTCACTTGGTGAGAACTGCTACTCCTCTAGTTTGAGTACCAGTCTGTGCAGGCTACTGACAGAGCTCATGCCATCTTCTTCCGTAGGGCTTCATGGGCAGGGCCCATCATCAAGGAAATGAAGGGTGACTGCCCTCGCCACATTGCAGTGTGGATATGCCTAGCTCTTAGAGAGAGTCTGTACAAAGGACTCAACCACCTCTTTGGGCACTGCAGCCTCACCCTAAGCAAGACATGGATTCTGGTGTGAGGGGAAAATTGCCTGTGCTAATAGTTTTCCGTTAAATTGCAGTAGAAAGAGGACATAACAGAGTGGGCCAGCTGTGTGCCCACGACCTCTTTATTGAACTGGAGCTTTCATTTTCTCCTCTATGAAGTGGAATTACTAATGTACCCCTTCATGCTGCTGTGAACAGAGCACCTCACTGTGAGATGTGTGGGCCTGCAGTATTGGCATTTCCTGGGAGTAGTTTAGAAATCCAAATTCTTAGAACTCAACCCTAGCAGCCATCCCTGCACGGACTTTAGCCATCAATGCATTGAAGAGCCATCCAGGGAATGATGCCCTAACCTTGTTAGCCAAGCCCCCCACCCCACCCCCAATTCATAGCAGCTAGAGACATCTGGAAAGAGGGAAATCCGTTTGAGGAAATGCTTCCATCATAAGGGCCTGTAGGTAAGCCTGTGAGGTGTTTTCTTGACAAAGGATTGATATTGGAAGCAGTGACATCCCAGTGCAGGTGGCTCTGGGCTATATAAGGAAGCAGGCTGAGCAAGGCATGAGGAGCAAGCCCGAAGCAGGCTGCTCCCTGGCCTCTGCCTCAGCTCCTGTCTCTCCAGGCTCCTACCTTGAGCTTTGCCCTGGCTGTCCTTCATGATGGACTGTAAACTGCAATATAAAATAAACTCTTTCCTCCTCAAGTTGCACTGGGTCACAATGTTTATCACAGCAATAGAAAGTAGACAAGGACAATTAGGAAGAACGTCCTGTGGAAATGACTCTTGACTGGAATGAAGGCTTCTCGATCTGTCTTTGTATCCATGCAGGAAAAAAGGGGGACAACCTCAGTTAGGTTAGTGGATCATGAGGTAAACTCTAGGGAACAGAAAAAAAAATCACTATAAAGGACATTCAAGATGGACCAGCCACTAAATGATCTTGCTAACTAACTTTATCATGAGTTGAGATGAGCTCAATTAGCTGACTTGCACAACTATGAGCTAAAAAATGGGTCTCTTTTGATCTCACTAAGGTTTCTTTTGGGGGGGGGTCATTTGTTACACAGCAAAAGCTAACTGACATATTCAGAATAACTCAGCGTGCTCTTGTGCCATTGTCTTCTCTCCTTATTCTGCTCTTCATACTCAGCACTCTAATTTCTTTTCACTCTCTGACATTAGGAGTTTTACAGATAGCACGACTATCACTATGAGTAAGCAGCAGGCAGTAAGTGGAGCAGAAACAAAGCAGGCTCAGAAGGCATGCCAGAAATGGATGGTGCTGCCTTTGGATCGTTAATAGAAGAAAATAGGCCAAGGGGAACAAAGGAAGCTTGGCTAATCTAAAACTTTCATACGGCATCTGAGAAACAACCAGTGAGTCTATTCTTAGCCTGTACCTCTACTGAAGGTAACATTTATTTCCAGTTAAGAACCTGTCATGGAGTGTGAGGGAAGGGGCCTCACAATTGGGGGCTGGGGGATAGGACAGGAAGAAGGGAGTTGGTAAACTAAATTTTTTCACCGTGTTAAGTTTCAGAACCCCCTGCCCCCTGATGCTGTTGAGCTGGACCAGATATCAATAGCAATGGGAACTAGGGATTGTTGCTGGCTTCTCTACCACTCTGATGATGGCCATCATCGTCTGGGGTGCTGGGCAGAAAGGGCATCCCTGCAGTTTCCCCAACACCTGAGAGTAAAGTAGGATTCTTACCTCTTCATGAGAAATTGCCTATCTCTTTCTAATGTTGGGCTCATCTGGGCCTTAATTAGAGGCCGAGGCTATCTTGTAAGTGCGGAAACAGCAGAGTGAACAGGACAGCATTTGTTTCATGTCAAGCAACTGGGAAGGTCCTTGTTGTCACCTTCATTTACACAGGCAAAGAAGATGAGGAAAAGCTGGTTGAGTAGCTTCCCTCTAGGCCATGGCCCAAAACATGTGCTGGCAACCCTTATGTTAACCTGGGATCAGATGCCAGCATAGGGATTGGGACATAGTAGACGTCTGATAAATATTAGGACCCACTGACTATCACGAGCCATAGTCAGAGTATAGTCCCCAGGGGCTGGTAATTATGCCTGTAGAATCGATATTAGTGATAAGGCCTTGATTTGCTCTCCCCTCTATTCATCTCTCACCATTTAGAAGCCCCCGATTGGCTCATCCAGTCTTTTTGTATTTCAAGGGTTACAAAATGAAGTAGTGACAATTTGGTAGAAAGTATTTGGTCTGGAAGGTGAGATTCTTCAGCAAGCATACTGAGTCAGTCAGATGGTGGGTGCATCATACATGAAGTCAAGGACACTGATGAAGATCCCGTGCATGGTGTGTAGCAAAGACCTCCATCACCTGAGGCTATCAGAGACACCTATCATCTGCCACTCACTCTTCTTCTCTGTCAAAATTTCCTGGGCTCAGATACTCAACCTATATCCAAGGGCAAGGAAAAACTTAAAAGTGCAGCTTTCTCTCTATTTCTTTTTTTTTTTTTTCTCTTGCTTCTAGTCTTATACTCTGCTCCCCCACTTACATGGACAGATGTTGTCTCAGTTACCTTTCTGTAGCTGTGACAAAACATCATGACAAAGGAAACTCAGAAAAGAAAGAATCAAATTAGGCATAAGGCTCCAAAGGTTAGATAGAGTCCATGATGGTGGAGCAAAGGCAAAGAGGCATGAATACCTGAGAACTCACATCTTAATCCACATGCAGGAGGCAGAGAAAACCACACTAAGCATGGCATGAGTCTTCTGAAACCCCAAGGCCTGCCTCCAGTGACACACCTCCAGCAAGGCCACGCCTCTTAATCCTTCCCAAATAGTTCCATTGACTGGCAACTAACTACTCAAACTTATGAGCCTGAGGAGCCAGCCATTCTTGTTCAAACCACTACAGATATGCACAGAACATCCATACTTACTATTTTGCATTGCCACAAGCCAGGAAAATCCAATGTGAGATTCTGCCTCTGAAATGTGGCAGCTCCAAAATAGCTTAGAGGTAGGTAGCTGTGCATAGTGGAATCATTAGAAATCCAAATTTACCAACATACCTCCAGAGTGAGTGGATTTATCTTACCAGGGTGTAGAACAAATTCCAATGAGTTGCTCTAGATATTGCTTGAGCCATCAGACACTTGGTTACCTGAGCTGAAGGCCACAGAGCTTTGAAGTGTCAGGCTCTGCTAAAGGCATGCTTATAATTTTATTCAGAAGTCAAATTAACATATTTTTATTCCATTCCATGATTTTTCCCTTTGAAACTAGTATTATTATGTAGCCTAAGTTGGTCTCAAATGCATAATCTTCACACTTGACTTCTTGAGGCTGAGGTTATAGGCATGTGCCACACACCTTACAGAAAGATGAGTTCATGTGGGAACAAGGTGAAAGAATGGTTAAAAAATGAAACTTGTGATTTATATGCCCTCTTGGGTCTCCAAATATAGATGTGGTGGTAAATAATCAGCCATAAGTCCCATTCATAAGTCTCCTTAGTTACTAATTCAGACATAAATAGCAAAAAACATTGAGACACTTGAAGGTAAGATGGGGCACTCAACAGCTAAATCCACAGCAGAAGCCTGGAAGTCTTGGAATAGGAAGAGACAATAACTAGAAAGCCTGAAGTAATCCAAATAAATATATGATGTGTTCCACCCATAGCCGACCTATATGCTAGTGCATCTGCCTTTAGAAATTTTGCTTACCAACAAAATGAACCAACATCAATTTCCCGATTGTAACAAATGAATCATGGTGTTGTAGGTGCTAACATGGGAAATTAGGTTAGGGTCAGACTATCTTTACAACTATTGGGTAAATCTAACATTATGCTAAAAGAAAATCTACAGTTTAAAAACCACTCTATAAATTATACTTTGATTGGTTTAGATACCTGAAACCAGGCCTAGGCTCTGCAAGTTTTTAAAAAATGGATATGGGGCTGGAGAGATAGCTCAGTGGTTAAGAGTACAAACTGCTCTCAAGTTCAGCTTTCAGCATCCATGTTGGTGGCTCACAACTGCCTGCAACTCCAGCGACAAGACATTCCTTCTGGGCTCCATTGGCACTGCACTGATATTCACCCCATGCATACACACTTAAAAATAATCTTAAAAGATTACTGCATATTCTGACATTTATGGCTCTTCATCGGAAGGGGCCACTCAGTTGTGGGACATAACCACCATCGTCAGTCCCTGTGAGTGCCAGCCAGGTACTTTCTAACCCCGAGCCATGCCCCATCCTATCGTTCTTCGCTAATGGGCTACAGTTGTTCTTGTATTTATTTGTTTGCAGAAACAGATGCTGAATCTTCATTGATTTTATACTTCATAAATGGCTATTCAGATATGACGTTTGGGTGACATGGGTGAATGGAATACCTTTAAATTGAGTGCATAGTGGCAGCTGACTATATGGGTTGTTGGAAGAGAATCTATGGAAAATAAGAGGTCTCTTCTATCATAGGCCTCCTGTGCTAACTTAATAATTTAGAAAATTGGGCCTTATGTTTCCTTGTATTTTTTTTAGGCCACACATGCCCTCTGTCCCCTCTCAGTAAAGTCATAACCATTATAAGAAATGATGTAGGCAACTTAACCATGTTCCTGTTAATCTTTACTTGCAGGTGCATTGCTGATGCTCAGAGTTTATACCTGTGCCTCTACTAAGCCTTGCCTGTGACTGATGCCTGGGAGTTTGTACAGTCCTTCAAAGACAAAGTAATATAAACCCACAAAAGTCACTTCCCTCGTCTCAAGCAGGACTAGATGCAGTCTTTTTGTTTGTTTTTGATGTTGTTGTTTTTTGAGACAAGGTTTCTCTATGTAGCCGTGGCTGTCCTGGACTTAGTTTGTAAACTAGGCTGGCCTCGAACTCACAAAGATCCTCCTGCCTCTGCCTCTGCCTCCCTGAGTGCTGGGATTAAAAGTGTGTACCACCACGCCTGGTTTAAATGCAGTCTTCGCTCCAGCACTCCCTGGAGATCAGGTGTACAGTTTTCTTCACCTGACACTGTATCCATGCCTGACTTTTCCCAGTTCTGTCCCATGTCCCTCACATTCTTGTGAGTTTCACTTGACTCACTTGCCCATAAACTCTGCCCATTTTAGGAGATGAACTCAGCTTCCATTCCTCACTGGGTGTGACGGAGAAAGGACAGACAGCATTTTCTTTAGTGGCATGGCCTAATGGTGCTTTCCCAACTGGCTAGTCCTATCTAGTAGGAAGCTCACGGCAAGTCCTGCTGCACTCCCGTCTGTCTGTCTGTCTCCTCACCCATAAGGCACAGCTCTGGGACTGCAGTTGACTCCTAGTAGATTGGCTTTCGTTCTTGCTCCACTACACTCCAGAGTAATCTCGTAAAAAGATACATCAGACACAGTTAATGCCCTTCTTAAAATTCTTAGACCTTCTGGTGTCTTTTATCCAAAGCGAAACTGCTCCCCAGGCTCACACACCCTGGCTTGTCTGTTTCTTTCCAAACAATTCATCCCACACCCCTCCAACAGCTTCGGTGGACTGACATTCTTCCAATACAGCAGGTTTCGCCCTGCTTGTGGCTGCAGATCAACTGTGTGAAATGTTCTCCCACTCATCTCGTGCCTGGTGCCTTTTCAGCATCTAGCATCAGCTTAAACTTCTTTACAGAAACATCTTCCCCAACACCGAAGCTATCTCTTCATCTTATTTTAATTTCCAGCACAATCACTGTCTCTATCTGGTAGTTTTCTTGTTCCCATGCCCCCACCCACATCTGTTTGAGGTCTCTCTCTCTGTAAATGTTACTGTAAGAGGAGATGCTGCCTGTTATGTTCACCTGTTTGCCCATTGCCTGGTGAAGCACTTGGCACGCTATAGCTGCTGCACAGTGAGAGGAGGTGGGAGATGGCAGTGCTGTGGGTCCCAAGGCTCACTGTGAAGATGGGGGATCTATAGTGTTAAACCTGACAAGGCTCGGGGGACACTGCCAGGTTGCCCATAAATAATATGACCTTGGTTCCAACTGTACCTGCTTTGCTAGCCTATCCCAGTGATATCTGTCCATATCAGAGGGCACAGTTGTGCTGCCTTGAAGTAAGAGAAACAGCAGCATTGGGTAGAAGATCCACACTTGGCAGTCCACACTTGTTCTCTCTCGAGCAGGGCAAGAGCACAGGGGCAAGGCCTCCGGCTTGGCCCTCGGGAAGGCTCAGTAAGGTGGCTGGGCATTCCTATTTTCCAGCAAGTGCTTCACGGAGGTGTTTCTCTAGCTCACTGCCAGGGACCCTCCAGCCCCCGCTGGGACTGATGGCTCCACTGAGCACTGGAACCACTCATATCAGTCCCAGGGTTGCTGATAGCAAACACAGAAAGAAGACTGCTCCAGAGGGGCCCCCTGCCTGCTCCTCAGGCCCTGGGATTATGATTGCAGATTGAGCAATCAAAGTCAGAAAAACAGCCGCAGGCCCCAACTCTGGCGGTCAGGTGGAGCTGGCCGGCAAACATCAAAATCCCACAGTTGAGGAGGCTGGCAGCTAAAAAGGCTTTGGGAGGTCTTTCACTCTGTATGTGCACCGAGGCTGCACGCATAGTCCAGGAGCCAGATCTAGAGGACCACTGAGTGAGGGAGATCGGATTTCTGATGAATTCCTCCCGGCTCCTTGGAACCACAGCTTTCCTGCCTGTAAGTGAAAATTGGAGTTTGCACTGCACGTGGTCACGATGAGTGTGGGAGTGGCTGTATACTTAGTATACCTGGCTTACTTTTTTTTTTTTTTTTGCAACATTTGAAATTTGCCATTTCCTTTTAAAGTGATTCTCCAATGCTTGGACCAGTATCTGCAGCCACCAAGTTAAGTCCAGTGAGTGCTTGCAAAGTGGACAACGTCAAGCATGGGAGCATTTACTTATATAGCAAGGAGGCTGAGGTGGGTTGCCTGAGCCTGCAGATTGGAGAACTGCTTGGGCAATATAGCAAGACTCCATCTATAAATAAATAAATACATGATAAAATAAATAAATTAATTAAAAGGTGTGTGTCTGGTCCCAGGAAAAATTCAGTTATACTCCAAGGCCAAAACACTTATGTGAAATTGTGTTTTTATCTAGGAACAGGATCTTCCTTGTTCAGTCTATTCTTGTTTGGATTTTCTTCGGAACACTTCCATTGCTTGAAATGTCATGTATATATGTTTGTGAATTTCACACATGGTGTTTAGGCTGATGGCAGACTACATGTATCACTGGTTTCATTTCTCTTATAATGAGCTGAAGAACAGTTAACACCAGAGGATGGATCTGTAATAAATTGAGTACTGTAATATTACACTCACCTGGTGGTATAGGGGACAACATTGATGTAAGCAAAGCATAGAAAAAGCCAGTGCACATATTTCTGTGTAGTACATACTAATTGATAGTGGTAATAAATGAACATGCTGTTTGTCCATATTATTCACTTTATATCGTTATTTTAGAGTATGTTACCATTTATGAAAAATATTTACTAAAACAACATTCTGGGGCATGGGATGACCCAGTGGTAGAATGCTTACCTACCATTCTTGAGGCCTTATGGGTTGATCCCTAACACTATACAAAAACAACCAACAGGTCACAGTGATAATCCCCGCTACCCTGGACAATGTCTAATCCACCTCATGTGTGTGAAATCTCTTGGCTATATTCCATTAGATAGAAAATGACCTCCATCCAAATAAGCAAGCATGGCCTATGATATTCACAGAGTGGAGAAGTCACCTGCTCCCATCATTAAGCCAATTACACTCAGTTGTTTCTCAAGGCCTCTGAAGAGGCATGGCATCATGACAAGTTCAAAAGTCTCCTGGAGAGGGATGCAAGGTGGGATGTTAAAAGCAGGTCTGAAGGGATCCCGGATATCCACTTTCTGTTAAAAACTCTGGATTCATTCATTCATTCATTCATTCATTCATTTATTTTTTTCATTTAAATGGTTTACTAGGATTTATGGTATAGATTTGCCACTCCTTAGCCTATACCAGGGTACTTTCCATCAAAGACATCTGTCCTACTTGTTTATGATTTCTTTCTCCTTTTCTTTATTTTGTTGTGCCAGGGATCAAAGCAGGACTTTGTGCATGCTCCGAAAGTGCACTACCATTGAGCCACGTTCCATTTCTTTAAGCACTAACTTGATTTTTCAGTTTGGGCCCTGTAAAGGATGGAGAACAGTAGCCACCACTCCCTGATGCTGGCTCTAAGCTTCTTCATGAGATTGGCTACGTGGGATGTATAGCAGGGACCTCACACCTGCCCCTCCCCTTATGGGTCCTGACACCTAGACAGTACAGTCTTGGCTGGTGGCTGCAATGTCCTCTTCTGGACCTCAAGGCAATCTCTATCTCTGTCTCTGTCTCTGTCTCTTTCTTTCAGTGCAGCCTAGAATTAATTATTCCTTCTCTGTGCTCCATGCTATCTTAGGGTATAAACAACACTGATCTGGCACTTACATACCCTTAAAAAAACAAACTATTTGGCTTGCTTTGTTTTGGAGCCATACGTAAAAAAAAAGAAACGGGCAGACTTGTAGCTGAAAGTTGCCACAAAGAAATGCGTTTCCTACTCCTCTTTATGCGGTTCTTGCCTCAGAGTCAAAAACCTGCCAGTGGCGGGAATACAGACGTGGGGGAGGGGGAGAAGAGGGATGCTAGAGGTTGTTAGAGCTTAGAAATTCAAGGATGTTCTCAGGTGGGAGATAATGGATATGGTGCCCATGGTTAAGAGAATCCGGAGAACCAGACCAGCCAGAGCTGGAGAAAGCTTGGCATATCCAAAGGACAAGAGTTAACTTCTTAGAGCCAACTCAACAAGAGAGAAAGGAACTGGGGGTGATAAAGAAGGGAAAGGGGGGAAAGATCCCGGAGAAATGGTGATGGGGACAGGGACAGGAGAGATTGCGTTTTGCCTTAAATCTGTAGATGGGAATCCCTAATCAAACTTGGGGCGGGGCTTACGATGGATGGTGCTGGGGTTGAAGGCAGCTCCTAAAAGGAATCTCAGCTCTACTGGTTAAGCTGAGGGACATAAGGTAACTTACTTAGCCTCCCTGTATTTCAGTGCCTAGACAGATGCTGGATAAGCGAAGCGCACAAGAAGCCTACATGATTGTGTGGTAAATAAATGAATGGCTGAGATGCCACCATCTCAAAGCTGGAGATAGCTTCTGGGATACTTGGGGTACCTGGTCGTTACCTCTGCAAAAACTGTAGCAGCTTGTTGAGAGTCATGCGTGTCCCTCATCACTCACTGTCCTTGTACATTCTGAGCACCTGTGCTGCTTTTTTGCTTCTTGAAAATGGTGCATGCTTATAGCCTTGGCATTTTCTCAGCTTCAGGAGAAGCCTGCCTTTCTCACAAAACTGGGGTCAGGGCACACCCCAGGGAGCAGCCCTTAACCATGGCTGTGACATGGTACTGTCACTTTCTTGCCCTTCGCTTTGCACATATTGTATATTCTCTCCCAGAAGGGCTACAGCTAGAGCGGGCTTTGGCACGTGTCAGCTGCTCATTAATGACCCCTTCATGGCTTCCTTCAAATTCTCATCTAATCCTTTGATCACGTGCCTGAACTTCTTAAGACCACTGCCCAGATACATTGCAGATATTCAATCTTCAGGAAGGCTTTGTTTCTGGATGGACCCAGGGTAACACAACATTCGAACTAAATAATTGAGAAGACTTTATGTTTGGACTTTGGCCTGATACAGGACCTGAAAAAAGTAGTCAGGCCATCTACCCAGGGGTTGATCTTCAGCAGTCTACCATCTGATGTCAGAACTGAGTTTAAAAAGCATGCAGTCCTAAATCAGAGCACTCTTGGAATATGCCTGGCTGGGCAGCCCTGTGAGTCAGCTGCTCCTTGCTATTCTGTGGACTGATTAAGGTGAGGCCTCTGAGGGCTTCCAGGCAAATGCCTGGTTTGTTTTCCATGACGCAGTAGCACAATTGAAAAGCCTTCAGGTTTTTTTCCGGCGCCTCCTCCCTCGGGTTCCCTTTGCTGGGGCTTGCTGGGAAGAGGGATGAATCATTTCTGGTTTTTATAATTAGTAGAGAAAGTAGGATTTTCTTGCTTGAATATGAGACATGTCTGGAGAGATAGAGACAAAGCTTCAAACACAATTGACTTTACCAAGACAGGTCTAAGTCAAATTTCATCAGAAAGAGAGACAAGAGAAAATGGTAAGATGTTTGTTTGCATTTATTTTCCTAGTTCAAAACTAGAGAGACATACTCATTCTTAATGTTCTGAGAAAAAACATCTTCCTTTTTTTTGTCTCCTGAATTTACATGGTATTTGGGACTGTGATGGCCCAGCTTCCTTGGAAAGATAGGGTTCATGTTCCAGATGTCTTTTTGCCTCAAAGGCATCCAATTCTTTCTCTTAGTGCTCCAATTTTGACTGGGAAAGACATCGGAAAGCCTTTGATGGTAGCATAGGAATGATCCTTACCTAAATTTCCTGGTTTATGTAGCTGAATGGAAGAAGTATAGCTTCAGGATAGACAAGAAAATCTCCATGCCTAGGCTGTGGCTAATCCAAAACGTTCTCTGACTTAGCTTTCAAGATTGCTGCCTACCATTATGTACACATATGTGTGTTGTGTAAAAACTGGCTTTGATCACTCTCCTTGCAGTATCTACAATTCCTCCTTCCAGAGGGACTCTGCTCAGTTATGTGACTTCTTTACCCATGTGGCCTAAACAGACAGTAAAAAAAGAAAATTATACATTGATGGTACCTTCCTACCCCATCCACCCACCCTCTCTCACTCTTTTGAAGAACTCTGCAACACCCACTATGTCCACATGCAACAGTAGGGCTAGCTTTTTGCATGGGAGACAAATGGTTCTGGCACCAATGATTCCCTAGCTAAGAGCCAGCAACAACCACCCACATGGAAGTGGACACATGTTCCAGTTACTCAAGTAGCTGCCCAAAAAAACAAGGACTTAATGAACATGCTCAATTAGACATGGTTGAAGATTCAAGTCATTATGTATTGGGATGGTTTGTTCCACAATAAAATTCTTAGTCAGGGTCTCCAAGTGTGAGCTTCCTGCCACCTTGTCCCATGGAGGGTTTGATATGATTTGTCACCAGTAAGCTCAGATGGCTTCATATTATTTTACATTGGTGTAGAATCTTTAATCGTCTTATACTCTCATTAGTACTTTAAACTTATGCTAGTTATTAGACATACCATTAACTATTTCATGCTATAATTTTAAAGAGATAACATATCACTAGGTCACAAATTTGTCTTAAAGAGTATCTTGATAATTATACTCCAATATAATTGATTTCATATGTAGCCTTATGTGTTACAATAAAACACATAAATCTGGAATGGGACCCAGAGACCACACCACACTGCCAGTAGAAAAAAACCAAAAAGCTAAGACCTTTGCAATTTGTTTCATATAAAAACATGGTGTTCTGTTTGGTACAAGTTACTTGCTCAACCTTGTTTCTCAAAAGTGATATAACATATGAAAATATCCATAAATAAAAGTTACACACACACACACACACACACACACACACACACACACACACACGTGACATGTGTATAAAAGAAGATCCAAAATCCTAGTAATTTCTGATTTGGGAAAGTTATAGAAACACAAAGAGTTTCATAATTTTGGTAAGCAATCTACAGGACTGAGAAGATACTAAGGCTGTGTAAACTAGATAAGTATAGAAGACATATACTGTTAATTAGAAAGGAAATATACTACTTCCGGATACTCAGATTAAAGAGTCTGCAAATCTATCATTGGCCAAATAAAATAAGATGTATATTAATCAAGCTGATAAATCAATTCTTTCTACTTATGGTATAGAATAATATAGAGGAATTGGACATCTGGTCGACCTACATCCTCAAAAAGCTTTTGGTATTGAATACATAGGTAATCCTTTTCAGGGCAGTCAAGTTTCTTATGCCCCAGTTTTCATACTTGCAAGGTAGCTATGATGTCTTATCTTTTTTCTTTTTTAAATCAGAGATTACATGAAGTTAAAAAAAATTAGACTACAGTGGGAAAAACAGGCTAGCAAAAAGAAGCAATTGTCATTAAAGAAATGCAGGCTGAACTAGTACAATTGTTTGGTAAGTGGACTGATAAATTTATGTATCTTATAGAGGATGTGGTTCATTTGCATCACAGCCTATCAAATACAAATGAAGTATATGAGCAGTGATAAAAGGGGACCTTATCCATTTCACCAGATCTAATTAACTGTGCCCAAGTTTTTAGTAGATTGTTAGAACATGAAATGTCTACTCATGTGACTCTCAAATCTTGAGGTGAAAAGCTAACTTTCAATTTAATGATATATAAAAGACTTCATTCAGGAAACTAAAGTTGAGACTAAAATTAAGTTGAAAAGAAATAAAGAAAAAGTAAGGAAGGAAGGAAGAAAGAAAAAAGAAAGAAAGGCTAGGTGAGGTGGTACATTCCTTTAATCCCAGCACCCAGGGAGGCAGAAGCAGGTGGATCTCTGTGAGTTCAAGGCCAGCATGGTCTACAAAGTGAGTACAGGGCAACCAAGGCTACATCTTTGCATATTGTGTGCACATACAAAAAAAGCACACATGCATTTGATAGCTAATAAGGAACACAACCACACTCGACACACAACCATGTTATTGCTGCAGCAGCAACAACAAAACCCCTCAGCACCGAGCTGAAGACAAATAAACACCAACAGATGTGGTTTTGGTAATGGTTCATTGAAGAGCTTGCAGCATACTTCTTTTCCACAGTAAATCAAAAATTTCATATTTCCTTTTTTTTCCCTCAAGGGTCCTTAAAATCCAATGCATAAGGCAAGAGAGGGGATTAGTGTTTAGTTAAGTGAAAATTGAGCCTCTTTGGGTATCTAAACATTATTCTAAGAATCACGAGGCCATTCCTAAAGCAGAGATGCTATCAAAGGCACTTTAAAATTCTCCCCTAAATAGAAAAATCAAATACTCCTGACACATCTTCCCAATTTATCACGTATGCCGTTAAAGCTAAAAAGTAATGTGATACCATGACCTGCTGGTTCTCTGAAAAGAAAACACAATAAAGAAAAGAAGAAGCATGTCCTCTTAAAATAACCTAAAATCAAGAACACTAGAAATGCGTTATGGCGAACATTGGCTAATGGAATACAGGCATCTCCCTCCCCCTTTCAGAGGGCTGGAGGTAACTGTACCGGCAGCATTAGTTCCTTAAGGCCTCAAGGAACTCAAGTATTGACAGCCACTTGGCATTCACAGTAGCCATCACTTTCTTTTCACAGCTGTGCACACCAAAGCTCAGTTCAGTTCACGAGACTTGTTCAAGGTTGTACAGCGGAAGTGGTTGGGCTGGTCTGCAGCCTCTGTCCAGAAAGGCAGAGACCAGTGCTCAATGAACTCATCTGGTCACACACATCATCATGTGCACCTGACTTAGTCTGGAAGACTGTGCTCTTTGAATTTTGCTGACTCACAGGCAGCACTCAGGATGTTAGAACAGTGGTTCTCAACCTGTGGGTTGCAACCCTTTTGGGGGGTCAAACAAGCCTTTCACAGGGGTTACATTATCTGATATTTACATAAAAAATGATGATAGTAGCAAAATTACAGTTATGAAGTAGCAATGAAATAATGTTATGGCTGGGGGTGGGGGGAGGTCACCATCACATGAAGATCTGTATTAAATGGTCATAGCATTAAGAAGGTAGAGAATTACTGTGTTAGAGGGTTCCAGTGGATTATACGTAAATGTGGAAAACTGATGGGTAGAAAGGAAAATTGTGAACTTTACAATCAGAGAGACAAGAGCTCCAAATAGTTTAAATGTTTTTAAGGAGATTATGTGAAATAACCTAAGCCAGTGGTTGAATTTAGTATCTAGCAGGGATTTCGCCAATTCTTTGTTATTCTCTTTGAGGACATTCAGTGAGAGTGGAGAAAGGAGAGTACACAGTTACTGTCTACTGGCTTTTAAAAACTTATGTCGTGAGAAACTATGGAGGGAAAGGCATCAAAGTTCATTGTTCAGGTGGTGATATGTGTTGGTTTTCCTAAGACAAATGAGGCTGATATGCTATAACACACTAAAGTCTATTTTTTTTCTCTTCTAAGAAAGAGGATGCTGGCTGCTGGAAGTTAAAGGACATTTTACAGAAAGCCAAATCAACATGGACAGCACACATACACTATGCACATTCTAGGAAAGTAGTGTGTGGTTCTGAAGACAAGGGCTGGCCAAAGGCACAAATCAATGCCTCAGTGTATGTATGGGCAATGAATAAAAATACATTTGACCATAATGAGTGATAGAGAATTTTATATGCATTCTGCATGCTAAACACCTTGGTTTGATATATGAAAATGACTTAAATCACTCTTAGGTAATGGCTGTTAATCTCTGCATATAGTTTTGCTTTTAGCATTACTTTTTCTTAAGAATCTCTATTCTTCATAGCGTTGCAACCTCTGGTGCATAGCTGATAAAACAGCATAGTAAAATAATAAATTATTTTCTATAGTGTGGTGGCTAGTTGGAGTGAGCCAAGGCACCTCTTTCAGACACAATTTTATTCCAACATTTAGTGCAAATCTACTTGCAGGGCTATAGAACAGTGACTGCATTTTCCTGGTTGAAATATTTGGTCAGTAACAACTTACATGGGTCGAGTTCATTTCTCTGGTAAGAGGTGCTGATGTCCCCAGTCACTCATTCATCCCTATGTACCTGGTGCCTGCAGGGTACTAAGAGCATTTGTCTCTGATCTCTGGGGCTTCCATATTCTACCAAGGAAGAGAAATGCATAGCTAGGGCAATTAGGAACCCATGCCATGAACTTCAAGGGAGGTGGGTTTATCATTTATCATTTAGTGATAATCCGAAGTAAAATTCTAACTTATATTCTACTTTATTCTAAATATATGACTGATGGCGTCATATATTGGGAGCTTTCAGGGAAGCAAATTACAAAAAAAATGCTGTGTTTTCTCTCCTGGTCACTTTGGTTTTTCAGTGCTCCATGATTTTTCAGATTGGAGAGTAGGTTTTTCTGACCTAGGAGGTGCCATGGTTCTTGATGCTTCACTCTTTCTCCTTGGTAAGAAGTGGTTTAGACAGGGAGATATCCCTATGAAGATAGATGCTGGAATACAAAATACCATCTAATGGTTGTCATGTGAATTAAGGTAAATATATATATATATATATATATATATATATATATACATATATATATTCACAATATAACAATCTTGGTGTAGGGAGGTACTGATGAATACAAGAAACCTTCAATCAATTGCATATGTAAAAAAAATTTAAGTGTGTGTGCATATGCCTGGGCATGCATGGGTGCTAATGCTTCTGGGTGCTTATATGTGTGGAGGCCAGAGGACAACCTCAGGAATTGTCAGGGATTCAAGTATATCATCTGCTTCCTTCGAGAGTGGGTCTCTCATTGGCCTGGAGCAGCTGCTCAGTGGACTTCAGGCTTTCTGGCTCTATCTTCCAAGCACTGAGACTGCAAGCATGTGCCACCATGTGGGTTCAGGGGGTTGAGTTTCGGTCTTTGTGCTTACAAGGCAGACTTATTAACTGGACCATCTTTATAGTTTCTATATTCTTTTCTACGTTGAGTTAAGAGAGATCCTATCAGAAACATGTTTCCTAAAGTACTACTCTGTGGATGGTGTTTTCTCTGCACATCATACTGAGAACAGAAACACACTTATTTTGTTTACTGCTGTGTCTTCAGAACCAGTACAGTATTTTCTGGGTAAATTGCACCTTGTTCAGAAAATATTTGCTGAATGAATGAGTGAATGAATGAATGAGTCATAGTAATTGCTTATGATGTTTGAGGAATTAATGGACAGCTAAGTTAGAAAAGCCTATTATGTTCAGCCATTTCTCAAACATAAATCAGGAATATTATTTCTAGTAAAAATCTTCTCATAAAGAAATAATAATGAACTTTCTCATTATAATAAAAATATCATTCAATAGGTGTACTTCAAATGATAACAGTTGGCTGGTGTTCATCCCAGTAGGCTTTCTGGCAGTTACATGCCTTTACTCTCCACTTATCAATAAAGAAGTCACAGTGTGATTTCTCTATGGCTAGCCATCAGATCAATGGCTACTAACTGCAAGGAAATTTAAGAATTAACTGATTTGCATTTTCCACTCAGTATTCTCTGAATCTGTAAAACAGAGAAATGTAAATAAAGGAGCCATCCGTGGAAAAAGAATCCAGTCCAGCTTGCCTGTTCATCTGAGAGCATTCTCTAAAACTCAAGTGAGGCAGGAGTGCAGAGACGAACTCTGGCCTCAGGGGGGCACCCGAGAGGCTCTCATTTCTTCTCGTGCAGCCCGGTATAGGGGAGATACCATGGATTCAAGCTTGTGGCTATGGGAAGGCATCTTTCAAGGGCAGAAATCTGGAACTAAGTATCACAGGAATAAAAGAGGTAAAGGGGAAGCCGAGACCAGCCGGTCTAGTTGTAGAACTTGTCAATTTGGAAGAAGATCACCCAAAATGGACCCACCACCTTGGAAGACATGAGGTGAGTCAGCGGTAGTACAGTCCGTCCATTTTGGGATTATTCAGCCAAAACGACAACAGCAAAAGGATCAGATATATCTTTCTTTGATCAAACAACAAGCTGTAAACTTAGCAGAGAGCTCACTTAGCATCAGCCCCAAGCAGACAGAGAAATTCACTGAAGAGGAGACACCAATCTTTAAGCAGGACTTGCCCCATCTCTTTTGGGGGACACAGATTTGTTTATGACAACAGGTTAACTGTTGTTAAGATTAATGTTTGTGAATCAACAATAAACAGATAAGCAAACATAGAGTTAAGATGCCTTCTTGCCATGCAACACTTTACCTGGATGAAACGAGGCTGGAAATCTGCAGTCGACTATGAAGGCAAAAGCAGTCCTTTCTGAAGTGTGTGAATTTCTCTGTGTGTGATGGGGACAAAATCCAGCCTTCGCAAATGGTAAGCAAGTGCTCAACCACTGAGCTATACTCTCAGGCCTGTGTGTTCAAGGTTTGCGCTGATTGTCAGTATCATGTGATTCTGATCATACAGAAATATTTAAATACTTAGCAGTTCAGAGACGCTGCAGAGGAGTCCCTTCTCCCTTCTACGTGCCAAATGAAAGGCAGAAGTTAGAAAACAACAGCCAAGAAGCTGCTTTAAGTAAGACATGGGAGGTGAGAAACGCAGAATCTTGAAGTGAAAATTTAAAACTAATGTATTTTTAAAAGGAGTTTAAAATGTTTGAGAAGGCCGTGGGATATAGTTTGTACCAGATGACTGTAAACCTGATTAAGAACGAGGGCAGACACTCAAAGCAGTAATGATGGAGAACAGAGCTCTGAGGCAAAAGGCAGGATTTATTGTCTGACTAGAAAGACAATGACAACTAATTTTTATTTTTGCTGGGGGGTGGGCGGAGTAAGAAAGGGATATGATACTGGGGACACATAAATCCTATGGTCTCTGGTGGCAGGCTGGTAGCCAAAGCATTGTTGAGACAATGGGAGCTGGAAGCCTTTCTTCTGAGACCCACACGCTTTACTGGGGATTTCAACTGCGTCAGAAAGGCAGCAGTAGTGACCAATGCAGTCTGCGGATGAGGAGACTGAGTTTTACAGTGCTCTGGGGTGTGCTGTTTAAAAAAAAACGATCCTGAAACAGGAAATTATAAGCAGTTGCTTCAGGAGAGCAGTGGGGCTCCTGGCTGCCAACCAGCATCCTCACCACCATGCCTTGCTGTCCAAATGAGGAGGAAAGGATTGAGAAAAAATCATGTGCTGAGGCCTGCAGTGCAGCTTAGAGATTGGGTGCTTGCTTATAATGCTCAATTTTCTGGGTTCAATCCATAGCTGTCTGTCTGTCTGCCTGTCTGTCTATCTATCAATGTACATTCACTGTGATTCATTTGACCAGTAGGAAAACTGATGCTGTACATTTAGCTAACAGCCTGGTCTCTGTAGTCAACCCGACTACACATATTCCTGTTCTGCTTTCTGAAACATCATTTACCTTGTCTCGGCTCTACCTCTGCCGCACCGGTAAAGCTGAGACAACAAGAGTAACTTAGCTACAAAGTAGTTACCAACACTCAGGGAACTAGCAGCAGAGGTGGCTCAGGCCACACCCTTGCTGAAGTACGTCAGATTAGTCACTAGATTAAGGTATCCTTTTAAATCAAATTCACGACTTACTAAATGCTTAGTATTATATCTGACGAATCCGACCTTAGCTTGCACACTTCATTTAAAATCAGAATCCACCTGAACTTTTTCACCGGAAGAAGTACAGCGATCTTGGCGAGGATGGTATGTAGGAAACACAGATGCTGTTGTCAGAGCAATTCTGAAATCTCTTTCCTATGATAAGCCTAGTTTCTTTGAAACATTTTCTCCACTCACCGTGTCCTGCTTCCTTGACACTGTGATTCATTTCTTCCTTTCCTTTTACCCGAGAAAGGTCCTCTGGACCCAGCTTGAAAACCTCCCCCCAAGTCCCCCCCTTCCCACCCCCATCCCCACCACTCCAATTTCCCTGGGCAGTGAGCTGGGAGGTCACTACTACATAGCATTTCTCCTGCCAATGTCTTGGTAAATAGCAAAAGAGGGAAATCACGTTGTGTTTCATAGTCAGAAGGGAAGTAACAAAATCTACGCTTGTAACTACCATTCCTTCCTCTGCAGTGATGACGCTGTTGGCTGTTTTGGTTTAGTATTTCTGTCAGTATTTGAAATTTGGATGTTCTATCATGAGAATAGTAACTACAGGGTTAAAACGGAAATGTGTGTAGTTCAGAGTTCAACCTAGCTCTGAGATATAGGGAACAAGCAAGAATCAGCCAGTTTAGTTGGAAAAGAAATGTGTCCTGTTATCCACCTCAGCTCATCCCAGCTTTATCAAATGTTACCATCTCTCCTGGCTCCCCATCTTTAGGTCCGGCTCCATTTGGTACGTAGCACAAAACACATTGTGAAGAATTCACCCCATCCTGCCCCTGTTTGCCAATGCAGTGTATTCAGAGGGTGGGAGAGAGAGAGAAGGAGAGAGAGAGAGAGAGAGAGAGAGAGAGAGAGAGAGAGAGAGAGAGAGAGTTCGACATCATGTTTATTACTCAAATGTTCATTTTAGGACCTCTGATCACCCATATCCTGACCTGTCCCTTAATGTCCCTGGCATGTGCTCATCTCAAATAATTTGTTCTATTTAAACATGGAAAAATCCAAACTACATCTCGCTTATGGGCAGGGACTGCATGTCCATGGGCATACATATCCTGAAGAATGATGAGGAATGAGATTTAAATGTAGGATTTTTAAAATGATTTTTTTAATGAATCATCCGTGATGGTACTAATGTGTTTCCCTCTACTGCTGGATATTAAGCCACTCTGTCAATTTCTGGATGCTAGCCAGAACCTGATTGCTTTGTTAGGTGTATCAGCTTTTGCTCAGAAATCAACTTTAGAGTATAACATCTAGTCCTGAGCTTGTCACTCAAAGCCTTCCGTAGGAGGGTCTAATTATATTTCAGAAAATTCTTCTACACAGGCTTTCAACTACCTCTAAATGGACAGACATTTGCAGGGTTCCCCGAACAAAGATAGCTTGGCTTACATAACTTGAAGCTGTTTACTTAGCAGGCCGTTCTAATTTCTTTTCAGCCTCCCCAAGCCAGCTCAAGTCCTATATTTGCTTTTCTTTTGCCTTTCTTTGAAACTCTATTCCTTACTATCAGTCACATTTACTTAGAAAAGAGTGTCTTACACTCTCGTAATTTTTTCGTACCATTTTACTGTTCTTTTCATTCTGGATTTATGTCATGAGCTTTATTACTTACGATTTCTATTAAGATTTCTGGATGCTAAACTTACTGTGAGGTCAGAAACAGATAACCATGAAATTTTAGATTCCCCCTGGGGTCCATTTATGTATCTGGTGCTTTCTGATGGATCAATATCTTCCTATTAGGTTGGTGCCTGCTGGCAGGGGATGACATTGCAGAATGTATCCAGTGCTGAGGCCCAAAGCATACATTTTCCACTTTTCTAGCACTGTAAAGCAACCTCATGATATAAAAAGCACTGTTTATCAATAGTGTATCATTTTAAAACCACATTTTTTTCTTTTCTGTCTTCCTTCAATCTCTTGATTAAATTGTTTTTATTTCTACAATGGTCAAAGCCAACACATTCTCCTAAGGGCCAGCTGCTATGCAGTTGCTAGGCGTCCCTGGAGGAGAAATCAAATTGTTCAGCTGATAACCTTTACTATGGGGTTAACTTCAGAGTTTAGGAATATCATCTGACAAATTAAAAGGCAGTTTGCCTTGGAGCTGTGAATGCTTTTATAAAATAAAAGTAAAGTCGTCAACTATTGGGAGATTTTACCATGAAGCGATTATAGAAATTGCAAATTATCTTGTGCTGGGAATGGCAAAGTGTGGAAAACAACAATAAACAAACAAGCGGGTCCCATCACGGGGTCTGCATGACTGTTCCCTAGATGGTCCTTACACCTCACTGCTCCCACCTCTTTTACTACATTGTCCTCGATTTTCAAAATTCGAACTTAAAATTAAGAAAACAAACCTTATTATTTTTCCTACTGAAGCTTTTCAATGACATAAATGTTAAATCCATGTCGCGCTTCCATTTTCTCAGCTAACTAATCTATATTTAGTTATCTAGCTGGTCATTCTGCCTCTTTCTCCCAGCTCTTCACCCTTTGCCAGAGTTACTGCAGTCCTATACCCCTTTCCTTCATCTTCTACTACTGAATACACCCAGCAGTAATTACTAACACTCAAGCACATAACTCAGGCAGCATTAGGCTTTTCAGTTGACGCAACTATGCAGAGCTGTCTGGATGTGCACTATGATGTTAAAGGATTTAAATAGAATCCTGCTCATATTTTCTCCCCCACTTACCATCAATGAAACATAGTTGTTTATTATATCTTAAGATTTCAGAGTTATAAACTCACATGCTGCTACGTAATTTTGAATACATTTCCACGGAGGCGATTTACATTTTCACACAATGATATACCAGCATATACATACATGGAAACACATTTTTTTTCATAAAAAGGATAAACAAGCCACAAATAAATAGCTGGGGATAAAATAACCCCTTTTCAAAGACAGGGGATTTTAGTATCTTTAGAAGACAGATGATTGGAGTTATGACTAAATAAACACAATTCAAGACCTTTGCAGGGGTCTTTAAAAGGGCTCATGCTACCATTTCTTTAATGCATTACATACATCTTTACATATGACCCTGTTACTCTTGCTTACTAACTGCCAGAAGCATAGCATTTTCAGTCTTAATACTTTTATGAAAATTACGAAGATCTAAATGGAACAGATATTTATCCTTGTGACGATTTTTGTTCATGCAGAGTCTCCTAGCCTCAGAGAGGAAAATAATTATCATGACCTCAGCAAAATCCTGCAGGGCCATAATAGAAATTGCAGTGAATCTTGGGGTCAGATTCCTGCTTCAGCCTAGCGCCAAGGTTCTTCCACTTGCATAACCCTGAAGGACATGTTTAGGTTCTCCCAGGGATGACCATTCTTAATGTCAAAATCTAAAGAAATCGTTCTGCCATAGCCAGTGTTTATAGGAAACACACTAACTCCAAAGCCATGGCCAAAGAGATTGGCATTTCTATTTGGCTGTGTATGCATGTTTCTACTTGATTTTAAAGATAGATGGAGAAAGAAGAGAGGTTCATTTCTAAATCAATGCTACTTAGTTCAAATAACCCATATTTTTTAATTAAAAAAAACACATTAGGGAGGGAACTGTCGTATAAATAGATGGTGCTAGCATCTCCATACATGCCCATTCAAGCCCACCTAATATCAACAGACATATCTACACTTTGCTAAAAGCAAAAATTGCAGTTTTCATGCTGTAATGGAGGATAAGTGACCATTTTTTAAAAGTGTGTTTATTTTCTGTCTAAACCAAGGACCAGGGAGAAATACAAAGGCTTCTACAAGTAAATCTATTATTTCTTGAGGCTACGTGGGAGGTGAGGAGGAGAGCAGGCAATTGTCTGTAAATAAATCCCTGTTGACAGGATTTATTCTTCTATCTTTATTTTAATCTTCTATACCAGCTTTATTAAGAGTTTCTGCAAGACTGGAATCTAAGAGAGAAAATTTGGCCTCCAGCCCTGGCTAGGCATCTCTGCAGCAGGTAACGCGACTCTGCAGTCGGATCGCTGTCCGCGGTGCTGAAAGGTCAGGGCGCTGACGCGGGCTTTGGGCGCTCCTGTCCAGGGTGCTGAGCTCCGGCTGCCACAGTCCCCACCTCCCACCCCCAGCCTAGCCCACCGCGCCAACCCTCTGCAGAGCTCTCCTACTCAGCAGCACCCGCCCGCCTGCAGCTGACGTGGGGCAGTCGGCATAAATCAAGTCTGCGGGGCATGGAGGCTGCTGTCGCTGCTGCAGCTCAGCTTGCCCAGGGCGGGAACTCCCTCCTTCTACTTTCGCCTCCTCAGCGCCCACACCCTGCCTTCTTATCTCCCTTGAGTAGCAGTGCCCTAAAGACAACAGTCATAATCATAAGGTTGGAACGAATGACAAGATCGTGCTTTGCTTTTGAATTTTAGTCTACAGGAAAAACAACAAGAACAACAACAAAACCCTAATAATCTAAACATATCCCAAAGCTGCATCGCAAAATGGAAGAGGGTCCCATGGCTGCTTCAAAAGAGTAAGTTAGTATTCTGCACACAGCCTAGCTGTTTCTTCCCACCGCTCCATCTGCAGTGTCCCCATTCACTCCTTCTCAAAACAGCTCACCTCGAAAATACTTTTATGTGGCCCCAGGCGAGAGTCTAGGCAGACGTGCACACAGGGAATACCGCACCCTAAGTGCACCAACACTTGTGTTTGCCCAGGCTCACTTGCTCGGGCTGCCAGCTGCAGTCCCTTCTGTGTATGCAGCCTTCCCGGGCCCGGACCACGGTCTGGGGTGGGGGCTTTTTACCTTGGCTTCTCCAGAGGATGCTGTCCGCTGATCCCTGCAGGTCGCAAGAGTGGAGGAGCCGTCAGGCAGGGAGGGAAGGAAAGACAGCTCCTGACCTCCCCGAGGTTTCGTCTTCAATGCAACGTGAGCTCTGCCCTCATCAAAGATGGCCGTTCCTTTGACGTCAGCAGCTTTTAATAGCCCGCTCCTCAAGGGGCGGGGAGGAAGTGTGCTGGGGGAGGGCGGAGGGAGGAAGGTGGCTGGGGGCGGTAGGGGAGGAGCCGGGAGGTGCGGAGCGCTTGACTCAGCTCCCCGAGCACTTTGCAGCAGTCCTTTTTATTTCAATCTTTTATAAACATCCAAATGGAACGATTCTTTTGACTCCATTTTAGCACCTTCTTGGGAAAACACGCATCTCTTGTTTTTCTGATGGCCTATGCCTTTGCTTATGTGTACATGTAAATGTGAATATACGTATGTGATGTATATATACAATTATAATACAAATACATAAATGTTTATATGTTAAACGTTCCCGTGCTGCCTTTTCTGTGTTTGAGACACGAAAGGAAGGCAAAAGAGTAGAGGGGTGATAAGAGGTTAGGATAAATTTCTGCTGCGATCTATTTTTCTCCAGCGAGGAGGATCGGTTGGAAGAGGCATTCGCTCCCCTGTCACCAGCTCCTTACATGACCAGGTTACTAGAGTTGCTATTTTTATGAGTGATTACTGTATCAAAGCAGCATTGCAGGTTTGAAGTTCTCATTTAATCATGGCCACTTGGGGAAAGGCTCACACTTTCTTTTAAAGTACGTCAGAACAATTATCACCGAGATAGCACCTGAGTCGGGAAAGGGGAGAAGGAAGCTAGTTAGCTCTTCCACCTTGGTTGCAGGGCTTTGAGTTGGGAGTTGTTTGCCCAGGGCTAATAGATGACGCTGTTTCCGGTTGAATTTGCAGTCGGAGCCTGGGGTGGTGTTCGGGTTTCTTAGAACGGTACATGCTTGTCTAGACATCCGGAGGGAATGTGGCTAGGACCGGACAGAATTCTGGAAGGTCATTCCTTGCTTGCGCAAGCGCCGGTACTTGAAGAGGCCGACCCTCAGGGCGAAGCTCAGGTCTTGGTATGAGCAAGAATATCTCCTTCTGCTGGTCAGATGAAAGATTAGAAGTAATAACCACACAACATAATCCTGTCTTCACTTGCTGTGCGTCAGGAGCCGCCAGGGGCCGTCAGGAGCCGGGGAGGGCGGGCGGCGGGCGGTATGCAAATAATTCGGTGGTGCAGCCTCAGGATGATTCACAGGTGTTGGGGAGGCTGTCGGGGTTCTAAGCAGGGAGGGAGAGCTGGGGAGCGCGTGGGAGGTGGGGGACCTCGTCTGAGGAACTGTTTGTACTTTTCCGCGGAGGATGCGATCAGAAGTCGTGCCTTGCAATCTTAAAACTTGATGGCCTCTTAGGCGATGGAAAATCCTTTTCTCTTAGGGGGAAAACGTTAAAAGGTGGATCTGAAAAACAACCCCGTCTCAACAACACATCTCTCTCTCTCTCTCTCTCTCTCTCTCTCTCTCTCTCTCTCTCTCTCTCTCTCTCTCTCTCTCTCTCTCTCTCTCTCTCTCTCTCTCTCTCACACACACACACACACACACACAAGGGGCAGGGCAGGGGGGAGGGAAGGGCGTACTGCCTTGCCTTAAAGACAAGCTGAGGTAATAAAGCTTTTAATTGTAGGCAATTGCGGGTTAAGAAGACTGGGAGCCAAGGGATGAGGAAAAAGACTTGTAAATGGATTGCTCTGAGAAGAGGAACACAATTCATTTTTTCTTAAAGATACCCAGATCCAAAAGATATTTTGAAATCTTAATATTTGCTATGATGATGACGTTTGGATTTTGATTAAAGGAGTGTTGGATTTTTATTTTTATTTCAGATTCCTGAAATATTGCTGAGGAAACTTGCTTACTTATTCATTCAACATTTGATACTTCTATATGATAAAGAAAAAAATATGTGCAGTTCTCACTCAGTTGCTATTCCAGCTCTTATTTTTATTATAAAGCTAACAGGAATAGGTTTCAGAATGTAATCCTTTTCAGTTAGGTATGACTTGAAAAAAGGCAGCGTGCAGGGTTGGCAGAGACTAACCTGCAAAAAGGAGAAAGAAAATATGTATATGGCCCTCCGACTAGAAATCATTCAGGCAGAAAGTTTGTGAAAGAACGGAGGCGGGGGATTTTCCAAATAAAAAAAAAAAGTATGTCACTGATGGAGCCTCATTTTACAGGCAAAAGTGATGTGGCAGATACCCGAGAGAACTCCTGGGTGTTCTGAATTTTTAACTGAAGATTCTTCACACTGACAACTTCAAAAAAAAAAAATACAGAAAGGAAGAAAGAGTAAGCCTGAGTCATAGCCTCACAGAAAATATCACTGGCCCTGCAGCAGGAGGTACAAGCATGGTTCATATCTGAATGTTTCTTCAGCAAATGATGTTGTATGAGAGTTTCATCACACTTGGGAAGCACAAAGGTCTAAACTGAGAGACCCTGGAAACATAAAAGCTATCTGTGCATGACAAGTAATCCTTAATGTACTTTGAATATCATAACGAGATTTCCCCCCAAGGGTGTTTCCAGTGTTCCATTAAAGTAAAGCAAAACTAACAAAAACTCCTATGGTGACTCTTGACAGTTGAGGGCCATCGGATTTATGTTACTCTGAGTTTACAATGATCTGACCCTCCCAGAGAAGCAGGGTGAAGAAAATTTTGCTCTGAAATTATCTAGCTGCTTCCGAGTCCTCTCTACAAAGAGCCAGTATGTAAAGTAACTAGTGCTAAGGATCCTGCCACTGTGCTAGATGGATATTTATGCTATGCTAATGCAATCTCTGAAAGCTCTCTGGTACACCGTGCCCCAGCGCATTCCAATTTGCAATGGTTAAGCTTGGAATACTAAGTAAAGTTCAAGATTTATAGCCAAGTGAGAGGCTCAATCAGGGGCTCCATTGTGAGTTCAAGGTCAGCCTGGGCTATACAATCACTTTGAAGCTAGGCCAGGCTTTATAGTAAGACATTGCTCCAAAATTCCAAAATGTAAATGAATAAATAAAAATACAGAGAACAAAAAACTCCCAAGACCCATAGTTGGCTTGATAATTACTATTTAATAAAAACATTTTTATGAATTATTTTTGTTTGGCAACTTCATGCATGTATATATTATATTCTGATTATTCTCTCTTCCATATTCTCTCTTATATTTTTTCCCATCATCTTTATAATTCCTTCTTCTCCCATTTCCCTACCACTAGGTTCACAACAATGGCTTTTGTTTTGTGGCCCAAGTGGTTTCACTGGAGGCTATATGTGCAACTGGATTGGAAAGGATCAATGGAGCTTGATGAGGTCATCAGTGAGTGCACAGCTGAAGGCAATAATCTCCATTCCCTCCTATTGGCAGTAGCCAACCGTTCAGAGTGAGAGGGCTCTGGAGTCCTCCCACCCATACCTGACAGTTGACAGGCTGGTTCTTTTGCAGACCTAGTGCATGCATCAATATCTGAGTTCATGATTCTAATGGCCATTTCTTACCTAGTAGATGATATTTTACAACACTTCTTTCTCCCCATCATTGGATTTTCTAGTCCTTCCATCCCTACTTCCCCAGTGTTCCCTGAGGAAGGACTGGTGTAAATGTCTTGTTTAGGGCTGAACACTCATCTGCCACTTACTCTCATAGTAGTAATGAGTTTCTGCATTCTCCATCATTTACTAGAAGACACTTTCCTGATTTAGTCTGCCAATGGTGTTTGTCTTAACATATTTAGAAGGTAGCATAATACTATATCAGTTTTGCGAAATATTGTATGACTTTTCCAAAACCAGCTCTGAAATTGTTTTGAAGTACCCAACTAGAAAATGCTCTTGTTGGACTGAAGAGATGGCCCAGTGTTTAAGAGCACTGACTGCTCTTCCAGAGGTCCTGAGTTCAATTCCTAGCAACCACATGGTGGCTCACATCCATCTGTAATGGAATCTGATTCCCTCTTCTTGTCTACACAAAAAACAGAGCACTCATATATATAAAATAAATAAATCTTTAAAAAAAAATAAAATGCTCTTGTCAATGCCCTCCTTTGGATACACCTGGAACCTTCTAATAATTCATGAAGATCCTTGAAGGACCCAAGTCTTGGACAAAAGAGCACACATTTAATAGATGAGCTGTTTTGCTTCTTTGGTTTGCTTTCCACATGACTTGTTTACCCTGTTCTCTTTGTGTGTTCTCATAGCTCTTCCCCAGCCCTTATCCTAGTCCCTACACACAGTATTTCCAAGAGCAAATTCTCTAGGTCTAATTTCCAAAGCTACTTTTGTTCCACAAAGCCTATGAAACAAGGCATGTCTTATGAGAGATCCAGGAACATTAGTTGTTTCTGATTTACTGTGTCAAGAAAAAAATGTTATACACCTATAATTTTCAGTAATACTTTGTTTTCTACTAAGTATTGTATAATGGAAGAAGATTGCCCACAACTGGGGCCTGAATGTTTCCACACTCCTCTTTTTTAATGCATCAAAAATATAAACTTTTACAAAATATTACCATATAAAATATGAGTTTCACCATATCACATTCATTTATAAGTGTAATTATATTTCAACCATCCCCCTTTCCCACTATGTCCCCCCATAATCTTCTTGTGCCACCATAGCTGCTTTATTTTCTTCCCCTAGTCAGTTTCTCTGTTTCCTGTTTCCTGTGTACCATTATTCTCTCTATTACCTGCCCATCTTCCTTACGACTTCTTCCTCTTCGCTCATGACTCCCTTTCTAGATATTCTCTCTCTCTCTCTCTCTCTCCCTCTCCCTCTCCCTCTCCCTCTCCCCCCCCCTCTCTCTCACACACACACACATACACACACACACACACAGACACACACATTCTCTTTTCCCCTCTCCCACACACACTAAATGTTCCATAAATGAGAAAAACATAAACATAGTGTTAATTTTTTCCATAATTTTCAGACTCTTTCTATACATGAATATATTCTAAAGCATTTCCAATGCTGACCATGCTTGTGACCAGTAAGCGAAGAAACGCTTTTTTGACAATGGAGGATGGGCAGAGGGAAGGAGAAATGGTACCCAAGTTAAGCAGACTAAAAGAAAAAAAAATAGACATAGTTAACCTTCATGAAGTCTTTCAAAAATCATACTATGTCTGTGCCCTCTCTACACCTCAGTTATCTCATATGCAGTAGTCTCTAAGTAATGATTAGGCATGCAGAATCCTGTCTGGTTTTGTGAATTATTGGTTAAGTGCCAGAAATCTATTATTTTGATGGGACATCATATCTCTAGGCAACGGCATGAAGTTCTGCTTTAACACAGAGGTTGACTCTCCATTAGGTAACTGCTAGATATGTATCACTTATTTGCTTTAGGCCTAGGTTTATCCATCTATATTAGTCCATTCAATTAGTCAAAATCTAATTCTAGTCACTGTTCTTGGTATTGGGATACACTGAGGCTGGGTTAGAATAAAGGAGACAGTTGAGAGTTGGACAGATTGAATATAATCTAGTAAGTATGCAGCTGGGACTTGAGCTCAAGCGTCCAAGTTCACAATCACCATGTCCTGGTGTGCACTCTCTCTGTTCCACCAAACGCATTCCCTGCCCCTGCAGTGGATCTCTCCACATCAGTATATTTGTGCATGCATTTTCTCATTAGTGGTGTAAGAGGCACAAGTCTATGAGGCACTGGTTTGGTTGTGTGAATAAGAAGTGTGGTTGCGGCACTTACAAGGGAAGGGCTGTTTATGTCAAGTAAATAGAAGAAACATATTCAAAGGTCCAAAACAAGGAGGAATGGAAAGGAGGAAATCATAGGAATATCAGGCAAAGGGCCCCTTGCTCAGGATCTGCTTGAAACCTTTTTTCAGCCTAGGACCAAGAACTCTAACACAATTAACAGCATTTGCTTAAGGCAGTCTCCTTTCCTAGCTAAAGATTTACAGTTTTCTAGGCTCAGCAAAAGCCCAATGTATAATAAAAGACATGTCCTAAACCTCTTGTCCAATTCTAGTGGACTCTAGTTTTATTTCATTAGATTATAATTTTATCAAAGGCACCTCTAGATATATCTTTTTTAACTTGTTTTTTTGTTTTATTAATTTATTCACATTATATCTCAATTGTTATCCCATCCTTTGTATCCTCCCATTCCTCCCTCCCTCCCATTTCCCCCTACTCCCGTCCCTTATGACTGTGATTGAGGGGGACTTCCTCCCCCTGTATATGCTCATAGGGTATGAAGTCTCTTCTTGGTAGCCTGCTATCCTTCCTCTAAGTGCCACCAGGTCTCCCCATCCAGGGGACATGGTCAAATATAGGGCTCCGGAGTTCATGTGATTTATCTTAAAATATCACTCATTAAAAAGAGAGATAAAAGGAACAGAAACATTTCTTAGCCAGCCTTTGAGCTATAACTTGAGAGCCAGCAAAGTGGTATATATGTCTACTGCTAAGACAATTTCGAATCTCTCCTGAGAAGCTCACACCTACACCTTTATATGTATTATTCTTTCCCTAAAAATCTCTTTCTTAACCACCATGTTTAAAGTCTACATTAAAAATATCTTTTAATAAATTGGGACTTTTCCCTGAGAGCCTCATGCACATGTTTTTTGGTGTATTTTGTCCCTGCCCCCCCCCCCACACACACACTCAAATATCTTTTTATTTTAATAAAGCTTAACTGGGCTTCATATTGGTTCATCCTGAAGTTCTCTGTATGGAAGCCAAGGATCTGGCTGTCCTCGAGTAGGGGGTCTCTAAAAGACTAAAGGAAATTGCAGTGCTGCTGAGTCCAACAGGTGGGGCCATGTCATCATCCCTGCGACTGCTGACACAAAAAATATAATCAAGGAGAGGATCCTAAGATTGATTCATAGTAAGTTACCTGAATAAGAATGAAAGCAAAAAAAAAAATCTTTGATGTGTACTTAGTAAAGTCACACAGAAGCCTAGCAGAACAATAAGAAGCAGTAGTTTGGAGAGAGACAGATATGTTCTAAATCAGTAGTGATGTTGAGTGCTAGGAATCGGGGTGGAGATCAGATTGGTACAGGTGGAAGCGAATGATTCAGGATACAGGTGGACAGGGTATGAGCATAACCAGTACCATTCCACTGGTACTGCAGCTGAGCTTTGTCTTCCAACAGGCCCTGGCTAAGCAATGGTCACTCTCAGTTACAGTAGCTTGCATCAACAACCTCATGGCCATCCCCAGGGTGCTTTCCGTCTTACTGACTTTGGGTTCATCCAACACTGGACTCCTCCCACCAATTTTCAGAGGTCTCTTTATTGAGGGCCTCTTTTTTTTTCTTCCTCCTTTGTTGGCCTCTCCTTTTTCATAGCAGATGGATTGAAATGGCACAATAGTGGTTCCCTGCAGTTTAATCTGGACATTTCCCCGAGTTCCACACATGACCCCTGGGAGCTCCATATGTCCATGGAACCTGTTTTAAGTTTCCCCCATAAAAGCTTTGTAGACCAAGCCAAAGAGTAAAATGTATAAGTAAACAACAACAACAACAACAAAAAAAAAACCCGCCCAAATCAAACCAACCAACCAAACAAAGACCCTCAAAGCTTTCATTTGGACAGTTCTGTTTAAGCTGTAAAACACTGCCATGCACATAATCTTCATTTTATTCAAATGAAAATTCCCGGAGGTATATATAGCAGTAATAAATATGTTACTACATAGAGATCTTACACTCCACTGCTGGTGGGCAGCAGAGCAGGAGCTAGTACAGAAGACTTTCTGTTGTAAATTCTGTATTAGATAATACCGAATATTGATGAGTCTTCCAAAGTTCTGGACTGACCACGCTGCA
Source organism: Acomys minous (assembly GCF_964271855.1). Lineage (NCBI taxonomy): Eukaryota > Metazoa > Chordata > Mammalia > Rodentia > Muridae > Acomys > Acomys minous. The sequence continues at coordinate 12,584,688 of NC_140485.1, forward strand.
TAAAGAAATTCAATATCCCATTTTCATATTGAAGGTTCTTTTTCAAATTCTACTCATGTCCTTGAGTTTAACCATCATTTTATATATACACATTTATTTTTATATTCTCAGACTCATTTATCCTTATGAGTTTCAGGGTCATTTTTCTAACTTCTTACTGGGCACTTTTGTCTAGAAGCTTTAAAGGACACCTCATACTAAACTATGGGTTATCAACGGACTTCTATTTGAATGGTTAATAAAAACAAAGCAAGGCAAAAATGAAAATACCACATGTTGGTAAGGATTGGCTGATACCAGAACCCCTGTATACTGCTGAAGAGAGTGGAAAATGGCATAGTCATCATGGAAAGCAATAGTGATTTTTTTAAAATGGATTTATAAAAAAATTAAATGTCAGATATGATGATTCTACTTTTGAGTACATACACAACTCCAAAATTGAATTCATAATGAAATTATTGTATGTCTTTGTGTGTAGAAAGAAGCAACCCACGGTCCACCAATAGGAAAATGTAGTCTATAAATACAGTGGGTGTTTTTCAGTCCTAAAAAGGAAAAAATGTTATTACATGCAGACAACAAGGAGGAAGCTTGAGGACATCTTAGCAGGTGAATCACGCCAGTGACACGAGTGCAAATACTGTGTGATCTACCTAGTGGAGGGATCTGGAGGAAAGTAAGTAGGATGATGCTGCCTGGATAGAGAAGGAGAAATAGAGAGTTATGTTTTAGTGAGCATGGATTTATTGCTCTGTAAGATAAAGAACACTGCTGATTGGCACATGAGAATGCGGGTGGATTTAACGCCACTGACTTGTACACAAATGGCTTTAGAAATTATGTCAGCACAATTAAATGACACATCGTGATTTATGGACTATTTTTAGAAATCACAATTTTACTGCAGTGACGTGGGCCTTGAATATTCATCATTAAAGCCTCATTTCCAGGTATAGCTATGGCTTTGATACGCTTAGTGAACTGTAGATAAGTGAATGGGCAAAAGTCGCCTTGCTTCCTTCCTTCTGAGACTTCCCATCCACACAGTCTGTGCTTCCTTTGAAAGTGCTGGTGATCTGGCCTGCAGTTGTTCTTTTACTAAGAATAGATCATCAAATTAGTTATATTCAAGATCTGGTGGCTTCATACTGTGCTATGAGGGTACTTCTAAACAGATCAGACGAAGGCTGGACTTCTCACACTTGCCAAATCCTTAAAGCTCAAGACAGGAGACATTTCTCACATTTGGGGAGACTGGAGATCAATGCTAGACGTCTTCCTAGTCACTCCTCTACCTAATATTTCTAAGACAGAGTTTTTCTCTGTACGTAGAGCTCACTTGCTGTCTCTGCAGTCCTAGCTCTTTGCCACAGACACCCAGCTCCTTATTTTTTGTTTGTGAGACAAAGTCTTAGACTACCTTCCTATCCACAGTGTTCAGGCAATTTATTTCTTGTAGAATTACCCTTCTATTTTCTTCTCCTTAATCTATATATGCTTGGGTCATAGTCTGTTTGGGCTAGGGACCTAAAAACATGGGTGTCCTAGAAAACCTTTGTTCAAGTAAAACTCCAGAATAGTCTGGTCTGCTCATTGTGAAAACAAGGGAACCAAGGCAGAGGAACCCTACTGTTTAGCCGTCTAACTCCAGGAAATAGCTTTTCCTACTCATGGTACACATTTCAGAAGCATTTCAAATGGGTGTGCAGAAGTTATCTGGGGATCCTTATAGGTTGCGGATTCTTCTTCAGCAGGGCTGTCTATGGTGGGGCAGGAGAGTCTGGATTTGGGACAGGCTCATATTCAAGTCCAAACTGAAGAGTAAGCTTTGAGAGAGAATCCAGACCTCTAGAGCCACAGTATGTTAATAACAAATTATGTTTTCCCACCCACTGGGCAGCAGCCGATAAGGTATTCTCTCATATATTCAGTGACTATGAGATTTGTCACCATGCTGTTACATATAATTTAGAAGTTGGAAAATGACTATATCTTAGGTGACAAGGAGAAGAAGAGGGCCTGGCAGCTGAGCCAAGGTGTACGGGATGTCGCAGGCTTGTGACATGCTGTGGGTGCAGAGGCTATTTTGCTGGTAAGTTATAGAAATTAAAACCATAATATCTTAGGCATAAAATGGAGACATCAGCTTATATAATTAGAAAGCTTGGCTCCTGGCCTCAACTTCACACAGAACTGGATTGCTTTGCTCAGACGAATTACCTCCTGTCGTGTTGACTCATTCAGTGTAGTAAATCTGGCTACAGATGCTTTCCCAGTGGTCTGGTTTGCTTGCAGTTTCTGCTGAAGGAATGCTTTGCAGATTCTTACTTAGTGGATTTGCGGTGGAACCCAATAGTCCACACCTCTGAAATGAACTCCAGGAGATGTTGGCGGTGCTTCCAAGGGCGGGGTTCCATCCATCTGGGGGCTGGGCTGAAGCATCTGGAGAAATTATCCTCTGCTCTGGTTAATTCTGCATCTTTATTGCCCTCGCTTTTAACTAGTACAGGGTTTGAAGCATCGATATGCCTTTGATATGCCCTGGCTGGGTATCAGTCATCTTTCTCAGGCACTATGGCAGTGGGAGGCAGCATTCCTACAAAAATCTTGCTACTTTAGCACTGCAGGTGTTTAAGGCGTTGGACAGAAGATGTCTCCTGGCATCAGGACCTGGGAGGTCAGGTATTTGGCTCGCAAGCAGCATTCCACTAAATAAAGCAGGCAGAGATGACTCCACTTCCTACTGTTCGCTCATTGCTCTTTGGTCATAGATTAAAGAGCTTTGTGAAAGCACAGATAACTTCCCTTGTTTGAGTGGGCTGAAGCCATGTTGCACCAGAACAGTCTGTTTATCCTACACATAGGTTGCTGAGTCAGGCCACATGTAACTTGTGATCCGTCGAGTTCCAAGTTGATTGGCAGTCCTGAATTACAGAGGTACTATATAAGTATAAGATTTGGGAAGTGTGTGTGTGTGTGTGTGTGTGTGTGTGTGTGTGTGTGTGATTTAAAAACCATGCTAAGCCTCAGTTTCTTCTGTAAAATGGGGCTAATGTCACAGGGAGGCCCTATGGATGTTAGCTAAGGTAAGGGAGGGGAAAGCTTGGCTCAGAGCTTCAAGAACTGGCAGAATCAGACTTCAGACTTGCCAGCATGCAACTCATTTTAAGATGCCTTAGGGAGGAAAACACGGGTACCACGGAGAAGAGACGGGATGAGAAAGATGGAAAGGGAAGAAACATTTGGGGATCTCTGCTTTTGTCAATCCCTTTCCTAGGTACGTTCATTGTTTTATAGCATCCTGCCCACCCCATCTTCTCTACCAACTTATGCAGTCAACTTTACCATCCTCACATTGTAGATGAGGAAATTATGACTAAGACAAGGGATGTGACTTTGTCAAGTCATCTCAAACTGGGATTAAAAGAAAACATAAAAACATAAATGTATGCCTTTCACTCTGATATTCTTCCCCGTCCTATTAGTAACTCCCAAGCTAAATTTTAACCATATTACAGTTTTGTGAGAAATACTTTGCTTAAAAATTTTCAGTATTTGTATCCAACTTTTCAACAGACATTGTTGCTTTTCCTTTTTGGCTAAATTTGTGTGTTTCTTTTCTTTCTAGAACCAATCCATCTTCCTGTCTTGGTCTTAGAGTCTCTCTCTCTCTCTCTCTCTCTCTCTCTCTCTCTCTCTCTCTCTCTCTCTCTCATCTTTCCTCCTCTCTCTCACCTCCCTCCCTCTCTCCCTCCCTCCCTCACCATTTTGTTTCTTTTCTTTCTTCTCTCTGTCTCTTCACAGAACACGCTGCCTTGAGCTCTCTGTGGTTAAAATTCAAGTGGGGCACAAGTGGCTCAGCAAACTGAGGTTAATCTCAGAAGCTTATTTGTTGTTGAAAAAAACCAGTTCTTTTAGTAGTTTAGCTAGAAAGAGGGATGACAATTTTAAGATTCTTGCAGGAAAAACATCTTAGTTATACATAGACAACATACTTGCATTTTTATTTATTTATTGTTCAATGAAGGTGAAGAATGCCTGAAGTTTCAGATGTGGTCTGCATGCTCTTTGTGCTAGAATGTGACTCATTTTTTTCCGTGTTTTGTTTTGTTTTGCTTTGTCTTATCTGTAGGAAATCGTGCCTAGGCTTGCCTTTGGTCAGCCTGATTCTTCACTTTTACTGCTTGTTTCTGTATGTATTTGTGGAAGTGACAGTTGCAGAACCCAGTGTTTCCACGTGACATTAGATGACACAGATTGGGATGATGTGTGAATCAGAACTGGCTGGGTTAGAGTTTTCTGTGGCAACAGTTTCTTCATGAACTGTACCTTTCATGGCTTCAGCCTAGAACTCTCACTGGGGTGAAAAGGGAACGAGGGAAGGACAGACACACAGACACGCATACAGAAAAGCTGGGGTTGGGTGGGAAGTGGTCAGTTTGTTGGAGCAGCCCCTACTATGCAACAACTGGAAAACTCAACGTGTAGTTTGTACAGCAGGAGAACGAGGAGTTAGCTGATCTCAATAGGATGTTTCTGGAGGGGAGAAGTTCCAAGTTGCAGTCACCCAGAGACGGCAGACACAGTTGCTAGTTTTTGCATATACTGATTATTTAGAAGCATTCATAGACCAGAGGAAGACTCTACCACTGCCTCTGAGCCTCACCCAGAAGGGTTTGCCAGGTCCTGTGTGTTTGAGGCAGCGGTACCTCTGACATGGCTGTAGAAATGTCAACAATATACATTCACTCACAACTTCTGCCAGTCCTCACACATTCGCTCAGGGTTCCTAAGATCCTCACATTTCTGTCCATAACAGCCGGACCTAATGACAGTTTACCCTTTTCTGGGCCAAATGCAGATCAAGACAGCCTTTCTTCAGCGTACGCTCTAGTGACTGAAGCTTTACCAGACTCCAGTTTGAGATTCCATGATTGCCAATGTTTGGGAAGGGATCAAGAAAAAAAATGTTCATATCCTGTTCTGACTTAGCAATGTGGCCTGCTGTTTTAGGAGGCCAGGAAATAAAGTCCTCCCATATCCTTGGAGGAGAGCCAGTGATTAAAAAAAAAAGCAGTTATAAAAACTGGTCCAGGTGGCATCACTGAGAGACAGATAGAAATGTGCCTTTCCTAGTCCTGTGAAGAGTAGGAACCCAGCCAGTTCACCTTCCTCTGAAGAAGGCTGTTTGTCTGGGGAATTAAATTAAATACAATATCTTAACACAACTCAGAAAGCAACGGATTGCAGTGCTGTGGTGAGATGCCTTGAGACCTCTTTCTTATCCTGTCACCTAGTGAGTGGGCAAGTGGTTCACATCGCATGTGCTGTTATCAGAGTCAGCCTTCACTCCATTTCCTAGGTTTTTAAAATCAATGTGTGTTGGTTGTATAAAACACCACATTTCCATACATGTATATAATGTAATTTGTCATACTTCAATTTCTTTCTGTAATCCTCCACCCACTGTCCCCCCCCTTCCCCAAACAATTCATACATTCTCCCACTTTAATCTAGATTCTGTATATAAGAAAGAATATAGGTTCTATTCATCTTTCTGAGTCTAGCCTATTTTCTATAGTATGATAATTTCCAAATCTATCCATTTTCTTGCAAATGAAAAGCATTGTTCTCCTTTATGTATGAATAACACTCCAGTATGTGGTGAGACATGATGTGTGTGTATCTTTTTTTTTTTTTATAGTAATTTGTTGATGGACAACCTAGTCTATTGCCATAATTTTGGCTATTGAGAATAGGACCTTGATAAACAGGTATGTGTTGGTATCTTTGTTGTGTGCTGAGTTAGATTTCTTGGGGCATGTCTTCATTTTGTGATAAAATGACCATAACAAAAGCAATTAAATAAGAAAGTGTCCATCTCACAGTTTAAAATGCAGTCCATAATGAAGAGAAAATCAAGGTGTCAGGAACTTGAAGCAGATGGTCACATTATATCTACAGTCAGAAGAAGAGAGTAATGAAGAAATATATGCCACTGGTCAATTTGCTTTCACTATTTTATCTAGTCAGGATACCTTACCTAGATAAGGGTCCTAACCAGAGTCAATGTAATTAAGATAATCTTCCAAGGGCATTCCCAGAGTCCTGTGTCCCAGGTGATTCCATGTAAACGGTACCTGTTCACATTCTCACCAGCCCTGAATATGAGTTCTTTCCACCCCATCTTGCCAGAATTTGTTGTTGTTTAGTTTCTGAATAGTAGCAATTCTGACTAGGCTGAGAGTAAAACTGCTAGGACATTTGGTATGATGGTCCTGGTACCCTCACCTTATAAGATCCATTCACTGGCTCGAGGAAGTGGTCTGAGATAGCCAGAGGACCCTGTGGGCTCGTGTAGTAGAACCTCAGAGTCACAAGCGTGCACTCAACCCATAACTTTACTTCCATTACCACCATCTCTCATCATGGATGGAGATCAAGACCGACCATTTTACACCTCTTTCACCAACCACCATCCCAACAAATCATCAGTATTAATCCACAGAGTGACAACCACCATTTCCCTAAGCATTTCTGTAGAATTAAGCATACACTTCCAAAAGCCAAAGCTCTGCCTATGGACTAACTTTCTTCAATATAAATACCCAGAGTAGGCCAAGATCACCACTGTCACTATGACCTCGTAGTTGAGGCCATCTCTTTCTGTTTTCAGAATCTCTGGTCCTCTTTGGGTCTAGTTTGTGCAAGCTACTGTACTGAGTTCTCAAAGTACCAAGATGAGCTGTGCAAGTTTCTTCTTTCCAGGAGCTCCCAGGCTGCAGTTGTGCACAAATATATAAATAATTGATTCATGATAAAAAAAAACATAGTAGTAATGTGACATATTTTAGGAACACAGAAGAGGGAGTGATACAATATAAATACTCAGAATGAGGATCAGCCAGCATTGTGACATCCAAATGGAATAAAAACCACATGGGAAACTGAAGCAAGCACATGCCCTCACAATGCGCGCACGCGCGCACGCACACAGACACACACATACATACACACACACACACACACACACACACACACACACACACTTGCACGCACACATGCCTCATAAATAATAATTTTAAAAACAATATTTTGTGTAATAATAGGTTTGGGACAAAAATTGAACAATAAAATTTAACTAGATATGGGCCAGAAATTTCCAGGGAAGTTTTTGTTTTCTGCTAAGTGGTTACTGTGAGAAAAGGCCTTTATCTTCTGCCCCTTCTTTCCAGCCTCAGGATTCTGTTGGACGAGGATGTATCTCTGGGGCAATAGCAGCAGTGCAAGAGGGATGGGAGACACCTAGTACTATCCATAGCATTTAATTTTCATGCCCCTTTGCAGGGCTCCCTCACCTCAAGTTGAGAAGGCTTGTTGAGGGTCAACTAGTATAATGGTCCATGTAGAGTTTCATTCCTTGGAGAACTGTCTCAGCCTGTTCACATAGTGGAAGGAGGAATACAGAGACTTACATTCATAGATGACATAACATGACTTTCCCACCCATCCTCTGTTGGATATAGACAATTATGAAAACAGCCCAGACTCAATGAGTGGGGGGAAACTCCACTTCTGGATCAGAGTTTTTGCAAAAATCAACTGCAAAGTTGATATAAGTAGGCTGTTAACCTTGTCATTAGTAATGATATATTGATTGGAATATATTGATAATGGAATATATTACAATTTTAAAGATACAAATTTACAGGTGTTGTTTAAAGCCTTGGAAATAAGGGAGGGATAGGTTAAGAAAAAAGGAGTTTTGAGAAATGAGTCTTTGCTAATGAAGCCAGAGAGAATATTTAGGGGGAAAGTCAGTGATGTCAAAAGATTTTTTTAAATCAGAAAGAACAGAGATTGATATATATTAATGTTGAATAAATTTAATATGAGTATGATTTCAGAATGCTTAGGCTGTAGTGGAAAATATGTTAATTATGGCTCTATTGTCAGGCCATGTAGAATATACAATTCAGTTGCAGAGAAAAATTTCATGTCAACATAAAGTTAATAATAATAAATACATTTATGCAGGTATTTCTCAAGAATCCAGCCTGGAACAACAATAAGATAGAATCTCAAGGGTTGGAGAGATGGCTCAGCAGTTCAGGACATTGGCTGCTCTTCCAGAGGTCCTGGGTTCAATTCCCAGCAGCCACATGGCATCTTAGACCTGTCTGAAACTACATTCCCAGGGCTTCTGACACCCTCACACAGACATACATGCAGGCAAAACATGAATGAACATAAATTAAAAATAAAATAAAATAAAAATAAATCTTAAAAAAAAAACCCTCAACCCTTTAGCTGGTCACATATACAGTTTTAGTTTGTGGAAATTCATCAAATCTTATTTTCATTTGGCTTTCATGTATATGCTATGTTGAAATAAAAATAAGGAAAACATTCTTTAAGTTGCTAAGCTATTGATAACTAATGGTGGTTTACATTTATTAAAAAATACTATGTATTTTAGTAAGTTAATTTTATTATATTCGTCTGCATATTATGACGTTCAAAATTTAGAAAAAGAGAATTGGAAATGAATGAAGTATATTTCTCCTCTCTAAACCAAATCAATCTTAATGAGTATTGAAAGGTTTTAATGGTTCTGAAGAATGCACCACCTTTGTCCTCTGCCCCAATTTAAATGAATCATCAATGTCCCAAAAGGGTGTCATTATCTTCCATAGCATGAATTGTAACTTCAACCCAAAGAAAAGAAAATTTGAACGAGATAAACTGCTTTTTTTGTTACACATTTTTGCTAATAAACATTATCGAGGCCTCGCTGGAGTGGGACAACTGAAGAAAAAAAACTGGAACAGTTAAAAAGAAGATAAGACGTTGCAGGCAGGAATAGAAGAAAGGCCAGATCTGACAGGGGCTTGTTGAGAAAACTGGAATGAGGACAGATTGGCTGGGTCAAGAGAAGAAAAGCAGTAAAGAAATTGGCTATGGCACGATCAGCACCTAAAGTTGGTTGGGATAATCTAGGGAGGTGTGGGAGGAAGGATGACAAGACAACTCAAATCCTCGGGGGACCAGTGCTATGCTTCATAAAAGGCTGAGATGAAAGCAGCTCCCAAATAAGAAATGCAACCAAATGCTCACTTACTGATTGTATATTTGTGGCCTGTGAGCATGCTCAGTGGCTGATCTTCTAAAGAGATGCCGGATTATAAAGTACTCAGTGATGATATTTAAAAACAAAAAAGTTAATTCGGATGAGAAAACTGAGACTCAGAGACACTGAATAACTTGTTAAAGATCACCTGCCTAAAAAGTAGGTGAAACCGAGCTAAAGCTGTAAATCCAGAGACATGGAACTAATCTGACTAATGACCACACGCAAACACTGACTTTATAAAGGATAAACTTGAGGTAGACATGTTTTTACGTTGATCAAGAGAAGTGCTGAGAAGCAATGGGAATCTAAAGGAAGAGATTTACAATGGGCTGTAACTTGTGTATGTTTGTGGCAGGTTAAAGAGAATGGCTGCCAATCCACTGACACTTCCTTACTCCATTCATGGAGACTGTGTGAGATTATTACATCCTCTTTGGAATCCAGGGCATTAGGAAGTGATGCCTGAGAAAGGCCTTGGCACAAAGGGGCCAAGCACAGAAGCCAGGATCCACTGGTACAAGCTCATGGCAGTGTGGGCTAGGTGAAAAGTCAAAGGTCAATAGAAGCAATGGGTCTTTGAACACATTTCTAAGGTAGTTAATTTAATTCAAATACTAAATACATGTGGAAATGTGTGGCTTTAGTAGCTAGATACTGTTAATTCACTTATGACTATTTTCTTTTATATTTTCTTTTTTTCTTTCTTTTTTGGTTTTGTTGTTGTTTGTTTGAAATAAGCTGATTTCTACTAAGTTGGCTGTTGACTGGACAAATAGATCTACCAGCCTAGATACCAATAAGTTGCAACTGCCTACTTCCATTTCTTGTCAAATAAAAGCTTGAGTTTTAGAAAAACATAAAGGATTGCTTGAGAGTGCTATGTTGGCTTTCCCCCAAGTCTATGTATCTCAACTCCTTTTCAGGCTATAGCTATCCCAAGGATACTGTCCCCCGCCCAATGTGCTTGCCCCAAGATCTTCACTCTTCCTCTCTCACAATTACCATTCTTTTCCAACAAGGCTATTTCTGTTTCTCAAACTTGCTAGCCTGGCCCTACCAAGCCATCACTTTAGATAGATGTATTATGAGATTTTTCCTAAGAAGTATTCCCACTGTTTTTCTGTTGTTGCTAGTTTTATTTATTTTGTTTGTCTCTGTAATCTCTTCAGCTGGTTCTTCTTATTTCTAATAATTTATTTATTTGTTTTTAATTATGCTCATTGTGAGAGCAATGAGGTATCTATTGAGCCATGTCTCAAGGCTTCATAATTTTGTTGTTGCTGTTGTAGTTATAGGTAGTCAAGAGGGTAAGAAGACTGGAAAAAGATGCTTCCCATCCTCTGCCCAATATGCCATGTGTGACATCTGTTGCTGTTTTCCTGCCCTTAGTTTTATAACAAGAAAATGCCGCGTCAGAAATGCACTGAGATGTGTCCTATACATCCATCGGGAGGAAGGTGGCAAGTGTCAACAATTTTCTTATGAAGAGAAAGTGGCCTTTCATACAAAGGATCAGAACAAAGGCTTTGGGGACAGACCAAGTACATCATAGTCCTAGCACGATTTAGCACCTAGACTTGTGTCTTTAACTATAATCATTTAATCTAACAATATTCCTCTCATCCATACATTTGCAATTACAACTCACCTTTACTCTCCTAGAAGTAACTTCAATGGTCAACATCTTAGAGGCCTTCTCTGCCTGAGGACACTATCCCTGTCCCTTGACAATTATTCTGTTACTTCCTCTTTGTATCAGAAGAACTATTTGTAATTGCCTTATTTGCACTATTTACTCATCTTTGATTCACCTCTTTTCTTATCCTGAGCTTAGAATATGCCACTAGTTAATGAAATGCCTGTATAAGGTCAGAATCATCAGTCAGTCTGGGGAGAAAACTCAATCTATTGATCCTTTGCTGTCCTCTAAAACTGTTCAACAGACATGCAAGGCAAGTTATCATCTATGCACCTAAAACTCTCCTGCCACAGTACCAAAAGTTAAAAGAAAGAAATTAATTTTAGGATTGCTCTACTTTACTTAGTATTTATTATAGGATAAGATAGAATCCTATTTTATCTAAACGAATTTAATATCTGGGATCATCATCCATGGATTAGATGTGAGAGCAGATGGTCTGCATAGCACTTCCCAGTTCCTTTCCATCTATTGACTCCCTAAGCACTGGTGTCTCTTGATTTTTCTCTTTCTTTGTGTTTTAATCTTGCTTATCTTTTTGTTGTTGTTGAGCATTTCTTCATTATACTTTCCAATTTTATAATTTGAAACCAGAAACAGGTGGGAGTCATTAGCAGCGGGGTAGTCTTCTGCTTAAAGGATGGCACAGGGCTGACTGAATAAGACCACCAAGCTAGCCCTCTGAATGAACTGTCAACAAATGCTAACTAAGACTGCTGACATCATTATCCATTGCACATTCTGGTTAGTAATGTGCAATGAACACAAATGAAACATGCGCATGCAGAGAAAAGACTGGCAGGAAGTGGAAAGCACATCGAAAAGGTAGATATGGGCGGGCATTAAGTAATGGGATCTGTATGATAGCAACTACTCCATCGTACTGATGTTACAACACCCCTTTGGTTTCTTTCAGCCCCACACTCTCCTTTCAAACAATAGACATACGATCTTGTTATGTGTTGGATTATGCTTCCCTGGAGATATGTGGAAGCTCTAATTCCTGGTACTTATAAATATGTCCTCATTTGGAAATAGGATCCTTGACGATATAGCCAAGTTAAAGTGACATCAATAGTGTGTGTGGGGGGGGACCTAATCTGTCACTGTGCTCATAAAAAGAGAAAATCTCTTATGCTATACTGGCCAAAAGGAAAAGGCTTAGTGATACCTGAGGCAGAGGTTAGTCTGAAGTAGGCACAGTCCCATGCATGCCAAGATCAATAGCCACCACCAGCAGTTAGGGGCTGACAAGGAAAATTACTACACAGAGGCAGAAGGAATTATAGCCTTCCTATCTCTTTACTTCAAACCTCTAACCTCCAGAACTGAAACAATAGAGCGATGTGGTTTTAAGCCACTTTGTAGTGTCTTGTTCCTGAAGCCCTAGGAAACACATTCAGAACCCAGCTTGTCTGATGAAACTTTAGTTAGGAATGAGAGAGAACTGAGACTGTTCCTGGTTTTCAGCCCTAAAAATGGTTGGTCTGAGATCATGCTGACCCCACTTTATATATGGGAGATGTTTTCAAGCAGGGATGAACCATAGAGCAGTGGGAGCATCACAGCTGCCTCCGGGCTCTGGGGTTAGAGGGCTTGGATTTTCAGAGGGAAGGAAATGCCAATATCACTTTCCTTCCTGTCAGCCTTCCTCCAGCGTTTAGTCAGACACCCAGGCTTCTACACCTGCCCCACTATTTCTGAGCGCATAGCCGAGGAGGCCAGCAGGGCCTGGGATTTTTCCTTTTACTGCAGGAGATGTCCTAGCTCTGTTGCTGGCCTCGCTCCCATGTAACTCAGTCTTTGGGAACATTCCAGGGATGCAGAGGCTGAATACAATCACCCTTACCTCGTGCTTCCAGCACTGTGCCCTCCAGCCAGACTTTCTTGTTATGCAGAGAATGTCTGGCTGTTGCTAGAGACTGTAGTAGTGTTTTCTGTAATCAGACAAAGACTGAGGAAGCCTGAAACTATGGCAAATATCACATCTCTAAGAAGTTTTGAAGGCTAGGTACTTGAAAGTGTATTGTGGAAGAATGTTTCCAGAATATAGCATTGGATTGTTTCTCATGTGCTCCCTCCCCCCTCCCCCAACATTGCTTACTCTCTTTTCTTTTACTAGAGAAGGCTTTATCAAATCTCTGCTTTTTGAAGTGAACAGGAGATAGGTGACCTGAGCTTGAAATGCATATTTAACACTTCCTGTGTGTACTTGTGCAAATCATGTCTCTGCTGGAGTATGATGTCTTTATCATCTCATAGTTTAGTAGCACTGTTCTGAGAATCATCTACTAGAAGGGATCTGAACTTGTTTACCTAGGTAACAGTTTAAAAGGAGAACATTCATTCATTAATTCATTCATCCAACTATAGGTATTTAAGGTCTGTTTGTTCCAGATTCTTTGGTAGAGGTTAGGGTTAAACAATGAATAATATATTTGAAGAATCTACCCACGTAGAGTTTCCATTAGAATGCAGAAAATAGTGAAGAAAGTAGCAAACAAATGCATGGACATAATTGTAAATACTTATCTCTAATTTATGGTAATTGCTAAGAAGGAAGCCAATGTGAAGAGTTGGAGAATAAATAGGGGGGCTCTAGATTGGCCTATGGGTAGAGTTGTTGTTATCAAAGTTTGATTCTAATTCTTCATGCTTGGGCGAAATCTAGCAGGCAGAATTTCATTTTATTTTTATTTTTTTATTTTTTTTATTTTTTGCTGTATCTTCCAGTATACTCTGAATTTCCTGTACCTCTGTGTGTCTTATTACCTCTCAGTTCTACTCACTGGGTCCCAGTGTGCATGCCTTCACAGGGATGCTGGGAACTCCATCTACAGACACTGAGTACTCATGAATTAAGTCAAAGGAAGAAAAAAAATTAGAAAACTAGTTTTTGTTGATTAAGAAAATTAGATTTTTAAAGTTTAAGCCTTCCTTTATATAGTATGAGCAATGTATGCATTCTAAATCCAGAATTTCACAAACCAGAGCAAAAATAATTTAGCATCTGTTTATAGAAAAGTTTCAAGAGCCAAAGGAGCAGCAAGTTGTTTACTATTTAAAAAGAGAGAGAAAGAGACACAGAGAGACACACAGAGAAAGGCAGAGACACAGAGACAGAGGCAGAGTCTGAGAGAGACACAGAAGGTGAATGGGCCAGATATGATTCTCTTTGGTAAATATCGCAAACCCTGGGAAACACAGCTTAGGGAACACTGTTCAGCAAGCTTCCTTAGTTGTCTATGTTTTTACTGGTAGGATGAATATCTCCCAGGCATAATTCTTACCAGCACAGTCCGAGAAACTGAAAATACTAATTAGAGAGAGGGGCTCCTTCTAAACTAGTTGAGATGACTCCAACCTTCTATTTGGCAACTGGTAGCAATCAACATATACAATTGCTCTGTCCACTCTTATTTGTTCTCAGTTGACTCAACAAGGATGGAAAGAAAGCCTTTGACTACAAGGTCAAGGGGAGAGTTTTATCTGCTTCCTTGGTGACAGAGGAAGCAGCTCTCAGAGTTATTTACAGCCTGCTATGGACCATGAGGGAAGCCAGCTCTGGAATGAAACCAGCAGTGTGGTTTTCAGAGTGAAGCAACAGAAAGGAATCGCTCTACTTGACATTGCCAAGCCCTTGAGTCAGCCAGGACCAATGCCAGACTCTGTATTTTGTGATTTAGTATTATTCTTTCCTGCCTAGTCCACTTGAGCCAAGGTTTATGCTCCCACAGGCTAAAATGTGCAAGATAATACAGTAGAGGGAAAAGTTGCACCATTTTGGAGGAATGACAAAACGAAAACATAAACTTCCTTACTCTTACCAGTAGGTACTAGGAAAATTTCAATGCTATTGGTGTTATCAGCCTTAGAGTCAAAGTTGGGCTCCAGTATCTCTACCACATGAGTCTCAGCCACTAGCAGCTAGAGAGGCATGCTGTAATGTAAAGCAGAGAAAGTACATCAAGTCAATGTTGCCATATTGGTTGGAAGAATGAATTAAGAGGTGCAGTGAGCCCCAGGTTTGGTTTTAGGATCTCAGGGTTTAGGTTAAATTGAGGGCAAGAAGTATGTGTGAGTAACAAACCCTGGTCAAGATGTGACCCCTCTCGCCATCTATCCATTATTGTATAAGATCCATCTCTCCTGAAAGATAATCTGTCGGAACTTTGTGAAATCTCTTCTAGGAGACAAGGTCTTCCTCTGGCTAGCATCAGACTTCAGCCTTTCCCTTCTCTTGCCATGAGATTTCATGAGAAATGTCAATACTTTGTGGTTGGTTACCCAAAGGAAAAACATCCATGTCTCTCTTTAGAATATTATCACTCCTGCCAGAATGGGGACATCAGAAGGGTCCTATGCCAATAAGGACAGACCACAGCAGAAGGTAAATAGACACAAGGCACAGTGTAGCTGAGCAGCAAGAGATCCCAATCCTTTCTGTTAGTATGTGTGCTTTGTAGAGAATTCAGGATCTCCTGAAGAGGATGTGTACAAAAAAACCTGAGAATGCTGACTTGTGACTCCGTCAAGGTTCCCACATCTTGAAGTCTGTAGGGATCCCGTGGTAGAGGACTACAAGGTAGGCTATTCAGGCTGAAGTTGAATAGGAGTCATTGCTTTGTCCTAGAGGAGAAATTTTGCCACTAAGATCCAGACCAAGACAATTAATTCATTAAGGACAGATTGTGCACTGCGCAAGATGTTTAGCAGTAGATGTAGAAAGATTGGGCTTTCACCAGATGATGAGAGGGGTATCTGAACTTAAAGTTATTGGGCACCAGCAGAAAAATCACACAGGGAAGAATGCAAACTCATCTCTGTGCTCATGGCCCACACTAGAAGGGAAGAGCATGTATGAGAGCCATTGAGAGGCAAAAGATACAATGTTCAGACAACATTTGAAATAGAAGCAATTTATCATTCACCAAAATGAGACTGGGTTAATTAATGAGAGATTAAGGGGATTGAAGTAGAGTGCACCCTTTAAAACATTTTTTTTCCATTCCTATTTCTGTGCCCTTTGTTATGAGACCTTATAATTTTACTTTCAGATGAGATAAAGTCAAAGACAGAAGGTACTTGCATACTTCCTGGATCTGCAGTTGGCCACAGTGACTATATGAAGCTTAAAAGGGCGGAGGTGTCTTTAGTCTAAATGCATGCAGGTCTCATTGGCTTGCACTTCTGTGTGAGCCATCATCACAAGAACATGCCCACGATGAAGAACAGTGTGGAAGGGAGCTGAATCACCACCATCATTCCCACTAGATAATCTTAGATCATTTAACAGCTGCACATCTCTAGTGCGTTGATTTCCCTTCTCTCTGAAGCATATTGTCAAAATTTCAGCAGCTTAAAACAACAGAAAATTATTATTTATAGATGTTGTGGTGGTTTGAATAGATATGGCCCCCACAGTCTCATGTGTTTGAATGGCTGTCCCATAGGGAGTGGCAGTATTAGGAAGTACGGCCTTGTTGGCATAGGTATGGTCTTGTTGGAGGAAGTGTGTCACTGTGAGCTGTCTCCTATGATCAAGTTATGCCTAGTGCGGCACACAGTCTCCTGCTGCCCTCTGGCTTCTCCAGCCCCACGCATGTCTGCACGCTTCCTGCCATGATGATAATGGACTAAACCTCTGCAACTATAAGCCAGCCCTTTAGAAGAGTTGCCATGGTTGTGGTCTCTCGTCACAGTAATGGAAACACTAAGTAAGACAGGTGTAGAGATCAGATGTCTAAAATGGGTCTGAAGAGCTGCATTCTTTTTGGAAGCTATACAAAAGAATCTATAAAATGAAATCAGTTATTCTGTACATAATAATTAAATATAGGAAATTATTATGGCAGCAGTTATTTCTAAACCAGCTAATTTCCGAAAAGAAGACACAGAAACTTGTTAGATTTATAATAAGTCTTTAAACAGTAGGGCTGGGCGGATATCACCCCTCTAAGCCATCTTATCTCCTTCCAATCAAAAATCCCAAGCACCTGCACTTGCTCCATCAAGCCGGTTCCTCAGAGCAAACTGCTCTTGACCACATGTTCCTGGTTACCCCATGGAGACCTCGTGTCTCCTCTCTGTCTCCATCCTTTCCCCTGCTACAGTGTCTCCCTCCCCTCGTGGTCCTTCTGAGACCCCACGCCTGGGAACCTTAGCTCTGTCTCCATCTCTTCTGCCCAGACCAGCCATTAGTAACTTTATTTTACAATCAGGGACAATTGGGGAACATTCCTTACATCACATGGTTATGGGAGATGGTTCAACATTCATAACAATATCCATGGCAGAGTGGTAACCAGACCTCAGGGCACTGAAAGCAGCACCTGAAAACACAGTGCACAAGACCCTCCTCCAACAAGAATCTATTTCCTTACTGTTTCCAGATTTTTGGTCCTTGAGTTCATTTTTTCCCCTGTCTTCAAAGTCAACATTATAGCCTCTTTGTTTCCCATATAATCTTTCAACAACACTTTTTAAGAAGCTTGTGATTATCACAGTCCAACCTCAATAATCAAAGATTATTTGAGAGATCTATAAATGTATCACGCCAGCAAAGTTCACCATGCAAGGCAATATGATCACAGACTCCTGGGATTAAGACATAGGTATCTTTGGGATCATTTTTTTCTGTCTTTGGTATAAATACATAAACTATACCTACCCAAGTCAACCAATACATATATCCGTTCACTCCCCAAGCTAATTAACACATTTTTGATGGGGTTTGGAGACTCTCTGTTGTGTAGAATTGCTATGCTAATTAATAAATGACACATGGTTAGCAACTGAAGTACTTTTAATTGATGAATTTAAAATGATGCCCTGCCGATCAGTGTAAATGAAAACTACAAAGAAAGATAAGAACAAAAGTTACTTTTTGTTTTTCCTTTAAATTTTTTTTTTGTTATTTTCCCATGGATCTTTGTTTCATCAGGGACAAAAATTTAGAAAAAAAAAACAGATGTTTTAGAAGTGAATGCTAATCAAACTACTCTGGGCTAAGTACTTCTTTCATTTCGGTGCATATTCACCCAAAGCTTTTCAGACACTCAATCCCTGGAAGTTCAGTTGTGAGACTTAAAACTGGGGACTGAATTGACCCTTGATGTCTGCCAGCCTCAGATGCATTAGAAATCACAGGGCAGGTTACACTACCTTAGTGAGGGACAGACAGGGGCCGAGCTAATAAAGTCATGCACCATTTAGAATAAAGGTGCAGGTACACATGAGCCTTCTGAATTACGTGTTTAAATCTTAAGACAAACCACAAAAATTTGGGCTAAAGAGATGGCTCAGTGATTAACAGCATGTGCACTCCTGCAGAGAACCTAGGTTTGATTCCCAGCACCCATATGGTGAGTCACATCCGTCTGTAAAACTGGTTTCTAAGGATCTGACACCCTCTTCTGGCCTTTCTGGGTACTACATACATGTGGTGCCTAGACATGCACATAGGTAAAATACCCTTATACATAAAAATAGATATGAGTAGATGAATAAATAAATAGAAGGAGAAATATGAAATGCTAGAAATCAAATGTGACTTTCAAACTAATGGAAGAAGTCGGAAGGAAATGAATCTGGAGTCCAGGAACAAAAGCAAAAAGACAAGAAACTCTCCTGGAAGAAGTATAAATAACAAGATGCAGAGATAAATATAAATATATAAGCAATTACAATAACTACAAATATATTAAATAAATGATAGTGGCAATCAGACTAGCTAAAACTTGTAACTAGAGCTGGGCATGGTGGCGCATGCCTTTAATCCCAGCACTTGGGAGGCAGAGGCAGGCGGATTTCTGTGAGTTCAAGGCCAGCCTGGTACACAAAGTGAGTCCAGGACAGACAAGGCCGTACAGAGAAACCATGTTCAGAAAAACAAAGAAACGTCTTGAAACTAGGGCCAAGGTTCAGTCAGAGAACATGTAGCTATCATGACAAGGCCTGGGCTCGAACCCATACAGGAAACAAACCAAGAAGCAAACACATCCATTTGTTTCTTCTAGAGATGCATTTGAATGAATCAAGAAAGGTGAGAGCCAGGTAGTGATGGCACATGCCTTTAATCCAGGCACTCTGGAGGCAGAGGCAGGTGGGTCATTAAAAATACAAGTGAACACACACACACACACACACACACACACACACACACACATACAGTAATAATGATTGTGTTGCAGCAAATTTGGAAGTAACCTAAATATCTATTTTAAAAAGTACACTTACATGATGGAATATTCGGTGAATGGGTAGAGCCACACAAATCAAAACAGATAAAAAGAAATGCTGAGTGTAAAAAATGACAAAATGCTATTGTGTTAACTACATAAGGAAACAACTCTATGTTCCTATATAGGTGGTGAAAATACAAACATCTGGACTGAGTGATGTTTGGCCGAGATAGGAAAAAAAGGGAATAGAGATTTTGCCATGTTCAAAAATATGCTAGCTGGTTTAATTAAACTTTCAAATGAGATATAATTAATAGGTTTTAGCCTTATTATTGTATTAATTCTCGGGATTTTGAGAGAAATTTGAAAATATACTCCCTTAACACCAAGAGGGGTTATTGTCTTGTAGTGACAAAATTTTAATTATACTTTCATATATAAAAATAAAGAAGAGAAGTCCACAGTGCTCTGAAATCCTGTAGGTGAACATTAGCTTTTTAGTTATGAAAAAAAAGAGATATCTCTAAGTGCTTGAACATAATAATGTTGATGTACAGCTTGAGGTAAATATTACATAGCATTTAAATTTATAGTCTTAAAATATGTCATAGCTTGGAAAAAATATTAATCATAATTTGTTAAAAGAATAATTTACATCTGCTATACATACACATGCACGTGTAAGGCTGTTCTGCTTTGTGGCTGCTGGCATTACAAATAACAAGAGTTTTTCCTACAACATGCATGTATTACTTTACTGTTTCATATTTTAAATCAAACAAAGTCTTTAATATAAATCAATAGAAAACAAAAGTATAAAATGTAACCATTGGCTGTTTTTGTGATACAACATGTCAAGTTATAACTTGACAGAACATTAGATATGCCCCGTATTATAATTTTCTTTTTTATGAGATTTTTCATTTATTTATTTGTGTGTGTGTGTGTGTGTGTGTGTGTGTGTGTGTGTGTGTGTGTGTGTGTGCTCATGTATGCAAATGCCTTTCTAGGCCAGAAGAGGATGCTGAATCCCCTGGAGCTGGAGTTTGTGTAGTTGTGAGCCTCCTGACATGGTGCTAGGAAGTATCTCTGGTCTTCTATGGGGGCAGTGAGTGCTCTTAACAGATGAGCCATCTTTCCAGCTCCAAGATTATAATTTTATTTAGTTGTCATCTGCTTGTTCTTTTCACTGAAAGACACAGTAGCTATAAATACAAAGGGGAGACACATAAATAGGTTAGAAAGCCTGACTAAAACAAATGTGCCATGCACAGTCTACACTGAACCCAACCACCACCTGGATAGGGACCAAATGAAGACATTTTTATTCGTTGGCAATCTGTGTTCTTTCCAGGACTGGAGGTCACTGGTTTCACTAAGCGGTGCCATCCATACCACTTGGGGCAGTGCTGCATTTGGCTCTGGGATGCACTTCCTGGCTCAGAATCTTATTGCTTCGGGATTTACCAAAGGCTTTCTCCCCCGACCAACCCCCCCCCCCCAAGAATGGTTTCATCCCATGGCTCACATCCAATTCCACTCAACACTTTTGATATTGAAATAAGGAATTTAATATTTCTCTGTGGACAACTCTTGTTTTCTCTTTTAATTGTGGGGGAAGAGTTTTCAAGGGACACTTGTCACTTGCCCAAAGTCTTTTAAAATATTTAAGAGAAGGAGAGCGAGAGCGAGAGCGAGAGCGAGAGCGAGAGAGAGAGAGAGAGAGAGAGAGAGAGGGAGGGAGGGAGAGAGCACATATTTAAGCTCATGAGTGTTTGTACCCTTGGAGGCCAGAGGCATCAGAGACCCTGGAGCTAGAGTTATCAGCAGTTGTAGGACACCTGATCTGGGTGCTGGGAACAGAACTCAAGCCCTCTGGGTAAGAAGTTTGATCCACCTCTCCAGCCATTCAAAACTCCTTCAAAGCAAACCCTGGACCACTCAGGGACCAGGAATTTGTAAGCTGGAGCATCTTTGAGACATGGACCTACAGTACCAACAGCTTTAGGACAAGCTCTCAAGTGAGGGTTAATGTTGACAAACCCCCTTTTTTTCAAAGAAGAAATGGCCGCAGGAAGTAGTTAGAAGAAAGAAGACAGGAGTGCTCAAGATGCTCTGATGCTCAAGAAGATGGCAAATGCCAAATAGTTTTTGTTTTGCTTTCACTAATAATGATACATACAGATAAAAACCTGAGAAAATAATATCCTTTTAATAAGTCAACATTTATCACCATGATGTCATTTAGAAATTACTTAACAGTAGTGGTTTGACTCCATGAGAATATTTGCATATCTCAAGTTTATCATTAACACTCCTTAACAAATATTTTTTTTTCCCTTGGTGTATTAAGTTTCCCTGTCTTATCAGTACAGAGCGGACTTCTGGGGAAAAATGAGGTTTGGGTAATTTTCAGCATTTCTTACTGTCACGGCTTGTGCTACAAATTAGAGTTTGTGCCCAGGAATAGTGGGAAAGGACGCCTGTTTTGTGTCCGGATTCTGTCTTGCAGCCAAGGGTTTCTATGGAAGCATGCCAGACTGTTAATGCAAATGGTCTTGGATAGAGCAGCAGTCCCTGCCCGGACCCTGGCAATTCTCAAAAGGGGACGTATTTACTATGTGCCTTGCTTTGCTTGTTACTCTTTTCTTAACAACAAAAAAATGCTTTTGTTTTCCCAAAATATTGAGATAATCTCTTTGGTGGAAGCATAGATGCTTTTCTGACAAACAGACCCTACATTTACTTCCTCCCAGCATGCTAAACTGCCGAGCATAAATTAGTGACACTTTGCCATTTGACACTAATGTACCTGCTAGAAATAGCAACTCCAAAATTATCAATCAGCTAACGGGAACTAAGTGGGGAACAATCCTCCTTTATTTGGTGGAAACACTCATAAGAGTAATGAGGGCTTATACATAACTAAAATCCAATAAAACAGACCGAGACTCACAAGGGACCTGATACAAATATAAAGTGACAACCATGGACTAACAAATTTCCAGGGGGCGTAGTTTTAAAAGGATGCAGAGATGTCACCGTCAACCACACTGTCCTTTGAATGTTCAAATAAATAATAAGGTTCTCTGAGATAACTCAAAAATATAGGGAAAAAAAAGATGGCATGGGATGGGCACTGGGAAATATGGAAGGTTGCTTAGGGGATTAATATCTGCCCTGCCCCAGGTGAATTAAGGCTATTTTAAAATACAGCAGGTATCTGTGTCTTTTATTGATTGAGTGCAGGTTAGAAATTACCACCATAATAGCCTGATAATCAACATTTATTAGGCCATGTTTTTAAATTGACAGCAACAGTTTGGATTCTTCTGTGGACCAGTGTTTGGTTTGCAAGAGTTAGGAGTGTAGCTTTGGATGCTCTGAAAACGAATGTGCATCTTGACTGCAACTTCCTTCAAAGATATAATACAAGGGTTTCTCAGTGTGTGGTCCAGAGAACATCTGCAACATTCTCAGGAGGCATCTCTGTCTAATGTTTACTAGTAAGAACAGGACATTATGTTTAAAATATTTCTACTTACTACTTTTATCACCACCCAGCTGGCCATGTTTTCATTTCAGCCCTCCAATATGTCCATTTTTGAGGTTTGTGATGTGACTGGTCCCTAACTCACTATGCTATTTGGCATGGGAGTCTTCTGAAGAATCATTTCTACTTTCACTTTTAAGGTAAAATTCTAGAAAATAGAATTATTTATTGTGTAATAGACAGAGGTCTTCTCCCTTTAAATATGGGCTGAATTAATCAACTTAATTCCAGAGACCATTATAGGAAAGAGAGAAAATGTTGACTTTATATTGGAGAAGCCCAGAAAATCCTACATGACAAGGTGATCGGGTTAGTTTAGCACTGAAGGGATGTCACCTTGTTGGTAGGTACACTTGAAATGATGCGCTAAAATGTTACTTTATCCCTTGGTCTTCTCTATGACAGCAGTTCTCAACCTGTGTGTTTTAACCAATTGGATGTTGAATGACCTATTCACAGCGTCACCTAAGACCTTCAGAAAATATAGAAATTTACATTACAATTCATAACAGCAGCAAAATTAAAGTTATAAAATAAAAATAAAAATAAAATTATGGTGGTGGGGGGCACCACAACATCATGAACTGTCTTAAAGGGTGGCAGCATTTAGGAAGTTTGAGAACTAACTACTTCTCTATGAAATCATAACCTAGCCTAACATTGAAAAAAATTCAGAAAAACCTAACTGTAATACACTATCAGCTCTCCTCAAAGTTGTTAAGGTCACTCCCAAAAGAGACAGTGAGAAAGATTAGGCACATCGCAGAGGTGCCTATAAAGATATAATAACCAAATGTGATACAATACTCCAAATGATAGCTTGGACTAGAAAAGGGCTATCAAAAATTAAATAAATAAGCCAACAAACCCTACATGAAGCATGGAGGTTAGGACCGGGGTTTGAGATACTTTTGTACTGCCTCTCCTTCCCTCCCCCTCCCTCCCCCCCACCCCACTACTCTCTACATGAGAGAATTACAATTGACTCAGACAAAGCATCTTGTAAGACACAAATGTCTGTTGTCCTCCCAGGAAACACCCTGATTCTTAACCAAACTTGCCCCAGATAAAGTCTCAGTTCCCATGTGGTATTGACTTGCTGAAATGTTACTTCAAAACATCCCAGCAAAGTAAGGAAGGAAAGGAACAAAATGATAGATATGATTTCACTTGTGCATCTGGAAGAAAACTAAGAATTACTTTCATAATGTGGCCAGCATGACAATCCTTTCCTCTCCCGGTTTTCCTAGTGTGTACGGGTTCTCCTCCTCTGAAGCTTCCTCTTCCTACACACCAGCTTTTTCTGAAGACGGTGCACATATGTGGCTTCCCTGTCTTTGTTGTTTGTTCTCTGCCTGTTATTTAGGTTCCACCAAGACAGTTCCAGAGGTTCCCCATCCAACAAAGACAGGAGAACGGACACAGTGCTGAACGATCAAGGGGAATATGCCCAAAAGCATGGAGGTGAGAGTAGGGTCAGGGAAGGCTTGAGGCCCCATCAGACGATAAGGATCATGTGTAGACAACTGCCTCTCTCTGATGTATAAACCAGCATCTCCATTCCGTAGCGCACGGAGGTGGAAACTAAACCCAGAGGAGGAATCAACTGGGTCTTGACCCAAGCCATACCATCTAAATGCTAAACCCTTTGCTCTGTGTAGACAAAGTCCACACCCGCCCTGTTTTCTGTATTTGGTGAGTAGCTGAGAATAAGGCTATCCGACCTTCCTCTGTAAAGTAGTGAGTTTAGACAGTGTCCTTTTAAATCATGGAACAGAGTTTATGAGAATCACTATGCCCTGTGTCTTATGAGAAAGAGGGAAGAGGGCGAGGACAGTAGACAGAATATCAGTGTTGACAGAGTACCGGTTTGGTCAGGATACCCATGCATAATCAGAGGGGGATGGATAAGCTCATTGGCTTTAGTTTCTTTTCTGTTAATCAGGGAGGGTGATTCAATTCATCTGTGAGTTCCTCTTGGCTCTCGGCCATGTGGCTTTGCAACGCTGTCTATCAAGACGTGGAGTGTTAACTTGTTTTGACAAACAGCATGTGGTGGAATGACACGGAGAGTGCTCTGACTCCAGACCTCACGAGATTTTGTGCAATTTTTGTTTTCATTTGGCTCTATCATGAGAACAAGCCCAGGACAGGCTGCTAAAAGTGAAGAGACACACTTGTCCTAGTCACCCCTGTCAGCCTAGACAGGACACTAGTCAACAAGTCCAGAAAGAGAATAGAATGTCTCATTTGGTTGTCATCTCTCCCTAGGCTCCTCTGGCTGTGACAGTTTTACATATTATCTTTTTTTTTTTTTTGCATGCGTGCGCGCGCGCGCGTGTACTCCACAGTTTTGATGAAAGTTGGCCAGGTACTTGGATAATGTTTTAAAGTTGAATTAGGTTATTCTGTTTTGTTTTTTTCCATTGTTGTTGTTGTTTGTTTCCTCCCCCCACCCCCAAAGTTAAACTGGTTACGAGTTTATGGGGGAAAGATCAAGAAGCAAAATGACACTTTAGCATATTTTATCAAGTATACTTACCAACATGATTGATCCCTGATGAAGCTAGCCAGATTGCTCCAGATGAGACCAGAAGAATCCAACAGCTGACCCACCCCAAACTACTGGACTGTGCAGTGAGAAACCAAACAAGCTACTTTCTAACAACTGAGTTAAGGGGAACTGTGTTACACAGCATTTGCTCAGTGATACAACATCCTAACCTAATACTTATTAAGCCAAAGACTCGCGTCACTCATACTTAGAGCGGGAGACACATGTTCCAAGCATATTTCTGACAAAGAAGGGAAAGCAAAGTGTGTCTTCTTAGTGGCCTGCTGGGTGCCTCTGCATACCACTTATGCAACCACTGTCATATGCCGCTGTTAAGGACATCTTTAAAATTCAGCCCATGAGCCTGTTTGTTTTTGTCTTGAGTTACTAGTTATTATTAACATTTAACGTTGATATTTTTCAAATTTTACTAATGCTAACCTATCATGTCTCTTAATTCTCACTGAAGAAAGACCTTATCTGTCAAGACACGTCTGTTTCAGCTCCCTCACACTTCTTTTTGAAAGCCATGAGCTCTAAAGTAGATTAGCACCATTTCTTGTTTCTGCATCTTTGACCCTGAACACCCAAACTACTTGTTTGGTATTCTGTTATGTCAGAACTCTTTTCCCTGCATCCAAGGCCCCATGCAGTTATGTGATATAGTAGCTCTGATTGGATGTCCTGTGGCTTCTGTGAAGGGGAAAGTCATTTATTTCTGTTGAGGGTGGGTATCTTTCACTAGCCTGGTGATGTCTTTTGTGTTTACCTGACTGACAGAACGACTTTCTACAAGTGGTGACAAGATGGCTCTTTGCTTTGCTGAGTGGGGCTTCCAGAAGAACATCAGACACTGTTAACTACAAGAAAGACAGGTGGAGACAGGCAACAGCACCTACCTAGAGATGATGCTTTCAGATTTACTGTGTCAAATAGTCACCTGGAGGAACTGTTAGGAAACACTTGCCCAACAATGATTTTCATGGTTTCAGGGGCGACCTGAGCACCAAGGGCAGACATATGCTAAATTGAGGTTATTGATAAGCACGCCTTACTCCTGGTGTGCTTAGTACACCAGGAAAGAGTAATTTCCCCCTGTGGGTGGGGGAAGCCATGGGTTAGTGTGGTGCAGAGCAGTGCATTCAATAAGGAAGGCAGCAAGGTTAATGTTCCCTAATCTAAATGGCTTTAGCAACCACCTTCTGTGAACACAAACTGCCACCCTCCACTGCAACTTTCAATTTTGAGGAACTTTTGTTCCTGAAAGCTGAAGGGCACACAATGACACCTTCGATTACAGATTGAAAAGAGCAGATTAGCTTCAGTGGTCAGAGGCTGCACTCCTCCTCCCCCGCCCCCACCCCCAACGGCACCCAGTTTAAAAGGACAGAGCTTCTGGAATGGCCTCGCATTCAGCCCCGGTGGCGGCTGGAGCTCCAGCCTGGCCATTGGAGGGGGTGGAGCGTCCCGGGTCTGCTGCTGCGAAGTGGTGGAGTGTTGTTTTCTCTCAGCTGGTTGGAAGACTGGCTTCTCCTCATTGGAAAGTTCTGGCCAATCACAAGAAGCCAACTGGAGACTGAGAATGTGAGGATGAGATGGCAAAAATCTGTTCTTGTTGCTGCAGGAGACACACCTCTCAGAGTGCAGAGATGCCCCAGAAACTAGTCAAGCTGGGGCTGGCAGCCGTGACAATCCCGGGGTGCTCAGGGAGGGAGGATGTTTAGAGGCTGCGGCTGCTTGAGGCTCTGCAGTCAGAACTCTTTTATTCCCCCCCCCCGCCCCGAAATAGAACCCTTGGCCTGTAGTAGGGCTGGGGGCCCTTTTTAGAATTGTAATCTGTTAAAAATGAAGTGAAAACCTAAAGAAAGGTCAAAGGGAAAGAAATGGGTCGGAAACACCACCCCATCTTCTCTGCATTCCACCCTAAACCTCAGTTTCCTAACCTGTAAAATGGGCACTAGATGCTTTCTGAGAATCTTGCAGGCACCAGATTTGGAGTTTATGTGGAAGAGCAGGCAAGGGCCACTAGCCTCTGCCTTGTGCCTTATAAGCAAGTGGTATTTGGGGGACACTTAGTATTCTGCTATGCCTTCTCATATTTTATGAGCAAAATACTTTATTCTGGCCCTTTCCTTTCCCTCCTGAAAACCTTGCCTCTGATTTTAGTCACCTAAGGCTTGGGAGGACTTCACTGCTGTTCGGGGCTTTAGTTTCTCAGCAGTCCAAGGGTGAGCTTCTGCACTTTTGCAGATTAGGCTTGTTAAAGATCTCTTCCGGTTGTTTTGTTGGGTTTTGTTTTTTTGCTCTTCTCCAGCTCCAAGCACTCCCCTCCCCTCCCTCCTGTTTCCCTCCTTCCCCTCACTGCTGTTTACTGATCTCCCAAGTTATGACGACGACGCTCCAGGCACTTTGCCAAATGCGAGAGCCCCCAATCCTTCTGGGGGTGGCTTAGAAGTCTTTGGTCTAAGGGAATCTCCGGGGGCAGATGTAGAAATAAACAAATAGTGACAAGGCAGTGACAGCCCAGCGCCCCGAGGGCTCTCGCGGAAATGAGCACAGGCTGTTTGGAAAGCCGCTGGGACCCCTGACCCAGGGGATGCCGCACCTCGACTCCCCCGCAGCTTGCTGGGGCGGGAGTGGAGGCTCCAGCGCCCCGCAGCCGCAGTGACTCAGGAGGCCGCCCGCCCGCGTAATGCCTCCACCCGCTCTCTGCGGCACCCGGGACACAGTCGTCCCTCCTCCGCCCACGGCCCGCGCCGGGTCCCTGGCGCCCTCCCCGCAAGCTTGCCCGGGCTGTGCCACCCCCACTTTTGAGTCCGCAGCGACAGTTGCGGGGGGGGGGGTGTCGGAGGAGGGGGGGCAGCTCCAAATTGCTCTGCACTGAGAGAGCTGCGGGAAGAAAAGGGAGAGACAGGTCTGTTGGAATGACTCAGGGTTTTTGAAGCAGCTAAGCCATAGCAGAGAGGCCTCATTGCAGGATGGGGAAAGCAAGTAAGACTCCTTGAGAGATGTTGGCCTTATACACAGTCTCCTGCCCAGACTCCCACCTTGAATTCTGCAGAAGTGTAGAAAAGCACTCATAATTTATAGCTCTAAAAATATCTGCATTACTCAGAAAAAGGAAATGGGGTCTGGAAGCCTTGGGTCTCCTCAAAATAACCATTCTGCAGGTTCTTCAACCCCAATGGCTTTACCAATCCATCTTTGGAAGTCAGCAGCAGCTAGCGTCCTATCAGTCTTAAACAACCAAAGGGCAGGTCTCTGCAATGATACCTCCAGGAACCATAGATACTCCTGCTACGACTGAGCTAGAGGGACCCTTCCCCCTCCTGAGTCACTATGGCAGCGGTTTGAAGAAGCCTCCAGGGGCCTTGGTGTGCCTTCGTTTCAAGCAAGATGGTCAGTGACATGTTTAGTAGAGCACCAGGCTTTACTAAACATGTCACCGGCTTTGTGCAGCAGTGGGAAGCTGCTTGTTTTTCTAGGCCATGCCAGCTGGCTTCCCAGAAAGGAGAAAGCTGTCAGTTCTTCATACATTAGTCAAAGTCACATTGGAAGCTAACATAGACCCTTCGTTTGCCTCAGATATCCTCCTATCCAAAGTCGTTGCTAAGTTGCAAAGACCTTCCGTGGTCTCCACCTGCCATTTCTCATCTTATCACCTTCTCTCTACCCATGCTGGCCTTCCTGTTTCTTAAACACACCTAGCACCTCTGCCTCTGGGTCTTCAGGCATGCTGGTCCCTCCACAGGTAGGTGGCCTGCAGATCCTTCAAAGACGGTCCTGTCCCAAACAGAGCGTGTCCATGGCAGCTGTGCTGCAAGTCCCCTTCTTTGCATTCACTTCGTTAAGCATTATAGTTCCGTGAATAATACATCTCCTTTAAAGCATGCGCTCCTTGCCGTCAAGGGCTTCATCTTGTGAATTGCTCTAGTGCCCATGGCTGGTATATTGTAAATGTTGAATAAATGTGTGAGGAAAGAACAAGACAAAGCTAGGCCACGAGCTTGCTCAATTTCGTATGTTAAAGGTCCTTTCCCTCAGATTAGGCTATGACCACTGAGCAAAGCTGGGTATCTAAATAAGATATAGATTTTAGGATTCCCCAATCTCTCTGTAAGCTCCAATGCCATCTCTTTGGAATGTAAATATTTGTCATGTAAGTGGTTAGTTCAAATACACGTTGCTATGCTCACAATACAACCAGTGTTGGCGCTCTCTCTCTCTCTCTCTGTATATCTATAGACACACACACACACACACACACACACACACACACACACACACACACACTTTTCAGGCTTGGTTGGAAGCCAACATTTATAAGGTTTATGTATTTCCTACTTAACTTATTCAATCCGCTAAGTTCTTGTAGGAAGAGTAGATCCTGCCAGTTGACCACAGAATCTTAAGGTCTGTCCTGGCATGCTACAGTGTGACTGCTACTCATCTGGGCAAGAAGAGCCTTACAGGGAGTCATTTCTCTTCCAGTCAGTTTTTAGCCATACCAACTAGTTCCTTTTCTTAGCAATTTCTTGTCTATGGTTGAAGCTTAAAAAGAATGCCCAAGAATCACAGCAACACTAGGGCTTTTAAAAATAGCATGATGTGAAGAAATAACAGAAAAATTGGGTTTAAGTCTTGGCTGCTTTCTACACCAGCAGAGGCCACTTCTTTTTACTCTGAGTTCTCCTTTGAACAGTTAGAGTCCTGTTACCCTTCTGCCTCCTGAGACCACCGCTGTGAAGGTTAGGTGAATTAGTGCGGAGTAAAGCGTTTCCTAAGTGTCAGCACTGGGTGGGTACTCCAGCAACCAGCATGATGTTGTTATTGCTAGTGCGTACCCGTGTGTGTGTGTGTGTGTGTGTGTGTGTGTGTATGTGTGTGTGTGTGTAAAACACTGAGAACCAAAGCTCATCTTTCTTTCTGGAGTCGTGCTTTGGATGGGGGGGCTGTGTATAAACACAGTCCACTAAGGGGTCTTAAGAAACGGACTGAGAACCAAATGGAAAATCTATAGGCATCAGGAGTTAAGTCTGAAATGAGCTGTGCCAGAGATTAAAGAGGAAATGAGATCAGAGAACACATTGAGGGACTTGTGCTGTCTGAACCATAGGTCTGGAGCAAGGGCAGGTTAGAGGAAGCAGACAGATGGCTTTGATCCAACTGAGATGAAATAGAATAGAGAGATGGAAGGGCGTGTAGAAAAGGGACTGTTCGCTTGCTTGATCTTTTTTCTTCACTCAGTCCTTACCAGGCATGTGTTAGGCATAACAGTGTCCTATCTCCTCCAGGAAGCTCTGCAGAGAACAAGCCTTCATAAGAGAGTAGCAATCTGGCCATCCCTCTCCAGAGAGTTGCTTCAAGATCTGAGGGGTTTGAACCACTGAGACACCCAAAGGGTCATATAATTCTTGATCAGTTAAAGTTTGCTGCACATTTCTTGGGAGGCAAAAGAACTGGGTTTCCTGGGACTTTGGAAATTATGGCACAGTCAGCAAAGCTTAAATGGAAATCATGCCACTTTGAATCTAACCCTTTTGTCACCAGTATATCCAATACCCATTTAATGTCTTCTGTCAGGTCTATCTTCATTATCAGTCGTCTAGGGGCTGGACATCTTGTCATTTGTAGCACTCCAGCATCAGGTAATGATGCAAAGAAGCATGTGAGAAAAGTCTAGTAACCATGTGTTTTCAGTAACTGGGTAACATAACATATATATTTAATGTTCAATACTTTTAATCACACCTTTAATGTTCATTCTTCATCTTACAGTGTTCTATTTTTCGGTTGCCACTCTTTTCTCTGATTTTTATTCCTATCTCACTCCCTAATAAGGGTCTTTCATTGAACACCCCAACCATATGTAACTCAAGAGGCAGTTCAGGGCCTGTGAAGAAATATAATCCACAACCAAAGCTATTGAAGGAAAAGTAGTGACAGCACCAGCCGTCTATTTCTGTTTAACAAAAACAGCCCAAAGTAATAGCTTATAACATCAAAAGAGCAAAGTCATGCAATTTTATTTCCTCTTTGCTTACATCACACTTGCTGAGAATTCATTCAATGAAGCAGATTTCAGTCCCACAGCTGCTTGAATAAAAGGGTAATATATTCTACCTCAAGGGAGAAGAACTATAAAAGATCATGGATACTGGGAGAGATTAATACCTGGCACAAACTAGATATAAATAAGGATCCAGTACCTTAAATGTTTCCAGACTATGGGCTTACTTCCTTGTTCTACAAGCTGGTGTAGTGACTTCCTGAAATCAGACCATATGTGTGTTAGGCTATTCTAGAAGAAGTTGGAAATTTCCCCCCAGTGAAGACCTCTTTGGCTGGTGGCTCACTGGTGAAAGCCAGGTCAGATTCATTACTGAACAGAATCAGAAGAACGAGTGTTGAAATCAACATGATGCAATTCACCACGTCTTTGAATCTTCATTTCCTTTTCATCTATAAATGGGTTTAAAAATTCAAAATGTTGCCATAAAATTCAAATCAAATATGATTTTGAGTATAAAAGTTTCCTGTAAACTGGACATCACTGAACATGTAAGATATTATTACTGGGCAGAGAATTCAGAGTCTGTGATGGGTACTCTTTGTATTGGGGATTTGTGGAATCCATATGTTTACTGGTTGAAGGATTTGCATTATTCTTCTGACTTGTCGGCCTCATTTGGGGGCAGCCAAGATCGAAATATGAAGTATTTGGAGTCCATGATAGGATCACTAGGGTGGAATTATAGGTAAAGGGCCGAAAAAAAAGTTTAAAAAGCCAAGGAACTATTCACCATGAACAAGTACTGGGTGGGCAAGAGGGCAAACTCAGGCAATCCCATGTCCACTCTTGTTCTTCTGGATGCCATGTCTACCTCACGGTCTCTCTAGAATGTCCCAACACATCCTTTGTTGCAGATTTAATTTTGTCTTCCCATTATTTTCTAGTGGTTTCTCTGGTGGTTGGAACACACTGTAGAGGCCAATGTCAAGAAATAAAAACTAATGTACAGCCTCCTGAAGAGCCTTGTGTTTTCCTTGGCTTAGTTTTCAGTTCACTTATGAAGGCCTTGATTGTCATGAATCCACCTAAAATACATAGTTATTTAACAACCTTAGGAGATACATCATTCATATTCATAGCTGAAGTGCCATCTGTTCCATCTCTTGGAGAGAGTCAGTTCCTAAGTGTGTACCATCCAACCTCATTCAGGAGGTAGCCCGGAGAGTCCATATGGCTTCTGGTGATTTCCTGGCCACACCAGAACCCAGGCTAAGACCCAGAAGTGGCCTGGGATTATAGATAAGCATCAAACTGAATGGACCGAAGTATAATTTGACTTTTTAGCCTGACAGTAGAAGAGAAGTCATAAATGTTTTGATAGTATGAAAGTGATGAAATTTATTATGTGGAAAGCTTTCTTCCCAGTTCAACTATCCAGGCAAGGCCAGTGTTATAACCTTGGGTTTTCTAAGAAGAAACAGCTACATGCATCATGTATGGGTTGATATGTAAGCTTGAAATAAAATAAAATGTATGAAAATTAAATGAATATTAATGAGAGTAGTATGAAGTGGCTATACCATGAAGAATGTTGATGTCAAGCCCTAGATTTGTCCAGAATTAGGTATGAAATCTTAAGCAAAAACACTCATTGATTCTGCGAGAGAATGAATTATATCAGATACTATTATATTCCAGTCCAACTTAACCATCTAAGACTTTTGTGCCTTCTCTACTCTTACTGCTAAGATGAGGAGGTACAGCCATTGTCTCTAGATGCTCTTCCACAATTGCGCTATCTACCAGGAGGGAGTATAGTGGAACTGGTCATGCCTGCTCTGAGGAAAGAACCTGGGGACTGTAAAACAGAAAGGAATGCAGTAAAGACATGGGCACTTCTGATATTAAAGTGAATACTTTACTTAAAATGTCCAACTAGGAACTGAAGAGATAGATTAAGAACACCTGATGGGCAAGCGTGACGACTGGATTTGAGTCCCCAGGATCCTGGAGGCTGGAAATTGCTGCCTATGCCTGTATCTTCAGCATTGTAGGAGACAGACAGACAGACAGACAGACAGATAGACAGACAGACAGACACACACACACACACACACACACACACACACTAAAGGAGCCTATGTTTTAAGCTTATTTTACATAACCCTTAGACAACTTCCCAATAGGGAGCTCAGTAAGGGAATTCACTACTTAGAAAAGAGATTTTTTTACTTGATATGTAGCATTTGGAGTATATGTTTTCAGTAGAGGCTCATATCTAGTAGTGTGTGTGTGTGTGTGTGTGTGTGTGTGTGTGTGTGTGTGTGTGTGTGTGTGTGCAAGAGAGAGAGAGAGAGAGAGAGAGAGAGAGAGAGAGAGAGAGAGAGAGATTGATTAGGAGGAAGGCATCACAGGAAAGAAAACAAATTCATAGAGTAAACCTGTCTGTGTTGTTCATCTTGCAGGACTACCAAATTAGTAATCTTGTTGTCTCTGAAAAACCTGAATGGTGGAAGATGGTGGTGTAGATTCCAGGCTACCATCTGTATTTTCTCATTCTAAAAATAGTTTAACAGGACTACACAACAGCTAAATTTAGAAAGAAGAAGAAGATGAGGAGGTCCCCCTCAGTCACAGTCATAGGGGAGGGGAGTAAGGGAAAAATGGGAGGGAGGGAGGAATGGGAGGATACAAGGGAGGGGATAACCATTGAGATGTAATATGAATAAAATAATAAAATAAAAATAAAATAAAATATTAAAAAAATGCTTTTAACTTTTTTTATTGTGTTTTGAGAACTATTCTAAGCAATTGGGCTGTAGGATGTCTTAAAAGTCCCACCATATAGCAACTGCTCTATGCACTTAGGTTCCTCAATGCCTTGAAAAAAAAAAAAGCAACCACAGTTAACATTCCCCCCACAGAGGTTTTGCCTTATCCCAAGGGAACAGAAATCTGAGGTGTTCATTTACTAACTCATTCAGTAGTTGAGAGGTGTCTCACACAGCTAAATAGCACTCAGATGCTCTAGCCTTTTAGAACGGGCCTTGGCATTTGGGTAGGAGAATAGTGAAGTATTAGGATCTGAAAGGACGTAGGCTCTCTTGCACTTGCTACAAATGGCCACAGAAAGAGGACCACATGCAACAGCTGCCTAAATGTCTGTAAAAGAGAACCCGAATTTCAAACTTAACGATAATGGAGGTCTATTGATTCAAGACCTAGATGCCCAAATATTGGCATGGCTTCTTAAAACAGCTTGAGTCAGGCTTCCATATGCTTTGGCCAGACCTGTGTTTCTTTTTTCAAATCCTTTCCCCCATTTACTGTGTTTTGACTCCATTCTTAGTATTTAGTTTTTTATCTTCATAGCTGAAAATAGCTAATAATTGCTTCTAAGGCTGTATTTGCATGGCTCAATATTCAGTGACAAAGGAAAAGAATTGCTTTTCAGATAGCTTAACAAAGTGTGAGAATTGATTATTTGGAGCCATAATTGGCTTGTAGAAAGGTCATGCTGATGTAAATGTTGTTTTTATTTCCTCAGATGAGGGGCTGCGATGAGAGCTGTACTCAAGCTTTATGAATACATGGCCTGGGATGAGCCCAGAGTGTTTTTATCTAACGATCCCTAGGCCTAGGCCTGGGAAACTCCAGCCTCTGTACAATCCAATCTGAAAGCCCAGACATGGAAGACTTTAGCTTCCAGCCTCCAACTGCTAACCTAGGCCTAGAATGTTTTCGGCTTCTGAGATTTGCTGCTGAATAAGCTCATCCTTTCTACTTCTTTCTGAACTTGAGCTGGCTCATTCAACACAGCTGTTCTAGCTCAAATATCTTTTTTAAGCTGATGGGTTTAAACGGGCTTCTTTCTCCTTCTCACTGAATTGCTCTGCGAGGAAAAACTGCCTCTGAACTCCAGGAACTGAACGGTACGAACTGAACTACACAAACTCAACTGTACTCAACTGAACTGTACCAAAGTGCAACGAATTGTGCTGTGCTCCCAAACCCTACTGTATTGCTTCTCTCTCTCTCTCTCTCTCTCTCTCTCTCTCTCTCTCTCTCTCTCTCTCTCTTTCTGACTCTCTGCACTGCTCTTATGTAGCCCCCTCCTCTCATTGGGTGTATTCTATATCCGATTCATTCTCTCAAATCTTTCTCTGATTCTTCACTTTGGCTGTGACATCATTGTTTGGGACTAGAAGTATGCATTACAGCCACAGGGATTAAAGGCTAAGGGCGAGCCTGTACTCCAGCTGGATCAGAATCACATGGACATAGGACCTTTGGATGTGAACCCTTGCCAGAGCAACCGTGTTGCTGGATTAAAAGTCCC
Organism: Acomys minous; assembly: GCF_964271855.1. NCBI lineage: Eukaryota > Metazoa > Chordata > Mammalia > Rodentia > Muridae > Acomys > Acomys minous. The sequence goes on from NC_140485.1 coordinate 12,620,165, forward strand.
CTACAGCTGTTTCCACCTTTAACCCAATTACATCAGCTAGACGACTTAAGTCTTTCAAAGCTCACTTTAGGGTAGGAGGGGTGAGGTGGCACCAATACAAAATCTGAATTCCCATAGCACAGGTATAGGAAATGAGTAACTCTGGAATTTTTAAATCCGGAAGCATTGATGTTGTGAACCTTAAGGAGTGCAGTCAGGTGTATGCTATGGCTTCTGGGCCCTGATGTCAGCTGAATGCTCAGGGGCTGAGAAAGAATTTAATTGTAGTGTGTTAGAAGGTGGGGGGGGGGGGAGGCAGGAAAATTGATATTGAAAAACTCAGATACCTAGAGCCTTCAACGCCCACCCCCCCTCCCCACCAGAGAACGGAACTCAGACTGTATCTCTGACAATACTGATGCTGGGTAATATTTATTTAGCTGAGCCCAGTAAGAAGTCTAAAGAGTTTCAGCTCTCTCTCAAGCTGGCACAGCAGGGGGCCATCGCAGCCAGGCTGCTGATAATTAACAGCGAAATGCCTGGCGAGCTCTCTCTCTCTGAAACATTGAAGGGACGGCTGGGACTGCTGGGTGAATTCATTTTCCTCTTGCTTGCTGGGGTAAAGAGAGAGCTGCTGCAGAAAATTACTGGAGAGGCAGCCAGCCAAAGGAAGAGCAAAATGGCTGTTCTGAGCAAGCAGCCTGAGGAGGGCAACCCATCTCCTGCCTGTGGAAAATTATCTCCTCACACGCTTGGCACATTCAACACTTGCAGTGAATTCTAATATAGGCAAAGGGGGATCACGTCGTTTATAGCTCACAGGTGCCACATTTGAAACAGTAGGTGCAGAATGGTGGTATGACAAAATTCATATGAAGCACAGAGGTTTTGTAATTCTACCATCTTTACTGTTGAAGAAGGAGGCATTGTGAAAAGGCATGTGGCATATGCAGCTTCACAGTGAGTTCATCATAGACTTGTCACAAGAACCCAGTGCTCCTATCTGCCAGGTCAGTGTCAATAGCAGCAATATCTATTATCTAAACTCTCCAAATCCCATGTGCACATAGACTTTGTCCCTTGTTTATAGCTGAATCATTAAATGGTATCCTTACTACCAAGTGCTAAGAGAAAAGCCAACCATAATCAATTCTGTCAACAAGTAAATCTGGGATTTCTCTAAGCGAGGAACATGGATGATGGTAATACAACAAATACATAATAATTACGTAGCCTTCAAAACATAGCAAGCACCGAGTTAGATCATTTGTAAACATAATTATTTTAAATTTCCGTCACCATAATAGCTTTCATGTGGGTACAACTCCCAGCCATTAGAACAGGAAGTTGGTATTTGCAGAGTATATGGACTTGGCCACAAATCACAAACTTAATTAATGGTCATAGGAGGATCTAATTTTACTGATCTTATCCCAAAGCCCGGACTCACTTTGGCTTTTCCTTCTTGGCTCAGCCAGTGCCTCAGGGACTTCCTACACATTTTGATTTTTCCAATACAAAATTCTGAATCTTGAGAAATCAACCATAATCTTCTTTACCTTTAAAGAATATTATAAATCCATCCTACTTTGTAGAATTGCTGTTAAAGAGCTTAGAAATTTTACATTTTTTTCTAAATATGAGGCACTTTTACATATTAAAAGACAGCTTTCCTAAATGTCATTTCAAACCCATAGATAGATTTACTAAAACTGGGAATTGAAATGATTGTATCTCCCTTGTTGACATTCTTTGCTGTGAAGACTGTGCAAGTTGTATCCTAGAATTCAAAGGGAGGGAATCTAGCCCCACCCAAAGACTCCTTGCCAGATAGCCTCTCTCTTTTTTTTTCTCCTTTCCCACCCCTGATCTGTATGACTTCCAATTCTCCTTCCTGCAATTTCTCCAGATGGCAGACATCTTTCTGCCTCCTGGCTCCTACAACTTCTTTCTGCTGAACGGAAGCCAATGCTTGCAACTCAACTTCCTCCTCGAATGGATATGCATAGCTTCTAGAAGGACCAGGCCATCTGACTCTATTGCCTGCTGTCCTCTCTCGCCAATGTCCTTGCTTGACCTAGGCTTTCCCCTGACTGAGCTTGATGGACGATGACCATGGTGGCCTTGCTTGCATCTGGCTTTCTTATTGCTCAGTATCTCGTCTTAATTCTCCTTTCTTCAGTTTTGGCACAAAAATGTATACTTCTCTAATTTGGAGCTGTTTCTACCCTCGCTATAATAGCATTATTATAACTTAAGGCAGATGGATCAACTATTTCAAATTTCAAGTTGCTTTGGCAGTTATATCATCAGGACATGAGAGATGACCAAAGAATTTCCTGTTCACCCATGGGAATGTGGGAGGAACTGCTCTGCTTAGCACATCCCACAGAAGGACAGCTCCTGAGACAGAGGCATGAAACACAGGACACATCTAAGGGTGGTGAACACTTTCTTAATTTTCTTACCCTTCCTTATCTAAGCTCACAAGCACATTATTTTATACTAGTATTTTGTCTTTTCTATCATCATCTTATTATTTTGTATATCCAGACACTTCTACATTATAAATGAAATGTTGTCCTCCTCCTGCCTCTAAAATTTTCCCAAAGCATAAAGATGCAGCTGATTTTGACTTGTTAAGATGTCATCTTTTAAAAAATTAATATTTCTATTGCTAGGTGAAGTTTGCCCCAAATTGCAGCATTTCTGCCTCCTTCTTTCTATTAGTTATTTATGTTTAGTGTGGGTACTTCATCTGTTCTGTAGATCAGTGTTTATATCTTAATTTTAAATTCTTTTACCTAGAGCCTTCCTTTCTAAAGGATATGAGTTGTTTCTTCTCTCCACTATAATGCTCATTTATTGAACACATATCATTTTTGGCCACAATTTCTACCTGTTCACTGCCCCTCACCTACAAACACCCATTTCTTATACTGCAGTCAAACTGGCAGTTTTATAGCATGGCCTCAGAGATTTCATTTCCTAATCACTGACTCCTGCGGGATAAGGTCTACATCCCACCCCCATCACAGCATAGAGTATTCTCCCATTCATCAATGTTCTAGTAGCTTTTTATGCATCTAATTTCCTTGTGCCCCTTCTTACATGGGTCACTAGACAGTTCTGAAGTGCCTTCTCTCATTCGCTACCTTGAAGAATCCTGTGCGTCTCTCTCAGCCTCAGTAATGACACTTGTGAATCCCTCCCTATTCTAAGTAACATAGAAGGTCACATATACAATCAGGATTCTTTACTTTCCTTCTTTACTTTCCACGTCCCTGAAGATTTCATGTCTTTGCTAATACTTGGGAGCACATAGAGAAAACTCTAATAATGGTTTTGAAATGATTTTAGTAAGTGTCATATTACTTATTCATTTATAAATAACAACACAATTTAAATATACCGACTGAACTGCTGTATGCCAGAGACTGCTTTGTGCACTCTACGTGAGTGCCGATGAGTCGCGGAAGCCTCTCGTCTTCATGGAACTTCCTTCATATTGGGGGAAGGAAGACTACAGGCAGAAACTGAGAGAGAGATTTTGAAATACAAAGACAACAGGGGAACACTCTTTTGAAAGATGTGTTAGTTTTTGTGTGGAAACTGTAGAATTTTATCTTAAGAAAAGCATTTCCGATGTTAGAGTTGAGACCCGAGTCATCAGAAAAATATGGGTCAACCAAAGAAGGGTGGAGAGAGTGTTTAGCAAATACAAAGGGCACGGGATGGGGGCTGCCGAGAACCTCAGAGGGCTCCTGAGGATGGGGAAGGAAGAATGTCTTTAAAGAAGTCAGAGAGTTCAGCAGAAGCAAGGGCCTGCACTGCAGCCAAACGACAGAGTGATGGCTTCAGTCTGCAAACTCCTTGAAAACAGACATACTTGAGTCGTCCTTGTATTGTGGCCTAAAGTAATGCTTGACGAAAGTACTGTAAAGAAAAGTTTTAGACCCAAGTTATTTAGAGACTATTAAGTTGCTCCACCTTGTAAACCAAAAAAAAAAAAAAAAATGTGTTTTGTATGTTACATAACGTATGCCCATGGACACATTTGGCTAAGAGGAAATTTAGCTATTAAATAACAACCCTTGAATTTCAATTTCCTCAGAGGACCATTGTGGGGATATTTATAGGTCTATGACAGCCCTACTTACTCTGCGAGTTCCTATGCACTCGACAGCCTTCGGCTCTGCCTTATCTCTGCAATGGTTTATAGCTTTCGGAGTTTACAGGCTTCAATCTGCTCTTGGCTTTTTGCCTCTGACATTCAATTTTCACACCTACTTTTATGAATTCAAGAATGGTACTAGACCGGCTTCCTTTGATAGGGCTTTTTCTTCCAATTTACTGTCAAATCTTACATTTAGAAGCTTGCATAAAGCATCTGTGTTCAACTTTGAAAGTAATTATAGAGCAAATAGTTCACATATATGCATAGCTACTATAGAAGTTAAGAAAACAGACAGTTGCAGGTAGGAGGTGGCATTTTACAACTGAAGTCATCTTTAGCAACAGAATAGCCATGTGTGACCCTTCAGAGGTAAAAACCACCAAGGCTCAGAATTAACAAATGCTGTTTTTACAGGCCATGTGATGGTGACCAGTTGAGATAGCAGGAAGTCATAAACCCCAAACTACCTGACCCCTCAGGAACCAGGGCCTGACTCTCTCAGGCCAGGCTGTTTAGGCTTGAGTTGAATATTTTCTGAAGGTAAATTGCCTCATGTAGGGGCTGTTGTTTGACTTTCTAGGCAACACTGGTAAATCTATATTCTGAAGATGTGTGCTAGTCTCATATGATGTTGGTATTTTAACAGTTTCTTTTTTAAATAACCAACTTGGCTCATACGTAGAGATAATAGTTCCTAAATATCATAATATTTTTGAGAAGTAGATCTGTGAGCAGAGAATTCAGAAGACAGTTTGGAATTCTACATAAAGGTTTCTGGTTATTGGAGGATTGAGGCATTGAGCACACATTGGATCCTCTTCTAGTGCTCTTAAGATCCAGACCTGAATGACTGTGCCATTGTCCTCTTTTCTGTCCTCAACCTCCTTCTCACTCTGGGACACACATACAGACAACTGCATCAATCTACTCTAACTTAGGAAACTCTAAAGGACAAGGACATAGCCATGTGAAACCCTGTCCCTCCATATAAAATGTTCTAGGAGAGACTTTCATGACCTTCCCTAGGTAAATGGGGAGAAGCAGATTTTTTTTCATTCCTAGGAATTCACTCAAAAGTAGGTTCAGTGTAGTTCTGCTTATATAAATAACGGCATAGTGTCTTGGAAATTAGACATGAAGAATAATTGCAGAAAGAACAGACAAGTGTGTGGATTGAACACAGGACTCTCTTACCTCTGCCAGCCTGGCAACTTCATAATTAATGATCTTCCCTAAATGGAACCATAAAAAAAAAAAAAAAAGAATAGTCGTAGACTGATTAACTAGAGATTATTTCCCCAGGCTATAGGTATTTGCATTCATATACTAAAAAAAAAAAAAAAAAAAAAAAAAAAAAAAAAAAAAAGCAACAACCAAATAAAATTATTCTGTAGTTGGAATGAAGCCTGTAGCTACCTGCTTTCAAATTTGTCATTTCCAAAGCTTTTCATTCTTGTCAAATCAAATTAAAATTGCTAAGATGTCTATGAGATTGAGGTGAAAAGATTGCCAAGCTAGATCATGTAGGTTCAGCATTCTGGTGATGCTAGAAAGATGGATGGTGACCGGAAAGGGGGCATGAAGAGGAATTTTCCATGAAGTGCGCTGTCTCTTGGGGAAATGAGTATGACTTAACAGTTTATCACTTCATGCTGGACTGAAGTGGTTTTTCCTCTCTAATCAGTCTTCCAACTCACAAATTACCTCTTTAGCTCTGTCTAGTTACTATTACAATGATGTCTTAATTTTTATTTTGCCAGTGTATCTCTCAGTTCTGAAATCTCATTTTATTTTTTAAAAACATCTTTATAGTTCTTTGACATTTTAATATTAATTTCTTTCTATGTAAAAGTCTATATTTTAGATGGATGTATAAAAAGAAGCTGTTATTCTACTTTTTATCTAAGTATTTGTAATTATTTTAATAGCATTTTACATTCTCCTATTTTGACCGTATTTCCTCTCATAAAAGGAATTATGTTACAAAAACATTCATGAAAGTGATTTTAGCCTAGGATAAAATAGTCAGAGAAAAATACATTTCTTTTTGTCATGTGTTTCACACAGTAGCAATTTATAGTCACTTTAATCCAATTTATGGATTTATGTATCTATAAAACTCAGAAAATTAAAATCTAGGGTATGCATGAAAGCTGGGCCTCTGATTCCAACTTCTGTCCTCTGGGCTCCCCTTCAGCCTCTTTGATATATCCTTTATACAGACTAAGAGGCACCAAACAATGATTCAGCTCCAGTTTTCCATTTTTTCTGCATATTGGCTTAATAATTATTCACTGACTTATTACTTTTTTATGCTTTCTGACTGCTGGGCTAAACTCATTACAGACCTTTCTTATCTGAATCAATTGAGCTTCAAGAGATAAAAAAATGTCTATTCATCATGAGGTTTCCCCATCTCATACATACACACACACACATACACACACACAGAGGAATGCACACATGCACACATCCATAATATTTCCCCCATCTTGTACATATATATGTACACACCCCCTCCACACATGTTCCCCATCTTGTACACATATATGTATACACATACACACACATGCATACACATACATAGGCACACACATCTTCCCCATCTCGTGCACACACACACACACACACACACACACACACACACACACACAGCATATTTATATGTTTACATAAGGACATATATAGATACAGATTTTTGGTGAATTACCAGAGGTCGAAGATATGAGATTTAGAAAATAACTTAAGATTGTTAAGATGAAGCTGTTTGCTCCTGAGATGAGTGATATATTCAGAATCAAATGGTTTTTTTTTATGAAGCTCAGCTGAAAATTAAACTTCTTTTCAACACATGCTTCTGCTGGGTTTGAAAACTGGCAGATAAACCTATGAGTTATAAAAAGGGTTTTCTTAATTTTCTTGGCTTAAAATTCTTTAAGCACAGAAGCATTATTTTCATAAACTTCTTTTTGATATATAAAACATATATAGGAATATGGCCATATTATAAATAAGTAATTGAGTTAATTTTGATAAAGTTAACATATCTATGTACCTGGAACCTACATGCAGAAGTGGCTCACCTTCAGTTCACCAGCTGACTCTTTTGTGTCCCCAAGAATAACTACTATCCTGAATCCTCACTCAGTGAGTTTTATTTGTTTTTAAATTTTACATAAGAAATTACTCAGTAGGTGTTTTACATTTTGTTGCCTAACTTGTTTCTCACAACACTATTTCGGTGTTTATCAGTAGTACCTGGCATTTATAAATCACACATTCTCAGTTTTTATATCAAAATCCATTGCATAAATTGTAACATAATTTCTCCATTCTGCTGTTGATAGATTTGGAAGTTACTTCATTTGTTTCTTGTGCCTATAACTTGAGTCGAATAATTTATTTTGTACAATAATCTGTATGCCGCAAAGTCAAGATCACTTGCCAGTCTAGAGACACTCTTATGTTGCCTCATGTCATGATATAACTTGACAAAAGAGAGAGGCCACAAGTGAGGAAGGAGGCCATATGTCTTATTCCTGGGGAAAAGGCTTTAATCCAGCCATGAGGGCTCTGCCCTACAACCAAAATGCCTTTTACTAGACCCCACATTTCCATACAAATATAATGAGGAGTTAAGGTCTCAAATAAGCGCATAGGGACTACACTCAAACTACACAGGGAGCTTTTAAATAAAGGACAGCTTCTGTTTTATTCTTTTCTTCACTCATTTATTTACTTAATCTCTTTACAGCCTGATCCCAGCTCCTCCCTCCTCTCCTCCCAGTCTCATCCTCATGCCCCTCCTCCTCTCCTCCTTTTCTTCTTCTTAGGAAAGGGAGGTAGGCCCCCAGGGCTTAGCAACCCATTCTGGTACCTCAAGTCAGAGCAGAACTAAAAGCATCCTTTCCCACTGTGGCCTGAGAAGGCAGCCCAACTAGGGGAAAGTGATCCAGAGACAGGCAACAGAGCCAGAGACAGCTCCTGCTTCTATTGTTAGGGGACCGAGATGTTGATTATGCTACATATGTGTAGGGGGTCTAGGTACAGCCCATGCGTTCTCTTTGGTTGGTGACTCAGTCTCAGTGAGCTCCCATGGGTCCAGATTATTTGACTCTGTAGGTCTTCTTGTGGCATCTTTGACCCTTCCTGCTCCTCTATCCTTCCTCTCACTTGTTCACAGCACTCCCCAAGCTCAGCTTACTGTTTGGTTGTAGGTCTCTGCATCTGTTTCCATCAGCTTCTGGATGAAGCCTCTCAGAAGACAGTTCTGCTATGCCTCTGTCTGCAATATTAGCAGAGTATCATTAATAGCGATAAGAACTGCCTCTCTCCCATGGGTGAGTCTCAAGTTGGGCCAGTCATTGGTTTGCCATTCCCTCAATCTTTGCTCCATCTTTATCCCTACATTTCTTGTAGGCAAGACAAATTTTGGGTCTAAGGTTTTATGGAACTTCACTGAAAGTTCCACTTGTCTACAGGAGGTGGACACTCCAGGTTTCTTAACCCTCCATTGCTAGAAGTCTCAGCTAGAGTCACCCCCATCAACTTCTGAGGGCCTCCTCTATCCCAGAGATGCTCACCACCGCATTAATTTCCATTCTCTTCCTGTCCCCACCCCCACTTTTCCCACATCTGATCACCAGCTGCTTTTACCCTCCTCACCCCCTGTCCTACTCAGTTCCCTCCCTCCATCTACTTCAGATGTCTATTTTATTTATTCTTCTGAGGAGATTCAAACATCCTCCCTTGGGCCCTCCTTGGCTTCTTTGGGTCTGTGGATTGTGCTATGGTTATCTTGTGTTTTATGGCTAATGTCCACTTATAAGAGTACATACCAAGTATGTCTTTCTGGGTCTGGGTTACTTCACTCAGGTTGATCTTTTCTAGTTCCATAAATCAAATAGATCCATATTTATCACCCAGCACAAAACTTAAGTCCAAGTGGATCAATGATCTCAACATAAAACCAGATACACTAAAAATCTAATAGAAGACAAAGTGGAGAAGAGCCTTGAACTCATTGCTACAGGAGATAGCTTTCTGAACAGAACACCAAGAGCTCAGGCACTAAGATCAACAATTAGTAAATGGGACCTCATGAAACTGAAAATCTTCTGCAAGGCAAAGGACATTGTCAACAGGAGAAAACAGTGGCCTAAAGAATTGGAAAAGGTCTTCACTAACCCAACATCTGACAGAGGCTAATATCCAAAATATATAAAGAACGCAAGAAACTAAACATCAACAAACCAAATAACACAATTAAAAAATGGGGTGCAGAGCTAAGCAGAGAATTTTCAACAGAGGAATCTTAAATGGCTGAGAAGCACTTAAAGAAATGTTCAATGTCCTTAGTCATCAGTTAAATGCAAATCAAAATGACTCTGAGATTCCAACTTTTACCTGTCAGAATGGCTAAAATAAAAAATTCAAGTGACTGTACATACTGGTGAGGATGTGGAGCAAGGGAAACACTCCTCCATTGCTGGTGGGAGGGCAAACTTGTACAACCACTGTGGAAATCAATGTGGAAGTTTCTCAGAAAATAGAAAATAGTTCTACCTCAAGACCCAGCTATATTACTCCTGGGCATATACCCACCATGCCTCAAGGACATTTGCTCAACTATGTTCATAACAGCTTTATGCCTAATTGCCAGAAACTGGAACCAACCTAGATGTCCCTCAACTGAAGAATGGATAAAGAAAACGCAGTTCATTTACACAATGGAATACCATTCAGCTATTAAAAACAAAGACATCATGCAATTTGCATGCAAGTGAATAGAACTTGAAAAGGATGGGCAGCTTTTAAACATTTTTTTTGCTATTAAAGTGGTGCTGTTATTGGTATTCTCATGCATTCTGGTTATCTTTTAATAAACAAAGTTAGCAGGACTCTAAGCCTTTTGCCTCCTAGTTTATATTGTTCACCAGGACCTTGACTCAGCCTTTTGTCTTTGAATTCTTAATTTGGGTAGCAACAGATATTGGGTCTGAGATAGTTTCCATAGGGTGTTTTCTGAATGAACTTGGGGCACTTTGTCTACATACTGTCTTTCATCTGAGTCAGATCTTGAGAATCTAGTTGTCAGATAAGTTTGACAATACAACAGAAGAACAACAACAACAACAACAAATCAATAAAGCACCTAGTTTAGGCTTACAATCTGGTCCTGTATATCTGAATTCTGTTTTCCATGCTACCCACAACATGATGTCTTCAAAAATAATTTCTTCATGTCTCTGTTAAAGTTTCCAAGAACACAGGTAACATTTTCATGTAGCAACTAAAAGCTATTGTAATTCTTCTAGGTAGAATTTGTGAGAATTCCCAGGCATGACATCTTGCTGTCAGAACTTAAACTTAAATTTATAGAAAAACTGTCCATATATTAGAGCAAACTATGCTTAAAATGGAATATTATAGCCAAATAGAGTATCATCATATAGACCTCAAAGCCAAACAGATGGCTTATGGGAAATAGATTACTCATTTATTCCACAGAGCCAACTGAGCCTCTGCTATTTGTTACTCTTTATGCTAATGTAATTTACATTACATTATATTAAATTAAATGTTAATTATATAACAATATCGTCATAGCATGATATACTATAATTTCAATGAATGATAAGAACTAGGGAAAAACAAATCAGGTCAGGGTTAAGAGTGAGATGTAATTTCATCTTGGAAGCTGTGCATCAAGAAATTTCTTTGAATTGGATGACGTTGGTAGCATGAGGGCAGAAGCTGTGCCAAGATCTCAGGGAAAGTGTTTTGGAAGAGGGTGTTGCCAGACCAGATCTCTGTACAAAATCAAGACTGGCAGGTTCAGGAGGAGCAAGAGGAAAGTGTTGCTGGATCCAGGGGAAGGTACTGAGTGTTGTGTCAGCAGTAGAGTTTACTCCAAAGTTGATGAGAATGCTGTTGGGCCCTAAGTAGCATGTGCCAACTGATTTGACTGATATGCACTTTGGAAAGCTCAGCTTGGATGTGTAGAGTGGATTACAGGTATTAGGAACATGATTAGGACTCTCTCCTTCCTCCTCTCTCTCCCCTCTCCTAAATGTTATTTGGTATTAATCAATTTGACCCGAGTTTCTGCTAGGCATCATTTTAGATGACAAGTGCCCCCAGTGCTTCTTCTCTATTTAGCACAATGCTATGCAGAGTTGATACATGTCTGTCCTCCCTTTCCAACCTGGCAAAAACTCTTACAACTCCCAGTCATTGTATATTTACTCAGGAAACTTTTATAAAGAATTCACCATATACCAACCATTGTTCACAACAATTTGGGAGAAATTTATAAATCACGGACTTCAACAGGTCAATGAATTTTTTTAAAAAGTATGTCATAGATACAAAATGGAACTCAACTACACAAATGTATGAAACCATTTGTAACCACATGATGAACCTGAAAGACACTTTGTGAAATGAGTTAAGTCAGGCATAGAAAGACACGTGGCTTAACTTATATGTAGTGAAAGTAAATAATGTAATGCAAATCAATGGGAGGATGGTGGTGAGCAGAGGCTTAGGAGAGAAAAACAGGGGAGACATAGGAAAAGGCTGGTTAATTGATGTAATGTTGTATTTCTTCGTTCCATAGCACAACAGAATGATTGCAGTTAATGGGGCCTTTTATACTTCAAAATGCCTAGAAGAAAAGTTTTGAATGTTCTCTCTACAAAAACATGAGTTTTGCCTAGGTGAATCAAACCATCACCCTGTAAATTAATATGTTAATTAAGAGAAACTAATTGTGATACTTTATAATACTAGTAAGGAAGTATAGACTTTGCCATTGAAAGGTTCAGAGTAGATATACATTCAAGTCAGTACATAAGCCAATCACTTTGTTTCCTCCAACATTTCAGCTAAAAAGAAATGGTCTCCATCTATTGTACAGAGAAGTTTCTTTGCTGAAGGGTGATGATTGTACTTATCTGTAAAATTTCCTTCTTGAGGGGCGAAGATTATACTTATATGTGGGCATAAGGACAACTACTTACAAAGCAGTCAGGGATTATGGTGGTTCAGTTAAGTGGGGTTGCAATTCCTCCTCCAAGATCTATGACTTTACTAACCCTGAGATACAGCTTGGTGCCCAGTACCAGACATGATTTCTCTCTTGTTGGGTGTGTCTTAAGTTCAATTAGAGAGCAGTTGGTAACCCAGGGCATGCGTGCCACCACTCCATCCTTAGGGTTGTTGTGCTATGCTGGCCGTTGTTGTGGTTCATAGGCATCATAGCTGTGTAGGAGTGTTGGGTGCTTTTCTCCGTTGGACGCCTGCTTGGTGCCCTCTGGTATTTTGAAATCTAGTCCTCAGGAAGGAGGCTTTCAGTTACTTTCTAACTCAGGGGCCTCTGGGCTTTGTGCACGTATGTATATAATAATTTTAAATGAACAAAGAAGACGTTAACTTGAAGCGGGTTATATAGGAGTGTTTGGAGGAAGGAAAGGGAAGGGAGGAAAAGGTGTAATTATAATTTCAAAAGATAAAAGATAACAAAAAATATCTAGATGCCTTAATTGAAGTTCAGAGCTCATTAGCTCTGCATTTGAATTGCTCCTTCGCTTTAACATGACAATGCAGGTGTTTGTAAATATTTCCTTCCTGAGACAGGTAGACATCCAATGTTGCAAAGGATTTAATGGGCATCTCAGGTACACACAAGCCCACAGGGCTTTTCTTTCTGCATGTTTCTTCCTCCTTAGCAAGGCCTGAAAACACTCATTGCTACTTTTTCCTGACACCATTCTTCATTATCTTGGGTGCCAGAGCCCAGCATCTGGTTTTCTCAGAAGATCAAATGCCATGTCAAGGTAATGGTAAGCCATCTGGAAGATAGCTGTGGGTGTGTGGCTTTTACTCTGTGACGAAGGCGACCAGACAGGACTCTGGTTCCCCACATAGCACCAGAATATCTCCTAAATACCTTCCTAGCCAGCCAAGAAATCATTCAGCAGAAAGACCCCCTGCAAACAATCAGATGAATTAGAAACATATTTCATAAAAACGATTGAATTATGCAAGGCCACAGAACAGCAGAGAGGGAATGTGGCCTTATCAGCTGGGTGTCTAAATATAACTATTTCTAGAGGCAAGGCTTTTTATATATGAATTCTGTGTTTCTAGTTCTTTTTCCATGGGTCAGTATAGACCACATTCATAATTTTTTGCCACTCATGCCATATGGCAAAGTCCAGTAAAAGAAAAAAAATTCAGGGTGCAGATTTAGAGCAGAGGTGATTTACTAGAGGGAGATAGAGACCAGAGCAGAGCCAGAATCTGGGTTTCTATGGAAAGTCAGGAAATGGTGGTTATCATGTTTTCCCCTCTTACTGTATTTCACCACCTTGGGCTCAAGACACTGTGGGTAAACAACAGACTCCTGACTCGGACTTTCACACATGCTCACTTTCCTAAGGCTTAGTAACAAGCACTCTGGACTGCAGCCTGATTACCTCATTGCTCTGCCTTTTGAACTCATGTGATGGTACCTACTTGACACAGTATGATTCCTGTCTAGAACGCTAATCACCAGGGTGTCTGGAAAGTGTGCTTTTAAGCACACATCTCTTTGGAAGACAAGGACGTTGAAAGAACTGATTTAGGAATATGCTACCTGAACTTGTTCTAAATTTTACTTGAAAGGAGCCTGATGTTTAAGCTATACATGGAAATTCTGGGATCTTCTGCTATTAAGAGAACGTCCTTGTATTGGCTACTCTTCCTGTTGCTCTAACAACATATCTGACAAGAGCAACTTAAGGAAGAGTTCATTTTGGTTCCCAGTTTGAGGGTTCAATCTGTCACGATGGGGATGGTACGGGGGTAGGGGCGGTGTGTGAGGCAGTTGACCACACTGCATATACAGTCAGGAAGCAGAAGTGAGTGCTGCTTCCCAGTCAACTTTGTCCTTTTTATTCAGCATGGGACCTCACACCGCCGTAGAATAGTCCCAGCCACACTCAGGTGTGTCTTCCCACCTCAGTGAAGTCTCTCCAAAAGCACAAAGGCAGCCAAGCAGCACAGAACTACAGTATGGAAGACTGGATGTCAGGACAGGTGTGGTGGTGCATGCCTTTAATCCAAGCACTTGGGAGGCAGAGGCAGACAGATGGCTGTGAATTCGAGGCCAGCCTAGTCTACAAAATGAGTCCAGGACAGCCAGGACTACACAAAAAAACCCTGTCTTGGAAAAAATAAAAAGATTGGATTTCTAATTTTGATTCTTCCCTCCTGTCCTTTTGTAGAAATACTTAGGCACATAACTTGCTGTGGGCCTTAAGCTATCTTCCACCTTGGTGTGAGGAATATAATTCCTCAAACCTTGCACACTGAATTTAGCATCTGACTTGCTTAGACTCTGAGCCCAGCCACTATCGACCAACCCATGATAGCACACAGGAAGAAACCAAGTGACTGTCATTGTAAGCTACATGAAGATTTAGATGGTTTGATGCACACTGAAACTTGACTGGGGCACAGGCTATGCATGTGTATTCTGACAACAAACACAGCACTGGTATCTTTCAGATTCTCTTGTCTTCCCTTCTCCTGAAAAACAGTTGACTTCTAAATACTGGTTCAACTTTGGTAGCCAAATGCCACACAAACCAATGACCATTACTTTACTTACATTACAAGACAGAGGTATGCTTTCTTGTCTTTTGACATTATAGAAAGACTTCTGTCTCAGGGCCTTTGCATTTACTCTTCTCTCATCCCAGAATACTGTATCTGTGCATAATTCACATAGCTCACTCATTTATCACTTCTATTCTTTAAATGTCACCCTTTCAGTGTGGCGTTTCCATGACAACCATATATAACCCTTCCCACTATACCTTCCCTTGCCTTCCCCTAATTTATTTTTCTCAAAAGTAGTTTTCACCTCAACTTAATATATAATATAACAATTTACATTAATTGTTAGAGGTATCCAGTCTTGTATTACGTATCTCCCCTTACTAGGTTTTAAGCTCCATAAAAAGAATGCTTGAAATGTTTACTATTGACTTGCCAAGGCCAGGCCCATGGAGGACACTTTATAAATAGTGCTTAGGGACTAAACAATGCTCCATGGTTACAATACAAAGGCTGATAGGAAGTAAGCTACAACATAAAACTCAAATTGATTGTTTTTAGTAAGAATTATCTAGAAAGTTTACATTCTGGGCAGGTGGCATGTAGTCATATGGAGAAGGGTTTGGGGATGGAGGATGTAGTAGAGTAAGGCTCAGGGGAAGTAAGAGACCAAGGAGCAATTACAAACCTGACCAAGGTCAGTATCCGAAAGAGAGAAGGGGCGATGATTGCAAATATAGAACTGCCAAACCTGTGGCTGCTTAGATGTGGGGTGGCAAAGTGTCTTCTAGTTATACCTTGGGTAGCTGTGAAGATACTTAGTTTGGGATACTGCAGAAGAAAAGTCTGGAGGACAAGAAGGAAGAAAGGAATGTGATAAGCAGGTGCTACTGGGCCAACATTGTCTCTCACGAGCTTGAAGCTGTGGCTCTGGGACTGGAGATAAAGCTCCGGGAACCATTACTATGGACCCCATGAACAGCATTCAGAGTGGGAAGAAGGAAGGGTATTCAGGGCAGCGCCATTTCTTAGGAAAATGCATAAAAGGACAACCGTGACTGCAAGTAACAAAGCAACAGTTAGAAAAGTGAAGAAAACCAGGGGAATGTTTCAGAGGAAGGCAAGAGTTCCCGAAGCCAGAAAAGACACAGAGAGCAGCAGGAATCAAAGGTTGACATTGATTTGGCATATGGCATCCAGGAAGCAGAGTGGGCACCACACAAGGAAGATCTTCAGTGCTTTCTCTTCCCAGCTCTTAGGAAGGGAGCCCTTAGGCAACATCTCACAGTGCCAAAATAAGGCTTTTGTTGGTTCCATTTGAGACCTGAGTTCTGCAACATGGATAACGGAAAACATTCTCAATGTTGAAAATCCAACATTGCTACTGTCTTATGGCTAAATACACACAATTCCTTTATCTCATGAGACACACTTGGTTTTCTGGAATATTCTGATACTGGAGTCAAGGAAACCTGGCCTAGCTTAGGGCCAGTTGCTGCTTGAAAATCCCCCTTAAGCAACCTGAGGATTTTCTTTGCCTTCAATTTTACTCATTTATGAAACCAGAGGTTGATCTCAGTGAGATCCTTGGAAGAATATATGGAAGAATGTCTAATTTACATTTTAGGTATACATATTTTAATTAATGAAATGATGCTAGATATTTATTAAAGAAGCCAATTCCATTCGATGGAAAAGGGATAGCATCTTCAACAAATGGTGCTAGTCTAACTGGATGTCTATGTGTAAAAAAATGCAACTGGACCCATATTTGTCACCTTGTACAAAACTCAAATCCAAGTGGATTAAAGACCTCAACATAAAACCAGAGACACTAAGTCACTTAGAAGAAAAGGTGGGGAAGAGCCTGGAACATATTGGCACAGGAGACAACTTCCTGAACAGAACACCAACAGCCCAGACATTAATGTCAACAATTAATAAATGGGACCTCATGAGGCTGAGAAGCTTCTGTAAGGCAGGAGACACTGTCAAGAGAACAAAGTGACAGCCTACAAACTGGGAAAAGATCTTCACCAACCCTACATCTGACAAAGGTCTAATATCCAAAATATATAAAGAGCTCAAGAAATTAAACACCACCAAACCAAATAACCCAATTGAGAAATGGGGCTTGGAACTAAACAGAGAATTCTGAACAGAGGAATATCAAATGGCTGAGAAACACTTAAAGAAATGCTCAAGCTCCTTAATCATCAGGGAAATGCAAATCAAAACAACTCTGAGATTCCATCTTACACCCATCAGAATGGCTAAGATCAAAAATTCAAGCGACACCACATGCTGGCGAGGATGTGGGGAGAGAGGAACACTCCTTCATTGCTGGTGGGAATGCAAACTAGTACAACCACTTTGGAAATCTATCTGGTGCTATCTCAGAAAAATGGGAATAGGGCTTCCTCAAGACCCAGCTATTCCACTCCTTGGAATATACCCAGAAGATGCTCCAGCACACAACAAGAAAATTTGCTCACCCATGTTCATAACAGCCTTACTCATAATAGCCAGAACATGGAAACAGCCTAAGTGTCCATCAGTAGAAGAATGGATAAAGAAACTGTGGTACATATACACTATGGAATACTACTCAGCTATTAAAAACAAGGAATTCCCAAAATTTGTGGACAAATGGATTGAGCTAGAAATGATCATAATGAGTGAGTTAACCCAGAAGCAGAAAGACTCAAATGGTATATACTCACTTATATCTGCACATTAGCCCAAGGGGCATGTCCCACGAAAGCCTTCACTTACCAGGAAACTGAGACAGAGGGGAGGACATTCTAGTGGGACTCTAGATGAGAGAAGCATGGGAGAATGGCAAAGTAGAAGGATTCAGAGGGTCCTAGAAGCCTACAAGTAGAACATTATGATAGGCAGATTTGGGCCCAGGGGTCCCTCTCAAACTAAGGCACCAGCCAAGGACAATACAGGCGGTAAACCTTAAACCCCTACCCAGATCTAGACAATGGACAGAACACTCTCCACTGTAGAGTGGAGAGTGGGATATTACTTTCTCACATACTCTAGGGCCTCACCTTTGACCATGTCCCCTGGAGGGGGAGACCTGGTGGCACTCAGAGGAAGGACAGCAGGTTATCAAAAAGAGACTTGATACCCTATGAACATATACAGGGGGAGGTAATCCCCCTCAGGAACGGTCATAGGGGAGGGGAATAAGGGGGAAATGGGAGGGAGGGAAGAATGGGAGGATTCAAGGGATGGGATAACCATTGAGATGTAACAAGAATAAATTAATAAAGTAAAAAAAAAAAAGGAAAGAAAATAAAGATGTAAAAATTCAAAAAAAAAGATATCATAATTGGGTAATGTCTACTTCATTCCAATAATCATTTTTCTTTTGGGCACATTCCATTTTCAATACATTATCCTTTAGAAAGCACAGAAACCTAAACAGGGCACATGCTCTCTAATGGGGCTGTGACTAATGCAGAGTACATATGAAGGCGGAACAAAACAGACTATACATCTGTTGTAAGCTGCTGGCTGTTGTCAAGGTACTAGTGATTTCTTTAGTATTCCTGCTGCAAAGAAGCAGAATTCTAAATATAGATCAAATCATTTGCATGAACACTTAAGGTACTCTTTTTAAAAACCTGTTCCTAGCCAACACCATATATACTAAGGGTCCTGAAAACAAAACAGTGCACTCCACCAGATGACTGATTCTACAAGAGTTGTTGAATGTAGCTAATTAAAAAAAAAGAATTTATGCTGTGTATTTTTCTACTAAGACATTATTAGTTTTGCAAACATGGTCCAAACTCCATATCTTTTGTCTTTTAATGGAAATGATTGACAGGAACACAGGCCAGCTGTAGAAAGCATGTGTAAGACCCTGGTTCAATTTCCAGTATGACAAATAAACCAGCCAACTAGATGAATAGACAGAGAAGGTTAGAGCTGAAGACCCACAGTTCCCAGCCAGCAGCCAGCATTAGTCCTGGAACATTATCTTTGAAATACACATACAAGGAAGGTATGGTCTTTTCTGCCCAGCTGGTGGCATTGCAGTTTGATTATAGGTCATCAGTAGGTCAATAGAGTATGGATGGAAGTGGTAGAGTGCTGGATAGCAATTTAGAACTAAGAAGACAGTATGTTCTTCTGGCAGAGATCAAGGAAGTTCTGCCCTTATCACAAGCACTTCTCTTAGGAGCAGCACTGCCTTTCCAGCCCAGGAACCAAAAAGATATTCAAGGAAAATTGGTCCCCTGCATAGCTTTAGCCTACCTGTAGACCCAGAAGTTACATAAATGATGAAATTCTTGAATTCCATCTTGGTTTGTTTAGTAACAGGAACGTGCCAACAGTTAACTGAGACAACGTCATTTCACATAATAACCCTTCCTATGCACTCAGGGCCCTTTGCAATTTCTATTTTCTGCAACTGTTTTGCTTCAGGTATCACTGACTACAAGGCAGGTGTCGTGGCAGAACATTGCTTAGATGAAAATTAGTTTATAATTTTTAAAGGCCTATGAATCAGATTTATCCAGCGGGTGATGGTGTTCTCAGCCTAACGCACTGATACTCAACCCCGGGTGATTTTGTATCCTAGGGCTAATTGCCAAGGTCTCAAGACACTTTGGATTATTGTGGTTCAGGGAAGGGGTGCTGTCCTCACCACGAATGGTAGGTAGCGTGGAGATAAAAATCTGAAAGGCATAATCCTAGCCCCATAGATACATAAGAATTGAAGAATGAGGAGGGGCGAGGGGCATTCAGGAGGGCACATCATGAGATTAGCCATAGGTAGGGACCAGGGATGCTCGTAAAGCAGCCATGCACACTTCCTTACAGCAAGGAATTACATATTCCCAGATGTGTATAGCTTTAAACATCTCCCCTCCTTCCCCACCTCCCTCTCTCTCAGTGTGTGTTCTGTGTGTGTGTGTGTGTGTGTGTGTGTGAGAGAGAGAGAGAGAGAGAGAGAGAGAGAGAGAGAGAGAGAGAGAGAGAGAGAGAGAGACTGACTGACTGACTGACTTAGAGGCATGTGAGATATTATCTTTGAAAAGCACAGCACTAAAACAAATATCATTCGTTAGGAACAAACATGAAGACCTGAGCAAGGCCAGAATCCACTCATTATTAATAAACTCATCAAAACCAGAAAGGGAAAGTATTTACATCTCCCTTTCTGAGATTTAAAATCTTTCATAGGGTTTACATGCTTCACGAAGACATTTCCTTTAAACCTTTTCTTGTCTCAGCAGCACTTAAGTAAAACCCTCTATCGCTCAGCTAAGAGAGGCCACATGAGGTAGACATTCATTTATATTATTACCCTTCTTCATCCTCTCAGAATATTTATGGAGCACTGATCATGTGCCTAGCACCATTAGGATTTCTCATTCCCAAGGCATAAGGTTTAATACTGTGTCTTTTTTCAAAGTAAGCAGATAAGAGTGCAGGGAATTTCATATTGCTTTTGAAGTCCCAGACAGTGATCACAGTCTGTCCCCCATGCACCGTGCACCTTTGGATGACACTTCCTATGCTATGAGTCTCCAAGGAAATAGATCCTGTCCACAGTGGAGACATCTGAGATGTGTCCTCCCACCCTCTTCAGGGACAGACACCTATAACTGTACATGGCGTTGTCTTAGAAGCTAGTGGGGCCCTTTCTGGTGATGGCTAGCTGCAATTGCAATGGAGGCGCCCTGGTGCCCTTTCCTGGAATATTAATGTATTACATAAGTTTAGTGTCCCTCCTCTATTTTTTTTAGTAGTGCTCGAGATAAAAAACAAGGCTATGTGTATGGTAGGCAGGCACTCTGCCAAGGGGCTACATTTCTAGCCCATGAGCTGAGTCCTGTGGACAGGATGCGTTATGCCAACAGAATTTGATGCCACTAAGTTCATGGTGATGAAATTAAGCTTAGAGCCATGGTCATCCCAAGATAAAATGCATTGCGTTGAACTAGAAACTGCTCAGCAACAAATATCTGTTCCTTGAAATGATGGATTTTATGCAGATCTACAAGGGTACTCAAAAATGTCAAACTTATTAAAATCATCCCCGTCTTCCATAGTTGGCTCCAAGAGAGGATGACTCAATAAGGCAAGCTCTGGTCATGAAAGGACCTGTCTTGATACTCTCCACTCCAGCCTGGTAAGCACTGCCCACTGGGCCAGGGTACGGGAAGCAGGATTATGGTTTGATATCTGAGTAGTGCAGACTATTCTGAGCCGGTAAGATGTTGGAATGCCTGTGTCTCTTTGCTTACTCTATCTGGCTACTTTGTATTCTAGACTATTGTCTCTTTTATATAATGCATTCCCCCGCCCCCATCCCGGTATTCAGCTGTGCAGAGATAAGAAAGTGGTTAGTGGGTAAACAGCAGTGTGGGAGCTAACGAGAAAATCAGCAATGGGTGCTCACTTAATATGTTTTCATCTAACCTTTGCAAAAACACCATAAAAAGGCTTAGTTTCTATTTTTCAGATAAGGAAGCTGAAGTTAAGAGCAGCAGCCTGAATTCTAATGCGATTAGTCTGGTTTTCAAAGCCATATTCTTTCTCATTACCTGCAAAAGTCTATGTGGACTCCTTCTAATGACCCATGAATATGCAAATTAAGATGACTTTTTGCCATGGAAAATCCCAGTTCT
Source organism: Acomys minous (assembly GCF_964271855.1). Lineage (NCBI taxonomy): Eukaryota > Metazoa > Chordata > Mammalia > Rodentia > Muridae > Acomys > Acomys minous. The sequence goes on from NC_140485.1 coordinate 12,641,588, forward strand.
GCTCAGAGAGAGGATGCAAGCATGTAGATTCAGGCCCTTTGGTGATATGACATTGCATGTGGCTTTATCACCTGGAGGACCAAGAAATCTGCTCTGAGCTTGCAAATTTAATTTTAGACATGGGAGTTATGTCAGTCTGTCTGTCTGCCAAGGGACAAATTAGGACCAGGTGACTGTCAAGCTGTTTTCTGTCCCTCTCTGACCCACCTGCTCCACTTAACCAAATCATTGTGTAACCAGAAGACGAGAAAAGAAAAGGGTGGTTTCATGTCCTCTGCTTTCTGCCTTCTACTTCTCTCTGACCTTTAAAAACAATACTGGTGGCATCTGGGAGCCACCAGCTAATAGGCACACGTCATTTGAAATAACAAAACAAGGGCCATTGCCTGCTCTTAAGTTTCTAAGAGCCCTTTGATTTTTCTTTGAGAAAACATGGCTTCTTAAAAGGGTCTAGTGGGCACTCGAGAGGACACAGATTGTGGGGCTCATGTGCTCCTCATTCCTTTATGCACTCATTGCATGATCCTCAGATGTCACTTTCCCTTTTCAAGACCTCAGTTTCCTCATCTCTACAAAGGACTCAACATTTCATTCTACTGTTTGTGCTGTGAGCAGCTACCACGTGCCAGCTCCCAATTCTATAAACGAAGACTAGAGGAGTGAACAAAACCAGGCAAGTCTTCCTAGTCATTAGTAAGAATGTGTTAGCTTTCTTTCACTTTGAAAAAAAAACACGAGAGAATCAAATTAAAATAGGGAAAGATCTGTTTTGCTCACAGTTTTGAGAAGTTCCAGTCCATGATGGTCAGACCTAGTGTTTGGAGATCGTGAAGGTTAGGCGGGAGAACACATCCCACAGCAGCCAAGACACAGAGACAGAAGCAAAGAGGTCCCCCTCCCCGACTTCAATTGAAAGACATAGCAACAATGTCCTAAATTCCTTCCGCTAAGCCCCATCTCCTAAAGATTCCACCACCTCTCAGTATCAGCAGAGACTAGTGGCCAAGCTTTCAATACAATGTCTTTGGAGAATAGTTAAGCTCCAAAGTATAACAGATACAGATTATAATCATACATAAATGTCATATAATTTTAGGTAGCAGTATACATACAGACGATAAAGCTAAGTATGGGATGGAAAACTGGGGTGAGGGATAACTGAACTTCAAGATGCAAACAGGGAAAGCCATTTGAAGAGATCATACTGAGATCAGAGTAGTATGAGGGGAGAGAGACACTGATGTGCCCAAGGCAAGAACTTGTCAATCAAAGGGAAAGTTCAAAGAAAGATGAAACATAACAGCTCTACCATCCTTACTGGACTACTAAGGAAAGGAACAGAACAGCAGATATGGAATGACACCTATGATGAACATCAGCTTCTATAATTGAGTGACCAGTTCTGTTCTGCTCTTTCCTATATAACACAGATAGGTCCTAAAATAGTCACGGAGTCTACCTAAGCTTAAGAGCCTGCCAGGACTGGGAGCAGGGTCTACTGCTCTTGCTGGGTGGGTTTTCTTAGTGAGGGGGCGGGGCTTCTTCATCAAGTGTGGATACCTTTTCCACAACCACACCTCTAACATTTGAAATACTGCATCATCTCTGTTCTGTCATTCTCCCTACCCATCCCTATCTGTGTGACTTCCAGATTCCTCATGTTCATTTGATCATTTAAAAGATAACAGGTATGTTCATTCTTTGAAAGACACAGGAAAGACTGTGAGGTTATCCTTTGAGGCTTGAGACTCCCCACTCAAAAGCTTTTTGGTAAATAGCAGAGTCCTTACGTAAAGGACTCTTCCTGTGGCTGTCCATCCTCCCTGTCTATCTCACACAACCAACAGCTTTGCACCAGTTTAAAATGCAGTTGTAGTAATAATGGTCATGGGATGCTTCCTGAGCCTGGGATGAAGAAAAGAAAAGACGTCACAGTGCTGGAGAGTGTTGATAGGTATCTGGATACTAAGGGAACACTGCTCAATGGGATTAGCTGAAGTTTGAAAGTCCACATTCCAGTTTATACGAGGCATCCAGCTAGGTTTTGGCTGCCAGCTGCATCCCACCTCCATATTGAACAGAGCCACCAGCCACCTCATAAACATAGTCATGGCCACAAAGCTTCTAGAACACAGAGAGGCTAGCTCAAAACCATTATTGCTGCTAGAAAATGGTGCTAAGGGGAAAAAAATTTTAGTGATGGTAGATAGCTTTGACCAAGATGTTTGCTTCCTTTCTTCGTGCTTCTGCAGCAATGGGCACATTCTTCATTATGGACCATATGCCCATATAGAATAATTTCTTCTGATTCATTTATTAAAGACTCACAGGGATTGTAAACCATAGATAAATGGAGAAGACAACAGTAGAGAGAGTCTGTGTTTTGAACTGTTTATTTATTTGCTTTGGTATTCAGATTTAGAACAAAATCTTAATAATTAAACTGGATATACTATGAGTTGGTGAAAGAATAATTGACATACCCAGGCAGTGTGACTCAGCATGGAAAAAAAATAGCCTCTAATGTCAGTTCACAGTGATTTGCCAGCCTGTGCTGGGAGGAAGTAGCCACCTTATCATCTTTCCCATGATGCCACTCCAAGACTCAGTTTCCTGGGACCTGCCAACAGGCTGTATAATTTTGACAAAGTAGTGAGCTAGGTTATCATTAGTTGATTTACTTGACTGACAGATGAGCTGCACAAGATCAGGAATGTTGTGTGGGCTGGTCCAAGCCAGTACACCTAGGTGTGTGACCTTGAAGCTGTCTAAACTAGGCGGGTTGCCATCTGGGGATCCTGATGCTCTCAGCCACAAGAACTTGCAGACTCATTCTGCATGACTCAAAGCTTTTGCTGTTGTAGAAAATGTGTTCACAAAATTTTACTGCCTCCTGCAGTTTGCAGATTTTTTTTTTTTACCTCCATGGAAGTGGGAGAGTACTATTTCTTGGGCTTTCTATGCCCAGCTAAAGCAGAGACATTCTTCAAAGGCAGACTCTTGCATAATGTTTTGATGATAATCAAAGTGCATGATCATCTCTCCTTCTCCTGAACCTGTAGAATTGCCTCTGTCTAGATCGGTGACTGTCAAACTTGAATGCTCATTGAATATTCTGGGGATTTCCCTAATGTGGTGCATGACTGGGTCTCTAACAGGCTGGCTCTGGGGAATGCACTTTTCCATAGTAGGAAAAGGCTCAGTTGTGACCTTGACACTTTCTCCCAATGACTCTTAAGCTTTTCAAAGGCTTTGTCTGCTCTTTTCCTCTGTATATTCTCTAGCACCCCCAATAGTGCTATGCAAACAGGCAGCGCTTGATACATATTTGTAGGATAAACCGACTTCTATATGGTAGACAGAGCCCTGATTCCTCTCCAGCCCAATCTAAGTGCTCAATAGTTGTTATTCAACTAAATGGAGGAAAGGCCTGCCAGAGTGTAGGTGGCTAGTGAGAGAAGACTAAAAAAACTAAATCTAGGCTTTGTCTGATTCAGTGAAACAGATGGAAAACATACAGATGTCAATCCAGAGGAAAAAGAGTCAGAACTTTTATACGGTCACTATGTAGCATCCAACATACTACTTTAAACAAACAAATAAAAAAAAACCTCCATGGAGGAGGGAGATTTTCTCTGTCTGCAGATTTTCATTTGTTTGTTTGTTTGATTGATTTCCATTCTTACAACAGACTTTCCAGTAAACCTACTCAAGTGCTCTGCTTGGGGTTTTGTTTATAATGGGTAGGAAAGACCAGGGGTTCCTCCTGCAGAGCGCAGTGGGATGGGAGTTCTGGGATGCTTCAGACAGAGAGAGTCACACTCAAATCTTGGTTTTGACATGCTTCCCAGTAGCCTCCACTTCCTGCCTCCGTGCCTGACCACCTACAGATGCACACACACACACACACACACACACACACACACACACACACACACACACACAGAGCAACTTTCTGACCATGGTTTAGAAATGTAACTCTCCCTTCTGTATAGCTCCATCTCCTTGGAAGCTGCAGTCAGTGCTCTTACCATACAACTTGGCCCCAACTAAAGACATAGGATGCAGATGTTTATAGATGTGGGCCATTTCCCAACACTGAAAGAGAGACATTGATGGTGGAAGGGTGAGGTACATGGGAGTAGAGCTGGCATCTGGGAGGACTAGGGGGGCTCAGGGTTGGGGAGTAGCATTTGTCTACTCTTTTGACTTAAGGAGCTGATGATGTACACTCAACTGAGAGGACACATTGCCCATATTGGTTTAACAGCTCCACAACTTTTCTTCCTGAACCATTCAGAAGCCCATTCACTAGCTTTGATATTCCTCCCTTTGTACCATTAGAACCATCCTTCTGGGTTAGAAAACAACCAGAAACTGGCTTTGGAAGGCTGCCTCTAGCTGTCTCTTTGATGTCTGGTCCTGGGGTGGGGTAGATGGCTGAATGTTTCCCTAGACCCTTCCTGTGATGCTACATGAGCAGGCAGTTCCACTCCCAGGGGTAATCTCTAACCCCTTCAGCAGGATTTTGAAGGGAAGCTGTAGACTCTGGTAGGGTTTTCTGACCTGAGGCCTGAGTCTGCTGATCTATAGTCATTCATCCTGGCTGTGGAACTGTTGCTGCGCTCAAAATCCGGGAGAAACATTTGGCTCTCCAGGACAAATAGAGCATCTAAAACGTGGAGCTGCTTCTGGAAGGAGCAGAGAGCAACCAGTGAAGCCAAGGTGTCCTCAGACCCTGCAGGAACAAAGCCCCTGAGTTGAACCTGTCTTGGTTTTCTGCTGCACTGGCTTTCCAGCCAGGTCTGCAGTCTGACTGCCTTTACTGCAGAGCCTGTGCCCTCCAGGTGCAGGTGGCCACTGACGCCCCACAGGCTCCGGCAAAGGTGTGACAGGCGGCCTCCTTGTCTCTGAGGCTCTGCAGGGAGGATCTGGGCCAGCTCTGGGCTGGCTGCCAACAGCTGCTTGCAGACTGCGTCACAGCACAGACCTCTAGACTGCAGGCAGGGAAGGAACAGACAGCAAAGGTGGGATGCGCAGTGTTTCTTTGCTTTTAATCTCCCCCTCTTTCCATACGTGTCTGATCTTTCATGAGATGTAGGGCTTCTGACTCCTTTTGTGTTCATCATCCCATACTGTATTTACATCTGAAATATTTATGTCCTCCTCAGTGCCTCCTCATGTCATCTAGTCAGGATACTGCACTATAGAGAGACCAAGAGGGAGGGCCTGAGGAGGTATAGGCATTTCAGTAGTTATCAGTGAGAAATAAGGGGACCATGTCCTCTACAACTACCTAAACCTCCTCCAGAGAGGCCTCCCCTGGGACAGAGTCAGCAAGATGCCCTTGGCATGTCAAGTTCCCCTTCCTGCATCTTGATGAATCCTTCTGTAAAATATGATCGATCTTCCCCCTTTTTGTTTTGGAGGGTTTTGTATAAACTACCGAGTGGGAGAGCATGTTGCGTCATCAACTCTAATGTGCCTAAGAATCACCTGGGAAAATCACGATAAAGTGCAGGTGCTGGGGCCAGGCCTAGGATCCTGCAGCCTTAGCCGACAGGATGAAGTATCAGGTAGCTGTAGCATTTCAGTTCTTTTATGGATTTGTCCTTGAAAGGAAAGCATATTTACATCTTAGGGGAGCTGTCCACATCTTTAATTCAAAAGCAGGTCATTGCAGCAGCTCTTGGAAAGAGGTTAAGTTTGGAGGGGGGTGGGAATCATGTAGTTCCCCATTCCTTCCTCCCTTGACTGTGTTTCTCCTCTTGTTGGGAGAGGTCCCGAAACCAGAGGCAGTTCCTGAGCCCAGCCATGATAAACAAGAACTGCTTTTGGTTCCCCCCTAAGCCAGATGATGCACAGAAGAGGACTAGTTAAAAGCTGCTGAGGAAGATGATGTGTGACAAAATGCAAGGAGGAGAATGTGTGTAGGACTGCTGTCCCTAAAGACAAATCTGGAAACAGCTCATATGCCTAAGAGCAGGAGCAGAAGAGAATAAATTGTGTTTGATTCATACAATGGAACAACTTAATGGAACATGCAATCCCTGTGTATGAGTCTTAGAGAGAAAATGACAACCATGGAAAGCTAAATATAGGGGCATTTGGTGTATGAGTCCTTGTTTATGGAGTTCAAAGCTGAGTAAAACTAACCGGAAGTAAGAAAATTGGTAGCCTGAGAAGTTAACCCCTCTTGAAAAGGAATGGGAGTGAGGGAATCTGTGGGTTCCCGGAAGCTCCTTCATGTTAGCCAGGGGCTTACTCACCAGTTTACTAAGCTGGATATTTAAGATTTGCATAATTCGCTATGTATTTGATAGATTTGAGTAAAGAGAGATATAAAGCTAAAAATCAGAAATAGCTTAGTTCTAATTTTATCTCCCACAGTCTCCCTCCCTCAAGCTGCACTTCTCTGGGCCCCTTCTCTCCTCTCCCACATCTCTCATAAAATGAGAATCTGAGGCCCTCTCAGTCATCCTCTCCAGTTGGCTTCTTGCTGGCTTCCCAGGTACTTTTTCTAGACCACAGATCAAAAATAGAAGCTGCCTTCTCATCACTTCCTCCTCCTGCGATTTCACAGAAGGCTCAGGCTGTGTTGTTTGCAGCTCACAGAACTGCCCTCTGGGCTCTAAGCCTTTCCTGCCTAAGTGCTGCCCCCTCTGGCCACCAGAGGCCTCTTTAGTCTCCATGGTCCTGAATTGGAAACATTTCTCCAAAGTCCATAGTCAAATTTTTTGAGAGAATTTTCTCCCTAGGGAGGGAGGAAACTAGGCAATGTCTAGATCCTACTTCTAAGATCTTGATGACAAATGTAGGTTCAATTCCACCCACAATCACCCCGATGAAGCCATGAGTTTATTGGGTTTGGTCACGTAGCACCGGTGAGAGGTTACTGTTAGGACAATGAATGATTCCAAAGCAGATGAACTGGAAAAACTTTACTTAGCATGAATGATGGCTTCTCCAGTGGCCACAGAGATGGACCACAACCCCTTGTCCTTCCTATCCCATATACTCTAGCCCCGTGCTGAGACCCAAAGCCACACCCAGTTGGGTCAGAATTACATATAACTGGCTTGACGGGGTGGTAGCTACGCAGGTGAGTGTACCATAGTGCTGCAAGCCTCCTCCTTCTATGACTCAGCAACTTCATCCATGATGCTTGTCTATAGGTAGGATCAGCTGAGCTCATGAGGATGGTGCTGTATAACACAAATGCACACGGAAGGTTCACTGATTATTGGCAAGGAGGAGGGGAAAACTGGTGGCTAACAGTTTTTACAGAACGAGGGCATTATGGAGACAAAACTTTAAAAATAAAAGCAAAATCCTTTCACTTTAAAACTTGGATCTTGACTACTTTGAGCCTGACCCAATGACTTGTGATGTTTTATGCCAACAGTCAAAGCCAACCTTCTTGGGATCTGTAACACCTTCCTCTAAATGGCCAGTGTCATTTAGAAAGAGAACTGGTGCTGTCAAGTTTGTCCAGTTGTGGACCTATCCAGATGAGGGCCCCCACAGCGGCACAAAGGTAGGAGAAAGTGACCTCCGCTGACTATTGTGAAAGAACCTCAACTCTTGCTTGTGACGGTGCGTCTCTCTGAGACCTGGCAGTGCTGGTTTTCTCTGCTACTGTATATGTACTTTACTAATATTGTATATTAGTTCTCATCTGGTAAAAACTCTTACTCCTTTTATCTTTGACTCCCAGTTTCTTGCATGACATTTTGGTGGAGCACACAGAGAAGTCTTTCCTTACCGTCCTTAGGGTCTTTTCATTATGCTGCTAAATACTTTTATACTCCCCTTGCCTCGCATTGTTGGTTCATCCTTCTCTGTACCATATGCATGAGACATCATTCTCAAGATGCTCCCTGATTTTATTCCAGCATGACTAGACCATGTGTCTGTTATTCTGTAGCAAACTTGTCCAGGCATTGTCACATGGTGCTTTTTAAGGGTTCAAGAAGAAGAAGAAGAAGAAGAAGAAGAAGAAGAAGAAGAAGAAGAAGAAGAAGAAGAAGAAGAAGAAGAAGAAGAAGAAGGGTGTTAAAAGTCAATAGCTGCCAGGCTTGGACTTGTCAAACTTTTTTTTCTAGAACATTCTATTGGTAATAACAAATAATAAATCAGATTCAAACAACAAGGAAATAGTCTGTATTAGGACTAGAAATACTGTAAAATCATATTGCAAAGAATGTGCCTACAGTGAATTAGAGGAAGTCAGGGCCTATGGACAATAAGTGATATGTAACTAAGGCACAAAGATGGTGGTATTAAAAATTGGGTCCTCTCCACAAAGAATGTATGCATTGTTGCATAATGCTAGTTTTAAGCAAGCACATAGTGCGCTTTGAAAAACCCACATAGTCTACCGTCTTCCTTTCTCCTCCCTCCTTTTCCATTAGTCTCTTTTTCTCCCTAGATGCTTTGACTTGCTTTCATGACAGCTGAACATATATGACAGTGTCCCAGGGGATGCTCTCATCCATAGCATATCTATGTGACGGGGTGGCTCCATCCAGTCCTCCTGGACTGTAGATGTGACAAGGACCCTACAAAACTAGTCAAGCTTCTTCTTCAAGCCATCATTTGTGCATTGCCATGTTAATCGCCACCATCCGAACAAATGTTTGCTGGTGTGGGAGAACAAACGTCAAGAGCTGCCACAGATGTTGCAGCTCACAGGACAGATGTTTTAGATCAAATTTCCTAGAAGATCCTTAAGCATGGCAAGGAATTAGTGAATAGGTGTTTCGCAGAACAGTAGAGGAGCTAGGTATGGTCCTATGGTGAGACAAGGAGGCTTCTGTGCTCATGTGGCAGACTGTCCTTGGCTGTGGCTGTGGGGGCCTGGCCTAGTATCTCCATTGCGGTGACTCTCACCCACATGGGCCAAATGTTTGACGACAGGATTGAACTTGAGCTTCTACCAGCCAGTACTCAGAGCAGATGGAGAATGGTGACATGTTCCAGCATGGGGACTGGGCTTGAACCAAATTGTAGCTATCACAAAGAGGCATTGTATAGAAGCTAATCTCTGAACTTCCAAGTGTTAGAGAAAGTGCGGAAGAGGCCTGGCAGCTGTCAGTAAATGTTTTATGAGTTCTGGCTCAGGTATAGAACCTGTCAGCTGCCAGACCTGGGACCTATAATTGGGCCCTTGATAGAGGCAGACTTGGATTTTATATGAGGGAAGAACTTTGGACAGTTAGAAAAATATGAAAGTAAGAAACCTGCTCTTGGGGTGTATAAGTTTGTCAATACACAAGAGTTAAAAAGAGGCTGGAAATTTTCTGGGCAGATAACATAAGCAGTGCTGAGGTCCCTCATGGAAGAGGCGGTTTTAATGGGGATCCCACATCCAAAAGTACACAATATTCTGACTAGAGATCAGAAAGAATGTATGCAAAGGAGAAAAGGCAGATATTCCTCTCACCATAAGGACTTATCCCCAATTCCTTCTTTGTAACCTGCTCTGGCTGGTCAGTCACTGACAAGAGATGTGAAAGATCATAAAGAAAACGGGTCACTATTGTATACCTCCCCTCTAATGTCCCAAACTCCTTTATTTAGTATACAGCCTTTGAAACCTATAAAAAATATGTACCATTGAATATATGAGTCTTCTTCCCTCCATTTATTAATAATATTCTTTTCTCACACAATAAATCATGATTACATTTTCTCTTCCCTCCATTCCTCCTAGTTTCTCCCCACCCCACCTCCCATCCAGACCCACTCCTTTTCTGTATCTCGTTAGAAAAGAACGGGCTTCTAAGTGATAATAACAAAATATAACAAAAGTATAATAAGATAAAACAAAACTTATCACACTGAAGTTGAGTGAGGCAAACCAACAGTAGGAAAAGAGCCCCAAGAAAAGGCAAAAGAGTCAGAGACCCATTTGTTCTCATACTTAGATGTTCCATAAAAATGCTAAACTTAAACCTACAATATATGTCCAGCGGACCTAGTACAGACTCTTCGAGGCCCTGTGCTTGCAGCTTCAGTCTTCGTGAGTTCATGTGAGCTTAGCTCAGTGTACTGGCTGGTTTTCTGTGTCAACATGACACAAACCAGCATCATCAGAGAAGAAGGAGCTTTAGTTGAAGAAATAGCACCCTGAGATCCAGGGGTACAGCATTCTCCTCAATTAGTGATCACTGGGAGAGGGCTGAGCCCATGGTGGTGGTGCCATCCCTGGGATGCTGGTCCTGGATTCTATGGTAAAGCAGGCTGAACAAGTCATGTGAAAGCAAGCCAGTGAGCAGCACTCCTTTATGGTCTCTGAATCAGTTCCTGCCTCCAGATTCTTGCCTTGCTTGGATCCAAGAATGATCTAGCTGGGTCTTGAGGTAGATCAATTCCATCTTTATAAGGAATTGCCATATTGATTTCCATAGTGGCTGTATGAATTTGCACTCCTAGCAGCAATGAAAACGTTGCTCTTATTCTACATCCTTTCCAGCATGTGCTGTCACTTGTGTTACTGATCTTAGCCACCCTGACATGTATAAGATGAAATCTCAGAGTAGTTTTAATTTGCATTTCCTTGATGGCTAAGGAGGTAGACATTTCTTTAAATGTTTCTCAGTCATTTGAGTTTCCTCTATTGAGAATTCTGTTTAGATCTGTACATTTCAGTTGGATTATTTGGCTTTTGATATCTAGTTTCTAGAGTTCTTTATATGTTTTGAATATTTAGTTCTGTATTGGATGTGAATTAGGTGGAAAAAAAATCTTTTCCTATTCTGTATTCAGTGAGTTTGTCCAAATGACAGTGTCCTTTGCCTTACAGAAGCTCTTCAGTTTCACAAGGTCTCTTTTACTAATTGTTGATCTTAGTGCTTTAGTTAACGGTGTTCTGTTCAGCAAGGTTTCTATTGTGCCAATGAGTTCAAGGCTAGTTCCTACTTTTTCTTCTACCAGGTTCAGTGTATTGGGTTTTATGCTGAGGCCTTTGACACCTTTGGAGTTGAGTTTTGGTCAGGGTGATAAGTATGGATCTATTTTCATTCCTCTACATGCAGCCATCTAGTTTGACAAGCACCATTTGTTAAGGATGCTGTCTTTTTACTAGTGTATATTTCTGGCTTCTTTATGAAAAACCACTTGTTCATAGCTGCATAAAATTATTTTTAGGTCTTCAATTCAATTTCATTTGATCAATATGTCTGTTTTCATGCCAATGTCATGTTTTATTACTATATATTTTTTAGTACAACTTAAAATTGTAAATGGCGAGACCTCCAGCAGTTCTTTTATTGATCAGGATTATTTTAGCTATCTTTGCTTAGTTTGTTTTTCTACATAAAGGTGAGAATTGTCCTATCAAGATCTATGAAGAATTATGTTCAAATTTTGATGGGGACTGCATAGGGTCTGCAGATTGTTTTTGATAGGATGTCCATTTTTACTATGTTAAAATTACCAATCCATGAACATGGGAGATCTTTCTGTCTTTCGGTATCTTCTTCAATTTCTTTCTTCAGTGTTTTAATTTTTTTTAAAATCATACAAACCTCTTACTTTCTTGCATAGAGTTACCTCCCAAATTTCTTTTTTGATGCTATTTTGAAAGGTATTATTTCCATGATTTTTTTCAATATGTTTGTCATTTATATATAGGAGGCCTACGGACTTTTGTGTTTTAATTTTATATCCTGATACTATGCTGAAAATGTTCATTAGCTGTATGAGTTTTCAGGTGGAGGTTTTCTAATCAGTATGGGGAACTTGATTTTTTTTTTTTTTTTTTTTTTGGCTACTCAACAAAATCTCTTGGGAACATTTACAAAAATTCTACATCCATCTTAAACTTTCTAGGGGCAGGTGCAGAAAGCTCCAATTTTTAAACATATTGGGTAATTTTACTCTAAGGCAGAATATTATTGTCTCAGGGCAGCAGTTCAGAGACATTAGCTCACATGGGACTATCAGCTAGCACAGATGTTGAAGGACAGAGTGCTGGACACCACCTCCAGAGTATTGGGTTCCACAGGTCAAGGGTGGGTCTAATTTTATATTTCTATGCATCTGTAAGGAGATGTTTATATAGCAGGCCTGGAGTGACACTGAAAGCATTTCTGTTGCTATTCAGAGTAATATGAAGCAATCACTGGAGATCATTGTAAAATGACTTCTGATTTCTGATTTCATTGGTGTAGGACAACACCTGCATATTTGCATGTCTCACAGTGCCTGGGTGATTGGTGCTGCTACTGCTGCTGCTGGTGCTGGTGGGAAGATGACAGTCTCAGAAATAAATGTCTAGATTTAGTTTCTCCCACCACCACGCCACCCCACCTGTGCTGATTTGATACTGTTAGCATTCTACTAGCTAGACTCATACTTGGGAGCCAGTGGAGAGAAATTGTTATCCAATGGGATGCTTACTAGGCAATGGAGAGCCTCACAATGTAGCTCTATCTGGTACTAGAGGAGCTAGCTAGAAGAGTGTCTATTGTCAGCATAAGTGAAATATTTACTCAATGAAATTGAAACCTCTGCTGCTAATATGAGATAAGTAGCAGATAAAAATGAAGTATTTCCAAGTAAGTGGATCTGAGAGTACTTCTCTACAAAAAGGTATCGATGCCCAGCTTATCTGTAAACTAAGAACTTCTGATCAGAAAGTAACATTATATGAAATATTTCACAACTGGTGACATGAAGTCAGAAACAACAAACAACATGAATCATCTGACTTGGGCTTCTGGCTAGGTAGCCAGCCTCTGAGGGGACCTGTGTAAAAAGGAAGATTTACCTGGGGCTACAGGTTTTGAGGCTTCCATCCATGAGCAATTGGCAGCATTTCTTGAGCCTGTGATATCACATGGTGGCAGGAAGACATGGTAGAGGAAGCTGGGGGAAAGCCTGGTCTTGTGACAGGCCAGTCCAAAAGAGGGAGGAGGAGCCTCTTTTCCACAGTCCTCTTCTGAGGCCCATAACCCTCTCACTAAACATTCCCACACAAAGATATCATCACTTTGGGATAGTACCAAGCAGAGACCAAAGCCTTTAACACATAGACCTTTAAGGACAATTGGTCTAAACCACAGCATTGCTGAGCTGAAGTGGTCCCCACCACAGGCAAATGCTTTTAGTTATTCAGCCTCTTCTTGCAACAAAAAAGAAAATAACCCAGTGGTTAAAACAAAATAGAAAAGAAGACTGAAAAACAGTTGCAGATGTATTTTTCCAATCTGAAGATGAGAGATTTCCAAAATAAAGCCGAGCATCTAACAAAAAATTTTTACCATATTGGACTTTAATACTCTTTTATAATAGATCATGTTTTTTTAATCAATGGTATCTAATTAAAATATTTTAATTTATCACTATAATTTATGTAAACATTATAAATTAATATTGACCTAAAACGTTCTCTATGAAGCCCACTTTGCACCTTTGCTAATTTGCTACCCATTCTTCATTCTTATTTTAATAATTGAACAGTGAAGATTCTTTTGAGCAACACAGCATCCAGTAAAATACAACCACTCTCATTATCTTGCCTGACCTCAGCAGTGAAACGTGAGTGAGTCACTAGGTGAAGTTTCCAGAGACATATCAGAAGAGACCAACTAGCATAACTGGTACCTATTCTTCTTCTTCATAAGTTTTCCTTTTGCCTTGAACATGAAGGAAAGGTAGAGATTAAAGCACCCATCACTGCCCTTGAAGCATTTGAAACTTGGCGTGGTGAAGAAGACTTCATATCTTGTAGCATTTGTCTAGGGGCTGTCGACCTCCAAGATTCTTGTGACCCCAAAGTGTCCCCTATTTACTTATATCAGGGTGGTTCAGTTTCTGTTTCTTGTAGATCAAACTGTTTGGTATGCTTGGACATTGAGATACCTGCACTGGTCCCCTGCCTGCAACACTATCAGCTTACGCTTTAGAAGTGCGTCTGTTACAGAAATCCTCAGACTTCAGCAAGTACTGGAGTCATCATCTTGAAGCACATATTAAACCCCAATTCTTGAGTCTCAGCCGCAGAAATTCTTGTTCAATTAATCTGGGGTTAGGCTAAATAATTTACATTTTTAAGTAGGTTCCAAGTGATGTTGGCCTTTGGAACAGTACATTAGTCCTCACTGACTTGGATGCCTAAAAGAATGAGAAAAATCTGTCTGTGATATTGTGATGGTGTCAAGTGAGCGCTCTGGGTCAACAACACACCAATGCTCATTCTAGAAACTGTCTAGTAATGTGGCTCTGCTTATCCCAGCTCAAAGACTTAGATGCTGTTGATAATCAGCTGTTGGTTCCCAGTTATTCAAACTCAAAATGATTACAAAGCTATTGTTAAGGCATCATAGGGGTTTCATCAGTGGGTGGAAGTAATCCATTGGGAAGATAGGTACCAAGAAACTTCTTAGGCTCTGGTTCACATATCTCAAAAGATTTTAGCACCAATAACTTCTGTTTGTAGCATCTGTCTTTGAGGACATTTCCCATCTGAAGTTTATTTGAAAGCATACCTTTTCTCTCCTCTAAAATTCACACCTTTTGAAGAAACTCAAGGTGACATTGCCATATTATTCTTTTTTTGGGGGGGGGGGGAGACACTCATCCTTTCTACTAATCATTGCTTACTTCCCAAAGGAGCTGGAGGAGATTAATATTCTGCAAAAGGTAATTTATGACCAGCCACCTCCACTGCGGTGACCTTCCTGACTCACTCTCTGACTCATGCTCACTCCAGAATCCTCAATAATAAAACCTTCCCTTTAAACATAACATCTTATGGAGAAACTCCAAGATCTTCTTCTCAGATTTAGCAATTAATCTTGCAGCCAGGTAGGAAAAAGCAAATATAGACTGTTTACAGAGCTGTAAACACAAGATCAATGTCAGTGTCTGGGCTGCCTTGAGCTTGTCTCGGTTGACATGTTGCCTTTCAGATTCCCTTAGGTCTTCCAATTAGAGGTAAAGCTGACTCCTCCTTAATTACAGATCTTAAGAAACTTAAAATCCAAGATGTTCTGTAGCAAAGTAGGGTGGTAATGATGATGATAATAATGAGTTAAGAGAACATGCCATTATTTTATTGCCTGGATGTTGATTTTCAGGAGGTCATTAGTCCACATCACACGATCTTTTGTGATGGGACTCAAATATTTCTCCCATTTCACAGTTGAGTAATCTGGTCAGAGAGAAGGTGCTAATTTGCCTGCATTACAGATACTGAGAGTAAAGGTAGTGTTAGAATCCCACCGGGGTTTAATTTTGTGATGCATTAACCGAATAAAACCAAACCAAGTCAAACAAACAAACAAACAAAAAAACTCAACAAATAGAAAATGACCTGGCAAGTGGTACACTAGATTCATGATGCTTTTGTTTTATGTAACTTTCTTTTAATCCCTAGATACCCTGTTAAGTCTGAAATTGACTCTTGGAGATCACTACTTACACATGAAATTGGCAAGTGTGGAGCTTGAAGGCTCCTTTTAAAGCCAGTAAGGGGAAGTCCAGTAAGAATTAGGAACCTTTTAACTTGATTGGAGGGCAGCAAGGCACTTACATGGTTCAGTCTTTGATTGGCTCAGGCCCAAGTGACCACCAAACTGAATTATTGAGTCATGGACATTTAACCACAGGATAAAATAAGAGCATCAAGCAGAGATGGCTAGTCTTAAGATGTGATTTCTCCATGTTTTTGTGGCAATCTCCTAGCTGCCCTTTGCTCTGATTGGCTGCCCCTTGGCTTAGGGTGGTCTTTCTTGGAACTCTTGACTTTTGGCTTCAGGCTTAGTCCTAGGCTGCCCCTTGAGTAGGGGGATTTTAACACCATGAGTTGAACAGCAGAGATCTTATCAGGGTCACTCTAGCCCTTCATCCTCAAAGAAGCTGAGGCAACATATTTGTTAAAGGAGAAAATCCCATTGATATTAAACACATTCAAGTTGCTTTAAGTTCCTAAATTGGACCAAGAGTGGTATAAAACTCATTAGCAATTATATTATATCAACAGGTTTTATATTTTTGTGTCATATACTTATGTACATTTATACTTATATATGCAATCAATACATATATATTATTATCCACTTATATGACTTATGCTGTGGTTTGGGTAACTGTCCTCCAAAGTAATCACATGCTTAAGGGCTAGTCTTCATGGTGGCACTATGGGACTTTTAGGATGTAGACTGTAGTGATACTGCCTTAGATCACCAAGGCTGTGCTCTCTCTCATTTACTCACTGTTCCCTAGCTTGTATTATACGTAGTGTTTCCTCTGTTGTGTAATCCTACAGTGATCTGCTGCATCAACACAGATAATCCAACCTAGTGATCATGGACTGGAGCCTCCACAGTCAGGAGGCAAGGCAATCCTTTTCTCTTTGTAATTTCTGTCTTAGTCAGTGTTTATTGCTGTGAAGAGACAGCATGACAATAGCAATGCTCACAAAAGAAAGCTTTTTATTGGAGCTGGCTTACAGTTTCAGAGTTTTAGTCCACATTCATCACAGCAAGGAGAATGGTGGCCTGCAGGCAGGAAGGCATGGTGCTGGAAAAGTAGCTGAGAGTTCTACATCTATATCCCTCAGTAGGTGGGGGTGAGGTGGGGGTCAGGGACGGTGTATGTGGGCTTCTGAAACCTCAAACCTCAAGGCACACTTCACTTTATTCAACAAGGTAACACTTCCTAATCCTTTCAAATAGTGCCACTCCCTTAGCATTTAAATATAACAAACCCTTTGGGGCCATTTCTATTTGGTCTACCACATTCCACTCTCCATAGGCCCCCAAAGACTTGTAGCTTTAAAAAAAATGCAAAGATGCATCCACTCCAACCCATATCCAATAACAGTCTTAACACTGTTTAAAAGTCCAAAGTTCAAAGTCTCTTCTTAGACTTACGGCAATCTCTTAATTATAATCCTCTGCAAAATCAAAATGAAAAGGCAGATCACATACTTCCTAAATACAAGATCACAGGGTATGCACTACAACTCCAAAAGGAAGAAAAAAGATCATAGTGAGCAGATACCAGACTAAAGCAAGAGTGAGAACCAGTGGGCAAACTCCAAACTGCTTCTCTATGTCTGCTGTCAAAATGCTCTTCAGGCCTCCATCTTCTTTCATCCTTACTGACTACAAGACACTTCTTTCTCTTGGTCTGGTTCCACTCCCTATTAACAGCCCTCTTTGGGAGGTATCCTACAATTGGCATCTCCAAATCCAGCTTCACTTTCACATGGCCTCTCTGGGCTTCCATGCAGGGAAACCACTGACACATGTCCTGCCTCGGTGGCTTTTTCTAGTGCAGAGGGGAGATTCTATAACCCCTTTCTTGTATCCCTGACTCTAAAGCCAGAAGCACATGCCCAAAATTGGCAAGTTGTGCTGCCTCTTAGGGATGGAACATGGCCCCCTTGTTCAATTACATCTGTGTCAACTTACTGTTTTGATGTTTTCCTTCACTGATTAAGCATTTATTCAATTCCCTTTCACAAGCTTAAAGCTTAGCTGGGTGGGGTCTTGCCATGAGATTACCATTTCCTTTATTCTATTTAGAATCACAGTTTTCTTTAATCTTTTTATTTCCTTAAACACAGAACTTAGCTACATTATTCTTTCTGGTGCCCCATTTCTCCCCAAACTGTACATTTTGTAGTTTTATTTGCTTAGCTTATTTGTTTTCATCATAGATTTTCCACAACTACAGCACAGAGTCAATGGTAAGTTATCTTGAAGTTTCCTCTGCCAATGCCACTAATCCAAAACTCTTCAGTTTAACCTCAGGCAGATATTTTTGGACAAGGGCAGAAGGCAGCCATATTTTCTGCCAAAGCATCAAAAGAATGTTCCCTAGGCCACTTATATTCTTTCCCTCTGAAACTTCTTGGGACGGAGACTGTTCAAATTGCCCTCAGCACTGCCTTTCATTCTTCTACCAGGATGGCTCATTAAGCCCTCTTAACTTATTCAACTGCTTTTCTAAGCCAAAGTTCCAAAGTTCACCTTCCAGCAAAAAGCAGCACAGTCAGGCCTGTCACAGCAATACCCCACATATCCTGGCACCGGCTTCTGTCTTAGTCAGTGTTCTGTTGCTGTGAAGAGACACAATAATTATGGCAACCCTTATTAAAGACATTTGATTGGGGCTTGCTTACAGCTTCAGAGATTTAGTCCATTTTCATCATGATAGGAAGTCTTGCAGCACAGAAGCAGACATGGTGCTGGAGAAGTAGCTCAGAGTTCTACATCTAGATCCATAGTCAGCAGGAAGAAAGAGAGGCACTGGGCCTGTTGTGGGCTTCTAAACCTCAAAGCCCATACCAAGGCACACTTCCTTCAACAGTGCCACACCTCCTCAGTATTCAAATATATGAACCTACCTGTGCCATTCTTATTTAAACCACCACTTCTACTTTCTCAAGTATTTTGTTAAGTCATCTAGTTTCTCAGGTATTTTATTATGATTAATACAATACACTATAGTGATCAAAACATGCCTTATTATAATTTAATGCATATAGTTTTTGAAAATACTAAGATATAATCCATACACCACAAATGTGTTACAGCATATAATTAAAAAAGAGTTTAGTAAAGTAACAACATGTGTAACCATCCTTAGTGCCTAATTGCAGAACATTTCATCACCTTCAGTAAGCCACAATATACGTTTGCATTAATTCCTCAGCTCCTACCCTCCCTTCTCATCCCATTACTGAATGTGGCTTTTCTCATGATTATTGCCAAATACCCAGTAAGAAGCAACTTAAAAGAAGGAAGGTTTGCTTTGGTGTGTCATTTTAGGACATGAGGTCCATCATGGCAGGGATGGGACAGCTGCAAAGCAGTTGACAGCTGGTCACATTGCATCCACAGTCAGGAAGTAGAGAGAGGTGGATTCCGACACTTAGATCACATGTCTGCTTTATGCTCAGCCTGAAACTCAGCCCACTGGATTCAGTGTGGGTCTTTCCCCATGTAGTTAGACTTCTTTAGAGACAATCCTAAGGACACACCCAGATATGTGTATCCTAGATGATTCTAAACCTCGTCAAGTTGACAATGAAGATGAACCATCATGCATGGCAACCACTAGTTTGCTTTCTGTCTCCATGGAGCTGCCTGTTCTAGATACTGAATTTAAATAAAACCATGCAGTGTTCTGTCTTTTGGAATGGGCCTTTAGATTTTAATGTGTTCTTAAACTTAACCTTTTCTTCAAATGTAATAATACAAAATTCCATTTTATAGACAAATATTTATATGGAATATATGATATTCCTTTATCAATCCAGGTGAGGGACATATGGCTCACTTGAACTCATTTGTGTACAAGTTCCTCTGTCAAGATGTTTTCACTTCTCCCATTTATCTTTGTAGACATTGAAAACAGGTAGCATGCTTAGCTTTTAAACAATCGTTATGCCATTTTCCAAAAATATCTATATCAGTTTACAATCTCATCAGTACATAAAAGTTTCAAATCATTCCCCTTACCAATATTTGCTTAGTCAATTTGATGTACATGTACGTAATGGCTGATAATACTTGATAAAAAATTCATTATGGTAATTGTTTTAGTGAAACATCCTGACTATTGCCACAGCAACCAAATGGCCATCATTAATGCTGTTGTGTTCTCCCTTTATTAAAACTAACTTCTGCTTGAACAGCTGTTAAGGACATTATTTTTCCCCAAGTGATTTGTTTGTTTATTTTCCTAGATAGTCATACAATATTGCCCAGTCTAGCCTTAAACTCTCAATCCTCTCATTGTAGCCTTCTAAACACTGGATTAGTTGTGTGATGCCATGCCTGTCTCTGATCTAAGTGATTTGAGAAGCTACCTAATAAGTGGTTGAACATTTTTATTGTAGAAAGCACATATTTTTGCAAGTGTCCACCTCTTGTGATACAGAGGCAGCACCTGGGAGGGATGGATAACTGATATTTCGGAGGGTGAGAATGAAGTGTGTCATGCGGATAGAGAAGGTCCAAGTTTACAGAGATGCTGCCATATCAGTCTGCACACAAAACTCAGGACATGAAGTGGGTATGCTCCAACAGGAGCAAGGATACCAGCCCAAGACCACTGAAGAGTAATTGGTAGAGATGGAGAACATTTAGGAAAGACCCTACCATTAAGATCAGTAGCCTATAAAAGTGAGGCCTTAAATTTCAGGATTCTAATCACTAGTCAATGGAATGGGACTTAAGTCCTACCTCTGGCTATGGGTGGAGGCTTGACATTTTAAATATCCTGGAAGGTTATTAATTGTCAATTATTTAAACTTGGAGTCCTAATGGTACAGTTTACTGTATGGCATGAGGCTTTCTCATGACAAACAAGGATGTACCATTGTTCCTTCCTTTAAGACTCAAACCAGATTTGTCAACAACATGGATAAAACCAAAGTCTCAGTGCAGGAAAAGTTCAGAGACTTTGGATACATTCTGCCTTGATGTAGATCATCATAACTGTCCCTTTGGTCATGGTCTGTTCTCTACCCTTTAGCATGTGCCCCATTTTACTCAGTAATCAACTCTACCTATATGCTAGTGATCAGCAGAGATCACACAGATGAGAACCCAATGGGAGTCCAGGGTGAGATCTTGGTGACAATTGCCATTTCAAGTGTTAAACTCTAGGAATAACATCTTGTGTTTTGATGTGCTCTTCCTTCCTGTCATTCTTTTCATAGTCAATGGCTTCTTGCTTCCTGAGCAGTCCTTTTCATCACTGGGCGTCTGCAAATGTTCCCTATGCTTGAAGCCCTCTTACTTTCCCCCTTCCCACATCCCAGATGTTCTGAAAGGGCAAGGATTTGTCCTCATTCTAATGTTCTCAGCATATCCTGAACCATCCTCCAACCTGACTTCCAAGCTTGCAGTTAGGAGCCCCTTCCATATGTGCCAGAGATTTCTCATTTATCCTGGCCCCATTTTACAAAACGTGCAAATAAGCCTTAAAGGAGCCGGACTGTTGATAGATGGCCAGTGAATAAAAATATGTGCAATGCTATGTTATCCTCTTCAGTCACTTACCTGCTCATTCCTTGTGATTCCCAGCGACAATGTGCTGACCCCATCACATTGAATTAAGCAAAGCCAATGTGAGGTTAATGAAGAAGCCCTTGTACAGCAGAGTTTAGGCTTTCCCCCCTACTTTCTTTATTCTTATTGTAAGCCAACTACTTCCTTTGCAGGGCAGCTTCAAACTCTTGGCCAATTTTCTCTCCCTCTGAGATATTACTCTGCATGTCTATAGCTTTAGAGACAGACAGGAAAGGGTATTTTGGGAGTCTGCCAATGGCCCATCTGATAAAGAATTTGATTGACTGTGTGGGATGAACAACACCTGTTAATAGATGACAGAATAGTGAAATGTTTTCTTTCTAAACATTAAGCCTACAGGCTAGATAAGAATTGTCATTTAAAAAATGATGGAGCTGTTTATCAATATGTCCCAGTAGAAATTAAAGCAATAGCATTCATCTGCTTAGTAAATGGTTTTCCAATTTTCCTTAACATCTACCGTGGGTTTGTGTCTTTAAAGTTTTTCTTAAAAGCAAAACAAGGAAAGATTTACAAATTCCTGAGCTGTTTTCCTTGACCACATCAGAGTCAAGTTTCTCCTGTTCCTAAGTTCCTAATGGCTTCCCACAAGGCTCTCATTCTCCTTAAATTGTCATGGAGCTGTGCAGGAGGCTTATAATTTTCTTTGTCCCTATTTGAAATTGAATGGTCAATTAAATTACTCCCTAACTATCTCCTAAATTGACTGGACATCTAAGAGATTTTCCAAAAGGTATTTAAGAGGGTATTAAAATAAATGATTCTTGAATGCCTTAAAGCTCTGCAATTCTCTTACAGGACCACTTTAGTTGAGGCAGAGACTTCTGCAGCATGGGCAGTGCTACAAAGAATGGGCTGAGTAGCAGTAGGGTGTTTGTGTAACAGTGCAATAGCAGCCCTAAAAGAATGGACCCTGAGGAGTTAGTTTCTCCAGGCAGTGCTGTGCTGAGCTTAAGAACAACCTGGGGTCATGACACCAGAGAACAAATTCCCAAGAACAAGATGCCTCGTAGTTCTAAAAACTCATTTCACAGCTAAATACACAGACTTACATTCCCTGGCTTTTGTTTCCTCTTTCCTATATATTATAATGTTCACCAGAGGAAAGGCAGAGAAACTAAGCATGTTTTTCACTCTAGTTCTGGTCCAAACTATAGAAAAGGTCCATTCTCTTTATCAATTTCTGACTACTACCTTTTTGGTAAGGTGATAAGCAACAGCCCTGAGATTCCTGTTGCTTTTGTTCTTCACCCAAAGAAATAGCATGGTGCAATGAGCAAAGGGAGAAATGTGGATGGAGAGCTATGAAGGGAAGGGTGTTGGTTGGGTTTGAAAATAACATTTTCTGCAGAGGCTCCAGGGTTTGAACACACAATGCCCAGCTGTTTGCAGAGGCTGTGGAATCTTTTGGAGATGAAACCTATTTGAGAAAGTGGGTTGCTATGGGGTGGTCTTTGAGATTTTTCAGCTTTTCCCACTTCTGGTCTGAACTCTGTTTCCTTATGCACAAGGGTATGTGAGGAATTCCAGAGCATCCCCAATTTCAGACTCTGCCGCCAGAAACTCCACGATGGCCTTGACTGTCATCTCGAAGAGTGTGCCAAACTCTCAGTCTTTCCTCCCTCAGGCTGATTCTGTCACAGAAGCTAGAAAGGCAGCACGGTGGTCTGTGGTCCTGCGCCCGAGCATTTCCATAGAGCAGAGTGGATGAAGGCTTTGGAAGGAAAGCAATACCAGGCTCTGAGAAAATGTCAAAGGTCGGACTCTGTATCTGAGGTTGACAGTAAGTAGTTCATAGATCATCTGAGTAGTGATCTTACAGGGTAATGAAATAACTGGAGGACCCCCAAGTCTATGCTATATATACTCTCCAGAACCATTTGGAGAGGTCACTGCTAGGCGAGAGCTCATTCTTACTGACATAGAACCTTTCTTGTATCTGAGTTAAACAGGCACTTGCAGTCTGCTCCAATTTGATATTTTTCTTTTGAAGATTAAAGCAGGATGCCATATTTATAATTAGGAGAATTTCTGGGAGCAGAATCAGGCTGACAACTTGAGTTGAAAATCCTTCCTTCCTTTGATTTCTGTATTCTCAGGAAGGCTCAAGCAGGCATGAGTCAGCAGAATACCTTGGGCTGCAAGAAGAAACTGCTGGTGGAGGCAGGTCTCCAGTGACAAAAATTCCTTCTTTACATTAATCAGGGCCTCTCTCAGTAGTAGGCCATAAGAACAGACGCGCTGTAGCAAGATGGAGCCCAGAACACAGGAGCTAATTAAAAGGTGCTCTACCTTGTCAGACGTGGCATAGGGGATGGGTGAAGTCATTGCAAGGCTCCGTGTTGTATGACCTGACAATTATTATTCATTCTCTCTTTACTTGTATTCTATAATTTGGGACCGGGAATAACAGTGAGCCACCCTAAAACCACATGGAGATGATTAAATGAGCTTTCATATTCAAAGCTTGGAGAACAGATTTGTATACTCCCTGGAGGGAAATTGTTAGGATAAACACTCTTTTCGATATTGGGTACAGAACATACTGCCTTTGAAACTTTTGCAGAGCCTGATCAGTACTTATTAATCATCAGCATCAGCAGCAACATCCTCATCTTCAACATCATCTCCACAACCACCACATCATTTACTATGCTATATGACCAGAGTACTGGACAGATCGGCATAATATTGTATATTCCCAAACATATCTGTAATATCAGAAAACTTTTTTTTTTCCAAATAAAAAGTTCAAGAGAAGCCTTGCATAAGGTACTCACTATGCGCTTAAAAACAAAAGGTTTGTGAGCTTAAAAGTACAAAATATTCCAGAAAATATTCAGCTTCAAGAACAGCTAGGGTTCAGGGTTCAAAACCATCAAGGTAATTGTTGCATCACACCACATGTAGTAGCCCTCCTGTTCTGTTTAGTTATTATGACAGGACCAACATCCTCAGAAAACAGTGGCTTGGTTATAATGTTAACTAGGCTCCTCTGGATACCTTGGCCAGGTCTACCTCTGATTACAATCAGACCACGTTGTTTGGAAGGCTTTATCCCTCATATGTATGATGTCTCAGCTGGGAAAATTTTAGCTAGGACTGAAATTGCAAGGTTTTTTGTTGTTGTTGTTGTTGTTTTTGGCTGGCATGTTCCTCCCCTACCACACACACACCAATACCAGCCGCACTGGATGAAACCACCAGATCTACTGCCACAGTTTATCGATTGATCTAGGCAATAACTGAGACCCTAATTGGTTCAAAGACGGAAACACAAACTCACTGTTCAGGGGAAGGATAGAATCACGCATGGCACTCTGAAAACTATCCTGAGGATGCCAAACAAGATTTTCCTTTCAGCATTATTACAAACCATATCCCACGTCTCTGTGTAAAAATCACACTTTAGAGACTATCTTGGTCATATTGCTTTGCTTCTGACCCTCTCTTGATGAAAATGAGTGTCCAGGAGGTGAGATTATCATGACATAGCAAGAAAACTGGCTTCTTCGGGGGATCACGTGCTGGGAAAGAGGCTTAGACAGCACATGCAGATGCAATGGCCTCCTTCTGGTCAGGCTGACCTATTTTGAGTAGCTGTGATCCCTTTTAACACTGGGGTTGTTGCCATATTTCAGAGTGTGAGGCAGCCCAGGCTTGTGCTATGGAAAGAGCTAGAGCTGTGAAGGACATTAGCTTTACTATGAATTTAGCAATAACCACGAGGCACTCCGAAGGGACTGCGATACAATCTAATATTATCACCGGCAGTTTGTCTTCAAGGTGAGCTCCAGTGTTAATTGTAAATGCTGACAAGGTTCGTGCCAGGTAAAGTGAAAATACACATGCATCTACTACACGGAGCTCAGCACTCTTGTCTTGGGGACCACTCAGTCCCTGGGGCAATTCCCAACACATTATGAAATCAGAAGACAGGGAGAAAGCACAATGGAGTGCAGCAACACACTGAAGTGGATTTTAAAAGCTTGTTTCTCAGGTGCCTGTGAAGGTGTTGGAGGAGGAGGTGGAGTGAGGGTGAGTAAGAAAGGCCTACCAGGGGTTGGGAGTGCAAGGCCCTGGGTTCATTCCTCAGCTCAGGAAAAAAAAAATAACACCTTTTATTTGATCTTAAACACGTTTACCATAGTAGGACCGTGAAACTGCAGGTGGGTTTTACTGAGTGAAAAACACTAAGAAAATTATAAAATCAGAAAGTCATTTGTGGTCTGAGCCTATTGTCTTAGTGAATCCCATAAATTCTCTTTTTTTTTTTCTAGTGATTTTACCAGCACTAATTCTGGCAGCACAGACTATTGGGCCTTTTTCTTATGCTTGAACACTTTATCCAGTTAAAAAGCAAATATGTTCTAATGTCTGGTCACTGGGTTAACTCAAGCTAGGCCTGTTGAGCATCAACGTCATAGGAGGACTGTACTCAGTAATTAGTTTACATAAATGAGCAAGACAGATGCAGCTTGGATGTGTAGACTGTATAGTTTCACACACCTTTCTGGAAGAGTCACAACACGAGAGTGGAAATCTACTTTGTTGATTTCTAATACAAAGCCGGAGTGGGGAGAGACTGAGAGGAAACTGTGACATTTATGGTTCTTACAGAATTTAAGTTTAATTGAAGGTTGCTTCACCTTCCTCAGGACCTTTATAAACTTTCTAGGAAAAGCAGAGAATCCCAAGGGCAGCTACATATAGCAAATGTTTCTGAGGGCCTGAAATTACTTAAATTTTAAATTAGAAAATCACAAATGTTTTCCCAAAGCACATAGCCAATATGTAGTTCTCTATCAATGCACGGTTTTAGTTTGGGGAGTGAGCAGGGCTGCGCTGAATGACTTGGGACTAATACTCAAGCCAGAAGACTAACAGGGGCACTTTCAGGGGGCAAGAAAGCCTTGAGTGAATATGGAAAGGGCAGAAGAGCAGAGGTCCTAAATGAATAGGAGTTGTAGACACGGGCATGGCCATGTCAAAGACATCGATGCCTTAGACCAATGGGAATATCAAAGCCTTCCATGTAGGGATCATGCTCAGAACTGGCAAAGTGTTCCTTTGGTCTGTGTGGGAATGATGGTAGTGTGGGCAACAACGAGCAGCTGTAGCTTCCTCCTTGTGGATGACTGCCGCCTGAGACTGCTCCCCTATACAGACCTCCCACCAAGACTAGAAAACTTCCCTCTCTTGTGTAGAACATAATATCCAAGCTGAGTTTACAGGCTGTTGCATCATTTGTGCTACTCCATTATGAGGAGCATGCCATTTTTCTGTCAGTTTTTTCATTCTCTTATTGCTAAGCGACAGATATAACATAGTGCTAATTCAAACAAATATTAAGTTCCCAGTGGTCCCAGCTATATCATAGTGAATAAAACAAAGTAACTCTCTTATAAATTTTGTAGACCTGAGGGATGGTGAGGTAAATTACAATGAATGCCAACAAATAAGCCCTACAATAGCAGAGTGATACCCTCTGTGACCAGAAACAAAGCTGAGGAAGGAGATATAGTACCTGGTTTTTTAGATTAAGCTATTGGATACACAGTTTTCACAGGAGCAGATATTTAGGTTGTGTCATCTGTTCAGGAATGAGCCACACAAAAATCTATAGGAGCAAGGTATAAGACAGAGGAAACAGCATGAGTAAAGCCAGGGATCCAGTAGGGCACAGCAAATCACAGAGAGACAAGGGACAGAGTGACCTGCAATAGCACACGCCCACTCCGTGTTCAGCCATCTATTGTGGGCTGTGACTAGAAGGAAATGACTCAGTTACTTAAACAGGATTATATATACCTCACAGCAGGCACACTGATCAAACATTGAAAATATAGGTAACTGTCCTGACCTCAGTTAAAACTGAGCTGAGAAAGCTCCAACAAATACCAGGAAGAGATATGGAGGCCCATATAAAGGAAGAGGCTGCCATGTTTGGGCTAGGGAAGTGAGTGTCTTTAGTGACAAGGGTCTGGTTGTCTAACGGATTGCATTTTAATGAACTAGAACTGAAATGTCAGCAATAAAGACATCTGGATCTCACCAACCAAAAGAATCTTCATTGAACGGTATATGAATTAGAACTGATGTTTTATAATGCCAGACTTCAATACAGAGGCTGCTTGTTAGCATCCTCACAATTATGAATTAGGTACCATTCTTCCATAGGAGAAATTGGGTGCAAGAAATCTTAAGTCTCTTGTTTCCTTGGGCCACCCAGAACTGACTTGTTAGAACCACATTTCAAAAAAACAGAACCCAATGCCAAAACGGTCACCCTGATAGGATAGCTAACCTTTGTGCCATGAACATGGGGTTCTACACACCAAACCAGAAAGAAGCAAGCAGGAGTGACAATAGGAAGCATTTATCTTGGGACCTCTGCATGACTTCCTCTGAGCCCTTATTTCTTTAGTTTATGAGAAGACAGGGTAGAGAGAATTATTGGGGCTACAATAAGGTGTTAAGTTCACACAATGCAAATCACTTTGATTTTAGCATCAGGTGATATGCGTTTTAGAATAAGGAAACAATAGAAAGAGATGGTAGAGATGTTGTCAAGAGACTGTTGGAGGCAGCAGCAGGCTGTTGGAACATCTGCCTTCCAGGCTGTTGAAGTTGGTAGACCAGCTTCTCAGCTCACTATTGCCTCAGCTTCCTAAGCCACATTGATACAAATGAACTGAAAGAGTGAAGTGCTGGCAAAGGAAAATTAAAATGAAAGATTCAGTGATCCCTGGGGACCAGCAGTGCCCTGAGGTTTGTGGGCACATACCCAGCTGCTACTCATGTAGGGGGTTTTATCCCCAAGGAAAGGACCAGCTGCTGTTCTTTATTTCCTTATTGACTTTTGTGCTGCACCTGGGGAGTCTTGGTAACTGTCAACAAAGATTTAGAAGACTAATAAAGGGTTAGGCGCCCATGTGGTTGATCCTGCTTGTATGAAAACACACAGTGTTTGTGTTTGGATAGCTGGTAGGTGAGGAGCAGCCAGAGGCCAGCTTAATCTAAAAAGTGGGAAGTGGGGAAAGGAAAAGGGAAGCTTGAATGCTGATAATCTTTCTCACCTCATACACTGTGTTTAGAGGCCAGATATTGGAGTGAATGTTGGTTTCTCAAGGCTCATGGAGAACCCTAAAGGGACCCAAATTGATGCCTAACAATGACATTCTGCATACTTCCCCACCCAGAGAAACCCATAGCCACAATTAACTGATACAAACAAAAATGTCATCTCCCTTGCCTTGAGGTGGGGACCATGGAGTGACACTGTGATTTATACTATGGTGTCTTTCCCAGATGAGAACAAGTTTAGATTTCACCTGGGCCCACATCTTCACACAATGTTTTCCCCTAGAGTTCCTATTTTCTTCCTCACTCTGTTAGACATGCCCATGAGTGCCCTTTCTCAATGACTCCTTTGCTCCTGATTTTCCCTCTCTTGGGCTCTATTTCTGAGGAATAATGGTCACCTGGCAGCAGGAGGGCATGACTTTGAAGCCTAAGAAACATGTATTCAGGGAGGAGTCCTCATTTCTGTCTTTAGGGAAATGGCGGGAAGAGAGGCCAAGAATATGGTGTGAACCAGGAATTGTCTGCAGGGGCAATGAGTAGCCACGGGTGGGCACTATTGTCTCAAGCTCTCGTCCAATCAGGGCAGAGGTGGAGGAGTCCAGGTCCTCTAGTGTGAGAACTAGGGTTGGCAAATCTAGGGTAGAATGGACTGTGACATTTTTGTTACCTACTGGGCTCTGAGCTCATGTCTGACTCACCTCATCTTTGGTCTGTTTGTGGTGAGGCTTACGCAGTTATTAGTCATGAAAGTCTGGGGAAGTTACTGATTTCTTTATCTGAAAAACAGCATGTAGCATGCATTAAAGAAAAAGAAAGTATTTTGCCATAGGATTATTATTATAAATCACAGTAGACAATTTTTTTTCTTTATGTAGGCTGGCTTCAAATTTCTATATAGGACTCAATGAAGAAGGATACAAACTAGAGGCTAAAAATGGATAAGTCATTGTACTATGGTGGCTCAAGCCCACACATTTGAGGTTAGACCAACTATATAGCGTTCACAGAATGAAATCCCATGACAAAATCTACAAACAAACACATGGCATCAATAAAAGAAAACAAGCAAAAAAGGAACAAGAAGAATGCCTGAAATAACTGGGAAATCTAAGTGGTTGCTTGACAGATGACCTGTGACCCAAAGCAAGTTTCCTTTGCATTCTTAGAGGCAAAGCCATCAAGGATGGAAGACTGTATCTTGAGAGAGGGTCAAAAATGAAGAAAAATGCAAGAGGAGCAAGAAGAAGGAGGTGGAAAAGAGTCAGGAAGAGGAGGAGAAAGAGGAGGAGGAGGAGGAGGAAGAGGAGGAGGAGGAGGAGGAGGAGGAGGAGGAGGAGGAGGAGAAATCAGAGAGAATGGGCACACTGAGGAACTGCAAACTAAGAATTTTCTGGCGTTGGCTATGTTGATCCAGAACTGGATAGAGAGTTTCTGCTGAGGACAGATGTCCAGTCAGTACTGTCTACCCAAACTCTACCTTTGTAGTAGAGTGTTTTTTTTCCTACCTTGCTTGCAGACATTCCATAAACACAATTTCCTGTGCCCAGTAAAACAGGATATCTCCAAAGACAGAGCAGAAGGGGCTCAGCCACTGAATTCTGCTTTCTCTCGCCCCATGTCCTACTTTTAAAATTCTTTTCAGTTCATGTTTAGTGTGGTCCATTTTCTAGTACCCAAATGCTGTTGTGTGACAAAACTTTTCCGAGGGACATTCTACACACACATCTACTCATTGCAGATAGGAAGCCTGTCGCAGACATGAGGATAAGTTGTAGAGGCTTTGCTTGACAAAGTTCCAAAGATCTCCGGCTGATCACCATTGCCCCTAAGTATAATGTAGGGTCCAGATATAATGTTGTCTAAAACTTGCTATTTCTCCTTAAACTGTTTTTCTCTTTATTTCTCAGTCCTAAGGAAATTTATACAGGGAAAACTTTTTCCACAGAGAATGTTGAAAGAGGGCATCTATCCAAAGGCTTGAGACAATGATAGGATTTTTTGCTCTGACTGTGAGCACCCAGGCAGAAACTGCATGAAAGGAAGTTAAGACCTGGATATAACAGTACCTGGCTAGATAATGTTGCCTGTAGACACGTTTCTTTAGAATCTGCCTTGAGAGCACCAGAAGGTGGGCTAGGAACCTCATGCTTTACAGATATTTTACAACAGAGGACCCCTTCGCAGTTAGCCTAGGCTTGGATAGCACATCTGTTGGTTTGGGACTGGGAGTAAGTCAAATTTTTCTTTATTTATTATAGAACATTTAGCTCAAGCTATGTTGCTATGACTATCTTGTAAACACAGTTGCTTTAGTCCAGGGAAATTTATGATTAAACTTTCCTGATATTGTTTAAGAAGTAATAATCAGGTTATGCTGACCGTGTTTGGAAATTGATTGAGTTTTGTTGTATGCTTTGTTGTAGGTTACAGAACTTTTTGTATTTCCTTGTTACTCTGTTGATTTTTGATTTCCCTAGTGACTATAAGATGGAAAAAAAAATCATGATGTAACCTGTAATGAAAAACATTGAACTGCATTTCAATAAAATACTGGGGTTGGTCCCAGGAGAAAAAAGAAAGCAAGTAACAGACATGAGAGAGTAAGCTAGAGTGAGATGGGGAATAGCAAGAGAGATAGAAAGATGGGGAACAACACACAAGAAAATTAGAAAGATGGGCAACAGCAAGCAAGGCGCTAGAAAGATGGGGAACAGCAAGAAGAGTTAGAAAGTTGATTAACAGCAAGCAAGAAAAGAGTTAGAAAGATGGGTGAAAACGAGCAAGGAGTCTGACAGACAGTAAGAGAGACAGAGATGGAGACAGAGAACCAGAAGAAAAGTTCTCCTGGACTTTATTAAGACCTTCAGCTTGTAGTGCATATGCCTGAGTCTCCCAGTATTTCTTTTTCCTCCACCCCTCAACCTCTCCTCAACAAGTGGTTCCTCTAGCTAGTTAACCAATAGTTGGTTTCTCTTAACCAGCCTTTCAACGCCTGCTCAATTCTCCCTACTGTGGATCTCCCTCTCTTCTCTCTTTGCTGTTCTGGGAGCTGGTCTTGGGGAGCGGCAGAAGCCCACTACAAACTAAAGTATGGATACCATTTAGGTCCATCTTGGCAAATGATGACTTTTATTTTGGGTTACTTACAGGAAAAGAAGATGCCCAAAGACATCTGCATCACCAAGGTCCACCCTAGCATGGCAGTAGCTCACAAAAGCTTGGAGCATATTAGATAGCTTGCAGGCAACTGAATAGGTTGTGGGATGTCCTTTTCAAGTGACTCTCTGATCTAAACCACTTCCAGACAGCTCAGCTGCTCTCTGCTTCTCTTCCAGGCAGTTGGTCGGGTCTGAGTCTTCTTTGCAACTTGGCTTTGCTTTTTTGAGAGAAACTCTCTGCTTTTATAGGTTACTCTGGCAGGGAGGGACACCTAGGGAATCTGATCAGTTTCAGAAACTTCCTGAAGCCCTTTTGAGTTGTTTACCTTCCTGTTTAAGGAGCTTCTTGAGGGATGGAATATTTCAATCTCAGAGGAAACTGTTATACAACAAATGCAAGGTCGTGGAGTAATTAAGGACATTTTCTTGAGAAAACCCAGGCATAGAACCCAGAAAAAAAAATTTAGGATTTGTAACAACTCCAAGATGAAGAATCTGAGCTTTCATTTTTCCCTGTTACCAACCAGTCCTCAAATAAAGACCACTCTTGCAGACTGTGTGGATGTATCTACTACTGTGAAAAAAATACCTGGAAAAATCAACTTAAAAGATGAAAGATTTCTGATTTTAGTATTTGGTTGGTTGGTCCTGCCACTTGTGTCTTGCGGGGAGACTTATCATCATGGTGAGAGAATGTAGTAGAGTGGTCACCTCCATAAATCTGAGAGAGATAAAAGAGGGTGCCAGGGTTCTTAAAGAAGACATACGCAGTGACCTCACTTCCTGTTAATAGACACTACCTACTAAAGATTACAACATCATCCATCAGCAGTGTTATAGGCTCATGACCATGGCCTTAGCATATGAAGTTTGAAGGACAGTTCAGATCCAAATTACAATAAAGATAAAAAGGGTAAGAATTTCTTTAAACAGCCCCTCAGGGTACCAAGAGTGGTTCTCCAAATAGAATCAAAGATGGATAATTGGAAACAAAATAAACAAAATCCATGGAAAGGTTCATTGAAAAGGCAACTGGGACCCAGAAAATGTGAGTAGGATGGTGACAGACATATCATATTAGGATTATCCCAAGGGCCTAAGGAAGTTTGGTCACATCTGCAAACCCAGAAATAAATAAATAAATATATATATATATATATATATATATATATATATTCTTATATATATATATATTCTTATATATATATTTATATAAATATATATAAAATTCTTATAAGGTGGTACAGGCATGGGTTAGCAATAGGAGCTGGGAGATTTCATCCTCCATCTGACTCAGACAAACTTTGTGACCCTGGGTAAAAATCACTCTACCTCTTTGCGTGAAGTAGCTTTATTATCTGTGGGCTATTAGAATAGAAATTGATGTTCTCTTCCAACTACACTGTTGATGTAAATATTTTCAATCCTTGCATGAAATGGTAGAATTTTCAATTTTATCTTATAATCTTCTAAATTTTTTCTTTATACTTCAAGGCAAAGTGTTAGCCATTCAAACAAATTATGTTCTTTTATTACTATGTAATGTCTCTTTTCATGTTATTTGCCTGAGTTCAATGCTGTCAGACATTTCAATACCATATTGGTAAGATTACCTTAATATTCCTTTTCCATTTTTTAATTTTCAA
The DNA here is from genome assembly GCF_964271855.1 of Acomys minous. Taxonomy (NCBI): domain Eukaryota; kingdom Metazoa; phylum Chordata; class Mammalia; order Rodentia; family Muridae; genus Acomys; species Acomys minous. Next base: position 12,674,537 of record NC_140485.1, read on the forward strand.
CTTTAAGAGTCATTATGTTTTTGGTGTAGCCATTGAAAACCATGTTACTATGGTGAAAAATCTAGGCTGATAATCTTCTACCAGGTATGGTCAATACCTTTAAATTTATTTTGGTTTTCAAACCCATCAGAGACTTGAGAAGGAATAAAATTAATTACCTGAGTAGACAGCAAGTCTCTGATGGAGTTGAAGAGCAGATAGTTTAGTCTTACAATTAAGCTTAGTTGTTTAGGGGTTAAGATGTTTTTAGGTTTAGATAGATGTTTCAGGTTGATAAAGATGAGATATGATAGATATTGATTTACATTCAGAATTTTGGACTCACCAAGATAGGAAAGATGTTTTCTTCAAGGTTGCCAAATACAAAGAGCCAAAACACTATGAATGTAACATTTATGTAATTCCTGATTGTTTCATGGTTCTTCTTACTGTAGATATTGTGTGTGTAAAAAAAGAAAAAAATATTTTGGTTATTGTTTTTTTGGACTTATTTTATGTCACATGTTTTCATGTCCTTTATTTACATGACTTTTTGTTCTTGTTCCTCTTTTTGCTCTTCTTGTCCCCATCTCTTTCTCTCCACACCTCCTCCTCTTCCTCCTCTCCTTCTTTTTCCATCTTCCTGACTGGTAATTTCAAATTTCAATGTTTAAATCAGTATAAAAATTCTTAATATTTATTTAATATATCTGTCTTCCTGTCAAGTAACTCAAAAGTACAGTACACTACATCCATCATTGGACACTTCCTCCAGCTATATCTTTAATTTGATACCCATATATTTGGAGTCTATTTTTTTATGAAAGAAGATGGAATTGCTAACTTTAAATCAAATTCATCAGCAGTAAACAATAAATCAAATTCATCCACTCATCATTTTAATTCTGGGTGAACTATTTCAATTTCTTCTTTTCATTCAACTATTGCTCTTAGGATATTTTCTTCTTCTGTCGGATTCTTTCTTCAGGAGTTCATTTAGTGAAGTTACGCCTGTATTACTGTTTTGTTGCTTTAATTTATTTCAATGTATTCATTTTGTCACTATCACCAGCACTATTCCTCTATCTGTTTTGGAATTTGTGATTGAACGGTGTTACTGGCTAGCTGTGTGTCAATGATTGTTATCATTTACTCCTTTGTTTCATTGTCTTGAGGATGTATATGTAATTTATTTGTCCACCTCTTTGGAAGAACATTAGTGCAAATACCAGGTTTTATAAGGGTAGCTCAGCTTTCCTAATCTGTACTGATATTGGAGTTTCACATGGTCATCTGCCAGCAACCAAGACAATCCAAGGTGAAAGTTTATTTCTTTTTCACAGATTCCATGCTATCTGATATGGTTTTAAATAAACAATAGTTAAAGCTTCAGCCATAAGAGTTTATTTGAGCACCCTAATGGGCGAGAGAGTGTCAATTATGCTTTCATGGCAGCAATGAATGAGTCTTTCACTTCCCATGCATGCATGTAGTTTTCTTACAAAAACTTTGCCATCTGTATTTGTTTCTGTATCTGATGCTGACTCTACCAACTCTGTCCCAGTTAGTCCTTGGTATCAGGTCCATGTATTCTTTTCTTTCTTTCTTTCTTTCTTTCTTTCTTTCTTTCTTTCTTTCTTTCTCTTCCTTCCTTTCTTTCTTTGGTTTGTTAATTCTTCTATTTTTTTTTCAAGATAGGGTTCTCTGTGTAGCCTTGGCTGTCCTGAACTCACTTTGTAGACCAAGCTGGCCTTGAACTCACAGAGATCTGTCTGCCTCTGCCTCTCAGAGTGCTGAGATTATAGCCATGCACCACTGTGCTTGCTTCCATGTACTTCTTAAGAGATTCTTGATCTCTATTTTTGTATGAAAATATATTTTAATTGTTCCTTTAGGTGTTATATTTCATATTATTTAGCTGCAGGTGTATTATAAATATCACTCCTGAAAATTGATGTGTTTAATCCAAAACTGGTAATTCTCACTCGTGTCTCTGAGCTAATCTAGATTGGCCATAGTTTATATGTGCTTCACTCTCCACTTTATTTGTGCCTCCAACAGCCAAGCTCAAACCAAAGTCTTCAATATCATTAATGACAATTTATATGTCAGCTACCTGGACATAGAATTGAGAGAAGGTAGAAAGGATGTGAAGGAAAACATCCAGCGCATCACCAAAAAGATGTTGCAAAAAGTTAGAAAGTCACTGGAAGACACAGGGAACGAAAAAACAAAAGATCAGCATGATACACACATTTCCAAAGCTAAAATGGCCCAAGACATTTTTAGATACCCACTCTGTTGGAAATTACAAAACCTGTGTTCAGAATTGGATGGAGCAAAAGAGATCCACAATTCCAAATGGAGGGGAAATCTTATCACCTTTTGAAATTTCTCTTTCACTTGAAATATTGAGCCTTTTGAAAATTTTAAATTATTATTTAGAACTCATTAATCTCAGCTTTATTTTATATTAAAAACATTGCCAAATATTTCCATTCAATAGTTGCTGCATTAGCAGTCAGGAAGACTGCAGAGTTCTAGCTCCGCCATGGCTCAGCCCTGTGGCTAGACAGACTGCCGGGCCTTTGCGCCATTTTGCTTGCAGAAGAGGGGTCGGTTAAATCAACACTGAGAACTCACTCTCTGGCTAGAGATGCAATGAAAGACTTGCTAATTCAAATGTATTCAACACAGAATGCCCGCATTTTGGTTTCTTTGCTTGTACTAATGGAAATTTTGAGAAAGAATTTCATATTTTATCTTTTCCCTCCTCTATTTCTTAAATGCATCATTTTCTTTCATACCTTCCAAGCAAAGGAGAGCCAGCTCTGGTGGTTGCCAAAGGCAAACCATGGCTTGATAATGGAAAAATTATATAATTTTAGATTTCCAGGGTATATACCTATTCCTGGCTACAGCTAGCTCAGGATTTACCTAGAATGACACATAATTTACCTACTTATATATTGCATAAAACTGTAAGTTTTAAGATTAGAGTTTGACAGTTTATTGATTTTGTCCTGTAGCATAAATTGGGGGCACTTGTCCTGAGATAGTAATGTGCTGCTCACTTGAGCCATAGATGTGAAGCTGCTGCCTATTGATAGACAGGCAGGCTTAATTGTTGCTTTTTCATCTAAATAAAAAGGCTCTGTTTATTGGTGTTTTTAATTAGAGCAGGCTGGTGAAAAAAGCATGCAGGGTCTCTTCGGTGAAGGCAACTTGATAAAAGCATTTTGTCAGTAAATTACTTTTGCCATCAAGAAAACCACGCAGGGCATTCAAATGTAAAAGCAACAACTTGGCTTCTCCCTTTGATGAGCTCATGCTTTTACATTTTCTCAGTTCACTATTTTCCTTTCTTTTAGCTTTTGTACAGCATTAGAACTGATAAGGGCACTGTGTTTCCCCTTAATATTTAGCCTTGTTTTATAGTGGGAGATCTGAGTTCTCTGTGCAGGGTGAAAACATGATTGTAAATTATCTGAGAAAAACACCACTTTTCTGTGAATGGTGGCTGGCAGAGACCATAATGGCTATTAGATCGTTATTTAGGAATTCTTTTTTATGAAGCATTTTTGAAATGTGTTATACCAAATGTGCAATTTAATTTTCAAATCATGGGATTTGGGCATAGTATAAGGCTCCAATTCTAATATGAACCCTGCCTCCCAAATCACAAAACCAATAGTATTTGGGAAAAAAATGAGTTCCAGAAAGGTCTTCATGGGAAAATGGAAGAATGAATGAAGGTAAAAAAGTGTTATAAGCATTTTTTCACCCTAAGAGGGGGACTCTTTCCCTTCTCTTGAGCTTTGATGGCCTTCATTTGTTGTCCCCTCGTGGCATGTATGAGCAGTGATCTCGTGTCCTTTGTAGGCTAGTTCATAGATGGCACAAAATGTCTACTTTTTCTTTCAGGGTGCTCACCATGAAGCCTAGCTATCATGCTAGGAGAAGTCACACCATGTGCAGACACGTGTTCAGCTGAAGTCCTAGCTGATAAGTGACTTCCATATATGAATGAGATTTTAAACTCTCCCACTAATGACAAGTAAGCATGAGTAAGATATCTCTGTTGGGCTCTGTCAAAACTGTAACTTCATGAAGAAAATAATTGTTGAATGAATATTAATCTTTAATATTGATTTATTATTTTAACAAATCAGTGATTGTTTCTTAACCAACTTTATACTCAAATAACCACATGGAAAGAGTAGGATCTACCTAATTAGCCTTGAGCACAGTGCTGTGCAATACTTAATCCATCCTAAACCTCCAAGCTAGTATAGTTTCCTCCCATTCAGATTTCTCACATTATCCTTGCTTTTTACTCATATCCTAGGTCTAGCTCATTCCTCCTGGTGTTTTCCAGTCCTCTCCATGTGCATCCCTCTTGTCCTTCCTTTGTTTATCTTTCCCTCATTGGACCAGGCTGTCCCACCTTTTTCTCTATATTGCTCAGCATTGGCTAGTTGGCTTTTATTGGCAATACAGAGAACAAATGGTGGCATCTTTAGACAAATTTAAGACAAGAGATACTTAGAATAAACATCACAATGCAATGTCTGGATTGAAGCCAGACAGTAGGGTAGAGAAACCAGCATTTGAATGAACAAGGATAAAGTGTAGACAGTCCACAAGAACATTATGCCAACACATAATACTATTAGTTTAAGCCTAGTTTTTAAAACTGTAGGTCCCATGGTGTTGTGGAGCTGGATATTAGGGTAGGGCTCTGGACATGCAATGATCAAAAAACTAAGTACAATGCAAATATGTAATGAATCTGTGATGTTTCTGGCCTTGTTCACCCATGTTACATCTTCTGACTTTGTGGTATGTACACAGCTAATATTGCTGTTTTTGGAAGAATGGATCATTCATCAGCATCTGACATTTTCTTTGGTATGAAGTTGATTTTATCTAAAATTAATATAGAAACTGACACTTCCCTTTTATTACTCTTTGCATTATATGTGTCTCGCCATCTTAATGACTTGCCTACTGTAACAGTGCTGATGGTCATCAGGTGTATTACTGAGCTCCTTCACTGGCACAGACAAATTTATGGTAATGTATATTGTCATGGACCATCTCAGCCTCTGGGTTTGTCTCTGTTTGTCACTCTCCGAATCCTTGTCCACCGATGCTTCAAGAACTTCCGTTCCCAAGGACCTATACCCAACTGAGATGGTCCGTGGCAGTATATGTCCTCCAATTTTCATTTTCCCCATCATTTATATATTATTTTTGTTTTCTTGTTTTTTTTTTTAATTTAAGCCATCTTTGTGAAGTGTCTTCCCTTGCATTTGTGCTCTTTATTGATTTAAGGGGGAGCATCAGTGATAGATGGCATGATGTAACTGCAGGTATTATGTAGATATGCAACAGAAGACAATTTGTACACCTCAGTTCTGTCTACACTAAGGTTCAAAGACACTAACATTATGATGCCTACTGGTGAAAACGGAGCTTATAGTCTGTTTTAGTGGGACGAGAAAAGAATGAAAAGGGGGCAGGAGAGAATAAAGTGACAATGATAAAAAAAAATATATTATTTTAAAACCAATAGAATGACTAGTACCATTGTAGTGTAGAAAAAAAAAGGAGTGTCATAAAAATTGTTTTTTGTCAAGATACACAGTAAAACACAACAACCCAGCAAAGTTCGGCATTTGGATGAGAAATGTGCCCAATCGTGCGTTTGAACATTTGGTCTCCAGATGGTGGCGCTGTTTCAAGACATTATGGAACTCTCAGGAGTGGAGGAAGCACGTTGCAGGAAGGTGGGGTGGGGTAGGGGTGGAGGCGGAGTGGAAGGGAGGCAGGGCGCGAGGTGGCAGGGTGGAAAGGGGACATGGGGTAGCCGGGCAGGATTTGGGGGCTTTGGCTTCACCCTTCTTCCTGTTCACTCCCATCTGCAAAGGCATGTGCAAGCGTTCAGCTGAAGTCCTAGCTGGCCGGTGACTTCCATATATGATGGGGATTTTGAACTATCCGACTAATAACAAGTAAGCTTGCATAAGTTGTCTCTTTGGGCCTGTCAAAACTGCAGCTTCATGAAGAAAATAATGTTGTTGGTTTAAAGACAGTTTCTTAAGCCGTGGATCCCATGGGATTGTGCAACTGACTGTTAGGGTAGGTCATATATTTTTAGCAACAGTGAAAGGGCTCTAGACATGCAGTGAGCAGAGACTAATTCAAATTCAAATATAGAATGAGCCTGTGGCGTTTCTGGCCTGGCTCACTTGTGCTACATCTTGTGACTTTGTGGTGTGTCTACATCTAATATTGCTGCATTTTATTGGAAGATTGGCTCATGTGGATGGCAATGTGACCATCCAGCAACTTCCATCTGCTGCTTTGCACTCCCAGTTTTCCAGGCCATGCTGTGCTTTCTCTGCCATGTGGGATCGGCCTCTGTGGAATCATAAGCCACAATAAAACTTTCCTTCCTTGCCTTATTTCTTGTCACTGCATTTTATCCCAGAAACAGAGAACAAACTAGTGAGATATCTAACCAGAAGCTAGTCTAACAAAATGGCAAACAGCAATAAAACATAAAAATAATTCTATCTGTGGCAGAAATGAGGACAATTGCCCAGTGGCTGGTTTGCCACATTTGAAGCCTTTTCCATAAGGAGGTTCTTTGATGCTCATCATCTTCTTTGAGGCAGGCTGGGTGTTTCCAGGAGTTAACCTGTGCTCTTGTCAGAGAATCTTTAAAACATAACATCTTTAAATGACATGTTCTGTAGGTCTCTGAGGCTTTTGAAGACCTTATCTAACTATTTTACCTTATCTATCTAAAGAATCATATCTAGCTGTTAACCATAGGATGTATATTCTTTTTTAATATAGTTTATTAATTTATTCATATTACATCTCAATGGTTATCCCATCCCTTGTATCCTCCCATTCCTTCCTCCCTCCCATTTTCCCCTTACTCCCTTCCCCTATGACTGTGACTGAGGGGGACCTCCACCCCCTGTATATGCTCATAGAGTATCAAGTCTCTTCTTGGTAGCCTGCTATCCTTCCGCTGAGTGCCACCAGGCCACCCCATCCAGGGGACGTGGTCAAATATGGGGCACCAGAGTTCATGTGAAAGTCTGTCCCCACTCTCCACTCAACTGTGAAGAATGACCTGTCATTGGCTAGATCTAGGTAGGGGTTGGGTATATTCTTGTGATAAGCTTGAATACAGGCAGAATTGATGGTCAAACTCTGCCAAAACAGAGTAAGAAAGTCCTCAATAGTTCCTGCCTCACAAATATGTCTGACAGATATATTGGGCCAGAAGGCTGAAGATGATGCTCCATTATATAGAATTTTGGGTGACTGTTCAGGCAGTAAACTGTTTCTGTCATTTTTTTCATTTTGGAAGCTGCTAACCTGCACTTCCAGTCCACTCAGGTAATTAACTTTTACTCCTTCTCAAGTCTCTGATGAGGTTGAAAACCAGGTAGTTTACAAATAAGCTTAGTTGTTTATGGGTTAATATGTTTTTAGGTCTAGGTAGATGTTTTAAATTAATAGAGATGAGATATGATAGATATTGATTTACATTCAGATTTTTAGACTCACCGAGATAGGAAAGATGTTTTCTTCAAGTTTGCCCAATACAAATAGCCAAAACACTATGACCATAACATTTATATAATTTCGGATTGTTTTGTGGTTCTTCCTGCTGTATGTAGTTTATTTTATTTATGTGTAATAATATAAATGTATATGTAAAAAATAAAACCCCCCAAAAACAAAACAAAACAAAAACCATAAAAATAAGTCAGAACATGAAATGCAAATTATTTTGCACCCAGCTAGTAATTCTTGTCATTGAGATGGTAGATTTTCTCCCTTCTATTGAGTTATATTTTTTTCTCATTCTCCACAAGTAATGGGTAGGGCTACAGATATCAATAATTCAAACAAGTTAAGGCACTCTGACCTGTCATATGAGAAGAACCCTCTTCTCACCATTGTCTCTTTGCTACTGTACCCTGGTCGGAGCCCTCGCCTGCAAGTAACAGTTTTGTTTGTGTTTGATTTTTGTTTTGGTTTTGTTGTTGTTTGTTTGTTTGGTATTTTGTGGGTCAATTTGGGGATACACAGGGTTTTCCGCACCTGGCTGTGAGTGGGCGTGCAAGACCTGCCTGTCTGAGTTTACACTTGTGCTCCATCAGGATAATATACAGGTTCCACATCGCACTTCTTGCCATCCCTTGCAGCTCACTCATGCGATGGCAGGAAAATACTGTCATCTCTCGTGAGGATCTGCCAACATCACCTTTTGTTTCCTGTGCCGTATTTTCATCTCTCTTTCTGATGCCTACACTCTGTCAGACCACTCGCACAAGTGGTCCACTTTCCTGCTGTATTTCTGCAGTCAGGTGTTCTTTGTCAATCGTTTTACTACTTCTTTGCCTTGAGATTCCAACATCAGCATGTGTCTGTTTTCTTTATCTCTTTCTCTTATTTAATAAAATCTAAGGTATTTTACTCTTTTTAAAAGTTCTATTCTGTTTATACTGATAAGAGAGTTAATGGGATGGCAACTCTATGTTGCATGAGCTTTTCTGTAAGTATTCAACACCTCAACAAGAACTGTGTAGATAAGTTTTATGTCTGCTCTGTTTCGATAATCCAGTCTACAAAACTAGCCGTATTCCTAAGATCAGTCCTGGGATACAAAGCAATTTCATCTCATTATACCATCCATCCCTCAGAGCAAATGTTTACTCCAGAAGTAAACATGTATTCCAAAGTAGCCCATGCATAGATTTAGCTGAGCTAATGAAGTTCTGGGTGGCAGAGGTATAAATTCTTGTTGTTTTAGAGTGTAGTTCTCAACACAGATTATGAACACAGTGTAAAAGAAGAGTTTCTGCAGAAAAAGGAAAATGAAGTAAATGGAGGAGACTGAAATTCTATAGTCTCTGAGAGATAGAAACCGTGGTCTCAGTTACCCAGGGTTTTCAAGGTGCCCAGCCTCTATGTAAACTCCTTTTAAAGGTTATGGTGAGTTGGCTAATACTAGGTTTCATACAACAAAACACCCAAGGTTATTGTATTTCTCTTCCTATAAAAGGCTGTGTATCATTGACTGAGGAAGTAATACTTGCTTCTGTGACCTACTATGAACCACAGGGGGTTATTATGAAAATTAGGCCTTTTACTAAAATAAATGCTTAAGTAGTACCTAGAACACCATATTTATAGCATACTTAGCACATTGTGAATAGTAATGTGGTTGTTCTGGTGATTTTTAGTAAATTATTTATTACCCTTTTCTCTCCCACTATGAGTAAAATGCATTTTTTTCGTCCAGTATGTTAGAGTTGGCCATGTGACTTACTTGGGCCAATGAGATGCTATGGACAAGATATGAAATGAAGCTCACATAGAGGCCTTGTTTTGTCTCATTGATCACTTATGAGAAGTGCATTTCCCGAGTGACTCTTGTCTCTTAGGCTTGGGCCCATGATGAATGCGCATGTGTTGTGGAAGTTTTGGTTTATACGTAAACATGTTTTTGTTTTAATTCCAGGTGTGAAATATGGGGGCTGCTTCAGTTTGCCCACAGCTGACATTTGTCTCCTAAGAGGGCATGTGATCTTTGTCAGCTATGAACTATCTCATGTGGGGGTGTGGTCTTTGTCAGTGGGGATAAAAGCCAGACCCAGAGAGAGATTGGGGGCACGCCCCAGAAAGAAGAAGGCTTCCCCCTTGCTGATCCTGGTTGCTGTTGATACAATTTGATGAGAAGAAACTGGGGATATACTGAAATGAAGGTTGGACTTGGTCCAAGGAACCTGATGACTCTAAACAGCAGGAAGTAGCTAAGAAAACCATGTTCCTCCCCATTAACCTTCTTTCTCTCCTAAGTGGGGTTGGGGTGTTGGAAAGGATTGGGGTGGAGTAGGGAGAAAGTGATATAAGAAACAAAAATAAAAATAGATTTTAAAAGTACACCAACACACATGCTAAACCACCCAGAATCCATCAAGCAATGTCAAATCAAGTCAATTCATAACAAACAGTAGGAACATCTGATGATATTTTTAGCTGAATTTTTAAGTGCTAAGTGTATACTATTAGATAGTAATACTAACTGGCTCCTATTATTGTTAGTACCATTACCCCCTTAGAAACATTGCTTAACCTGTCTATTGTTTTGCTTTCTAAACTTAAATGAAAATAGAACAAAGATACTGTCAATCTCCTAGGCATGCTCAGAGAACTACAAAAATAAATCCATAAAGAGCTTAGAATCATGTTAGTGCCTACTAAATGTTAAGTACATGATACTTGACTATATACTTAATTTAATTTTGGTCCCTAAGTCTCTTCTTAGTTGATATCTGTATTGGACATATTGTTCTTATAACCAAGTATCTGATAGAAAAAAAACGTAAGGGGAGAAGTATTTATGTAAGCACATAATTTAATAAGTCTTATTTCTTCATGGCTGGTCCCATAAAGGCTCTGTGGTAAAGTAGAATATTATAGTAACAACAGCAGAAACAGGGAGGGGAAGGCTGGTCCTCTCGTGGGAGATAGGAAACAGGAAAAAGAGAGAGTGACCATGCAAAGAACTAACCCCTAAAATTTTCCCTAGAGGCCTATGTCACACTGCTTGGCATCACCTCCTAAGGCTTCTAGAATTGCCCTAAATAGCATCTCCACTGGGGAAGCAGGCCTGAATTAGCAGAACAATTTTGGAGGACACAGCACATCTGTCTGATAACATTATCATAAAGATTATGTATCTAAATAGAGGTGAAGAATGTGCAAGGTAAGAGTGATTGAACCCAAGAATTTTGACATGGATGTTATCCTTTTGACAGAAGAAACTGTCTTGTGTACACCATGTTAGTGGTATGGTAGAAAACAAAGGCATCCTATTTCTTATCTCCATAAATCTAATTATCCAGTAGTATGGGTAGACAATAATAATCAAGTAAGCAATATGATTATGATCCACTGTAATGTTTCTTAGGGTTTCTATTTTTGCGATAAAATTGTATGACCAAGAACCAGTTGGGGAAGAAAGGGTTTATTTGGCTTACAGGATACAGTCTGGTAATCAGGGGAAGCCGAGGTAAGAACTCAAGGCAGGAACCTGGAAACAGGAACTGAAGCAGAAGCGAAGGAGGGGGATGCTTTTAATGGTTGGCTCCCCCATGGCTTGCTCGCCCAGCTTTCTTCCACAACCTCATCCCACCTATCCAGGGGTATCCCTACCCACCATGACCTGGGCACTCCCACATCAGTCATTAATTAAGAAAAAGCCTGAAAGACTTTCATACAGGCAACATAATATAGACATTTTCTCCACTGAGGTTTCTCTTTTCACCTAACTCCAGCTTTGTCAAGTTGGAAAAAAAAGTCAACACCACCACCAACAACAAAAAGAGATTGATTTGGAATTCACATGGAACATAGAGATGTATTTGAGTTGAGATTTTAAAGATGTTAATGAGCAGTCATAGAAATGTCTAGGGAAGAACTCTAAATAGGAGGAAATGGAAAGTGAAAAATCTTAGGAGTGAGAGAAGGTTGGCATGTAGATAGACAGACAGACAGACAGACAGACAGACAGATAGATAGTTGTAGTGTGGTTGGAAGATAGGAACACTGGATTCCACAAGGTTTACTAAATGCAGCAGTCAATGCCTGTGTTCCCCCTCAGAAGAGATTTCTGCCCTCTGTCCTTGCTAGGGAAGCTGAGAATGGTTCTAGAAGTCATGGTGACACTTTCCTGGGTCTCCTCTTGTTTGTAACTCTTTGAGGCTGAAAGGTATTGCTCCACATTAATACTGAGGACATCGAGCAAAGAGTTACCAAGGTTCCATATATTTTCCGCTTTGCAGCATATTCTCCCTCCCTCTTTTCCATGTAGCATTTTGTGTTGTCAAGGCTGGATGTGGGCTTTCCCTATATTAATATAAGGAATCACAAGTTTTCATTATATTCTAAGAGAAAAGCATTGAACCTTTAAAGGCCATTTTAAAATCTCATTTTAAAACCATGGGGAATATGAGGAATTTTTTGTTACTAAATTTCAAGGTCTCCTTTCAGAAACAAATGATAGGGTGACATAAACTGTGGAGGACCTACAAAGTCAGCAGGACTAGGGAGGCCAGCCTGGGCTAAGGGCCAGTAGACAGTAAAGATAAACAGCAAAGAAAGCAAGTTATAGATAAACAGAAAGCTGCAAAGCATGACCACTACCCTAAATAAGAGCAGTTCATCTCCTGGCTGGGCCAGAGGGCATGCATAAAGCCTGCAGAAACTTCATTAGCTCAACATGCGGGAATGCTCCTGGAATTAGCCCGTCTCTGTAGAAATTACTTCAGGTTTCGAACAGTTTCTACCATACATCCTATAAAAAGCCCTTAGCTGAATAAACAACTTGATTTTTTCCCCATCTCTTTCAGAGTATTGCTTGCTTTCTGGAACTCTGCTCTCTGTAATAATCTTTCTTCTTTAATTTTCTTCTTTGTAGCAAGAAATCCTTTTAAAACTCATCCTTCTGGTTTCCAATAAATTTCATTTTTCTAGTTCCCAAGATAAGTACCCAGAACAGAGCCAATCTTCCAAGTCAAGGACACCCCTTTTCTTTATTTCCCCAGGAGATATACCAATGTGCATGCCTATGATTCTTTTGACTGAATAACAGCCTAGATACACACAAAAGCCCGCATTATGGCATCAAGTGTTCCAGAAAGGAAAGGTTGCCCTCTGTATTCCATAATCTCCAACCTGCCTCCTAGGTTTGTTGGTAGTAGGGAGCTTTATGAGGAGTGATAAGAAAATAAGTTCTGTGAAAAGAATTATTTTATGAAAATAAAGAAAACTAACATATTATTCCAGAAAACTAGAAAAAAACCAAACTGTTTCCTTATTTTTCTTACATTAAATTTTTCCTTCTGTATGAACTGAAAGATGATACAAATGGACAAATGAGTTTAGAATATGGATAGTGAAGAAAAACTTATCCAAATGGATGAGGAAAATCTGCAACATGGAGGCAAAAATCAGAAGAATAAATGAAACTAATAAAATATGAGTGTTGAAAATGAAAACACTAATGAATCAAAGCAAAAAACCACAGTGAAAAGAAAGTATCATCAGTAGACTTGACTAATGAGAAAAAAATACTGTAGAGCCGGAGGGTGAGGGAGCTTTCTAAAAAATTGTGTCTTCTAGCAATGTCTGAAGCCACACCTGTGGCTAGCGTTACCGTCTCGTCAGCAAGAACGACGCTGCACACACAAACAGGATCCTTCTGCAGTAAAGCTTTACTGCCTCTTGAGAGGAAGAGCATAAGCTTACAACACGAAAAACGGAGACAGAGAGAGCAAACAGCAGAAACCCCTCCCTTATATAGGAAACTGTCCTCCACTTAGGACGTGTCAGTCCCTGATTGGCTGTTGCTCATCGGGCGAGATGATGCCACGGGAGAGGCAGAGCACAACGAGTGGAAAATCCCTTCGCACATGCGCAGATTAGTTGTTTGTCAGCATGGGACACAGGGTGTCAGCGCCATCTTGTAATGTCGAATGTGGGCGTGGCTTCCTACATCTCCCCCTTTTCTTTTTATTAAGAAGCAATAAGACACCCAGTAGGGAGAGTGGAGACAGAGGTCAAATCCCCAAACAAAATATCAGGCCTGCATACACAACTCTCCCCTAAGCTCTTCACCCAGAGAGGTCATAGCCTGGCCCTGTGCCGTTTTTTCTGGGGGAAGGACACTGGGACACGCAACCTTCATGCAAGATGACATGCCTCCCTAGAATTAGCTCATATATGCCGCAGAGCCATTCTACTGCAGTGCTTCGCTATGCAACTCTCCAGGGCTGCTGAAGCTTACTCACTCTACCTCGTGCAATGAGATGAGACTCTGAGGGTGCAAGAGCTGAGCAGCCAGCGACTTATTGCTTCAGCATGGTTAACCATATATCAGGGGAGGTCCCAGATTCTAAAGCAGCAAGTGCTTGGGTGATAACCACCTTGTCTCTTTTTGTTTGAGCCCTGAGTTTACAGACCAACCATAGGGTCAACACTAATCCACAGCAGATTACAGCTCCAAACAATCCAACCCCAACCCATTCTTTAAAGAAGGAGAAGGCTGAGGATATCCACGACGAGAATCCCTCAGTAAGTGACAGATCCAGCCGTGTGGAATTGACTTGAATGATAGCAGTCCGCAATTCTCTTAAGGTCTGTTCAAACTCCGCTGTCCAATTCTGTAAAATAAACTGAGAGAGACTCTTTGACAGATTAGCTGCTTTAGTGAGATTTTCATATTGAACCGAGGTAACACATAATCCAGGGAATTTTTGTTCACAGCCCAGTTGGGCCAGTTAAAACCACTTCTCGGCGCCGGACTGTCCAGCGGAAATAAGAAGCCAACAACCAGACTTCTTCTCGAGATCTTTACTCAGGATTAAGCTCAGTGGGAATGGCCCCAAAAAAGGGAAGGGCCAAGCCAAGCTTAAGTACAACTCAAGGGCCAATCAGCTCATGCCAGGTGTCACCTCCTCATATGTCTGCGTCAGAGCAGGACTGCGTGTCATCAGATCACCAGTTACCCTTGCACAGCCTTTTGCCATATAAGGACTTGTTTATCTTAGAGAGCGCTCACCGTCGGGATGGCGGAAGGCGAAAGCCTGTGCCTTGTTAAGGCATGGCACATTGCAGCTCTCCACAGTCCCCCCTGTTTTATTTTGTAAGAACAGGACGAAACGGGTGAGAGTAGAGGTCTGATCTCCAGAGGGCACTGATGTATGACCACCCATAACCCAGGTTATTCACCTTGATCATGTGCGAAACCCGCCCTGAAGTTTGGCCACTGATGTACAACAGAACTCAGCTAGGGGCTCGGCCCCAGCCTAGCTCTGGACCCGACCGACACCTTTTTCTGGAGGTGGGATTTTGGGTGTCAGCCCACATGCAATCAGACGTGCTCTCCAGGAAGCCATTAACTGCAAACAATGTACCTCCTGTGCAGTGCTTTGCCTTGCACCCCGAACGTGACGAGGATCAGGACTTAAAGGCCGCCAGCCAAGCCTGAGGGGACTGTCCAGCCTCAATAGCATAGAAGGCTTGTGCAATTAGGGCACGGTCTCTGTTTCGGGATATGACCAAGCGTTGAAGAAACACAAGGCAGAGGAAGCTGATAATCAGAAGGGCCATAGCTAAAGCCCCGATACCTGCCCACTCCTTAAGATGATGCATAGCTTGTTGAATCCAAGAGGCAAGGCCTTCAGCGGTGGATACATCCACGCATGTGGATACATCCACAATGGCGGCAGTGCGCAGATCTCTTCAAACTCTGCGGACCAGTTCCCCTGGAGATAAGCTGAAAGACTCTTAGACAAATTAGCAGCACATGTAAAATTGTTATATGGCACAGATGTAATGCATAACCCTGACATTTCCATTCGCATCTGAGCCGAATCACCTGTTAGAAGTTTCAAAAAGGTCAGATGTATTCCAGCTGAGAGTAGCATTACCAAATGCTCCTCCATTAATCATGGCCATTGGTGTTGGCATCCTCAAACACTGGGAAGGTGGCACGAGCCTGCTTCCAAACCTCTGGGCACAGAGAATGATAGTTCCCCTGTGGTGCTGATAAAGGTGAAGTGTCCGCATAAGGCGGCAGTGCCAGTTCCGAGGCACGCCAAGATGGCGGATTATCTCGTTTGGGCACGGCCTCTTCCGCCTTCTTCCTCCTCCTACCCTCCTCGTGCTGTTTCTGCGAGAGCGACTCCATTTTTAGCATGAGTCTCTCAAGTCTTTAGTTTTCAGCAGCCCTTTCTGAGCCGCCCTGATCAGACATGACGAAGAGTTTCCCACTTTTAAAGGGTCTCCGAACATCGCCCGCTTTACCGCGGACTGAAAAACTTGTCTCAACAACCTGAGAGCCCTCCCCCGCTCTACCGAGGACTGAAAAACTTGTCTAATTGTAGTTTGTGAAATCCGAGCATAAGCTCCCCAATGGTAATTTACCTGATTTGCAGTAAATTGACCTTGACCTGTTAGCAAATCAAAGGTCCAATCCCTCTGTTCAGGGGTAAGTGCAAGGGCATTGGCCCGAGCCTGTGTTTGAGCGGCCTCAAACCACAGGGCTCTCCATTCTATATATTGGCCCATATCTGGAAGTGCGGCCTTGGCCACCATCTGCCAATGAGAAGGAGTCAGGGCACTAGCGCCAATTCTTTCTAACATTACCAGGGTGAAATTAGCATTAACCCCATATTTGTGAACAGATTCAGCCAAGTCCTTTATTAGATTGAACTCCACTGGAGCATGGACTCGACCCCCGATCTCTGTTTCAAACACAGGAAAAAAATTATGTAATTTTTTACGAATCTTTTTCGGCCAGTAGGAAAATCAAGACTGCAGTTCGTAGGGTGGAGGAGCAGTGGGTACCACCCTGCGAGATAAATTGAGGGAGGGTTGTTTATTACCCTCTCGTTCGTCTAGGTGGTATCTCTCTTCCTCATACCTGACTGCCTCTTCCTCTAATTCGGCTTCTTCCTCCGAATCAGGAGTCTCATTGTCAGTGGTATTAAAGCTTGTAGAGCTATCAATATTCAATGCCTCAAGATCCTTTAAAGGATAAAACCTTTGCGATATTTTTCTCGGCGGTAAACTAGGTCCTGTGGGGGGTTGCACTCCTTTTACAGGAGGGTCCTGAGCTTTTTTCTTTTTACGGGCATTCTTCTTCCCGCCCGCTTTTTTCTTTTTACGGGCATTCTTCTTCCCGCCCGCTTTTTCCTTTTTACGGGCATTCTTCTTCCCGCCCGCACCCAGCCTCTCACTACGTTCGGTTTCTGACATGCTATCCTGAACTTCTAGGGTGACCTGTCCTTCATCTACTGCCCTCTTAACAATTACGGCAGCAAATATTACAGCTAGAATCAGCCCAAGAATTTCAGAAATATGCATACCTCTCCGAACTTACCAACCCTGCAGTTCTGAATCCTCCCTGTAGTCAGGGGCTCTCTGAAGGTGCTGACGATGGTGTAGTCTTCCCGGGTTTCGGCACCATATGTGGCTAGCGTTACCGTCTCGTCAGCAAGAACGACGCTGCACACACAAACAGGATCCTTCTGCAGTAAAGCTTTACTGCCTCTTGAGAGGAAGAGCATAAGCTTACAACACGAAAAACGGAGACAGAGAGAGCAAACAGCAGAAACCCCTCCCTTATATAGGAAACTGTCCTCCGCTTAGGACGTGTCAGTCCCTGATTGGCTGTTGCTCATCGGGCGAGATGATGCCACGGGAGAGGCAGAGCACAACGAGTGGAAAATCCCTTCGCACATGCGCAGATTAGTTGTTTGTCAGCATGGGACACAGGGTGTCAGCGCCATCTTGTAATGTCGAATGTGGGCGTGGCTTCCCACACACACCCTTAAAATGTCACCAGCATGGCTGCCTAATCAAGCTGAACAAGGACAACAGTGGGCATGCCAACATGGAAGGCTTACCGAGGCCTCAACTTGACGAGAACTACAGGTGATGGAGGAATGCCAAGAGCAGGAGAAATCGTCTTTCTCAGGGCAGGAGCACCAATTGGTTACCCAATGCCAAATGGTCAGCCCTGAAAACATACATTATACAGGCAAGGAATGTTTTTGTGCACACACATGTATACACATATATGAGCATACATATACATACATGTATGTAAAACAATTAATGGAAAAAGAGGTCATGGGTTTGAAAGACAGGAAAGAGGGGCATATGAAATGATTTGGAGGGAGGAAAGGAAAGGGGGAATGCTTAGTTATATTATAATATCAAAATAAAAGAACCCAGGATTACAAAACAGTCTCAATCATGGAAATACAGAAAAAAAAATCCGTGGAAGGAAGTAATGAAGAAGAGTGTGAGGAAGGAAGGAAGCATGTCCATCCCAGTCAGCCAGATTCATTCTAAAGTAGTGGGGTGATAGAGAGGGCCAAAACAAATAGTAATCCAACCAAACAGAAAAATAAATAAAACAATTACAAGAGTTAGTAAATATCTATCAGTAATAGCCATAAATGTAAATGGCCTCAACTCACCAATAAGTAGAGATAGACAGACAGACTGACTGGAGTATAAAACTACACTCAACTGTTTTTTAATTCTAAGAAACATACTTTGCTGGTAAAGACACAGATGGAGAGTTGAAGGATAGAAGATAATCTATCAAGAAAACAGAAACCCAAACCAAAGAGGCATATTATGATATCTGATAAAATAAAATTTAAAACAAGATTAATCAGGCATGACAAAAATGACATATATACCATATATACACAAGCCATATATATTAATATATACATTATATATATTAATGTGTGTGAGCATATGTGTGCGCCTGTGTGTGTGCACATGCACGCATGCACATCGCACAGCACATGATGTTACATGCGTGGAGGTCAGAGGATAATTTACAGGCATCAGTTCATTCTAACCTAACTGTTTTGAGGATGGAACTCAGGCCACTGGGCTTGGGAGCAAGTACCCCTAAACACTGATCCATCTTATCAGCTTGCTAAAGCAGGCCTAAGAAAAGATATCTCAAATATCCTACAATGTTCCTGAAGATCCCAGAGAAAAACACAACAATCCAAACCCAAGAGCCGTAGATGATGAGTAGTAATAAAGTCAATACTGAAAGAAATGAAACAGACACTGAAAACAATATGAGCAAACAGTATAAAACAATGTGGGCTCTTAAAAAGTGAGGTTGATAAAAAAACATAGCCAAAAGTATCCAAAAGAAAGAGATACAAACCAAATCAATAAAAATTAGAGATTAAAAATGGGAGACTGAGGCAGATCCCAATGAAACACAAAGAACCATTAAGGAATAGTTTGAAAGGTATGTTCCATGGAACTGAAAAATCTAGCAAAAATGGATAAATTCATAAACAGACACATATGACATGAAAACATAAAATCAAGAAAATACGAACAACATAAAGGGATCTATAACAATTAATATGAGTGAAACAATAATAAGAAATCTCCCCAGAAGAGAAGCCCAGGAATGAACAACTTCCTTAACATTCCAACCAAACCTTAAAGAAGGGCAAACACCTCAGACCCTCAGACTGCACCATAAAACGGACATGAAAGGAACTACCAGATTCATTCTACAAAACCAGCATTACCATGATACTGAAACAAGTTAAGAACACATCATAGGATCATGATGATGGTGGTGACAATGATGATGATATAATAGACCAATTTTCTTAATGAACATAGACACAAAATTTTCAATGAAATTTTGGCAAATCCAACTCAAGAACATAGAAGAAGAAGAAGAAGAAGAAGAAGAAGAAGAAGAAGAAGAAGAAGAAGAAGAGGAGGAGGAGGAGGAGGAGGAGGAGGAGGAGGAGGAGGAAGAGGAGCAGCCGCCGCTGCAACAGCACATTGTTATACTCAAATAGACTGTATGCTGTATTGCAAGGATACAAGTTTGGTTCAACACATGCAGAGCAGTAAGTGCAATACAGCATACAAATAGAGTTAAAGATAAAAATCACACAATAATTATTTTAGTTGATGCAGCAAAGGCCTTTGACAAAGTTTAGCTTTCCCTTCATGATAAACTCCCTGATGAGTGCCTGGAGAGACGGCTCGGCAGTTAGAGAGTACTTGTAGATCTTGCAGAGAACTTGGGTTTGTTTTCCTGAACCATATGCTGGTACACACACATCCGTAATTTTAATCCCAAGGGACCTGATGCCCTCTTCTAACTCTGTGGGACCCAGGTATGCCCATAGTGCATATACATACATACAACATAAACGCTCATAACACAACAATATAATGAATATTTAAACCATCCCTGAAGAAGCAAGAAGTAGTAGGAACATACCACAGCAGAATAAAGGCTGTGTATGAAATATGTCACTGACACTACACTAACAGGAAGCCCTGAGTGTGTCTTCTAAAATCTGAAATGAGGCAAAGGTGCTCACCACTCTTTCCACTTATATTCAGTATAGTACTTGAAGTCTTAGAGCAGTGAGAGGAGGGCAAGAAGACAAGAGTAAGAAATTAAAGGGAACAAAAAGTCAAATTATTCCTCTTTGCATTAGGATGGATAAACAAGTCTCATCAAAGAAGCATGGATATTAGGAAAAACCTCATGCACATTATTTTAACCTTCTCACACTGCTCCCTCTAAAACCCCAGGAGGAAGCCTAGCCATAACGGTGAAAGACCTCTTCAAGAATACTTTAAGACACATCCAAACAGAAATCAAAGAAGACAGAGAAAAATAGAAAGACCTCCCATGTGCATAGATCGACAGAATTAATGCTGTGAAAATGGCTGTTACCAAAAGTCATCTACAGACTCATTGCAAACCCCATGAAAATCCCAATTTTCCACAGAACAAGAAAAACAACTCTAAAATTCACATAGCGGCGCAAAAGTCCTAAACAAAATGTGCACTGGTGGAGGTGCCAGAACACCTGATGTCAAACTGTATTTCAGCATGAGAGTGGCCTAAAAACAGGCATGTAGATCAATGAAATAGAACCCAGTGCCCAGAAATAAATGCAGAGTTTTAGTCACACAATTTTTGACAATCACACCAAATACACTGGAGAAAAGGAATCATTTAAAAATTTGCTGCTGAGAAAACTGATTTCCACATATAGAAGAATGAAAATAGATTCGTATCTCTCATCTTGCATAGAAAACAGTTTAAAATGGAACAAAGACCTTTGGAACTGCAATAAGAAAACACAGGCAAACATTTCAAGGTTTAAGTATAAGTGTGAATTTTCTAAAAATGACTCAAATAACAAATGAAATAATCCCAAAAGCTGACAACTGGGATTACATGAAATACAGAGCCTTGCACAATCAAGACAGTGAACACAGTATACAGAACAGGAAAAGAAGATCTTTACCAACTACACATCAGGCAGGAAACTAATATAAAGAATATACATACATACATATATATATATATATATATATATATATATAAAATTACAAAAATAAACCCACCATCTAGTCAATAGATGGATTAATGAACAGAACACAGTTTGCAAAAGAAGCAATTCAAGTCATCAGCAAATACTTGAGAGGTTCAGAAGTGATCCCCTTGCTCGGGCATTTGCCGTGAAAGTGTGAGAATCTGGATTTGATTCCCAGCACCTTGTACAGAAGTGGGTACGGTGGAGCATACTCTAATTCCAGCACTGGAGAGGTAGAGATGAGAGACCCCCTTCTGAGAGTCAGGATAATTTCCTGATATCTCACCAGCAGGAAGGGGAAGTATTTCAAAGCTCATCCATAATCCCTAGCAATGTTGAAATAATTCAAGGTTCGGGGACCTCATGGCATTATTTCTTGAACTCAAGCTGTCTTCCTAGGAAAGTCCCCAAGCCTGTTATGTCTCCCATAGGCTTATGTAGAAGAATACTTGTTCTCCAGTTGGTAACGCTATTGGAGACTTTATGGAACATTTAAGCACACCACTGGGGGTGGCCTTTGTGTCTTCATTGTCTAGCCCCATTTTCTGTTTCTCTCTCTCTCTCTCTCTCTCTCTCTCTCTCTCTCTCTCTCTCTCTCTCTCTTGTTCTCTGTGTTCAGATTCAATGTGATCAGTTTCTGTTCCTGGCTTCATGCCATGTCTTTCCTTTCATGAGGACTTTATCTCTGCGGAACTGTAAGCTAAAACAAAAATCTTTCTTCTTTAAGTTGCTTTTGCAGTGATATTTCATTAGAGCAATAGAAAAGCGGCTAATGTAGGGCCCTTGATTAATGATCATTACCATCTGGAAGAGTCGGCAAATGGACCTAAGTTATAGGCCGCCTGATCTGGTGGATGAGGTCAGAAGCATCGGTCCTCCCTCTGTACAACTCCTTTCTAAACAAACTAGTGCTCTTCTCGTCACCCAAAATGCTTTTTTTTTTTTTTTTTTGGTTATCACTACTCATAAAGTTCCCCACTCTGAACTGGCCTGCGAGTCGGGTTGGAGATTATGGGCATCAGGCTGCAGAGATCAACTTTTCCTTTCTGTAAAACCTGGTGCCATAGTGCTAGCTTTTGTGTGTATCTAGTGACAGGTTTTTATTCTGTAAGAATAAATCTCAAACACTTTCTGCCCTGGATAACTGCAGGAGCCCATAATTTCATGATTTCCTTTGCCAAGATTCAAGATAAAGGTGGTATCATGGCAACTGATGTGAAGATATGATCATTGTGGACATTGTCTCATTTGTTTACAGTATTTTTGATGAAATGTTAAATGGCTCTCACACCTGCTTTTAACCACATCTTTCCCATCTCTATTCCTACCCACCACCAGGACTGAACCTCTCCTACAACTTTATTATTTTTCCACCTATCCCAGTCCTTATATTTCAAGTGTGTGTGTGTGTGTGTGTGTGTGTGTGTGTGTGTTTAGAAGGCTTTATTCTCTTTCATGCTTTTCTTCCAAGGAGTTTTGTGAATATATTAATTACTTTTCTCTTTGCTGTGACAAATTAAGGATAGGGATGGCATTTTTGCTCACAGTTTGATGGTACACCTTGGAGCAGGGAGCATGAGGCAGCAGGTCACACTGCATCTGCAGCAAGGATGCAGAGGTTGGTGTTGGTGCTCAGCTCAATTTATTTTAATTCAGGTTGGGACCCAACCTAGGGTGAATTTTCCATCCTCAGTTAATCTTTTGAAATACTTTCACAGACACAACCATTGGCATGTATCCTACTGAAATGAAGAAAAGGGGTATCCTTGAATTGGAAGATTAGCTCTGCTCTGGGTACTTCTCTTGGGAACTAGAAAAATAAAACTCATGGGAAACCAGAAGGATGAGTTTTAAAAGGAGTTTTTATTATAGAGAAGAAAATTAAAGAAGAAAGATTATTGCAGAAAGCAGAGTTCCAGAAAACAAACAATACTCTGGAAGAGATGAGAAAAGCCAGCTGAGTTGTCTGTTCATTTAAGGGCTGTTTATAGGACATATGGTGGAAACTGTTCAAAAGTAATTTCTACTGAGATGGGCTAATTCCATGATCATGCCATGTTGAGAGAATGGCGTGTCTGCAGGCTTAATGCATGCTCCCTGGCCCAGGCAGGAGATGAGGCTGCTCAGGTACAGCTCTCTTATTTAGGGTAGCTCTCTGTTTGCCTCTAACTTGCTTTATTTGCTATTGACCTTGATGGTTTGCTGGCCCTTAGCCTAGGCTGGCTTTTCTAGTTGGGCCAAGTTTGGAGGTTCTGTTCTCTTAGTCCTCTGTGGGGTGGGGGTATGTTAGCCACTCATTGGACTATGTCCTCTTTGTTTTTACGTTCCCACAACCACATTGTGGTTTCCTCATGCTCATTCCTGCCGCAGCTACCAAGATGTAGCAACCATTGTTCTCGGTCACCTCATATTTCCCTCTATCTACAGGGCAGTACGTGGCGGTCTCTTTCCTGTAACAGGTAGAGGCTTTGCAGAAGCCATCCTTCCTTGCAATTATGTGAATTAGAGACAACAATATATGGGATGGGAATGGTGCCTGATATACGTTCCTTAGGGCTGGGCAAATGTGTGGGAACCAGCCAGAGCCAGCCGATTGACTCCGAGTCCTGTCCTGTCTCCCATCTGGCGAGCTTAGTTGACACATACTTAGATGCACGCTCTTTTGTTTCTCATTACCCATGTTCCCAGTGCCAGCATTTTAACTGTAATCTTCTTCTCAACTCTACTTTGATCCATCTGATGACTGAGTGAGTCTCGGTCCTCAGTAAATGCAGCTGCCCCTGCTAGCTTCTCCCGTGCTTTGTGATGTTGCTGCCATGGCAGCCTAAGTGAGCGGTGGCCTTGGTTGGCATAACGTGATTGTCATCACTGCGTGGGAGGAGGGAGGAGAGGGGAGCACGGGGAGGGCGAGGGCAGTCACTCACTTTCAACTCACATTGCTATTGTTAAATTCAAGGACAACCAAGAACATAGCTTGGCATTTTGTTTCCAGAACCACAGCAGAACAGCTCAGCTTGGTGCCATTTAGCACCCCAACCTTTGCTTGCACGAAAACAGAGGAGTCAACCAAAATAATGTGAGTAGACTAATGTATTTGACTGGAGCTATACAACTGGAAGCTTGAAATTCCCTTCTTTGTCACATCGCTTTCACACTGGAAGAACAGCTGTGCCTGCCCTACCATTCAGGCCCCTCCTCTTACCACCTCCTTACCTGAACCATGCCAGAGCACATGGCCTGGATGGCAACCCCATCAGGTCTATTTCGTTGTCAAGGGGTGACTTCCCATCTCTCAAGCAGCTTTGAACAGTGTGGGGCTGCAATGGTAGGTCACTAGTATCCCTGGAGGGCAACCTTGAGCAACTGTCTAGAACTAAATTGCTGTAGCAATGTCCCAGCTCCCTCCCTGGATTGGGTGATATTAATAGCATAGCCTGGGTCCCACACCAGCTGTTGGGACATCTTTGCAGACAGTAGGATCAAATTGTTTAGACAGAGAGATGACTTGCCTGTACTTTCCTCTACCTGCTTTCTTTCTGCAACTCAACCTCTCATCTTCTGTCAGTCTGTCTTTCCTTTTTCAAGTAAGTGAGCAAAATCCCTTGCTTTTTGCTTATTTATCTCAAAGTCCCCTGACCTAAAAAAAACTCTTCTGTGGTAAATTGCAAGCAGGGCCAAGAATCATTAGTCATGTGCATCCACATTGTGTGTCTTCCCACGGAGAGGTGCGATGTCTTAGGTCTTGCATTGGCCAAAGAACATGCTCAAAGTAGGGAGGGAGAAGGTTTGAGCCAAGGTAGCGACCTTGCACATGTGTTTCCGTTTCCTCAAAGATTTGTGATAAATAACTGTCCTTTAAAGCACTGGGTTATTTATCATGCAATGGAAATTGACTAAACCTTACCCTAAATTCATAGTTCTTTTGTATTTATTCTCTTCCATGTGAGTAATTGTTTTTGGGAACATAATAACCTTCTCAGGCACAGAAAGGTTCAATGATCTCTTCTGAGCTGTCAGGAGAGCTTTGGCAGTCTCTTGCTTTATTCCTGCATTCAGGGCCTCTGAGCTGAATCACCTGGCTGGCCCCTGCCCTTCTCTCCCACAGGCTAGCACAGCTGCTGTATTTTTTTTCCCTCTAAAGCTCTCTTTTCCCAGAGCTGTTACGTAGGAGGCCTGTATGTTCTTACAGGCTGAGCTGGTGACATATGTGTCTGATAGGGACTCCAGCGCAAAGCTGGCCTGAGATGGAGAGCTCACCAAAAATACTGCAGCTGCTGCAGCCAGAGAAGCTGTGGGGCTTTCAAGTCAGCAGAAGGCTGCGTAAACAACAGTGAGATGGCATGCTCACTTCTGGCTTTGCCTCTTGGCTGATTACATGGCCCTGGTGAGATCCTTGACCTAGATTTCTGTATCTTGGTTTCTGATATACCTTCAATTCTCAGATGCCAAGATTACAGGGTTGAGGAGAGCCTCATACAAATGAAAAGCTCTATAAGAACTAAGGGTAATTGTCTGAATAAGGCAAATTCTGAAAGATTCGAATAGTGGTTTTTGTTGTTGTGGCTGGATGTGCAGCACTGTTCCCCCTGGGGGCTTGTTAGCTATATGCCTGTGACAGCCCCACTCAAGCCCTCTGAACATGAGCTTCTTCAGATGGGGCCCTGTGTGTGTGTGTGTGTGTGTGTGTGTGTGTGTGTGTGTGTGTGTTTAGGAGATTTGGGCATATATTTAGGTTCCAGAATTTCTCATCTACAGCTGTATCACTCTTTTCTGGAAACACACAGCAACTTTATTTCTGTAAACTAGGTAAGTACCTGTAGGGTTCATTATTTTTTTTTTCTCAAAATGAAGGGAACAAGAAAAAGAGAAGGAGAAATCAACTATAAATAATGTGATAATGAGGAAGCAAGCCAACCTCATCTCTGTAGAAGCTAAGCAAAGTGAGCCTGTGAGTCGGTGTACAGAAATCCCAGTTGCATGCCTTCTGGGTCCTGTGAGGGCTGGGGGTCCTTGCAGCCTTACTGTGAGCCTGGGAAATTTCTACAGAAATGCTGATCTTCTTCTCTCATCTTGTCACACTGGCATCCCTTAGGCTACCCACTTGGTCTTCTCATCACAAGTAGACTCAGACTTCCATCAAAAGGGTAGATTTAGACCACAGGGATGAGCCACTGCCAAGCAATATTTTCAATTATTTGGTCCTCACCAGACCTAAACTCTCCAGTGATTACTACTGTCTCTGCTGGATATATAGCTTCGGCAACTTGGAATGGGCATGGCTCACATCATGGACAATATCAGGTAGCTGGCTGAAGAAGCCACACTCAACATCCTTCACAGTTCTCCTGGACCAAATCTTTACTAAGGTCTGCATGCACAAGATGCCCTGGGGATAAGCTGCATCCTTGGAGTTGTGAGCTATTCTTCATGTCTCTCCTTTGACCCCCAGGGAATCACAAATGTCATCAGATATGGAAATGGAGGCTCTTCCCCTTCTTCAGCCTCCTCCTGGCCAATGGCCTAATTGTCTGGTTGGGAACAAAGCCAGGTGAGTATGAAGGGCTTTTCTTTATAGCTCCCAGGGGTCAGATGAAGGTGATACAACCACAATGCTGGCTAATTATATTAGGAAAGCTTCTCATGGGGTTATACAAATCGATTCACGAAAGAGCTGACAGTCTCAGTTTCAGTGTGCACCCCAAGCTTGCCTACTTAGCAAAGCCACAAGAGGCAGTAAAAGCTCATAGCCCTGTCGCTGCTCCCAGTTGCCTCTGACTGGAGTCAAAGGAAAGCTTTCTTGGCCTACAGGCTCCGATACCTGCCTCATTTGCAGAAACAAACCAGTTAGATGATTTGTGCATTTCTGTGATGAAAAGACGTTTAGCCCTTCAAGGCACGTGCAGCCAAGCTCTTGCAAGCTCATTAAAACACAAAGCAATGGGGGAGAGCTAAAAGGCCAGGTGAACTTTATAATGTGAGAATCCAGTTAACTTTAAATTATCTTTCTATATTTGTCGAGAACCAAAAAAAAATAATTATTTGTTTATTTTTCTTTTAAAATCCAAGGGCTAGTTGAAATTTTAATAGGAACAGCTAGAGTTCTAGAGGGATTAAGCCTGAAATATCCACTAGAGGGCCTCAGTGTCCCAGCAAATCTGCTCCCAGTGTGCCGGAGGAGGCCCAGACATTTGGTTGAGTCCATTGTTCAGGGGGGACATCTATTCCTGGGGACGCTCTCAGTGGGTTCTTATTGTCACACAAGAAAGGAGGCCTCTCCGTTAGCAGAGTTAGATAATAAATTGAAATGTTTATTCACTGGTAACCTTTTCCTACAGGCACTGTCCTATTATTGGAGTAAAAGTTAAGGTAAGAGTGTGGGCCAATTGTGGGACTCTAACTGAACAGAAACCTAGCTTTAGGGCACATTGGTGGTGTCAAGGCTTGAAAGATATGGACTTTAGCAGTCCTTTATTGCTTCATACTGCCACAATAAACAAACCAGCTAATATCATGTTTGCATGAAGGAAAATGGAAGCAACTGGAGAGAATCGTGCCTTCAGCCAGACTCAAGAAGTCACATACTATGCATGTTTCTCATTTTATACAGATATACCAAATCTTATATGTACGTATGTATGAGAGTGGATGAAAAGCTAAGGGACAAAAAGGGACTAATGGGATAGAGGGTAGCGAAAATGGAAGGCAGGGGTGCGTGAGAGGACTATGCTAATGTACAATGCACAAATGAAAACTTAATTCAAGACAATAAAGATATCATAGCTACTGAGAAGGTCCATCTTGAGAGGAAAATGTACAAAATGCACTTAAATCATATTTGCTGAAAGGCCTGACTCCTAACATGTATTCATAAGGCTACGGAAAGCCTGGTACCTCTGCCTTCATTGTACATCTGTCTCCTTCACTCTAGGTCACCTGCCTGCCTCTGCATGTACATGTCACTCACTCCTGGACTGTTCTTCTAGAAACCGCTGATAACTAATCTGTCTCGTTCCCTTTCTAGGCTAAAGGCACAAAGAGTAACTAAAGTATCTTGGTGTCATCTATCTACAGTATGCTGTTCTAGACTTCCAATAGGTACCTAAGGGCCTTTAGTCATTGTCTAAAACTTGCATTCACCTTGGATTCTAGGAAGAGCAGAGCCTCATGGGGCAGATTATTCACCAGATGACAACACCAGAGCGTCACCAGTGATTCTAGGGCCAGCAGTAATCCTGTTCTGAAAAACCAGTCTATCCCCTAAAGCAGTCAGGATTTCTTCAGATAATCTTGCAGAGCCCAGTCAGAGATGCTGACCAACTAGTCGAGTCCTTCACCAGGACTGATAAACAAGGTATAACTCCTGCTACTCTAAGTTTTCCTCTATTGAAACATAAGGCTCCTGCGAGTACCCTGAAGATGACTTTGAGGTCATTACACACCCCTTTGACTATTTATCTTCCTAGTCCACAGTGACCAAAGCTCTGTTCTCTGCTTTTCACCGATGCTCATCTCTTAGGTGCCAAAGGCAAGCTTTACCCTAAGACTCTGGTTACAGTGGTACTAGGTAAGTGAGTTGCCATGCTTTAATCCCCTCTCTGTAGAGATTTTAGAGCCAGTAGGTTTGGAACTGTGCAGTCAGGGTTGAAACAGGGATTACCTTGGCTTCTCTAGTGTTTCTTAAAAGACTTTAAAGGTATACAGTAAAACGGAACTGCAAGATGCTTAGAAATTCACTTTTTTCTAGATAATGCTATACAACAGGAAAGGCAATTACCTAGGTAGAGGCCTGAGCTAGAATGACCTATGAAGGCTTCAGCTTCAGAGATTGCTGCTAGTCATAGGAACCTTGAGGACAGAGCACAGGCAGACAGGGACGCTTCTCTGGCCCCATGTTTCTGACATTCTTCTGTATTCAGCTCCTTTGGACAATGTGGTCTGTACCTCCCCAAATCACATTCATAACCTCATATCTAGGAGACGCTGTTGTGAGGCAGGAGGTTTGGGGAAAGACAAGGGATCCTTAAAACAGAGAAAGACTGTACAGTCCACTGGTTGGTCACACAGAGCTAAGCCCCAGAACGCCTTGCAGGTATTGTGTCTTCTATAAACAGAGCTCTGGGAAAATGCAACTAGTTACATTTCCACCTCTTTCTGTAGTTATGAGAGATTTAAACAGAATAAGTGAGATAAAGGTGATACTATCCAGCAATGTAGCAATGCTTTTCCTTCCTTATAAGACTTTCCATTGCATACACTGAGAGCCTAGTTAAGTTATTCCTGCCCTATTTGCAAGGATAAAAGAGAAAACAGGCTCATTGTTGCCAGACTCTAATTTGATGTCTAGTGTACAGTGGGTTTCGCCTCTTGCTTCACTCTTTCCAGGTGATATGATGAGCAACAGCAACCCCAGTGTAGCTCTGTGTGGCCCGCCCTTGCTTCCCAGTTCCTGTTGTTTCAAGTCCTATTATCTTTATATGGCTTCCAAGGACAGCACCTCCCTGCCCCTGACGCCCCCCCTCATATTCTCTCTCTCTCTCTCTCTCTCTCTCTCTCTCTCTCTCTCTCTCTCTCTCTCTCTCTCACACACACACACACACACACACACACACACACACACACACACATCCATCTTCTGTTTGCCTTATTCCCAATGCTCATTGTCTTCTGGTCATATATTTCCTGGTACAACAGTAGATTCAACCTATATTTCCTCCAAAGACTCTTACCCTGTTGTTGAAGCCCTTATTGGTGGCCAGTTCCTTTGGATTCCTTTGTCTTCCTATAGGCCTTAATCCAATACTGTCTCCACCCCTTTATTTTAGGACACTTGGTTGTGGCTTTACAGTATGATGGTACATCTTTTTGTACAGGTACCAGCTGTATCCCTGGTTCCTAACCTGCTGATCCCATGCACTTGCTTATCTTGTTACCTCCTGTGAATCCTTTGGATATTAGGTTGAAATTCCCAACCTGAGGACAGCCCACCCTCTCATACTTAAATCTCCAACTAAAGAATCTCATAGAATCACGAGTCTCTGCTTTTTAGTTTTGCTGAAAGATGGGCACTTTTGTTCATTTTATTTTATTACTATGTTCCCTTGAGGAGCACTAAAACATTCTTGGTTTTGTCTAGAGCCCGGGGCAGTGCCTGGCACACAGAGGACACTATAGATATTAATTACATGTTAGTTGGTTGACTGGCTGGCTGGCTGACCTCAAATGTTACCTGGGTTTGGAGGAGGATGAGGAGAGAAGAGTTAAAGACAGTAATCTGGAAGTTGGTATCCTTGAGCACAGCCCAGACAGGATCTAACAACTGAGGCCCAACTGGACCAAAGTAGCAAATCATTTTAGAGCCACTAGTAGAAAGAAGTAAGTGTATACTCAAAGATACCATGGTCAAATTATATAAGCAATGTATGTTCATGGTGGGGCGGGGGGAATCTATGAAGTTTTAAAAATTAAAAGAAAGCAGAGAAAAGTAAGTATAAGTACAGTGCTCAGAAACTTTCATTTTCTTCAGATTTGCCTCACTGTGTGTATTTTTTGTAGAAATCCTGCAGTATAGTCAGTTTCAGATCTTGTCTTTTATAAGAGCACAGAAAGAACAACTTGGGAGCATATTCTATGCAGTGCTTCCCACACAGCTGAGTTCCAGTGACCCACAGGCACGGCTTGCTCATCATGTCTGTAGCTTTTCTGTTCCTCTCTTTTCCATACTCCCGTATTCCTGAGAACACTTCCAGGATAAACTATTTGGACCCTAATCTTTGCTTCAATGCCTGCTTCCGGGGAACAGTCTAAGACAGCCTTCTCTGTCTGCCGTTATACGTTTTTAACATCCTCTGACCAAGATGTCCCCACTCCTTTGGTTTCTCCTGATGTAGAATATGAAAAGTCTATGATACAACATATTCTGAAGAACAGGGTAAAAGTACAAATCAATGGCAGATTGCCTGCTGCTTTTTTTAAAAATCATATTCTGGTAGGCATAGTCTCAAGAGGGAATGAATTATATAGCTTCTGGTGCTGTTGGCGGTGACTTTGAGTGGTTCTCTCTGTCCTCTGTCATTTCTCTCTCCAGGTTTCTGCTTTGCAGTAGAAGACATCCTCAGCAGAGTGGCTTTTGTCACCCAGGCCTTAATTATGTTTCCAGACACACCCACAGGCATGGGTGTGATGTTGGGCAGGTGATTAAGGCGGTCCATATCCATGCTGTCATTACTAGAGGCTTGATGCCAGCTGAGTACACGCAAGGCTCCACCAGAGATTTACAGGGACTGTTAAGACATTGTCCTCACAAGGAAGACAGGCACAGTACATATGAACTCACACAGGGCTACACGTGATGTGTCAGTTAAGGGCGGAACCGACCAAAACAAACAATGACACTAAAGGTTCAGGGGAAATAGTTTTTGATGAAGTCTGAAAAAGTTCGATGGGAGAGGATAAGAAGGGTGGATGGATTTCATTATGTCAATTAAGTCAACACAGAGAGAAGAGAGTTGATGCAAGCTTCCTCAATCTTAATTCCTAAGACACTTTTACTTGCTGTTGAGATCACAGCTTTACTTCCTCCCGTATTTCCCAGGGTAAAGCACCTTCTATTTCCATTCTTCCAATGCCCAGTAGAAAAACCCTATCTTTTATCTGATACAAACAGCCTGGGCTAGGCTCAATTCTTACTGCAAAATAGGAATATAAACTAGAATTCATTCAGTTTTCTGTTGGGGTCCATGCAAGAGGAAAACAGCTCTGGAACTCATGGAATGCGGCCCACAGGTTAGCAAACTCACGACGGGTGTGTCTTGGGGAGGCATAACCCTGAGAACTGTGCTTCTTGAGGACTTCATGCTATTATTGAGCACAACTCTGTTTGCTCCTCTTGTGGTTTTTATAATCCCCTTAATATGTGAATTGTGTGAGTACTCTAAAGGGTACTCACTGAGCCCCTCACTGAGCAGTATCATTGGCATGCTCAATAACAATGCTTGGTCTCTTTCAAGCATTGCTGCTAGAGTAGATTAATGATTCAACCACCATCTCTGAAAACAACCTGCAGATGGAGATTACTACCAATGATCGTTACCCTTAGAAAGGATTTGGAAAAATAGAATGTTCAACAAGGTTAGGTAAAGATGTTTTTGCTAGTGGTTCTAACATAGAAAGTCTTAGGGAAAAATAGATTGCTTAGCAAAGTAAGGTAAAGATGTTTTTGCTAGTGGCCCTGATACAGGAAATCTTAGGGGGAAATTGAAATTAAGAGAATGCACACTCTTATTAGTAAAGCTAGAGACCTTTTGAGGTTGGCAAAGCAAGAACAATGGCACATAGTAGCACTGGCTGATGTGACTCTTTCAAGCTGGGCTGGTGACAGAGATGACGATTGATTTCCTTATTCTATTTTTCTGCCCTTAGCTTCCTGATATAATTTAATAAAACAGATTAATGAGTAGATGAGCACCTTTAGGACTTAAAATAGATATGGCTGATTATTTTTATATAGGAGTTTAGATTTGTGATTCCTTTAAGATCTTCAAAAGATTACTTCTAAGATAATTGACTCCTTCTTTGTATCTGCAAACTGCAGCCTGCCAGTAAAGCTGGCTAAGAAATTATCTTACTTGCTTATACTCTGTTAATATGTAACAAGTTGCTTATGTACAAATATATGTGGGTTCTTATAAATAACTTGTTGTTCATGTTTGTTCCTCACCCATAATATGTAAAACATTTGATCATGTGAAGGTATTGGGGAATGGGATTTTTTTTTACATATATTCATTGTAATCACTTATTTATAGAGAAATAGAATGTAAACACTGTTATTTTTGTACTGCTGGAAAGACCTTGTTTGGCTATATAAACTGTGAGAAAAAGGATAAGAGAATGAAGAAGAAGGAAAAATGATAAGGATAAGAAAAAGGAGAAGAACACGGATAAGAATAAGGACGAAAATAAGAAGATAATAATAAAACAAGGAACAAGCAGCATGTTAAAACCTACCTGCTGGAGTCTCTCTTACTTTGTCATCTAGTATAAGTGGGCACACACACACACACACACACACACACACACACACACACACACACACGGTTCTTTTCTCTCCTTTCCTTTTCTTTTTTAGACACTTGCCACCATGAGTGGAAAGCCCCTATAGGAGCCATCAGCTCAAGCCCCCACTAGGAGCCATCAGCCCTAGCCCCATCTTGCCACCCTCAGTGGAAGCTATTGCCGGTAACTATCAGTTCCAGCTTGGAAGGTTGCCCTCAGAGAAAGTCTACAGAGTCACCATCCAGCCAGCCACAGGATTCACGTCCCACCTCGGTTTTTCCCAGTTGATGTCTAAGCTGGACTTCGATAATTTTCAATACCAGAACACTTGTAGAAATGGAAGAAACTGAATCGTCGAGGCACCCATGCCTCACCATAAAAACAGTCACAGAAGTTGAGTAGGATATTTTACGGATTCTGTATTTAATGGAAGAAAGAAAGAAGGAACAGAAAATGGTTACAAGGAAGTTTCTACCATTACCAAAATCTCCACCCCTCCCCCCCCAAAAAAGGGCCTGGGTTTAGGCTTGGTTGCTGACTCTCAAATATAAGAGACTAGAGATAAGCATTGTAGCTACTGGTTTCCTAGGAAGTCACATATCAGGAGACTCTGACCCTTTACTTTTCTTTACTCTGCCCTAAATAAGCTGTTAAATTCTGTATATCATATATCATGTCACTTGCCTTCTGGGTACAGGATGGTTGTGGTAGGCTGAGGCCAAGATTGGTTTTGAAGAAAGAAGATGGGTGAAGAACCAGAACAGATGTCCCCTTTCTTCCTATCAAAGGTATCCCAAGAGTCCCCTACAAAACTGTACTTAAACATTATAGGCTAGAACTGAATCATGGGGCACTAACGTCTCACCATAGTCAGTCAAGGAGGTTGAGTAGGTTATTTTTCAGAGCCTGTATTTAAAGGGAGAAGGAAGGAACTTCAGCTGCAGTGAAGTTCTTATCATTTCTAGAGTCTCCACCCAAAAAGGCTTAGGTCTAGGCTTGGTCACATGATCGCTCCCATAAATCAAGAGAAAATGACATAGAATATATAAACTTGAAAGTTTTACTTACTCACATTATTAGCCATAACTGCCTTTCTGTAACAGTGTTATACTTTATAGAGAGCTTGGAGCAAAAGCCATAAATGTTACACACAGATATAGCTATGGCCCCCAAGTGTCTGGGCTTTCAGACAGGTCTTTTTCCTGATGCTAAGAGCCAAGCTTACTGGTGTTAAGGTATAATCTCTATAGTATCTTTCCTACAGAGGTCTGGGACTGAAATATATAATTGTGTGTGCTATGGCACAAACATGGCTGTACATATTTATGTTTTTTACAATGTCAGAATTTATTTAATAAACAACAAATCAATTAACTATGTGGATTTTGTTGACTGCAATCTTCAAAGTAGTTCCTAATTTTTTTTTGATAGCTTACCATTGGCAAACTCATGCCTTTATATTCTAATTTTAGTTACTAATATTAACTCTCAGACAAAACTACACATCATCCAGTGCACACAGCATTTGCCTCCATCTATTTGCATTTGTGTAGGTGCTCTGATGGCTAGTAAGGGTTAAAGAGGTTGTAGGAGAATTTAAAGAGCTAAAGTGGTCATACCAGCAGCAGAAGTTGAGAGCTGTTATTGATGCAGGCAACTACTCCAATAGTGAATAAGATACTGAAGAAGACTGTTGGAAAGCTGCTGGAAGGATATATCTCGGCTGCAGTGGGTAAAGAGGTTCAGGCTTCAATAAAGACTTAGGGTTGGTTCCAGTTGCAGAGGTGAGGTGCAGCAGCAGGTTTGCACAGATGAAATGGCTGGCTGGCTGGCTGGCTGGGTGGACAAATGGACGGACTCATGGCATCCAGAGTAGGTTATGTCATGGGTTGGTTTGAAGCTGAGCTGAGGCCACAGCAACAGTTGTGGGTGCTCTGCTTGCTGGTGCCTCGCCACACACAGCAGACAATAAAAGGACAAGTTACTGGAGATCGTCACTGTTGCGGTAGTTGATAACGTCTCCCTTATGGTGCCCAGGTGAAGGAGTTACAAGGTTTTTCACTTTTGGTGTGTTTAAGAAGCTCCAGGTCTGATTTGTCCGATATGGTTTTAGGATATGCATGTTTTCAAATGGTCCATATCTACTTTGGGAAATTTATAAGATGGTGTTCTTCATCACCAGGGTGTGCCTTGTGGGTGGAGCTAAATAGATGGTGGCATCCACAGGCACAGTGAGCTACAGAGTCGCCCTGCTTCTGCATTTGCACTTGAAATGGAGTCAAATGCTCCCAGGCCAAAGCAAAACGTAGCATCATTGTTTTACATCATATGGAGTTACTTAGAACAAGGCACAACCTGAGATCACTATATATTAAAAACTAAACCTAATTTATTTATTTATTTATTTTAAATCTAATAATAACACATTTTTATTGAAAATTAAAAATAATTCCTATTACATCTCATTTTCTATCCCATCCCATGCATCCTCCCATTCCTCCCTCCCTCCCACTTTCACCCCAATCCCCCTTCCCTATGACGGTGGCTGTGGGGGACCTCCTCCCCCTGAATATGGTGCTAGGGTATCAAGTCTTTTCTTGGTAGACCGCTATCCTTCCTCCGAGTGCCATTGGGCCTCCCCAACAAAGGGACATGGCCAAATATGGGGCACCAGAGATCCTGTGAAAGTCAGTCCCCAGTCTCCACTTAGCTGTGGAGAATGTTCTTTCCCTTGGCTAGATCTACTAAACCTAATTTAGACCCATCCTGCTTACATTACAGATGTTGCTTTCCATCATTAGAAATTTTAATAGCTGTGGCCAAGTGTTCAGCATCTTTTCCCTTCCGGCTGACATGTTATTAGTCAACTGTCACGACAATACTGTATCACAACCACCACAACTCTTAATGACATGCAGTAAGCATCTATTTTTGTGCACATAGGTTTTCCTTTGTTTGCCTAGTAATTTATTTAGATTCTTCCAGAACAAAAGAATAATGTAGCAGAAATGCAGGAGAGGCAGTCACAAGTGCAGGAGATAAGTCTCTCACCTACATGTGTAGAGCTGGCACATTGTAATTTTGCCCATGGGCCACTGGCCAAAGCAAGCTGTGTAGGGCAAAAGCAAGATTTCCAGTGAGACAAACAGCAATGCTATTAAGCAAGAGTCTGTTATGGGGCTAAGGGAGGAGTGGAGGAACATTCCTTGAATAACTGAGTAAGTGGAGATACATTATGTCAATCTGCGATTAGGGTTGGGATGTTAAAGTGCTTATATTTAGGTGGTAAATGTGCCTCTAAGAGGTAAGGACCTAGCCTTACACGGTGGCTGTAGCACTGTAATTTGGACTAGTTCTTTTGGGAAAGTGGAACATATTATACCTGAAGTCATCTTTCGTGGGAAAGCCCTGTTCTTTACTGAACATTTACAACCACAAGCAGAATCAAAATACCCAGCTTTAGTATCACGTAAGTATGATATTTTCTACAGCAGGCAACTTCCATCCTCAAGAACACTTTGTGTCTGGGAGTGTCTGTATCCACAATAGGAACTGAATTCTGCTTTCCCTCCCTGGGGCACCCAGAGATGTGGTCCTCGTTTCTCAAGGAGTCTTTCCTCAGCTGCATTCCATAGGCTATAATTATGATCCCAGGAAACTGAATTAAGTCAAATATTGTGGTGCTAACTATGGAGGTGGAGGTGATTCCTCATGACAGTCATAGTGCGTAGATTGTTTCTTCATAATTACCCAGACTTTTCTCGACAAGAAACTGAGCGTGTATTGCTGTTTTTCCATCACACTTTTTGCCACATACTCACAGAGGGTAATTACAATATAGGTAAGGATATAAGTGTGTCTCTTCGTAGGGAACATATTCATTTTTTAACTATGAAAATGAGATTTATTCATTCAGCAAACATTTCTAGTGGTTTCTCAGCTCTCTAGAAGCTAGTTTGACAGAAAAAAACATATGTGAAATTATTTGTGACATGAACAGATCGTCTGAGTCAAGTATATAATGCTACATTTTGCATCTTTATTTAATGGTTTTAACACTGCTTAGTACTACAGTCTGTTGTCAGTATTTCATCAATTTTAACTCAATTTAACCTTTATAATGAAAGTATGATGAAGGTCCTACTTTTTACAGGTATATAATTCAAAGCCCAGATTCTCAAGGTTAAGTAGTCTTTAAAAGGTTGAGATACTCACGTGACTAACACTGAGGAGAGGAGGTATGTGTTGGCACTTATTAAATATATATTCTGATTTAATTACTCATGTTTGTGGAACCAACTAGCTGCACATGGTGAAGAGTCTTAATTGTTGTAGGAAGAATTTCTCCTGCCCAGCATCCATTTTTCCTCTTAGCTCTAAAAACCTGATTCTCTTTTTCAATAATGAGTCACTTCCATAAACTTCATGTGCTTTAAATGGAAAACTCCAAACATCCTTCTCAGAAAATGTCAAGTGCATCAACCCTAGTGATCAATTGCACAGTAGACTATAGTGTGACTTGTTGTGGTGTGGTTTATTTTGGCTCATGTCAAGATCAAAGAACCATATCTGGTGATAGCCATTTTCCCTGGTAGATCCCAGAGGCCCTTCCAAATATCACATGGCAGATATAAATAACTTGCCCTTTAATGTGGTCATGCTCTTCCTATAAAGACGCCAACATCTAATGATAGGCATCTTTAAACCCAATCACTTCCCAAAACACTCTATCTCTAAACACCAAAATCAAGTTAAGTTTCTATGTTCTACCTCTTACTGGGAATTAAATTTCTGCAGATGACCCAAGCAGTAGCTTGTAAACATCACCCTAGGATATTTGCTAAGGCCTTTATGAATGAAGTACATTCTTTCCACTAGTAATATAAAGAAAAGGGCATAAGGCTGCAATAACAGCTGGCGGACATCTTTTTGTGTGTGTGGAAACTCTGAGATTCAAAGCAATACCAGGGATGCTGGTGCTGAGGTAAAATTTGATTCTCTCTTTAATTTTTAAAAATGTGTTCTTGGAACAACTTTAGCATGTAGCATGTAAGAGCGCTTACTTCATAGGCATGAAAATTCAAGTTGTATACCCAGCACCCATGTAAAAAGTTGGACAAGGCCATGTGTCCCTGAAAACCTAACATTGGAGGGCAGAGACAAGAATATCTGAAGAGCCGGGCATGGTGGCACACGCCTTTAGTCCCAGCACTCGGGAGGCAGAGGCAGGAGGATCACTGTGAGTTCGAGGCCAGCCTGGTCTACAAAGTGAGTCCAGGACAGCCAAGGCTACACAGAGACACCCTATCTCAAAAAACCAAAAAAAAAAAAAAGAATATCTGAAGAGCTTGCTGACCAGCCAAGACAAAGTGGTTAGTTTTTGATTCAATGAGGGACCATGTCTAAATGCAATACAAAGGGAATTGATTCAAGAAGATAGTCCATGACCATGGGCCACACACATATCCCCTCCTCTCTCTGTCTGTCTCTTTCTCTTTCTCAGACACACACACACACACACACACACACACACACACACACACACACACACGCATGCACGCATGCACGCACACACACACTTGGATTTTAGAGCCCTTTAGGCATTAGATTCATAAAGTAGGCTGCTCAATCTATATTCTTAAAGTTAGTCTGTTACCTTTCAACTGTTTAACATGACTCACATGATATTCATAATGAGAAACATTTGCCTAGAGTTTCATCATAACCCATGATTTTCTATACCCAGAGGCTACAGTTCATGACATCAAAGTCTGGGTTTGAAAGTTTTTGAACTTCCATTCTTTAAATACATTGAAGAAACATGACAGCACTCTTCTTCTCTTAGTTTGCTTCAACAAACGCCTAGAACAATCTAATCAAGAGCTTCGATTATAATCTCACCATTTGATATTTCAACAATGCTTTGGCTTGTTTTCTTATTCTGTTTGCTGCTTTCTAGTGTAAGCTTACAAAACATAGGTTTCTGGCATGACTGAGAGCCACAGTTTCACAGCAAACTCCTGAGTCCTGTCTCTTACAAAATTTTGCACCCTCTTCCCTAATGTTAGCTCTGCCTTTGGTACAGAATTTATTTCATATCTCGTTGAGCCTGGCTCACAACTTCACATTGTGGTTGTCTGTGGTTTTCTGTAACGATCTCTCTCTGTTGCAGAGAAAAGCTTCCTTCAGAAGCTGCAGCCACAAAGTCTGGCAAACATGGCTGCCTGAACATCGGATGGACAAGGACAACAATAGACATATCAAAGTAGATGGGGAAAGACCAGAAAGCTCTATCTTTACATGGAACTTACAGGCATCCATGGAATACAAAGAGCAGGACAAATGGCCTTCCCATGGAAGAGCACTCCAATTGGCTAACCAGTCCCCAATATTCAGCCCTGAAAACCTACATACAAACATAATTATAGGACTGAGCAGGATGCACTTAGGATTATCTATGTACGTGCAAATACATAGCTCATGTAACACTAATTAAAGAAAAAAGAGGCCACGAAAAGAAAGAGATCAAAGAGTGGCACATGGGAAGGGAGAGAAAGGAGGGGGAGGAATGATATAACTAATTATATTTCAATCTCAAAAAGAAAACAAGAGAAATGTAGAACAAAACCTGAGTTTCTTAAAAAAAAAAAATAGGAAAGTGTTCCCTTCCTTGATGCAAAATGTAAAGTGCCAGACATATTTTTACCATGCATATAACTGCTATCTTGTCCTTTAAAAATTGTATGTCTGATATTTTTATTTAAATAACTTAGAAACTTTGCATTTTATTTCTTTAGCTTCATTTCTCATGTTTCTCTAAGACCTTTTCTGAGATTCCTCTTTCATCTATAATCTACTTGTCCAGAGACCTGAAAATACAGCTACAGCAGATGGACACATGAGCGTTAAAGTTCACTTGTACAACCAACCCTAACATGACCTACCACCTGGCTGCTCCAGTTCAGTAGACCCTCCTCATGTGCTAAGAATGACCTTCGGAATATTTAAGGTCTTTGACACAACTAAACAACTACCAAACAAAGATAAGTCCACCCCAGCAGGTTGGAAATTTGAAGCTTTTAAATCCATACCATGTTCTTGGAAACACAATGGTCATTTGCCTGCTGCTCTGAGGTATCATCTCATCAAGGGCTGGAGAGATGGCTCAGAACTTAAGAGCACTGACTGCTCTTCCAAAGGTCCTGAGTTCAATTCCCAGTGACCATATGGTGGCTCATAATCATCTGTTGTAAGATCTCGTGCTCTCTTCTGACATGCATACATAATACTGTATAGATAATAAACAAATCTTTGAGAAGAAAAGAAAACAACTCATTTCCAACATGCATTTCTTAGACTGTCAAGTTCTCTGGCATGTTTTGTGGAGAAGTAAGAGCAGGTGAAAGGAGAGAACAAGGAGACAGGAAGAAGCCAAGAGTCATTACTTCTTATCTTAAGATGCATCTTCATAGGGTTGGCTTTGCATCTCCTGCTTTACAGCTTATGTCATACATATTTAATTTTATGACATATGTCTTCAAATCATATTGTAGAAAGTGCACACAAAGTCATATGACAACTAGTTAATAATTTGCATGTACCATTTTGAAATCGGTTGTCAGGACCCATGTTGAAATATGATTATGGATGATGAGATAGTTTAGTGGATACAGGGGAGACTTTATACCTACTGAGTACCTGATGCTCATGTGCAGTGAACATTGTACTCATTCCAAAGCAGAGCAGAGGATCATAAGACAAAATGTTAGTGATTACTAATTTTAGATAATAGAAAAGAAGGAAAAAGAAAAACCATAACACTAGCCATAAACCTTGCAATAGTACTTTTTTTCTTAATCATTTCCTTTCAGGAAGTATTTGAATATTATAACTGTATTAGCTATCTATTGTTGCTAGAAAGGACAAAGTGCTGCAAACTTAGCCTGAAATGATGCAACCTTTTTTTTTTTTTTTTTTTTTTAATTTCACAACACTGGAGGTCAGAGCCTGGAAGATGTCAGTAGCCTAGGTGTTTTTTTGTTTTGTTTTTGTTTTGTTTTTTTCTTTCTTTCTTTCTGAAAGCTCTAGGGGGGAAACTATTTTCTTGTCTTCTTTTCCAGCTCCCTTGAAAAATTTACTCTTATTACTAGGCTTATGCATCTGCCCCACATATCTCAAGAGCCTTAATTCAAACATATCTACAAAAGCTCATTTACACTGTAAGACACTGCACACCTATTTCCCAGAGATTAGGATCTGCACTTTGAGGAGAAAACCATGACTTTGCTGATCGCAACAATTTATAGTAGGTAGACAGCCCTCATCTACAAATGAAAGAACTTGCAAGCTCCTTTTTCATTCAGCATGTCCTATTTTGAATAGACAAAATTTTAATTCAAGTTCAGAGGCCAGAGGCCTGAGAGGCATAGCTGGACCATATGTGTTTCCAGTAGAAGACAATGAGCAAAGCACGTGTCCATGTGGGTGGTTTTCAACAGAATATCAGGCAGAACACAAACTAAGTCAGGACAAAGCTTTCTTTTGGATTTCCATCCATGAAGAGATAAGCATCGTTTGCTCTGTTGTTGCTCAGCTCAGCAAGTCGTTTTGGCTACAAGCTACCACTGTTCTGATATTTTATGTCTTGCACTGGCTTTGGTGCGTCTGCTGAAAACAGGCCGATTTCTTGTGGACTAGGATTTGGCTAGTCTGGTTATTTGTCTGGGAAGTGGGTCTTAAAACTACTTATTTAGAAAGTACCAGTGTTCATTAGCCTATGATTAATAATCTTTCTTTCTCAAGTAGATTAAATTTTCGTTAAAGAAAGAGGTAATGAAATTCAGAAACTCCCAAGGAGACCACAAGTAGACACTTAATTAAGCAAGCAAGTTAAGGCAAGAACTTGGCACATTACCATGCAAACAGTCCTTGTCAAATCTCTTCACATTTCATTAAACAAGTGTGTTCCTCCAGCAACCAACAGAAAAATGTATTAAGTGTCCAAGAGTTGGAATTATGTAACCAACTCCCAGAAATGCTCAACTGCCTTTCTGGGTGTCAGAGAGTGACTGTAAATTCCCAGCATTCTCTTAGCTTTTGGATGGCTTTTGTTTTCTTCATTCCTGAACAGTTACTTTATGAGGTAGAATTTGTTCCGAAATTAAAGAAGAGACATTTCTCTAATTTCAAAGTTCAAATCAAAATATGAAAAATATCGTTAGTGGTATGTGTGTGTGTGTGTGTGTGTGTGTGTGTGTGTGTGTGTGTGTGTGATATTCTCTTCTCTTTTGTGTCAATGAACCCTGAGATCCTTGGGAGGGTGGCTTTTGGTTTGCCTAGGTATAGATGGCTCCTTTCAACTTGGACGAGTGAGTTGTGGGCAGTGGCTGCACTGCCAGCACCTGCCCTTCTAGACTTACTTAAGTGAGTGAACTTCAAAGCTACCCCCTAGAATACAGGGGCCATCACTTGCTTTTACTTTGGAGAATCAGCTGGAATAAGAGGATGGTTGTCTTAGGAACCCAACTGTGTTCTTTGCTTGGTGTCTCGGTGAAAGGTGGATTAAAAACAACTTCCTCTACTCCTGACAGCACATGATGGATGTTATGTTCAGGTTCTTTTCATAGCAGAACCTGAGACAGCATTCAATTTTAATTAATTCATTTGGGAGCCAATCCCCGGAAGCACAGTAGGACAGAGTAGAAGTGAGCCGGAGAACAGGCAACCTCCCAATATGCACTATCAAATAAATTTCTACTATAGCCATCACAGGAACTCAGTCCTGCTGGAACTTTCTAGATGTCTGTGGAGAACACTCAGAGTTAACTTGTGGCTCAGGGTGGCAAGAGCAAGAGGTTATCTGCTGTTTGGGAGAAAGCTGCCTAGCTGAGGGGACCAAGGAGCTAGAGCTAGAGCAAGCCTATCCTACAGTATGGTAAGGCCTGGGCTCAGTGATGCAAGGACTTCTCATTATTGTGAGTAAGACACTGAAGGAAGCACTGGAGGTTAATGTGCATTAGATAGAAGCAGCCGCATTTTATATACTCAGAACTGTGCCATGTGCTATCAGGGAAACAATGGCATGTGAAGACGTTGTTTCTCCCTGACTCTGGGTAACTTAAAGTCTTAGGAAAGTGATCCTCATTCTGCCATGCAACAGTAGGCAAAGGAGGAAATTAGAGTGGAAAAGAATGGTAGGCATCCATTACAGAAGGTGTGGAATTGTTGGGAAAGGCTCCCTGTAGGGGGCAGGAAATAAAGGAAGG
The DNA here is from genome assembly GCF_964271855.1 of Acomys minous. Taxonomy (NCBI): domain Eukaryota; kingdom Metazoa; phylum Chordata; class Mammalia; order Rodentia; family Muridae; genus Acomys; species Acomys minous. The sequence continues at coordinate 12,717,849 of NC_140485.1, forward strand.
ATACTATTTACAGAATCAGAGCCTCAATCGGTATGATCTGAGGATGGATAAGGGAAGACATGGAGCATGTTGGTAGACCTCAAGCATGCTCATGAGAATCAAGTGGACAGGGTACCCTCAAAAGGAGGGGAATCCACACACGTGATGATGAGACAGGGTTTACAACGAGGTACTTAAAGGCAGGATAGAAAGCTTTGGCTCACTGTTTTCCTAGAGATGTAAGCCATTGACTGAAGTCTATAATACCTTAAAATAATCCACCCACAGCCATATTATTACTCCTCCTAGGTATCTATTCTTTCTGGGTTACATATTACTGAGATCATCTCACTGGCATTTAGTTTTTTACATTCTGTCATATTGACCTTAGCCTCTAAAAGGTTGAATAAGTTGCTTTACCATAAATCCAGAGCAAAGTTTTCTTCGGTTAACATGCCACAGCTGTGTGCAAACATCGCTGTACAGTAAGGCATCGCAAAGCTGGACTGCAGCAAAAAGATGAGTTAAAGTGACAGACTCAGAAAACACAGCCTGAGTAGGTTAAGGGTGGCTTCAATTTTCTTGGGCAGGGTGTGTTTCTGTCAGTTTAGTTTTCTGTCCACTTTCCACCCAAGGACCCGTCACTAACGTGACACACAGTCTCTAACTGCATATTGCTTCCCTGTTTTCCAGTGTTTCCATGGCTAGTCCTATGTATTTATGTCAACACCTGCGATCACCATGATCAGAAGTGGCACTCAGAGGAAGGATAGCAGGTTACCAAGAAGAGACTTGATACCCTATGAGCATATACAGGGGGAGGAGGTCCCCCTCAGGAACAGTCATAGGGGAGGGGAGTAAGGGGAAAATGGGAGGGAGGGAAGAATGGGAAGATACAAGGGATGGGATAACCATTGAGATGTAACAAGAATAAATTAATAAAGGAGAAAAAATGAAAAAAAAAAAAAGAATCATCTCCAAGCAGTTAGTGATTGAGGAAGGGCCCCAGTAAGACAGCAAAGGTGTGTGAGAAGTGGACTCAGAAGGGAGGGAAACCCTGCACAGGTGAATTCAAGCTGCTTCCGTGGAGCCTGCATTGGTGTGCTGTGTGGGATCCTGCTTAGGTTTGCTTTCTTAAGCTCAGCAAGAAACTGGCCATGCACATCTGTCTTACTGATACAGGCTATTTGGCAATCCCTAGGCAAATTAGGCAGACTCCAGTCCCTGAACTCCTTCACCATCTGCTTGTGGGAGACAAAGCTTCCAAACAAAGGCATTTTGGAAACTGTCTTCTGGGTAAAGAGCACCACCCAAAGGATGTTGACTACCAATAAATGCGATGACATGTGCATGTCCCTTTCCCACAAGACACAGTAGAATGACTCAACAGCACAAGCACGGCTGATCCTCCCCACTCCCACCACAGACACTGTTTCCTCGTGTCTTGCAGAACTTCCTGGGGAAAAAAAAAAAAAGACCGTTGAAGGAATGTGATAAGAACTTGGCAAGAACTCAGTTTAGACTCAGCAGCTTTGATCCTCGAAAGAGAAAAGTAAACATCACACCCAAGGTTGGCGAGACTATTGTGTCTTTTCCTTTTCCCCACAAAGGCATGTTTGCTCTTTTAAGAACTAAAAACTTACTGTTTAAAATCCAAGTGCTATGCTGCCAAGAAAGAGATAGGAGTTTGCTCATAGTAGTTATTAGCCCGCTGGCCCTGAACTCTGTTCTGAAGAAGGATGTGGCTCAGCAGCCACAGGGCTTGTGGGAATTTCAAGTCCTAAAATGATAAAATACTGAGATACTGTTATTATGAGGAAATGAAATGCAACATAATTTTAATTTAAAATATGTAACAAGAGCCCAGGAAATGACTCAGCAGGCAAAGGAGTTTTCCATTAAGCCTGAACACACACACACACACACACACACACACACACACACACACACACACACACACATAAATGAAGTAATAAAACATTTAAAATACATATCCTAAATCGGGATGCCTGTAATCTCAGCACTCAGAGAGGCAGAGGCAGGTGAATCTCTGTGAGTTCGAGGCCATCCTGGTCCACAAAATGAGTCCAGGATAGCCAAGGCTACACAGAGAAACCCTGTCTCATATCTGTATCTATATCTATATCTATGTATATATATCCTAGTAAAGTACTATTATGAATTGACTTCTTGTAAAATTGGGTGTTTATACAGTTTGTATATATGTTTTATATATTATATATAACATCGAAAGTCATTAAGAGCAGAAGTTCGGGAGTTGGATGAAAGGTACCTTCCACTAACTTTGCACAGCTTTGTAAAACATGTGCCACAAGGCACATAAAATCCTGTTGTCAGCACACAGGGCATCAAGTCCATTCTCAGGAAGCTTGGGGAGCACAGGGCACCATCAGTGAGGTCCTACTTACAACCTTTAATTGCAGCTGTCCTAGCTGCATCATCATCAGTCATTGTCAGCTCAGACTCACCTTAACCTAAGTTCTTTCATGTGTGCTTGATCTTATTCTATGAAAAGGTGCTCTTGGACACTGGGTTTCACAAGATAAAGGCAGGGTTGTAGGATTTTATTAGTATGTCATGCAGGAGTCGTGGAAAGGGAGAAAAGTCATTAACAGAGTGTACTAATGAATAGACTGACTGCCCTGGGTAGTCAGGACTCAGAGTCTTGGCAATTTTGAGGACACTTGGTATGTTCACATGCCTCAAGAATGTCCCAATCAAGAGGTGGGGACTTGTGACACTTAGCCAACATGTTCCATATGATGTTTGTTGCAGGCTGCTTTGTGGACAATTTTTGGGTATGTAAGGGGAGAGAATCAGAGGAGAATGTTAACAGGACTTAAGCAGTATGCAGATGGATGCTCTGACAGCTTCTGCTATGGCTGCATATTTCCATGAGCAAGATTCAGAAACCAGAGGTGTCCAATCACTTGACTTTAAGATACATGGGTTGCATTTCAATGCTTCACAAGTCCACGTTGCTAAGTAGATGGATAAAATCTCATGTAAGTCGCAAAACCTTGATGAAGGGGGAAAGACAGCCACATGAAAAATGGAGGGGGAGATGTTTTCAAGTTCTCTGCATATTTTTGCTTCTTTAAATTTGCATTTTAAAACAAGCTTTAAATTCTGGACTGCTTGAGGACTGGGTCTTGGCAATCACATTTTCATGCAGAATAAAATTGCCTAGCCACACCCTGCAATCTGAGCTTTCTATTTGGTAGCATTTCGCTTTTCATGATTCATTTGTCCAGGCAGTTTGTGCCCACCATCAGTCACATCCCGCGGTCTCATTTCCAACTATGTTGCTTGAAAGTTTTCACCTCCATTCTAGGATTCACTAATTCCTCTCCAAGTTCCTGGGAAACTGTAGTCCCTGAGGTGGAGTCCCCGGAGATGCCCTTCGAAATCCCAGGTGCATCTACAGATAATGAGGGGGGCCACTTGGATTTCTGGGACTGCACTCAGGGTCATCTGGCTACAAAGGCCACTCACTTGTCTATCTTCTCTTCAAGTAATAATGTTCATCACGTACTCGATATCATAAAGAAGGTAGATAAGCCTGTGCAGGTGCATCTTCCTCAAATATTTGGCTTTGTTGATATGGAGCCAATCTCATCATCTGAGACATCATATTTTTATTCCACATTCTGTGTGTGTGTGTGTGTGTGTGTGTGTGTGTGTGTGTGTGTATCTCCTCTCTCTCTCATCTACATATTCATGTATATATATATATATATATATACATATATACATACACACAAGTATGTATGGTGTACATTCACATGTGTGCACATGCATGTGAAAGCCACAAAATCCTTTAGACTGTTTTTGAGGCAAGCTCTCTTACTGAACTTGGACTCAGTCATCCTGACTGCTTATGAGAGTCCCAGGGATCCTCTGCCTCCATTTCCCCATCTCTGGGATTGTGGGTAGATGCTGCATTTTTGCATAAGATTTATGATTATCTGAGCTCTTGTGCTTTCAGAGCAAGTGCCTTACTGGCTGAGTCTGTCTGCCAGCCTCCTTTCCACACCATTGAATAGCATGCGGCTTTGCTCTTGAGCAATTTTAAGAGGCAGCGTACTAAGAACATTAGATAATTACTAGGCCAACTCATCTCCGTTCTTAGAATCCTGATCTTAGCTTCTCCCACCTTCATTCTGTTTTGATGCCTTCCTCTTTCTCCAATGGTGGCATCTTCCATCCTGAAGGGTTCACTTCTGACCTGCAGATACTTTGTCGTCATCTTCTTTGCACCTGGGTGCTTTCTATGTCTCAGCTATTTCCACAATTTCTATTTCTTTGGTGGACCCTTTGTTTTTCTCTACTCTTACATGAAGTGAAAGTTATTTCCCTCAAATTAATTTTTCTTGTAAAAACTTTGCCATATGAATAGATACCAGTGCTTGGTTTGCATTGTTATATTTCAATAACCCCTTCTAAGTAATTTATTTTTGCATGTCACCCAACTGATAATGGCTCTCAACTGAGGTCAAGTAAATAATGTGTTTAAATCATTGCTATGTAAGGTGTAACCTAGTAAATCTTTAGCAACCTTAAAATGGGTGTCCAAGGAATTATAGACATTAACATGGTTCATGTACATAGCTGGAGTGTTTGTGCACTCCACAATCATCCAACAGGGTGGCATCAGTATTTTCACAACGTGTCAGCTGGCTCCAGCAAGCCATCTTTGCAGTTATTTTTCATGGTTTACCTTTGGAACATCATATTTGGATCATATTATTGGATGCCCATGTCACCCCTGATCAATGAATGCGTAAAGATGCTACGCTGGCGTGTGAAAATTAGAAGTGAAATACCAGGGGTAGTTTCGGGACTGGCAGGCGCAAGCAGTTAAGGCTCAATGTCACACTGCTGCGGAGAATACGATGCCCCCTTCAGTGGCTTCAGTCCTTTACCTCACCTCAGCCTTTCCCCACGTCAATAAGATACAAATTTTAGTTAACTGATCTCGGTTGTGCCATCTGCTGGCTTTAGTTCTTCATGGTGGAACATGCATGTTCTTCTCTGAAAGGTCTTCACAGTTTGATCTAAGTCTTATCAGCCTTATCCTCATTGCTTTTCTCCTGCCACCACCATTGCTGAAGGTCTCCTGGACTTGCTCCCGCTCTCCACCGAGCTTCACTATCTCCGAGCTTTTGGAAGGCTCCATATAAACGTCTTTTTCTTCCTCTGTATGGCCTGGATGCCGGTACCACTCTGCACCTCTCAGTGTGGGCTTTTCCTCAGGGAAGTCTTTTTCCTTGACTTTCTACTTAAAAACCTCATCCCAATTTATGATAACAAGTTTATTACTTAATTGTTTTCTTATTGTGGTGGCAAAAGCCATCAATCCCCATACTGGAACAAGACTCTAGAATGCTGAAAATGAGTCCTTTAAGTTTATTTTAAGGCATAAATGAGCGAAGAAATGAGTTCTTCATCTTTAAGTGAAGATTCTATGTAAATGTCTAAAATGTTAATTTCCATTTCTTTCCTTTAAAAAATTTCAACTCCAATGGCAAAGGTGAGAGATTAAATAGAGAGAAACCAGAATCAGCCAGAAGTGTTTGGACAAGGATAAAAACACTTGTCCCTCTCTATTCCAGTAATTTTTTAAACCAATAGCCTAAAAAAGAATAGCGTTTCTGAACTATTGATTTTAGAATAAAGTATAAAGGATTTAAGTACATTTTGGTCCAGCCTAGATGATGTTTTTAAGTCAAAGGATGAAATAGAAAACCACCAACCCAATTACTGCAACTGAATCAATCAATACGTCCCCTTTCCCACTCCTTCCCTCCCTCCATCCTTTTTTAACCGTTCCATTATTTATTTCCACTTGCCAGAAATTTGTTACTGAATAGCTTGAATAATATGATCATTATTGTCATTTTGTGTGTATCCTTAATCATGCATTTCAAATGAAGGAAAGTCAAAATCTATGGGACACTGAAAAAGTGTGTTGCCGACCAATTTATATTATTGGAATTCTTTGAATCTGTGCTACAGAACAGCATATGAATCAAGTACTGTGATCATGTTTTATCACAACACACGTGGCACATTTAAGAATAAGTTTTAATTCTGCACGGCACATTTATCTGGTAACATGTGGCACAGGAATATAGTGTCTCTCCCTTTTGTCATCACAATATCAAAAATGACCTGCAGTGTCTTTTGGCTTTCTTCTTGTTTGCAATCCTTTCATGTATTCAGAACAATCAGCACCTGTTAGTTCTTTGTATCTCAGGCTAGGTGAGACTCAACTATGAGTTTAGTTGGAGTAAGGGAGACGCTGTTCCACAAAGTGACACTGAAACCATTTTGAAGAAGACTAGAAATTATGTACAGTTACTTTACCAGAAGCAGCAGAGAAAATTCTAGAGTCCTGCAGAAAAACAAGATCCATTGTCAGATTCAAGGATTCGTAAATACTGCAGTCATGGAGGAATTAGTGTAAAAACAAGCTGCTCTGTACCTGACTGGGCACTGAGGATACTTGAATATGATCTTATTAGCCATATGTATAATTCATTAAAAATAATTTAGCTAATTACTGTATGTTTCAATGCTATAGGCTGACTTATATCTTACAATGTTCATGAAGCTTTCTTAAGCAAGGAAAGGACCTTGCAATATCACAGATAACAAATTGTCTAGAACGCTTCTTTACTCCAATATACAGGTATGTATATATGCATATATATGTAATATATATATATATGTTATTTCTTCCAGCCATTTTTGTCTAAAACAGTGAAATTGGTAATATATATATATATATATATATATATATATATATATATATATATATATATGTATGTATATATATATAACAGGTTATATATATATATTATATAGTGTAAAGGTTATATATTCATATTTTTCACTGTTTAATAGCTGATAGTAGTGAATAGACTATAGAAAAGGAGAGAATATAAAGGAGATTCCTCATTGGCTTTGTACAGAGAGATGATGCTGAGAGGTGATGGTATGGGTACAGATAGTGGGAAGCAAATTCCAACAAGAAATTCAAGAAGTTTAACAGAGGTTAATTGCAACAGATGAGTCCTGAGGAAAGAGAAATGGCAAGCTAATTCCTGGGATTTCGTGTTTTCCGCTAGAGTGGTTAGTGACTCTTTCAATGAACTAGGAAACAGTGAAGGGGAGCTCGGTATGGGGGACAGGCAGTGAGTTTGCTGTGAACGATGGTTTGAAACACCATTGCCAACTCAAAATCTGATGCATGGAGGTAGAGGGTGACTATTGGAGGATAAGGAAGATGGGAGAGTGCAGTGGGGTGGTGACTGTGGACAGAGTATGGTCAAAGTGTCAAAATGAAACCCATTATTTTATACGCTAACAATGAAAATGCGATGTCAAATGTCAAATGTTGAGGAGACTGAGCTTAAAAGACATATAAAGATGGGAGCCACTCCGAGTGGAGGTCTAATGAGCCTGCCTAGGTAGTGTGTACAGAGATGAAGGTTTGGAAGGTGGTTTTGAGAAATTCTGGCATGGTTTGCTGTGGGTAAATGTTCTTTTTATGTTCCAACATCTATGGCTTTTCTTTTGGGGGTAAACTATGTCCCTTTTTTCTTCCAAGGGCATACCTCTTTGGGTAGTAGTCTTTGTGACTGCAACAGGGCTTATAGCCTATTAATATTGCACTGCTAAATCCATCTGACCAACAACCAGGCCATAGCGATGTGTAGAATCCCAAAAAGTTTTTCACTGTGGGTGAGTACATTTTCAGTCAGCATTCTGGGAGGTAAGACTGGATCATTTGTTTTTGTTTCCTTGTAGCTGAGACTAGAGTTCACGCAGGAGGAGGAACAGAGAGAATACAGACGCTGTTCTGTGAGCGCCGTGTGGGAGCCTGGGTGTGAGGCACCATTCCCAGTGGAGCTGCTAAGGCTCCAGACTTGCTCAGTTTTCCCTTTGAAACATTGGCTTCCACAAATCCCATACTGAATTGAGAGTGCTGACACGTTGGTGGAATATGACCTGTGAAAGAGACATGGAAGTTACCAAAACCACTGTGCTGTTACGAACGCTAAGGCTGTATCAGGGCAGAGGGAGAAATCGGAATGAAGTGGAAATGAATCTCCTTCCCAACTCATTCCTCGCACATAAGGATCTGGCTTTGCCTCTTTCCTAGTAAATGTAAGTAAAAAGGAAGGTTTTTTACTTATATTGTCCTCTATTCCTCCTCCTTGAATCTCATTGCCATGCTGGACGCCATCTCTTCTATCCAATTCTTCTCTTCCAGGAGAGCTGAGTTAAGCCCTCATCCTACAGGACTCATCTCATAAGCATTTCACTGTCTAAATTTCCTGGTTGTGTCTTATGTACTGTAAGTTCATAGGTTGTGTGAGGTAACATCATGTAGCTATACTGGGAAGGCCTATAGTTCTCTCCTGGGATGTCCAAAATCCTAGCATTTGACAATGTATTTTTTAAAGCTGAAAAAAAAAATCCCTCAGCACTAGCTTTTCTGCTTGTTTTAACAGGCTCTGAAAACTGTAGGTGTTCCAGGATGGAACCTTATGGGGATTAGAGGTTTCTTATGGATACCTTAGGTAGTTCTCATGAGATTATTATAAAAGCCAGAGCCTGGCCCCACCCAGTTTCTCTCTGCCTTTCAGGCTGGCAAAGTAACTTTCACTTCCCCATGTTTCTTCTGTTGGCATCTTCCATAAGGCAAGACAGCTAAGGATATTCTTCACCCAGAGCCTGTACCATGCCATTTGGACTTTGAGCATGAAAAACCATGAACAAAATAATCCCTTTTTCTTTATAAAGTTACCCTGACTAGAGTATTTCTTAACAGTTAGCTTCATGGTCAGTTAATATGAAAGATGCTCCAGTAAATACATGCCTGGGGTTACAGCTATTTTGTTTGTGTTTAATTTGAGTATCATGTGTCCTATCTCTAATGACTAAGGGTAGACTATGGAGAGGGCTGTGCTTAGAAATATCATACTTTATGGTTACTTATGCTCTGTCCTGCACTATCAAATGTTTCATATATGTTAAACCTTATACAAATACACGTTACATAATATTTTAAGTATTATAATAATCTTCCATTTTTTTTGGACAGTGACCAAGTCTGGTTTTGTAATCCATTGCTTCCTGACACACTAGTGTCAGGATTGATACTTAGTCAATCAGGATGTCACCAAGGCAAAGGAAACCTCTGGCCTCTTCTGAGAGTAGATGTAAGGATGCGTGTTGTGCAGAAGAAACTAGAGACACAACAGGTGTCACCAAGTTCCTGGGATTCTAAGAACAAGGGCCATTGGTACTTACTATCCCCAGGAGCTAGAAGAGTGGGTAGTCTTAATGGAGCAGAGGGGATAGGGCATCTGGTTGAAGTGTGGCAGGTCTGTTAGGTGGAAGCTGAGAAGTGAGACAGATAGACACAGCTGTTGTCTGGTATGCTGCCTAGGGCAAAGTGGCAAAGAGAACTATCCTGGCTTCTCCACACCTCCCTCTACCTTCTGTCTGACACAGGATCTCTACTCTTTGAATCCATCCAGAAACCAGATGATGAGGAAACCTGGCAAGTGCAACCTGGATCAGCTACTCCTTGTGATGCAGCACGGGGAGGAGCAAAGAAGATGCTCAGGGATTCCATTACCAGCACTAAATAAGCATATGCGGAGTGAATGAATAAAGTAAAGTGTACGCAGCTTAGGGTCGCTGGTTGACTCAACATGATGGCAGTACTAGCCTTTGACACGTTGGAAGGTTTAGATCTATAGGACAATGCACATGTGAGATACGTAGATGTCCCTACCTGAGACCTTATCTAGGCATGCATGGTGTGCCTGGCCTCTCCTGTGATGTCCTGTTGCTAATTATGCCCCTTCTGGCTGACTCTTTAGCTATTCAGTGTTGCCTTGGCTGTGGATCTATTCAGACATATGCAGAATACTTCGTGTATTGCTCCTTTTATTTTATATGTTGATTTTTATTAATTCCTACAAGGAAAGCTGTATTTTTCACTTTCCACTTCCTTAGGCAAGAGCTTGATACTAAAGCCTCAGGAACAAAGGCCCTAATGCTATCTCAGTTTTAGAGAAACAGAGGAGTATTTCAAATCATCAGGCAAATCACTATAAGCTAGGGGGTTCAGATTTGTGTATCAGTTCCTCTTCAAAGTCTTACCTACGAAGACATTAGTAATCCTGAACATCACATACACTAATGGTTTACGTGGGATAAAAGAAATCTCCCCTGGCTTGCAGAATGCAAACAGAATATTTAGTTCTTCCTTGTTACCCAGACATGGCTTGATGTAGTAATAACTGCCAAAGGACCTGAGGATGTTATTATGAGCCTCTTTAATCTGCACACATGTCCCATTTACCTTCATTTGTAACTTTCCCCAAGGGTCCATAGTTAAACAAGCAAAATCCATAAAAATCATAGTTTATGGAAATGGTAAAAAAAAAAAAAGTCCAACTGGCTTCTTACTTGAAATTGGTGTCTCTGTGTAGGAGGTATCTCAGCCTCCCACTTCTCCCCTTTTATACTACCCTCGTTGAATAAAAGATGTGGGTCTCTCAGGCATCAGTGTGGCTCCACATTGAACATCTTAGGTTGAAAACTCAATATAAGTTGCTAAACTAACTTTACTGGGTCCAATTCATTTGTACCTCGTAGATGTAATTCTATCCTAGAACATAGGGAAGAAATCATCTGTCTCTGATGTTTATGGCTTTCAATGTATAATAATATTAAAATTTGAAGAAACAGAAACCTTCAGTGGGATTTGTGAATTGCTTTTCCTTCTAAGTTGCTGCCAAATGAGCTTGCATTGCTGTTCTCATTCTTTCTTCAATTTTATATTTAAGGATGCATAAGACAAATTTGTGAAATCAAATTCATTTGAAAGAGAAAGCATGACATGCAAAATTGCCTTCTAGACCTTTGTCCTAAAACTTTTCGTTCTAAAGCATACCATTTGTAGCAGAAGCTGCTAGTACCCTACCCAGGTTCCCTTTGCCAGCTAGCCCATCTTGTGCTCAGCTGATGAGAGTGGAGGCTTACAGCTGCCCCCCTCTCTGGAAGATTGCTCTCATGTACTAGATTTTGAGTTTCCCTTGGCTTCAGGGCTGGCTGTGAGGCTGAACACTGTGCTTATGGGGGAACATTTGGCACAGGAGCATCTTTATTCATCTCATTGCAGACTGAAATCAGAAAGAATTGGAAATGATAAGATGTCAGGGCCAGATATAACACTCAAGGGCACACTCTCAGTAACCACCTTCCCTCTGCTTACATGAGCTAACCCTAACCTTCTGCCCAATGGTTCCCAATAAATCATAGCTGAGTACCAACTTTACATGGGCACAGGGCTAGTGGCCCTAAAGCTGGGAACACATCTGATTGTTTCCTGTGAGGCTGCTGTCCAAAGCCACTTAAGTATTATCTCTTCTTTACAAATGATGAAACTGAGTCTCGGGGGCTATTGGGACTTGGCCAATAGACCTGTAGTTAGTAAATAACAGCAAAGATTCAAATCTGAGTCTTTGGATAAAACTCATGCTTTCACTCATGACTCCATGGTGTAAAATCAAATAAACATCTTCTGCTGTGCCATGTACCCATTCCCAGCTCCTTCATGCTTTCCAGAGGATAGTTGGAATTGCCCCTGGCACTGAACGGCATTTCTTTACCACCCCCCAGCCTGTAGTTATTAGCAGGTGACTCAGAAATCCAGACAACCACAAGTTTCACTGATGTTTTAATGCACCCCTTCCCCATCCCTAGAAATTACTCTGAAGCTGGGCTTCATCTGAAAAGCCCACCTTGCGTGGCCCCTTTCACTTGCCTACCAAGTTGCCCTGTCTCTGGAGAGCACCCCTGTCTTGGGGGCGCTCCTTGTCTCAGTAGTTCTTCTTGTCGCAGGGGTGCTCCTTATCACAGGAGTGCTCCGTGTCTCAGGGGTGCTCCATGTCTCAGAGGTACTCCCTGTCTCAATGGTTCTCCTTGTCTCAGTGATTCTCCCTGTCTCAGTGGTTCTCCCTGTCTCAGGGGTGCTCCCTGTCTCAGTGGTTCTCCTTGTCTTAGTGGTTCTCCCTGTCTCAGGGGTGCTCCCTCTCTCAGGGGTGCTCCCTGTCTCAGTGGTTCTCCTTGTCTTGGTGGGTCTCCCTGTCTCAGGGGTGCTCCCTGTCTCAACAGTACTTCCTGTCTTGGGGTGCTCCCTGTCTCAGGGGTGCTCTCTATCTTCAGGGTGCTCCCTATCTCAGAGAGATTACTTGCTCTTCAGTTCTTTACTCAGAGGCCCTGACTAGGAAGCTCTAGACACTTTGATATTCTAAAAAGTCTGTTTCAACGTTTTATCCTTTAAAATAACAAATGTGTTTATTACATTTTTCTTGTTAAAAATAACAAATGTGTTTATTACAAAGTACTACATTTTTCTTGTTAAAAATAACAAATGTGTTTGTTACAAAGTACTACATTTTTCTTGTTAAAAATAACAAATGTGTTTATTACAAAGTACTATATTTTTGTTGTTAAAAAATAGAAAATGCTTGCTTCAGCAGCACATATACTAAATTAGGAATGATATAGAGAAGATTAGCATGGCCCCTGTGCAAGGGTGACATGCAAATTCATGAAGTGTTCCATATTTTTGGACACTTGACAGAGTGCCGTGAGTGTAGGGTAGCCCCGTCAGGCCACGGAGGAAGAGGCCATATATAGTACAGGCGACACTAGATAAACTAAGATTAGATGTTTGGGGAGGAGGGGTAGCCTTTCTAAGGACTAGAGGAGGGAGGGAAAGGGATGAGAGAAGGGATGAGGTTGGGAGTTGATAAGCGAAGGGATGGGATCGGGAGGGGATGGAGGAGGGGGTTACAATTGGGACGTAAAGAATTCAAACTGCACAACAAGAAGGTAATTTATATTCCTAATCTCACTACATGGGAACAGCTCTGAGACTGGCAGAGATACGAATGCAGATGCATAGAGAGGCCTCATGTTGGCCATAGATTCTTTGTGACCTAGTATTAGAGGCCACTCTTAGTACTGCATGAAGGAAGATTTGCACACGCCTTACATCGACTCATACAATGAGCAGAAAACTAGCTTTATTTGTTCTGTGCATCCCGCACACCTCATACAATTATAATGTTAGAACTGTATAATGCTTGTGAGAAATTATGTTTTTAGAACAAAATAACCAGACACTGATGCTAGATCAGACCTGACAGGATTCATTCCTCTCAGCATGATGGATGCTGACATCCTGCATTCTCCTAGCTCCAGCCCCGGATGACTCTGTTGCTGTTACCCATCAGATTTGGACGGCTTCCTGGACAACACTGTAGAAAACTTCTGATCCAATTTGGACCACCATTTCGATCTCCTATTAAGTCTGGAACCTCTCAACATTTAGAAACTGGACCACAAATGCAATCCCTGGCTTGCTTAACCGTTTTCTCCAATCTTTTTGGGCCCCTTTCAAGATGTTATTTGCCCCAGTTCAGCCTAAGGAAACCTTAAGAGAATGACACCTATTCCCTCTAAAGCGGGGGAGGGTCGTATAGCTTTCTGTTTGTTCTCTTGGTCTATAAATGCTTATTCTTATCGGGAAGTGGTCATAAGTCATTATTTGTCTTATATAGAGGAAAAAAACTGGATGAAACTCAGGGATGTCTCTCTTTTCCTTTATCCTGCCTATGTAGGTAAGGAGATGGGAGCTGAAAAGAAAGAAAGGGAGGCATAGGAACATAGAGGGAGCATAGAACAAAAGCTGGATGATTGGACCTACTCCTTAACCCAAGGCCTGGATTGTTACTCATAATGAAGGTTATGTCTAAGTCACTGGTATAGAATTAAGTACAAAAGATGGGCACGTCAAATACTTGTGAGATTTTTAGCACAAGAATATATATCCTAAACCTAACAGATAGACATGACTCTATCGATATATGAAATAAAATAGTTAAATAAGGTCTTCAAATGACTCAGAGACACACAGAATATGGCATTTAAAGATGTTTTTATAACCTTAAATTTCTTGGACAACAAGACAAGTTAACTCTTGACAACGCCCAGCTGACCTCAATGAAGATGATGAGCATCAAAGAGCCTCCTTATAGAGATGGCTTCAAATGTGGCAAACAAGCTACTGGGCAAAATGTCCTCAATTCCTGCCACAAACAGAATTCTGCCTAAAAATGGGCAGCTTAGATGGAGGCAGAGTCAACGGCCGCACTCTGCCAAGACAGAGTAAGCAAGTCCTCAATAGTTCTGGCCTTGAGAATAAGTCTGGCAGAGATATTGGGTCTGAAAGCCAAAGATGAGGCTCCAACATTATAGAGAGTGTTAGGTGACTGGTCAGGCAGTAAACCGCGTAAGTCAACTTGTTCATTTAGGAAGCTGCTAACCTGCATCGCTGGTGCACTCAGGAATTTAAGTTTTATTCCTTCTCAAGTCTCTGAGGGGCTTTGAAGGCCAGATAGTATAGTTTTACAATCAAGTTTAGTTGGTTAGGGGATAAGGTCTTTTTAGATCAACATAAAGAAGTTAAGTTATCAGAGTTGAGATAGGATAGATACTGAAATTCATTCAGAAATTTAGAGCCAACAAGACAGGAAGCACATTTACTTCAAGCTAGACAAATACAAATAGCCAAACCACTATGAACGTAACATTTATAGAACTCATGGTTCTCCCTGCCGTATGTGGTTTGTTTTATACATGTGTAATAAAATAAATGTATTTTAAAAAAGATTATAAGTGAAATAATTTCACATCAATTACCTCCATTGATTGGGAAAAATAAATTCCTTTAATGTAAAAAAAATAGAAAATACAAGTTAAGTCAGGATAAAAGAGAAGCTAAAATACAATTTACACCCCAGACCCCACAAACCCAGAAATTCTTAGAAAATTTCCATTTACGTATCTCATAATTACAAGTCTGAGGTGCTGTACAATCCACGCAGTTATTGTTTTGTGTAACTTTGACAGACTTTTATGCCAGTAAAGCTTCCTCTACAGAATGATAACTGTGTTGCTCACACAGACTGTCCTACTCTAGTTTTGGAAGGCGAAACCCAGCTCCCAGCTCCTGGTACTGCTCCTGCTGCTGCTGCTGTCCATGAGCCACTCGCTGTAACACCAGTGCTTTCTCAGGGACCAGCAGAACTCTGACTTTGCTGTTTGGTCTTGGTGTTAAGCTCCACTTGAAACTCTTTCACACATAGTTCCTTTTCACATGCCCTGAGCCACTGGAAGGAAAATAAACATTGCGCATGTGGGGGCCAGAGTGCTCACAGGACCGGACCATACCCTTTAGGTTTATGTGCAGTAAGGGTTAAGTTTCTACATGTCTTTGAAAAGGAGATGAAGGTCTGATACAGTATATTCATTTCTCTTGTTCCTGAGTGAATAGGCATTTCCCGCACATTCAAGAAATAAGGAATCCTGTAGCTTCTCCAGGAAACATCTTTGTTATTAGGAGTTGAATTTTTAATGGTTTTCACTGGCAGAATAAGGGGCAATATGAGTTACGTAATAAATGATGTTAGTAAAGATTGATATAGATGAGGAAGCCTTTTCTTTTGCCCTTTTAGGTTCAACACCTGGAGTTTGTGAATAGCATATAATAGCAGAAAAAAATATTTTCATTTACATGTGAGTATACCTATTGCCCCATAGTGGTAAGAGGCTCAAAGCGGCATTAGAATTAAAATTTTTAATTAAAAGATTCCTGCATATAAGTATTTCACCTGCATGAATGTAAGTGCACCTTTGGAAGCCAGAAGAGGGCAATGGGTCCCCTGGACCAGGAGTTACAGACAGCACAGCTTCCGGTCTGTGAAAGATTCTGGAAATGGAACCCAAGGTCTCTGCAAGAGTCACAGGCTATTTTAGTCAGTTCTGCAGGCCAATGATTTGAGGTTTATTAATACATCTACATCATGCTATTCTCCACTAATGTGTACATTTAATATAATATAAATTGCAGTAGTTAAAAGCAAATTTAAAAAAAATAGGTAAAGGGGAGGAGAAAAGGCACTTGCATGAACCAAAAGCAAGTTGTTTGGAAAACTGGCATTTCAAGAAGATGAACAGGAGATAGGAAGCTTGTGACAGTGTTTGTCTACACTGTGGTATAGAAACAAGTGATCTCTGCGTCACCTTTCGGGCCGTAAACCTCCCCTAGGAAAGTGACCTGGAGTAAGTTTGCTTGTTCTTGCCCTGCTGTAAAAGCTTAGGATAGAAGAGGAGTTTATGGCTGATCAATAACCACCTTGGGTTCACAGTTGACTCCACAGTTGAAGCCTATCAAGTAGGAGAAGAATGTGTGCGCACTCTGACTAAATTACCAAGCATAAGGGAAAAGAGAAAGCCTCACTGCATTCCATGCTCCTGCCACCCATCAGCTTCCACAGCAGACTATTCCCATTGCAGCCACGAGCCAAAATAAACCTTTCTTTACTTAAGTTGTTCTGACAGATGTTTTGGTCTTAGTGAGGCAGAGCAGCTAATAGTTCCATCCATCCATCCATCCATCCATCCATCCATCCATCCACCCACCCACCCACCCATCTTTTTTTACTGGTCCTATTATCCCTGTCAGAACCCTGTCACGTCTTCTTTCCAAATCAGAATCAGCTCTAAAGTTTAAATCACCCTGGGTACTTAGGTGGCTTCGTGCTGTTTTTGTTAATGTTGCTCTATAGTATAGCTTGAGATAGGCTCTTGTTACGCAGCCCAGGCTAGCCTCCAGGTTGTAATCCTCTGCCTCAATAGTGCTGTGATTGTAGACATGTGCTACATATGCCTATCTAAAAAAATTTATAGGTGTACTTTCAAAATCACTATTGTGGGTTTTGTTTTCAAATGTGGTTCTGGGGATTGATCCTGGGCCTTGAATTTGCACTAGAATAATTTTTAATAAACATATTGGAGCACATCTGGTAAACTGTGACAATATTTACAACTTCCATGTGGCCAACTGCACTCTTAATGAAGGATGGGCATTTATATGGATAACCTGCCATCATTGCAAAATGAAAGAGAGCTGTTTGATACAACTCAGGATATTTATAGCTGGTACAGCAAAAAACTGATCTTTAATAACAAATTCTTAATGAGTGGAATGCTTCGCTTTTGATGGAAATACATACTTTCTCCAAACTCTGGACTCTGGGCCACAGAGCACTTATCCCAGGAGGCAACTGCTGTGACTTAGTTCTTGAAGGATGCCTCCAACGCTTGAGCTTTCTCCGTGATGTTCTTCTGGAAAGGCATCATGAAGTCTTCAAAGTCCACCTCGTATGTGAACCTCTCCCTCCGCAGTTCTCTCTTCCTGATCAGCTCTGCTGTTGTGGGTTCTGGACTCCAAATCTTAAATAAACAGCCAAAGTCAAGGCAGCTGTTATCCTCATGGCCAGTGATTTTCACCCTCACACATGTTTTCAACCAAGCACATGCTAGGAGAGGACTCTACCCATGAGTTACATCTCTAACCCACAGTTTCAACCCAGAACTATCAAGTACACTTCTCAAGTACATGTTACACTTTTCCTCCATCTTGTCACCTTTGTGGCTTTGTGAATATCACTATTTCTGGTGAGGGCCACCTGAACAGAGATCAGAAGTGCTCTTCACTTCCTTCTTTAGTTACCTCCCGGCCAACTGCTACCTAGTTCCATGATATCAAATTACAAGATGAAAGGAATCAGGGCATCTTTTATGTCTAGTGTAGAGGTCAAATTATTTTTGTAATAAAAGGCAGAAAGTACTATTTATTCAGCATGGCTGGATTGGTACTGCAAAAATAACTCCTTTTACCACACGTCTCCACCTATTTAAGGGAAGATATTCTAGGAGACTAGAGAGTTTGTTCAGCCTTGGTTATATGAATATTCCAAGTAGTATTGGTAAGGACTAGGGCCTGTATTGTTACAATACCAAGTGTCTATAGAACGTGATGACTGAAATGGCTATAAGGAATGTCATTGACTGAAGAGCACTCCAGTCCTCTAAGGAGAATGTCAATATTAGTATAAAATAGTAACAGATGGAACCAGATATTGGTTGTTAAGAGTTGGTCTTACTGAGATGAGTGTGGCAGAACATGGCCAGGGGACCACTGCAGTAGTAACTGTGGAAGACGGACACTAGCATTTGTTCAGATAATGTGTGGAGTCAGCATGAGTGAAACTGACGCTATGCACTCTGCCATGTTATAGAGGCTTCCCCAAATACTTACCCTTTGTGGGTAATATGTGATATCATCTTTCTTAGTGTAACCACTGGTAATCAGTGAATTGAGGTAAACCACATTATCCTTGGGTACTCTCTTTTCCTCTGGTACTGCAGGCATAGCAAAAAGTGATGACAGTGTTTCCTGGAAAAAAAGGATTTTTAAAAGTATAAATGGCTAAAATCAAGCATTCTCTGTTATCCTTTTGTTTGCAGTTTACTTTGATGTTAGGAAAGAAGGAAAGGGATAAAATTTGAGATAAGGTAGAACAGTATAAATACTATATCTGTGGGCATGGAGCGATTCTCGGCTTGCCTTGCTCGTCTTCACGTAACAACAGAGACAACGAACATGAGTTGTTGAGATCTCTACCCCTGGCCTATGGCTAGTCATAAGAGGGACTAATAAAATGATAATGTAGGCATAGTAGGAGCTGCAGTTGGTGGAGACCATATGGCCACATCCAGCCCACGAGTAGAACTCTGTCTCTTCCTCCCAGTGCCTTTCCCCAGCTGCTTTCCTACTGTCTACGTTCCCCCAGCCCACAATGTGCTGGATTTAGAGCTTTGATTTCTTGGCTCTCGTCAATTGTTTTCTGCCTTACAAGGATCTCCGCTGAACCACTTGCTCCCCTAAAGAAGCTTCCAGTTTGGAAATGCACTTACGACATCCTTACTAACAGTGATGTCTTCTTCATTGTCTTTCCCCTCTACGTTTGGGTCATACCACTGAATTTGTAGAACTCGGGACCACGTGGATACAAATCCAATTTTTCAATATCCTAATCATTTGACTGAATCATTTGTATTTCGTGTGGATTCTACTTACCATGCATATTTTATAATCTTCAGTATTTCCCTACATATATCTTTGTACTTATTGCCAAGGGTACACATAGCATGGCATTTTCCCTTGTTGTGCAATAGCATAACGTAATGCCACTTAGATGTTAAGGGTTTCCTATTATTATTTGGTAGCCAGCTTCATTTTGTTTTACCTCTTCCTTCTTAATGTCCACGGGTTCAGCCTTCAGCTTAGGAAGCTTGCCTTTCATCTTTTGATTATCCGTAGGTTTAGGCAGGTTATCTAGCTTTTCTTTTATCATATCAATTATTCTATAGTCAGCATACTCTTTTGCAATATCCATGGCAGCATGTCCTGTTTCAAACAAAAATATAAACTGAAAGTTACAATTAAGCATTTAATGATAACCCATGTAGAAAACCCCAGCATGGTAGCAAATGGCAGTGTGAGTTCAGGGCAAGATGGAGATTCTCCAGAGATGAACGTCTCACTACCACATCCCAGGGCTTCAGGAGGCACTTACTAACACAACTTCTCTCTTAAATCCCTTAGCCATGTACCTTAAAATGTTAGTGAGAAATGTTATATTACATTTGGAATACTAAATTGGTTGTTGTCCCTCCGCCCCTGTCCCTGACACGCATCTATTTTGTCATGATTATTGGTTTTAAATCGTTCCTTTCTATGTTATGAGGAGGTAAATTCCAAATGGCCTGGGAAGCGGTGCTCAGAAGTAACCTAGCAGTTATTATTTTACCTTCAACATCATCCAGCAATACTATACCAATACAAGGTAACCAATGGTAATACTGTCTGTGGCTCAGGTATAATACAAAGAATGTGGTCTTAGTGAGCCCAAAGCAGTATGAGTTCCAATTTTTAAAAAGACATCTCAAAATAGTGTTGGAGCATGCATGTTTTAGAGCCTCAAGTTAGGAATTTGTCCAATTCTAAGGGAAAATATAGGTTTGCAGTCTATAGATGGCCATTTATTATGAAATAAAGGCTTTAGTAGTGACAATCTAAGTGTGACCTGCAAAATGGTCTGTGTTAAGAACTAAAAACATGAAATTTCTGCAGAAATCAAGTGTTTAGAAGTACATGAACAAGGCCAACACTAATAGTGATACTAGCTTGGACAGGGGAAAGTAGGAGGTCTCAACCCTACACACACCACTCCAGGAATTCTGAGGGTGGGAGAAATAGCCTTCCCAAGAGAGAGCACACCAAATGGTCATGCCTGAAAACAGATAAACAAGTAACATTATATAGACTGAGTAATCTGTGTTTGTTTAGGAAGGTGGTGTGTGTGTGTGTGTGTGTGTGTGTGTGTGTGTGTGTAACAAGAGTTAAAAAAAACAGGTCATGAATTTGAAAGAGACTAAGGTAAGGGAGAGTATATGAGATGGTTTGGAAGTGAGAAAAGGAAGGAGAATGATGTAACTACATTATAATATTTAAAACTTATAAAACAAAACTATAAGGACCTTCACGTATACTAATTTTGTTATAGTTAGGTTAACATCAAAGATAAACTGTTATATGCACTAGAAAGGATTATAATCAATAATGTTATCTTAAGCTTAGCTTGTGTATATGCAAATACACTGATTTTATACTCTCTATGTTTAAACACACAAATTATCAATATATTTCTGTCATTTTGGTCAATATGCAACACGCATAGTACTAAGGTTTCCTTTAGTCATTAGCCAAGGAAAGCATAAAATAAAGGTTAGAAAAAATTAGTTACAGCGGTGTAATAGAAAAACTTCTGTCATTTGAACCTAATGAATAAAAAGAACTTTGGGCCTGTAGTTCATGGCTCCTTCCATTTTATTACCCCAGAGAGTTTTTCTTTTTAACTTTACAAATATATCACATATCAGTCCACAAAGACTGCAAACATAAAAAGCTGAGCCTTTAACCAATGATTGGAACATCAGACATATTTCCCTAACACTTAGTGAAAGCTGATGTTTCTGTTAGTACCAGGGAAGCCATGTTTCTACAAGGACAAATTCGACAGAATTTGCAGTTTAAAATCAATCTACTTCCCCCACCCCCCCCCAACCACTGGTTAATACAAATGCATACCGCTTCTATTTTCAATCTGGAATTTGGCACCAATGTCAAGTAGGTATTTTACAGTGTCCAGCCTACAGCTTTCGATGGCCCTACTTAGGGGAGTGGAGTTGCTGATAGATGTGGCATCTACTACAGCTCCAGCCTTAACAAGAAGTTCCACAATGTCCTGCTGGCCAGCGTGGCATGCGAAGTGAAGGGGAGTCCACAGAAAATTATCTGTTGCATTGACATTCGCCCTGCATAATAAGACAGACACGCTAATGGAGAATTTCAGTTGTTCCACACACTGAAAAGTCAAAGTAAAGAATTTCACAAAGTTTTACCCTTATAAAATTATCAATCAGAAGAGCTCTGAGAAAAGTAAACTGTGTAAATTTTCTTATGTTTCCTTATGTCCCCAAATACTTTTCTTTTGTTTTGTGTTTTGATTTATTTGGCAGACTTTACTTCCTTTGTACATATGTATGTATGTATAAGTTTGAAAAGTTACATTTCAAACTGGGGATTCCATTTTTTGCAAAGGTTAAAATCAACGAAAATTCTAAATCTGTGTCAATGAAGGAAAAGCTGGGCAAAAAGATAGCATGTACATTATTCCACTTTGTGTCTACTTTCTCTGCGTGTTCTGATACTTAATTGATTACTCTTTATTTTAAAATCTAAGCACTGTAATGAATTATTTAAAATTTTAGTCCTCATTAGAACTTCACTTCTCAACAGTTTTTACTGTCTTTTAATAATATGCAAATGAATGTCTTTGACGTCCAACACTGTATCAACGTTAAATGCCTTTCCTCGAGTATTTGTAATAATTGTATTCAAAGAGCATTACATATTTTAACTTGTTTAATAATCTATGAGTTTGGAGCTGGGTCCTATTGGAGTCATTGCACACTTGCAGAAACAGAGGCATAGAATTATTCAGAAACTTGCTTCCACTTACATAACTATGGCAGAAGCAGCCATTAGACTCCGCAGTAGTTTTAGCTTTAAGAGATAAGTGAAAAGACCATGCTTGAATGATATTTATTATGAAGCAAGGCAGTCTCTGCTGTCTGGGAAATGGAGAGGTACGGATGTCTTCTGTCACTGCGGCAGTCACCCTACTTGTATTTGTTGTGGCCCTCCATGAAAGAAGTGGCCCTCCATGAAAGAAGAGATGACTCCACAACATCTCTCACCATCTAGGTATGACCCGATGGCAAAGCCGAGTTGCCCAATCCCTAGCAAGCAGCAAGAGTAGGCAGCTAGAAGACGTCTCCTCCCCAGAATGAAAACTCCTTGCCTTCACTTTGTGGTCATCTTGGTGGGCTACTGTCTCGGTGCACCTACCATCCCATGTCCCCCTTTGCCTGCATCCTCTTGTCATTCGGGTTGTCCATTGCGGGGAATGGGGCGCAGGGGGGCGGGGGGGGGCTACAACAAAACCCAAAACCTGAAAGCATACCCCTTTTCAAGAAGAAACTTGACCACATCAATGTTGCCGGTGGCGCACGCTGTCATGAGGGGAGTCTTGTAAAACCTGTCCTTCGTATCCACAGGCACTCCTGCTTCAAAGGCCTTTTTCAGAGAGGCCAGGTCTCCCGCCTTGGCGATAAAATTAATATTTGCGAAGACCTTCCCTGGATCATCCATGTACCACTTTGAGTCGTCCTGGAAGGGGTGATCAGGCGGGTGGTCCCTGTTGAACCTGCTGCAGTCGGTGAGGTTCTGGTGGGTCTCGATCATATAGTAGGGCGGGCCTCCATCTGGCCTCCTGGGTAAGGCGTTCTCCGGAATGGTGCAGATTGGGAGAGGCAGAACTAACTTGCCTTTCCTCGGCCTTTTGCCCAACCCCATTTTCTTTTTCTTAGGCGCGAAAGATCCTAAGACATAATTCTTACCTAAGTATCTGATTCCCTTAAAGAACTCATTTATGTTGACCCCACCTCCGCGGCCTTTTTCGTGCATTTGAGCGACGGAAATCAACTGATCCGAGGTGACAAAGTCTTGTCTCTCCTCTAGGGTCACTATGAAGTCATCTTTGCTGACTACGCCATCACCCCTGTCCACCAGGGAAAAGGCTTCCCGTAGGAAAGCCTCATGCTCCACGGACCAGTCGTGCAGTCTGAGAGCCCATAGTGGGTTAGGATTTTTCACTCCAGGCTTGGCGAGTTTCGCCGCAGTCAGCTCTGCTCGACGAAGTTCTTTGCTAGCCAATTTGAAACCTCCGTCTTTCGCTACAGCTCTGGGGGTTTTATGCTCCAAATTTTTCCATTTCAGATTACATCCTAAAAGGAGGAGGCATCGCTGTTAAGACTGTGCCAAAAGTTATTTGCTTGGCCCCACAAAACGACACTCGCGACTTAATTTTGTGTAGTCAGTTTTGTTCTTAAATTTGATGTATGAACACATTTAACCATTTGTAATTCTGCAAACAAACAGCAATTCATTTTCCTGAGAGCTTCACGTGAGTGAATTCTAATAGACAAGTTTACAGTATGTATCTACTCATATGTATGCATACCTGTAGATCGGCAACTTAGATAAAATTAGATGTTTGCAACAAGTATCAGTGGGATATTTTCTGGGGAGATGATGCTAAAAGGGAAAGAGTGTGGGTATCCTACAATAAGTAAGGAAACTCTGGATCCAACCAGCTTGCACAGGACTCCATTATTTCACAATACAGCAAGATACCTGTTTCTTTTCTTTTCTTTTTAACACAAAGCCTTTTACACGCTAAAACAAGATTTCATGTTTTCTCTATTAACTGAAGATAATTCATCCTAATTTGCTGTTTTGTCATAAGATGGTGAAAACCCAATGTGTTTAATGAAAGTTCAACATTCCAGACTAGTGTTTTTGTATAAGATAAACATTAAAATTCATTATTTTAACTCCTTACTAAAAGAAAAAAAAGTAAAAGTCTGAACATGTCTAACTATATCAGGAAATATTTATTGCTACCAAGGAGGCTATAATGCATTTTCAGGTATTAAAAATCTATTACATAAATAAGTCCATCTATTATGATGTTCTTTTTGGTTTTTAATCTAGAGGAGGGCTGGGCAGCTGTTCTTCCAGCATGACATCATGAAAGCATAAAGTGGCTCTGAGAGAATAAGAATCTTTATTTCTTAGGAGGAAAAGATGCCTATGATCCTAGCTTTGTCAGACCTCAGAGGTCAAAGCATGCTCATCCTTCTGTGTGTTGTGGGGAAGAAAGAGGACAACTAGGAACACAAGCCACCCTTTTCCTCCAAAAAAGGAGAGAGGAGAAAACTGTCAACAATGATTTTCAAGCTCAATCTTTATTGGAACTGTCAAAAATATATATTTATACTAAGGTTAATAATCTTAATTGTAATAAATACTTCATAGGAGTATATGAAAATAGAAGTTTTGGAAGTTTTACAGTAAGCAGTTTTAAGAACCCTCATTTACTTAGAAAGGGATAGGGGACATCCCAGGAGGAGTTCCACAGCATGGCGATGCCACAGACACGCAACTGCTTTTGACTGACTGTTTTGCTTTGTCTCGGATCCCAAGCAATTACACCTCTCAAGCTAGTTCCTTTGTGTTCACCCCAGAACTGGGGGATAAGAGATTTTAGAGCCACTTTAGCTTGTCACCCCAGTAGCAAAGCCTTTTTATGGTTAAAAATCTGGTATTCCCTCTGACCTTGTCCCTCTGACCTTCCAAACACTCCCCAGATCACATAGTGTGTTCAGACCTTGGTTTTAGGAAAACATCTTAGGTTTCATCCAAGAAGATGTGTTGTTTCTCTATGCCTTGGCCAGGCCTTCGTGCATAATCAAAGCTTTGGTCATTTGCTTCTCAGGGATGGATCCCAGCATTTTCTACTTGGGTATATTATCAATGGAGTACAAATACGATTTTGTCCCAGCAAAAATCGTTCACCATATTAGAGATGATTGAGACTGACTCCGCCTTGAGAGATTACTAATGTTTGGAAATCTACATTGTTAAAAGTGCAATGTCAGAACAGAATGTTGACAGTGACAGATGTAAAGTAAGATTAGTTTACTGGGCAAAACTTGCATAGGACACAGTTTTTTTTCTTATTTGTTAAAATAGTTTAGTATTGAGAGAAGTATGACTTAATGAAGTAAAACCAGATTAACTATACTATTAATTATATGGGCCTGTTAATCATATATATTAATGGTTCTAAAATTTATCTCTGGAGGGCAGCAAAAGAAAATACTGTTTTACTGTATAGTTGTGGGAAATATTTTTAAATTTATTTTTCATAACCTAGAAATAACATAAAATTCAACAAAGTGCAAATGTATTCTACTGGAGTTAAACTTTGGATGCACACTCAATTAGTGGGTAACTGACCAGCAGCAGTGCATTTATGTTGTTCAACCTGGCTAGCCAATATTTCATTGTAATGATTCTCTAAGCTATCATGTGCACTAGATAGTAACTAGTTCTTTAGCTTTGAGAAAATCTATACATTGAATGTATTTTACACTTCAAATTTTCATAAGTCTTTCCATTTTATTGTTTCCCATAAAATATTTTCCTTGTAACTACAAATCACCCAGAAATCCTTTTTAATTTAACATGCATTTTAAAAATAACGTAATTAAAATTTCAGATAATAAAAATATTTTCAATGTTTGTATTTCTTTAGATTGATGTTAGGACTCTTAAAATAAGGATATTAATCAAGTATAAGCATTTTTAAATTTGGTTAACACATGAAAATCCTTTTGGATTTAAGTTTTAATTCCTCCCATTACTAGATTCATAATTCAATGAGCAGCTGTGTGAGAACAAAATTCAATTTTCATCCTACATTGGATGAGGATCAGTGACTAACAATTATACAGGTAGGTGGCAGGCCTGAATTATGTCATCACTTGTGACATGGGTAGACCACAAACACCTTAAACAAAACTATCAGACAATTTTACCTCGCTGAGCTAAATATTTACAGCAATCTGCAAAGCCACCCATAGCTGCAAAATGAAGCGGTGTGTTACCATCCATTCCAATCAGCCCCATGTCACCATTGTAGGCAAAGAGAAGCTTCAATATCTGCAAAATAAACAGAGAAAACAGGAATGCTCAGTTACTACACGAACATTGACTTGTGCAATCCAATCTGTTGTCTATTACCACATGTGGGTTTTGAAAATTTGAACTAAAATTTAATTTAAGTCCAAGTCTTTAGTCTTCTTAGCCACATTCAAAGTGCTCAAAGGCCATGAGTAGGCTAATGATGCGCTGAGGTATAGAAGGTTTTCATCTCTGCCAAAAGTTCCATCAAGCAGCCTTGACACAGACAACAGGAACAGCCAGGCATTGCCACTTTGGTGAGTGTAGACAACTTCAGAAAGCATCAGAGCATGGCAAATTAGATCAGAGCAGCAAATTCTTAACTCATTCCAGATTCTACTGTTAATCTGTATTTTCATTATACAGAAAAGGCATCATGACACAAACAAAGGTCCGGTGTTAAACCTCAGAAAATTGAGTAAAGGATTTTTGGTTGTGATTCAGGATTTTACAACGTAATATAGCATTGATTCTTACACTGTCCCTTGCAGTGCCACTGGATCTGTGAGCTATGTTTGTTAAGGGGTCAGAAGTTTAGACTTTAAAGTTCAGGAGCATCACTAGGTGCACAAGCAACAAAGAGATGAGAATGTGATGACATTGTCCTCTCCATAAGTAGATCACATGGGGCTTGAAGATTTCAGTGGCTATCAGAGGCATTACATAGCATAGTCCTAGGTGGCAGGATTTTTGTGTTGGCTAATTACATAAAAAATATTGCTAGTAATATTCAGTGTCTCAGTTAACAAATATATAGAAAAGTTGCCAAATGTATAAAACTGGTGAAGAGACAGGATACATTGTCAGAGATAACTTTTTATATCTGGGAAAATCAAGATAAAGCAACATAAGTAACTTTGAAAAATACCTGCCTGAGTATAATATACATGAAAAAGAAAAAAGAGAAGGCTTTAACAGCCAAATTTAAAGCAAAGAACAATTATTACATCAAAAAAGCCTCCTTTGGCAGCAAAATGAGCAGCATGGTGTCTATCATTGTCAAATGTGTTCACTTCGCCTCCTCTTTCCAATATGCCTCGAACTATCTCCAATACCCCTTCTCGTGCTGCTTCCATCAAAGCCGTGCGCCCTGTGGACTGGACACAAAACGGATCAAATGCTGTTGACGCTTTTATGCAGAAGCCTTCATTAGTACAAACATGACTTGAATTCACTGGATGTTGCTTTATGCTAAGACGTTTAACGATATACATTTTTATTGGTATTACTTTCAGGAGATGCAGCACTCAGTCAGGCCTGTGACTATCTGAAATGGACTTTTAAAGCCAGAATCAAGTTTGCTCTGCATACCCCTGTGAGAATGCCATGCGATCAAAATATAAGTCTACAAAGAAAGCAGAGTATAAAATGAAAAGGCGAGGGGCAGAGCAGCACGCCAGACTTAGGCAGCATTTGTTTTCTAATGAAAAGAAAATCTATTTCTGAATGCCTGGAAATAATTACAAAACTGAAAACCCCATATTAGCCAGTTGAAAAGAGGAATAAAAATATATGTGAGAAGCAACAGGATTTTCTTTCTACAGAGATATTCTTTGTCAGGTGCCAGTGATACCATTTCTGCTTGCTATAATGATATTTTGACAATATGAATAACATGGACCAACTTCCAAACACAGGTAGCAGATGAAGTATAGTGTGGCAGCAATATAAAATGAAAGTGAATAGAGACGAGAAACCTATGAGCCAACAGAATGTTATTATGTCTCTCCCTCCCCACGAACGCCTTTTCCCTTCTTGTTTTGTTTGAGAAAGTCTCAGTATGTAGCCCTGCCTGGCTTAGTAGGTGTAGATCAAGGTGGCCTTAAACCCACTGACATCTGTCTGTGTCTGCCTCTTGAGTGCTGAAACTAAAGGCATGTATGCCACCATGCTGGGCTGCAATTTTATCGTGACTAAGTGCAAAAACCAACCAACCAAAATCAAAAAATCCCAACAGCAAAAAAACCCCCAACTACTTGACTGTGTAGCATAGTAGAATAAAGAAATATTAATTGCAGGGAGAGTCGTACTGTGTTGATAGTATTAGGGTTGGCTCCTTTCTCCAAAAACGCCAGGCACATATCCTTCACGTCATGCGCTTCTTCACAAGCTTTGAGGAATACTGGCTTTCCTTCATAGGTGACATTGTTGACATCTGCGCCATGGTCTAAGGCAATCAGTGCACATCGATGATGCCGTTTGGTGGGTAAAATGCAGTAAAATAACACACCTGTAGAAAAATAGTTCTGCAATGAGAAATCCTTGTCCAGTGCCAAATGGCTAGCCCTGAAAACACAGATAAAAGTGACATTGTATAGATTCAGCAGGTTGTATTTAATATTATATACATATCTACAAATACATACATGCATACATTAATCACTAATGAAAAGGGGGTCATGAATTTAAGGAGAGTGGAGAATAGGATATGGGAAGGTTTGGAGGAAGAAAAGGGAAAGGAAAAACACTGTAATTAAAATCTCAAAAGGAAAAGAGAAAATAATTAAAACCCCTCTCTCTTTATCTATCTGTCTGTCTGTCTGTCTGTCTGTCTATCTATCTATTTAACTACCTACTTGAATCTGGCAAGAAAAAAGGAGGATTTAAAATTCCATGAGCTATGTCTTTGGCAGAGCTGGAAAACAGCTACAACTAAATCTTACAGGACTTGTACTGGGGAAGGAATGGATCACGCATATGGAGTCCTTTTTGGCGCTGGGATTTGGCAACTTACAGTCCATACTCCATCAGACCCTTCAGATCTTCAGGGCTGTGTGTGTGCCAGGAAGTTCCTTAGCTATCCTGAGTTCCATTTGAACCCATGTTTATAGGGAGCAGGCTCTTGATTTCACAGCAGTAAGAAGAAAAATCAAAGCCGCTCGGCCATTTTGGTATAGCTCTTTGTTCCACCCAACAGAGGAAAATGCTAAATCATTGCACTTGGGACCCAAAAGATACTCTCCATCAACATACTCTGTGTTAAACATGTACTGTAATATCAGATATTGTTACAATCCTGACAGAGTGGTGTTAATTAAGGTGTATATAAATACGAGTCAAACTCCAAATTGACATTGTAATGAGCTGTCTCCCAAAGAGGCTTCATTCATAAAAGAACTGCAGCCTGAAAGAAGCATGTGACCATGAAAGAGAAACCACAAAATCATAGGGGAATGGATAATAAAAGGCAGGTAAAAGAATAGTCTTAAAAGACCACATTTATAAAGATGATTGCCTGGCCTGTTTTTATATTAGTGAAGAAACAAAATATAACTCATTCAAAATTAAAATGCAAAGACAAGCACCAAAAAGAACCAAAGAGAATAAAAGACAGAAAGAAAAAAGGATTGAGCCAGCAGAACCTAGAAAAGAACATTAAGCTCTGAAAGTCAAATTAGAAGCAGACAAGGAGGACAAGAGCCTGTCCCAACTGCAGTCAAAGAAAGAGGAAAGTTACAGAAATGACAGTTACAGAAAAGACATGACTCAAAGAGAAGCAAAGATGACTTCACACATGTTTTAGTAACAAAGGACAAAATACAACAGAAAAACCACAGAGGTACAAGGACAATTTTGTGAAAGAAAAACCAGAATCTCAAGATCAAAAGGGAACACTGAACTTCAGAAAAACTTGCCCAAGAACTATTAACATGAAGAAAAGCCAAGTGAAGAGGTGTTTTATGGACAGAAACTCAACTCCTGTCTAATGAGAAAAGTGAGGTTATTCCTATGACTTTGTATGGCAACATTGCAAGTAGGATCTTTTAAAGGGGGGCTTCATAATGTCACAGAGAAAGAAAATAGAAAAAATGATACCAAGTCAAGCTGCTGATCATATGCAAAATCAACACACACACACACACACACACACACACACACACACACACACACACACACACACACGACTAAGCATATAAGAAATAAGTGAGAGTCTAACAGTAGATCAAAGTGTGCCTAAGAGTCATCAATCTCTTCAACCATTGAAGGAAAGCTAAATTGCTAGAGGAATTCTAGGTACAGACAGAGATAGGCAACTGAGTAATGCTGGGAGCAGGAGAGGTGGTCCTCCCTAGGGAAGAGCATAGCAATTGGTTGTCCAGTGCCAAATGATCAGCCCTGAAAACATATATACAAATAGCACCATATGAACCAAAAAGGTTATGTTTAGGAATATAGGTATTCCTATACATGTGTATATATGTATTCATGCATGCAATAACAACTAATGGAGAAAGAAGCCGTGGAGTTGAAGGGCAGTGGGGAGGGTTATATGGAAGGGGTGGGGGTAGGAAAGGGAAAGGAGGAGTACTGTAAATACATTATAATCTCAAAAAAATTTAAATAAGTTAGAGCTGACCGAAATAACATATCAGAGAACCAAACCAAATTGAACTCTGAGTGTAATACTAGACTAAATCTACTACAACAAAGCCCTAAGGCGCTTGTGAAGTGCATTATTTTATAACTCACAGCTCAAAGCCTACGGAGTAAGTCACATCCTTTTAATGACACATTTAAATTCTCCATCTTTTCTTGTCCTGTAGAAATAACATGCAATCAATCAGGAAACAGGATGTCAGGGAGTATCCTAGAATAAGCAAAGAGCTGGTCCCCAGCTGAAGCTGTGTCAGCCAAGTGGGGCTCCTCCAAGGGGGAAGACAGGGGCCTTGTGTTAACCATGGATCATGTGTGAAAGCACATTGCATTTATTTTACTTCATATTTTGTTTCTCCCGTGTGACTTATATTATTTTTTCCATATGTTCATATTTCTCAGAACTTTATTAGCTTAATAGTAGTTTGAATGGGTATGAATATTACCCACATGGCTGTTGTATTTGCTACAAATATTTATTTGACCTTGTTCTTAATTTTAGTTTGATTTTAAAAAATTCTATATTCTTAGATTTTTATGCTATATAATGTCTCATTTTGATATATTCTGTCTGATTTATATTTCGGTTCCAATTTAAGAAATGAGCTTTTCTTCATTACAGTGTTTTTCAGAGTTCCTTCTACATAACTTAATGTTTGATGCTATGTGGAAAAACTGCTACACAGCCAAATAAACATTTAAAAATCTTTTGACTGAGTTCCAACAGGAACAAAGGAAGATGCTTCAATCTGTTTTACTCAATGGCTGGCTAAGGAATTCAATAGTAGGGCTAATTGTGCATGTTCCACTTTTAACATCTAAATGATTCCATACTTCATGGAAGACACCTCAGACAGTGGCATTCTATGAAACTCTGGGGTGGCTGGGTTCTCACTATGTAACTCTAGCTGAAACAAAACTCATTATATAAACCAGGATGGCCTGAAGCTCACTGTGAGGACCAGGCTGGCCTCAAACCACTATGATCCTTACGCCTTGGGTTCCCAGGTCCTGGGATTATAGGTGTGAGCCTCTCCGCCCAGCCATTCTATGAAGCTTGAAACTGTGCTTTCAGTATTTAAAATTTTAAACCATATTTGGCTTCTAAATATATCTTAAGTATATTTTGTTATGTGGCTCTAGCATACACTATATATCAAATATCAAGTTGGTAGTGAGTTACAGAATAGATTTTCCTCCTGTCAGAAAATATTAACAATGTAAAATAAGATTCACTTCTTTAGTTTAGGCTAGTGACAGTGGCTTTGTAGTTGTGGCAATCCTCTGGGACAGCTGATTCAATCTACCATTTTATATTGAGTCCGCTTGTAATCATTTTATTAATTTTCATGAGGCTGGCTCAATTCTTGGCTGCAACTCAATTAGACAAAAATCTCCCGACCATGTTTTTAGACTGATAGCTTGTCAGCAGAATTACATGTGCAACAATTCTTAACAGCCATCTGTAATATTTCAAGATATATTTCCAAATATATTAAAATTGACCTTATATACATGGAGTTTAAGCAAAATCTACCTTACTCTTCTCACTCTCTCAACCACAGTCCTTTCTATACTAACAGGACAGGAAAAATCCATCTAGCATCCTAAGTCTAAGACTACCACGTTCTAAAATTTAAGAAACACTTCTTTCTAAACAAGATTTTACCCTTTACCATAGATGTCTGCATGTTGAAGGCTGTCCTCACTTGAAAGCATCTACCAAGCTTATAATCTCATACCTATAAGAGCATGAAAGCAATCTCACTATTAGGTAACTTCATGCAAGAAGATTCAAGTCTGATGAAACCCAGACTCAAAAAATAAAAAATAAAAAATAAAAAGGAGAGGAGGAGGAAGAGGAGGGAGGAGGAGGAAGAGGAGGGAGGAGGAGGAAGAGGAGAAGATGATGACACCAAAAGAAGAAGAAACCATCAAATACAAACCACTCTAGTTGTTTTTACACGAGTGGGATTTCAAAACTTGTTTCCACACAAAATTCCTAAACTATTTTAGATTATACGGAGGCTACATATTTAGGTGCAGCCGTGGGAATTGAATCTTTTAAGATCTTAATTTACCCAGCACTGAGAGAGACAGAGGCAGGCGGATCTCTGTAAGTTTGAGACCAGCTCTGTAAGTTCAGGACAGCTATGGCTACACAGAGAAACTCTGACTTGAAAAACTAAAAACCAAACCAAGCCAAACCAAAACAAAAATCTTAGTTTACTCCTAAAATTAGGAAATGAAAAAGAATCCATTTTCTTGCTTTCTGGCTACAAGGTGAATATATTCTTCTGGAGAAAACACTGGAGTTTTACCTTTTCCTTCATTATCAACTATTGTCATATCAGCTTTGGCTTTAGCTAAAATTTCCATTGACAAATCATGGCCCAGCTCTGCAGCTCTCATGGTTGGAGTACAGCCCATGTGATCTTGCACATCAGGGTGAGCACCAAGTCCAAGGAGAAAGCTAACCATGTCAATATCATTGGAAACCGAAGCCAAGTGGAGAGCACTCAGTCCATCAACAGGTTCAGTGAAGTTGATTAGGTCGGGGTACCCAAGTTTGGTCAGTTTCTTTATCATCTTCTTGTCTTTGTTGCGGACACACTGAAGAAGTTTGTAGATCTGTAAGTTTTTAAGCCTGTTGTCTACTAAAGCCATGTCTGAACACTCACTTCTTTACAATGCTTTCTGGACTAAGACAAAAGCTGTAGAGCAAAAAGGAAAAATGAGGAAAGGTTAACTGTTACAGTTACCTTTATTACAATATGTTAAAGCTCAAAAGAGGTTTTTAAATAAATATTATGCTTTGATGAAACTGCTTTCAGAAAATGTTATATATAACCTAAAAATATTCAGCAGATATAACATTAAAATATTTCAATTTACTCAGAGAAATTATTCTAATTTATATGAAAGTACCCTTGTTGTCACACTGAACCTCTCCTCATTGCTATGACATTTATATTTTCCATGAAAAAGGTGAGGCTAACTGAGTTGCAAACATTAGGATATAGGTTCCTATCTGTGGCCTACACCAGTATTTCCCCTATATTGAACTATATACATCATTTAGGCATGTTCAATAAGAGCCAAAAAAACTGATCTGTGTGAGGCACCAAAGATGAGCTGGTATAAAAGGCATGAATGATCACAGACAAACACTGGAGAAACCAGGAGTTTTAATTATGCAGCGTTGTCTCCTCAAGGGAGGAAATGAATATCTACTTTTCACCCAGAAGGTTGGGAGTGGATGTTGTTAATCATCTGGTGACTTTTGCTATCTGAGGAGCCAGCCATCACCCCAATCCACCAGAATGTTTCTCTAAGACTCTTCTCTCCTTAGACCTTATGATTATCTTTGTTTCTGAGTCACCAGACCCCATCCTTAGGGGAGATGTCAAATGTACTTCAGAGTCCGTGGACCCTTATGCTATCTCAGTCAGAGACCATAACAAATCCTAGGCCCTTAAACTATAGAACCCATCTTCATGGTAGAGGTCACATGGGTTAGAGGTGGGGTGAGGGGACTTCTGACACAGTAAGACTGAGGGTACAGCTGATGCCATAAATTTGTCTTCATCTTTTGGGTACATGCTTTTGAGTACATTCTTTTCCCCCACCACAAGTTAATGCTTTCACCTACATGTTCTAGATCAGTGAAGGGGCCCTTGATCCCTTGCCTTTCTTCATGTCAAAAGAGTTTTGATATAGTCATGCCTTAACTATTGTGCATATGTAATTGGGATAATTGTTACTAGGCAATTTCCCCATAAATCTGTGCTGGATTTAAATGTCCAAAATAAACTGTCCTAATGTCAGACTCGAGAAGTTTTGATGCAGCACCAGCTAAATCATGCTGACCTGAGTTTCATTTACCTCACTCAGATCCACTTCGCTACCACTGTGATGCTTGCAAGGAGCCCCGTGGAAGTATTGATTCCCCTCATCATCTTAAGTGAGGTTGGGGCAGCTATGGTGAGGAGAGACAACTAAATTTTTTCACAAATACCATCAATGCTAAATTGAGTACCCTAATATATAACTTCCTTATAATTTTTATAGGAAGATTTGGATGAATAGGCCCTGATTTTAGATAGGCTCAGCTTGTTTATATTTTTCCTGGGGGAAAAAAAAGCCCTTTCACTATATGAGGAATCAACTCTTAAGTAGTTTTAATGTGGCTGTCCTTCTGCCCTACAAGAGGGTTAGTCTATGACCAAGGCCAAGTCCCACCACAGCCAACTATTGAACTGCTCAACTGCTTACACCTAGGAGGTGCTGGCCAATCAGCACCTTGAAGGCTCTATCTAGCATAAGCATATGGCAAGGCCGTTATTGCTGAAGCTGCCAAGCTGTGGGTTGTGCTGCTAGGGCTGTTGCAGAAAGCATATACTCAAAAGATGAAGAAAAACTGATGGCATCATCTATACCTCGGGTCTGTGTGAGAAGTCCACCCCATCCTCATCTTATATTGAAGGTTACGTGAAAAAAATCTACCTTCCTTCCCCCATCTATCTTAACCTAGCTCCAGGCATGTCTTACTGCTTCCACAATGGCTCCAATATGCCATGCTCCAGTAAGCATTTGCAATGAATATATTCTATTTTACTACAAAAATCAGCAAGTATGAACATTCTTTTCCCATATCACAAATTAGTGCCTTCATTTGCATGTTCCAGGGCAGTGAAGTGGATCCTTGATCCTTTGGTCTTTCTTCATGTCACCATAGGCAACCAGGGTATATCTGTTGCCATTTTTTTGTTGTTGTTGTTGTTTTGCTTTGTTTTTGTTTTTGTTTTTTGTCTATGCCACTGTATACTTCCCTACTATGGTCTTTGCTCTCTTTTTTATGATTGACATCTCATTGTTGGACTGTCTTGATAGGTCACAGGACTCTTTTTATCCTTGGGAACTCTGTAGTGCCACCTCCTGATTTTTATTTCCATTTTAAGCTTCTTATTCTTCCTCTCAGATTTACACAGCTCCCATAAGCTCCCCCAAGAGTGAAAAGAACTATTATCTCTCTGTATCTGGTGGGCTTCACTAAGATGTCATAGACTAGGGGCCACTGATGGGAGACAGAGAGGGAAGAAACATTTCTTTAACTGGAAGGTTGTCTCTGCTTCAGCAACAGTACTTAGACAAGGTGAAATACTAAAATATAAAATAAGAAAGATGACATGAAGGGGGACATGTTGAGGGATATCCATAAGTAACTGAAGGAGAAAACAGAGGGTAAATACAGTAAAAATATATTTTATGTATGCATGAAATTTCCCAAAGAATAAATTAAGGTTTTGAAGCAACATGACAATTGCAGAATGTATAATATGTATTACCCTGACCTACATTTCTGATAATGGTAGCAGTGGTCATCTACTTTTCTTCAAATAAGCCTTTATTCAAAACACACCAGCAAATCCCACCATCTTGGCCCCTCATGTATATCTTGACATCAACCCGGCACTATTGTACTAGGCCAAATTACCGCCAGGCGTCCAGTTTGTCTCATTACTTCTATAACAGTCCTATATCTATCCCAGTATTTAAAGAAGAAGAAAAATCTTATTAAAATGTAGATCAGAACCACACACACTTTGGACTCCTAACATTTTAGGATAAGTAAAGAAAATTAAGTTTGTGTTCAATGGCCATTCATTCACCACCTAGAGGCTACCAATAAGACTATTCTTGATTGATTACATATGTACCCATCCCTTTATCTACTGACTAAGCTCAGGTTTTTAAATCCAGTTTAAAATAAAGTGCAGATACATTCACGTATACAAACCCTAAACTTGAATCTATTATGTATTTGCAGTCCTTTTTATATTTTGTCTATATAATGAAATGAGCAAATATTAAATATGCAGCCTGGTCTACAAAGCAAGTTCTCAGACAACCAGTGCCACACAGCCAACCCTGTCTCGGAAAGAAAAGAAAGGCAGAAAGGAAGAAAGAAAGGAAGGAAGGAAGAAAGAAAGAAAGAAAGTCTAATTAGTGTTTGTGTATCATTTGCATTAGAATATGGTCATTACAGAACATGAGATTTATAACACTGTTATTTCTCTAAACCCGTACAACTTGAATTATGAGGCACTTAATTATTACTTTTCTCAATACTTAATAGCTGCAAGTTAAAAGAACCAAAGAGAAAGCACAAAAGAAGATTCCCAGGTTTCTGGTTAGAAGCACTAGATACCTGTGTCTGAAACGGGCTCCTCATGGTGGGCTCCACATTGGTCAGGCGGAGTGGACAGTCCCTTGCCATGCTGAGACATAGGCAAGCTGATATCTACTGCAAAAATATTTAGACAAGTCCTTCAGGGCAGGCCGGCTACTCACAGGCATTGGTTTACATTTCTGGGATTTTCTACAGTGCCTTCATTTTACTCCCAGAAAAATCTAGAGGTGGGAAGGGCAATAGAGATATGTCACTTCACAGAAGAAGGTAGGGTAGCCATCTCACCTTTCAGTCCGAGAGGCCATCGAGAGCTGGATCTCTCTGAGCACCTGCTTCCCTGGTCTTGTGAGGGCCTGGTGGGACTCCTGATCTCTGTTTCCTAGGATGGGCCCCAGCCAAGGCCTTAGGCACCAGTATTGAATGGCGTCTCTTCAGGCAGAGCAGGCTACGCTGCACACAGGCAGCAGCAAAGTGTGTGTGTATCAGCCAGCGTGTGGCCCGGTGATCACAGGGGGCGAGGCATAGGGGGTGAGAGGCGGCAGCCAGGCTGGGCCAACTGTGAGCTCTATTCACAGGCGCCCGCTGCCAGGGTAACAACCAGGGCAACCGCTCAGGTGCGCGGCTGGGCGGAGCTTGCCTAGGCCCCGCCCACTGCTGGCCTCAGAAGTGGGCTTAACAGCAGCCTGCAGCGTCCTAAACTGAATGCATGCAGGGGTGGCACACCACGACTCAGCCCTTTTCATTCTGCTCGCCCACCATCTGCCCTCAATCAAAACATAAAAGTAAAACTAAGCTGCTATGGTAACTGGTAATAGTAAAACACAGTTTACTGAGTAAAATTAACAGAAAATGAAAAATGCAATGAATTGTACCAATGAATAATCTTTTGGGCTATTCATTCCTAAAATTATTCACACATAGTGGAAATGGATATGAGAATAATTTCATTTCTGAGCCATCCCCTCACCTTTTTGAGAGGCAAATTTTGAAACTCGGTTTATGAAAATGAAAAACCTGTATTTGTAAAATTACTTATTTTATGTGTATGAGTGTTTTCCTGCGGGCATTTAAGTCACCGTGTGCAGCAGTGACCACGGAGGTGAGAAGAGGCGTAGGCATTCCTGAAACAGGAGTTACAAAAGTCTATGAAGCAAGGGATCGAAGCAGAAGCTGAGTCTCACAGCCAAACTTCGGGCAGAGAGTTGGGAGGGAGGCATAGAAGGACCCTGAGAGGGCGGGAGCTCCACAGGAAGACCAGCAGAGCCAACAAATCTGGGCCTTGGGGTGGGTGGCGGCGGAGAGGGATGCACCAAATAAAGGACCATGCATCCAAATGACCTAGGCTCAGATGTAGCCAAGAGGCAGCTCAGAATCCATAGGGATCCCCTAGTAAGGGGAGCAGGGGCTATCTCTGCCTTGGACTCTGTTGCCTGCTCTTTAATCACTTTCCCCTGGTCGGAGTGGGGGCAGGGAATAGGGACTGGGACTAGAGCGGTGGGGGTGGGAGGGTAGGAATGGGGGGGCGTGGGGAGGGTGGGAAGTGGGCGGATGGATACGGGGGAGGGGTGGGGGAGGGGTGCGGAGTGGGTCGGGGTGGGGTGGGGCTTACCAGGCCACAGAAGAGGAGGATGCTGGAGGTCCTGAGACTTGATAGGCTGGGGTCAGTTGGTAAGGGAGAAGAGCTACCCCCCTCTGAGGACTTGGGGTGGGGGGAATCATAGGGGTGAAGAGGGAGGAGATGAGAGAGGGGGCTACGATTAGGATGTAGAGTGAATAAAAAACAAAAAAAGCCCATGAGCTGCCACGTGGGTTCTGGGAACCCAACCCACTGGTCCTCTGTAAGAGCAGCAGGTACTCTTAAGCACTGACTTATAAATCCAGCCCAATCTTTCATGATTAGGAATAAATAATTTAGAAATGTTTCTCATTAAAAGTTTCATGGTTCCTGACACCCAACTTATCAACACAGAAATGTTTTAAAATATTTTAAGGGGGCTGGAGAGATGGCTCAGAGGTTAAGAGCACTGGATATTCTTCCAAAGGTTCTGAGTTCAATTCCCAGCAAACACATGGTGGCTCACAACCATCTCTAACGAGATCTGGTGCCCTCTTCTGGCATGCAGGCACATGTGCAGGCAGAATACTGGATAAACAATAAATAAAATCTTTAAAAAAATAAAATATTTTAAGAACTATTTCACACAAAACTGCTTAATGATTTATAGATAATATGATAGTATGAAAAACATAAAAGACAATGTGACTGAAGAAAAAATTGAAAAAAAAAGACTGAAAAAGAAAGAAAGAAGAGAGAGAGAGAGAGAGAGAGAGAACACTTTTCTATTCTCAGTTTGAACTTTGTATTTAATTTTGCCTAGCATCCAGAAATGTGTTTCTTCCTGTGAATGGTTCCCTAAATGATGGGCATTTACAATACAACCCCATGTTTATAAATTGTATTCAAATGGAGAAAATAGCTGGTTGTGGTAGCTCATGTCTATGATCCCTAAACCCCTGACGGCCTGTGGCAGGAGTCTAGGCCTTATAGTAAGTTTGAGGCCAGCTTGAGCTTCATGAAACACTGTCCTAACAACAACAATAACTACACACAGGTGGGCACGTGCACATGCACACACACACACACAGGCGCACACGCATACATACACAGTAGTGTGCTATTTAAAAGTAGTCTGGCATTCCACTGCTTTGCGACTCCACGCCCCCCTTTAAGTCAGCACTAACTACTACTGGAGGCTGTTCAGAGTATTTTCAATATTTCCTTATAAAGCGAAGCTTCTAGAATCGTATTTGTGCAGAGTCTTTAGAAAAGTATGAACAAGAATTTCTCATGGGCGTGTGTCATCAGTGAACCTTCTGGGATATAGATTACATATGATATGAACATAATAACCTGTTTTCCTTTCTTGGTGACACAGCTGATGTCAGTGGTGGCAAGGTTTAACTAGGAAACCCATAAAGCTGCAAATCTGGTATATTTTGGAGGAATTGTATTTAGAAGACAAAAGGGAAGAGATTAGTAATTACATCAGAACTACTGACTGGAAGCTGAAAGAATGTAACATGTGGCTTCCACCAACATAAAATGTGAATATAAAATGGCACTGGCTAAGTTGTCCACTAACCTGTTTTATTTTTATCTGTTTATTTGTTAAGTAATGTTTTACCCTCAAATTAAAACTATCCTATCTGAGTGGGGGAGAAAAACCACTAATTATATAGTCTATGAAATTTCCCTGAACATAATAAAAGTGATTTTTAAAAACTAATTTCAGACATGTTATAAAAAGTGTAATTACCAGGTATAGTGGTGCACACCCTTAATCCCAGCCCTCAGGAGGCAGAAGCAGGCAGATGTCTGTGAGTTCAAGGACAGCCTGGTCTACAAAGTGAGTCCAGGACAGACAGAGCTTGTTAACAGAGGAGCCCTGTCTCAAAAAACCCACCCACACACCCACCCACCAACCAGCTAATCAACAAATTTTTTAAAATCCCCAATTTTTCATTAAATCTCCATAAGTAAACTTCATTTGCTACCAGAAACTGAAAATTTTGATTGCTGGCCTGGAAGGCAAACCTTAAGTAGTTTGTGGATAGTCTGTTGATCAAATCAAATTAAGAGATTATTGGTCATTCATAAGGCATGCCAATTGGTGATGGAATATTTAATTAGAAATACAATTTCTAAAGTTTCTAAAACATCTGAGTTTTAAATGCATGTTACCATAGGATCGAGGTGAAGCTGGCAAGGGTTTCTTATGGCTGCTATCTTTTTTCAGAGTTCTTTACAAAATTATTTGTCTCTTCTAAAGCCCACCTGCTTTATGTTCGCCTTGTTTCAGAGGGTGTCATGCGT
The DNA here is from genome assembly GCF_964271855.1 of Acomys minous. Lineage (NCBI taxonomy): Eukaryota > Metazoa > Chordata > Mammalia > Rodentia > Muridae > Acomys > Acomys minous. Next base: position 12,758,511 of record NC_140485.1, read on the forward strand.
TATGGGAAAGGCTGCTGTCAGCTTATCCTGCACAGGCGCTTAAAACTTTGTTGTACAAGTAAGTTGCATATCAACAAGATGCTTTGTATCTTTTCAAATGATAAACAAAAACATGTCCAACAATTTGGAAGGGAGAAATAAATTAGTTGACAGCAGAAAGCAGTACTTAAGACTTCCACTGGCAGCTTACCTTGACTCTTACCTCGCAGCAGTTCTGAGCCATGTCTTGCTTGAACGAAGGCTGAAGAATGAGTGCTTTAGAATAGGAGCAATTTGTGGATAGTTATATTCAGATCAGAATCTACACTGTCCCTGGAAAAGCTATTCTAGGATCTCACGAGGAAGGAGTAACTCAGAAGCTCGTGCTGTGCGTGGTCTCACAGCTTGAATCTTGATTCATCTGGATAATCTCATCTATTCCTAGGAGACTCTCTCTCTCTCTCTCTCTCTCTCTCTCTCTCTCTCTCTCTCTCTCTCTCTCGTGTGTGTGTTTGTGTGTGTATGTATGTGTGTGTGTGTGTGTGTGTGTGTGTGTGTGTGTGTGCGCGCGCATTCTTAAATAGACCAAGCAGTGTTACTTATTACTTAAAGATGTTCAGAACATCTAATTAGGTGACATTCTGGTCTGCATTTCTAATGATACACTGTTAATCAGTGTGTCCAGTTCCTACATAGATGTTCATCAACTTGGGGTTTTTACACTTGAAAAGGGTCAGTGCTAGTCATTCATAACAGTTTACGCAAGTTTTCACTTGACTGACATATGACTGATAAAGGTTCACTCATAATTCTTGTAGCTTCTCAGATGGTGTGCTTGTGTCTTCTACTTTAATTATGGGGACAGCTTTTCTCTTTAATCAGAACCACAAAGGCTGTTCTTCTCTATAGGTCCTGACAAAGAAGATGTTTTTATTATATATCTTTGCTAATGTATTTTGTTGGGTTTAATTTCCTTGAATTCAGCTATTTGCCTTTATTATCTTTTAAAAGGGCCATTCATTTTACAGGCTTAAAAAGAACTATTTTTTTTTTAGGCTAGAAACTGTTTTATCTCTGACAGACTTTATATGATAGTGGAATTCATGAATTTACCCAAGAGCAGAAGAGATGGCAGTGATAGAGCAAAGTCAGGACTCAGGTGTGTCACAAAACAGGAGCAGATAAAGAAAAATTACTAGTAATATAAGGACAGTGTGATAGATCATTCTGATTACAGAATACTTGATATATTATGAACTGAATTTTAAAAAAGTCAATCATATAGTAAAATGGAATAATACAATATTAATTTCATTTCCCATATAATATACTTTTATGTCCTTTTATGATTTCTTAAAATCAATTCTTAGTTCCACTATCATATAAATATATTTAAAATAAGTTATTTTAAAATGATGAACACTTTAGTTGAAAATTTAGCAATATACTCCATCTTGGCATCAAGGAGAACAAGTTACATTACCATCTGCGTGAAGCAATTAAAAGACATATTAATACTAAGGCCAGGAGATACGAATGGAACCCTGTTCAAAGAAAAACATATAGCCTTTAGGGCCTACATTAATAAAGTCTGTCAGAGATAAAACAGTTTCTAGCCTAAAAAAAAATAGTTCTTTTTAAGCCTGTAAAATGAATGGCCCTTTTAAAAGATAATAAAGGCAAATAGCTGAATTCAAGGAAATTAAACCCAACAAAATACATTAGCAGTTCCTTCATTGCCCAGTAGAATTATTAAGTGAGAAACACTAAATAGTTTGTAACATCATGGGGGTAATTGATATCATATCTGGAAGTAGAAAGGAGAAAAGGGAGGGTGTTAAGAGACATATATGCACTATAGGGCTTAAATACTATAATTTTATGCTAAATTTAAAATAAATTCCATAAAATGAAAAGACAAAAATCATTAACATAATTATTTCAGTTGGTTTACTTATATAATTTGGGAAAATTCAGGATCATAGCATCTTAAATTAAATGCTTATTTAATAGTAATTTTCTACTGCATGTATATTAGAACACTCATTATCTTACTGCGTCCCCTTACTTAAAACCTTCAATCTGCTGAGTCAGCTAGAAGCCTAGGTTTGGATACTGTTTCTGCTATCATGCTGCCCTTAGCCCCTACTGGAACTCTAGCAGCTTTATGAAACAGGACAAGAAAGCATGATTTGGATTGCCACTGGATGAGTTTCTCAATATAGCAGTATTTCTTAAACTGTCATCATGCTTAAAAATAACCTAACAGTCTGGCTGAATATGAGGATTTTTAAGATGCAAGGTCAGTAATTAAAAATTAATAAAATTCCACTTGTAATACCTCAAATAGATACATCTTTAAAAGTTTTATTTATCTATTAATTTATTAGTTTATGTATTTATGTAGTTATGTATGTATTTATTTATTTACTACATATCCCTGGTAGCCTGGAACCCTCTCTATAGACCAGACTGATCTTGAACTTACAGAGCTCCACCTACCTCTGCTTCTGGAATGAGTGGGATAAAAGTGTGTGCCAACTAGCCCAGCAAGACAGTTACCATTACCTATCAAATTTTTTTCAACATATTTCTGAAAAAATATTTTCTTCTTCTCTAATTAATATTAAACTAATAAAATAACAAAATACAAAATATTCAGTGACCTTTTATACCAATATATGTGTTCTTTATTGATGACATTTTAAATTCTATATTTGTTGTCTTTTTAAAAATTTTTATTTTTATTAAACATTTTTTACTTTTACATATACATTTATTATTACACACACACACACACACACACACACACATATATATATATATATACACATATATAATAGACTACCTATAGCAAGCAGAACAGTGACATAATCAGGAGTTATATAAATGTTACATTTTTGGTGTTTTGGCTGTTTGTATTTCACAGCCTTGAAGAAAACATCTTTCCTATCTTCATGTGTCTAAAATTCTGAATATAAATCAATCACCATCACATCATCACATATTGTCATTATCAACTTAAAACATCTATCTAGACACAAAAAAATCCTTAACCCCTAAACAACTAAGCTTCATTGTAAAACTAAGCTACCTGGTCTTCAACTACATCAGAGACTTGAGAAGGAATAAACTTGATTACCTGAGTTTGCCTGGAGTGCAGGTTAACAGCTTTCCAAATGAGAAGATAACAGAGACAGTTTGCTACCTGAATAGTCACCCAAAACTCTAATGTTGGAACATCTTCAGTCTTCTGGCCCAATACATCTGACAGACATACTTGTGAGGCAGGAACTATTGAGAACTTGATTACTCTGTCTTGGCAGAGTTTGGCCATTGACTATACCTGCATTCAAACTTGCCCTTTTTAAGACAGAATTCTGTTTGTGGTAGAAAGGAGGACATTTTGCCCAGTGGCTTGTTTGCCACATTTGAAGCCATTTCCATAAGAAGGTTCTTTGATGCTCATCATCCTCTTTGAGGTAGGCTGGGTGTTGCCAGGAGTTAACCTGTCTTGTTGTCAATGAATCTTTAAAATAATAATAAAAAAACATTTTAAAATGCCATATTCTGCATGTCTCTGAGGTTTTTGAAGACCTTATCTAACTATCCTAACTTATCTTTCTATAGAATCAAATCTTAACAAAACAAGAACAAGACTTGTATGTAAATGGACACTTTAAATCATTGTTGGTGAAAATGAAGGACTAGATCAGTGGTAAGAAAGTCTATGATTATAGACAGAAAGGTTCAATTTAGTTGACAGTGATTTCCAGATTCAACAGAGTGCTTAAAAAAATCCCAGATGCATTTTTATAGAAATTAAGAAGCCAATACTATAATGTATATGGACATACAAGGGATCGGGGAGAGAAACAACTTACTGCTATTAAAAAGACTAAACATAGCAAGACTGGTAGGAATATGAAAAAAATGGAATAGAGAGGCCATATCCTCCAATAGACCCATTTCTGGATACATATCTAACAGAAAAAAAATCAACATTTAAGAGGTTTCAGCATTGCCATCTTTATAACAGTTGAGAAACGGAGATGACCTAACGTCCATCATGTGAGTGTCCATATGGGCCATTGAAACGGCTCAGCATCATATACCCTGCAAGTCTTGTGGCCTGAGCTTGATCCTCAGAACTCACGGTAAAAGGTGAGAATCAACTACTGAAAGTTTCCTCTGGCTTCCACACGTGCTCTGTGGCACTTGGTCAACTCCAATGTTTCCCTCTCTTCATCTTCTGTCTTTCCCTCTCCCTCTCTTCTCTCCTTCCTCCTTCTCTTTTATTCCTCAATCTCTCTCTCTACCCCCTTCTCTCCCCTCTCTCATACGTAAAGTATTTTTAAAAGAAAGAACTGTGGCGTATACATAAGATGGAATAAAATGGTATACATAAGATGGAATAAAATTCAGCCATAGGAAGAATGACATCTTGCCATCTGAGGCAGTGGCAGTGGTGCTGGATGTGACTGAAGAGCCCTGGATGCCACTGCTCAGTGCTGACTACATAAACACCCATGTACTCTGAAGTTCAGCCCATGCGACCTGGCCCATTCAAGCTGCCATGGTGGTAGACGAGAGCTGCACAATGCATTCAGAAGTCTAGTATCTTGAAAGTTTCACTACAAAATGTGATTAATACTAGAGGAGATATATTTAATTTGATTGATGAAAACTTTCCACAAAATGTGCATATGTGAGAAACTTACAAACCTCTGGACTAATATGTAAGTATTTGCTTTTATTTATCAGTTAAAAATAAATTGTAAAACAAACCAGTTTTGAAAAAAAAAAGAACAAAATTGAAGTATTAGTGCCTCTGATTTCAAACCTTATTGTGAAGTTATAGCAAAGAAAGAAATGTTGGACTGGCATAAAAATAGACAGGTCAATTGATGGAATAGAACAGATAGTTCAAAAATAAACCTACACACTTAGATTTGTGACATTTGTCACAACAATTTAATGGGGAAGATTGGGCTGTTCAATAAATGATGATCTCACAAAAGGGTGGAATTGGAATCTACAACACATTATACTTTAAAAGCAACTCATAGTCTCCAAGTTCTATATTAATATAAAATTATAAAACTTGGGTTTTATTTGCTCTGATTTTCAGTTTTTGTTGCATTTCAGTTTTTTGTTTTTGTTTTTTGTTTTAGAGAAAGGAGATGAGAGAGAGAGAGAGAGAGAGAGAGAGAGAGAGAGAGAGAGAGAGAGAGGGGGAGAGGGAGAGGGAAAGGGAGAGGGAGGGACAGACAGACAGACAGGCAGGCAGGCAGGCAGAGAGAACAAACGAAGTAGTGAAATAGTGTGGGCAGGGAGACTGGATGAGAAGCGTTGGGAGAAGACAAAAATATAATCATTTCATCTTCCTGCACAAGTATGTGCACAAAATATAAAAATTTAAAAATTAAAAATATACTTTTAGCAAAGAGCATATAGGTAAATTTTCATGACCTTTTAATTAGGTATGCTTTCTCAGGCAAGGCACCTGGTATATAAACAACTAAGGGAAAAATAGACAAGCTCGATATTATGGAAATGAAAACTTCTGTGCTACAAATGGTGCTAGCCGGAGAGTAAAGAGAGCTTCCCAGATTGTGCAAAATATTTTCACATCATATATCTGATAAGTTTATAATATTTGAAACATATAATTTATAACACAACAATTAGACAAAACTAAATGAAAATGAATATATAGACTTTTTGTAAAGAACATATGAAAATGACCAGTAAATATTAAAAAGGCTCAAAAACTTGTAAAACACAGTCCAAATTATAATGATGTTATGTTTTGAAGCAGTTTCTCTGATATTTGACTGAGACTGGCCTCTTAGGTTAATATATTTGAATATTTGGCCCCAGTTGGTGGAACAATTTGGGGAAGGAAAAGGAGGGGAGGAAGTGTCAATGCGGGTTAGCTTTGGAGTTTCAGCTTCCCCACTGGCCATCCCAATATGTATCCTGTGTACTTTCTGTTTCTTTTTAGGGACCAAGATGAAAGCCCTCAGCTGTTCCTGTCACCATGCCTTTACTTTGCTATCATAGATTCTAACCATCTGAAACTGTAAGGCCAATCGTGATGCTAAAAAGCAGGATCCAAGTGTTGAAGGGGATATGAATAAAGCAGAGCCCTATTTGCCACTAAAAACAACTGACAGTGGCACAGCCACTCAAAATACTGTTGCAAAAGTTAAACACAGGATCAACATATCACCAAGAAGTCTCATTCCTAGCAGTGTGCACAATAATTTTTAAATATGTGCACAAAATCTGTTACATGAATGTTCATAGCAGCACCATTAGTAACAGGCAAATATGTCAATAACCAAATGCCCATCAGTTAAGAAGTGGACAAAAAGAATTCTAATGGGACTCTAGGTAAGAGAAATATAGAATAGGAAAATAGAAGGATCCAGAGGGTCCTAGAAACCTACAAGAAGAACATCATGATGAATGGATCAAGGTCCAGGGTGCCCAAACTACTGCACTAACCAAGGACAATACAAGTAATAAGCATGGAACCCCTACGCTGATCTAGCCAATGGACAGGACATTCTCCACAGTCATGTGGATTGTGGGGACTGATTCTGATGTGAAATCTGGTGCACCATATTTAACTACTTCCCCTTGGTGGGGAGGCCTGCTGGCACTCAAAGAAAGAATAAGCAGGCTACCAAGATGGGACTTGATAGCCTATGACCATATAGTGGGGGAGGAGGTCCCCCTCGGGTATAGACTTAGGGGAGGGGAATAGGGTGAAAGTGGGAGGGAGGGAGGAATGGGAAGATACAAGTGATGAGATAACAATTGATATATAATCTGAATAAATTAATAAAAAGATTATATAAAAAAGAACATGGTATTCTAAGAAAAGATATCCAGTTTTAAATATAAAGTACTGATAACATCCAATTACATGACTAAGTATTGGAAATAATGTTTAAGATTTCTCTTAAGTGAAATTTATATGACATATCCAGAATAGACAATAGATTAGCAGTTGCCTAGGGCACAAGGGAATGTGATGTGACTCTATGAATCCAGAGGGGTTTTTTTTTTCTTATTTTGGAACTCTGACAACATTCTGGAGTTACTGGTGACATTCTACCATGTTGTCAAGACACGAAAACTCCATTGGATCACATCTCTTGAAAGGATGAATTTTATAGAATGTGATGTCTCATTTTTTAAAAATGAAAACTGGATAGACTCCCAGAATTCAGGTTTTCTTAAAGCTCCCAGGTGAGGTTGAAGCTTTGATGCACAAACTACACTTAGGACATCAAAGATTTAGAGAATCCATTCCAAGGTCCAATTCAGAACATAAAGCCCATCTGCAGTTATACAGTGCTGGGAGGCCCCTTCTCTACTCTCAGTGTGAAAGGGGTCATGAAGGAGAGATAAACGTGTGAGAGAGCAGGTGATATTTATCCCGTCAGAAGTCAAACCACCATGTGGGGCAGATTGGTTATTAAGCAGCTGAAAAACATCCTTGAACAAATGCTGAGAGGAGGTATGAATGTGAGCCAAAAACAAGAGGCGGGGCCTTTGGACACTTGGGATAGTTTTGGCTGTTCATCGCTCCACTTTGAGATGCTCCTAGAGAGAACCATTCGAGGGAAAGCTTCGGGGAATCCAGGCTCCGGTGGAGGTCCAGGTTCTGGTTGCTCCAGGTTCCAGCAGAAGAAATCCTGCTGATTATGCCAAGAGACTCGTTCCTTGAAACTAATATCCTTATGGTTTCATTATTGTAGTCTTTAATCTTCCTTTCCTATTGTTTAGGTTAGTCAGGTTATAAGTGAAGTACTCTTGGTTAATAAGTTAGTAATAATATTTATGAAAATTGAGTCTACAGGGTCACTCTAAACAGCAGTTCTTGAGTGAATGACAGATATATCTCAAAATGGGGCACAGCTCTTGCTTCATCCATGAAAAATGGATACTACGTATCTGAGCTATCTATTGTTCTTGAGTGTCAGCCATAATCGACTCTAGAGGAAGGAACCTTAGATGTTTTGCATCTGGGAAACTATATGTCATGTATGTTTATTAGGAATGTTATTAAGCAGGGTCCTTGTCATAGTTTGAATGAGAATGGCTCACGTAAGCTCATATATTTGAATACATGGAAGGCAGTTGGTAGAACTGTCTAGGAATGGTTAGGAAGTATGGCTTTGTTGAAGAAGGTATATCACTGGGGGCCTTGGCTTTGTGCTTTCAAAAGCCCACATGAGTCCATGTTTGTTCTCTTTGCCTCTTGCTTGTGCTTCAAGAAGTGAGCTCTCAGCTTCTGCTCTAGTGCCATGCCTTCCTGCATGTTGCCATCATCCCCAGTATGATGGTCATGGATTCACCATCTAAAGCCATAAGCCCCATATAAATGTCTTTTATAAATTGCCTTGGGCATGGTTCTTTATTATGTAAACAACAACAACAACAACAATAATAATAATAATAATAAATAATACATTGCTGCTAGATAAACAACCCTAAGTTTTTGCTTATTTGTGAGTATATTGTATTGCTTGTGTGTGTTGCACACACTTGTTAGCATGGGTGTGCACACATATGTTTGTTGCCATGCACATCAGTGTTTATGTAGAAACCAGAGGCTGACATCAGATGTCTTTCCTTGATCATTCTTTACTTTTTAAATTTTAATTGAACTTAATTAGTTTTTTTTCTTGAGAAATGGTCTTTTATTGAACTTGAGGCTCATTGGTTCTGCTAGACTGGCTAGCTGGCAAGCCAGTTAGTTTGGGGATGATATGTCTCACTCAACTGTAAACTGAAATGGAGTTTTCACCTCCGTACCTGGCTTTATATTAGAACAGGTGCTGAGAATCTAAGTTCAGATCCTCCTTCTTGGAGTGTGGGGCAGTTTATTGACTGAGGCATTTCCCCAGCCTCCATTCTAAATATTTCACCCAAAGATGAGCACTACTTACAGAAGTGGTGGATAAACTGATATGCTATGTAGGATGGTGGGACACCCAAAATTTTGCTATGGCAGGAAACTATTCATACCTGTGCTGGTTGGCAAGAGGCCATATATGTCTATAGGCTCAGTTATACCTAGGAACTTGAAAGTACAAAAGCCTCTTTGGCAGGAACAGGAGATGAAGAGACACAGCTGGAGGCAACTTGCAGCCAAAGTCTTTGCCTGACTTCCAGCACCCAGATGTCTTTGGAACCGCAGTCTACAGAGTCTCAACATCTCTGTGACACATACCCAAAGCCCTGAAGGATCATAATGGAACAGAGGAGGGAGGGCAGAAGATTGGCAAAGAACCTTCAAGGGAAGGGCTCATTCATAATTTGCCTTTGCTAAATGTCTAGAAAGCAAAATGGACAAGTCCACTGGGGAAGCTGGACCCAGCAAGCTTTCCAACTTGATCTACATTAGAACCACTCAGTAAGGTTCTAAAATTCTGCTGCCTAGGTTCCATCTCAGGTCAATTACGTTGAATCTCTGGGAGTGGAACCGAAATACTAGTTTTTGTTAGAATGATCTAGAGGATTGCAGCATACAGCCAAGACTGAAAGCAAAACAAAACACTGTTTTAAGGTCCAGCATTCAGCATGTAGTTTTCTATGGTACTTACCATTAGTAGCCATTATAATAGAGCAGGGTATCATGCTCACCTGAACTGAGAACAAAAGAAGGAAAGATGGGCGAGGAAAATTTAAAAATGAGGTTGTGTTGTGATTAGAATATCTTGGAAAGATACATCAAAGGTGAACAAGTTACCAAGTGGGACTGTTTTGAGTAAAAATTAAGCCAATCTCAAAAAGTATGTTTTCTTTCATATATGGTGCCTACATTTTACACAGATGTATAAAATCATATGACTGTATATATGTAAAACATGAGAGTAGAAGCAAAATACCAGAGAAACAGAGAGGACTAATGGGTGGAGGGATGATTAGAGGGAGAGGAAATAAGGTCACCATGCAATGCACACCTGTATGAAAATGTCCTTATGTAACCTAGTACAATACACAATAAATGTATGGAGTAAACACAAAATAAATTAGAGAGAGAGATGACAGAGACAGAGACAGTCTGTAGTGAAAGCATTGTATTTGTTGACCACAAAGTTTGAGGATTTAAAAGCATAACAGAAGCTGAAGCAAGATCACAGGCAATGGGCACAGCAGTGTGCCATGTCTGGTTGCCGAGACAACAGGAGCACTATTTATGCTAATGACAGAACGAGGAGGAGACCCACAGGCCATGCATGCCCTCTCACTAAGGAGTTTTTAGAGATACAGTCACACCTGGTCCAGGGAATTTCCATTGAGGAATGCTAATAGGAGATCAGGTGAGATTGTTCTGAGAGCTTGTGAAGGGCTGATGGGGATGGACTTGGTTTATGGGAAGCCTGAAATTGCACCTTCTGTAGAGGGTCAGCTCACGCCATATGTGGCCTCTTCTCCATGTTGTTCTTGATTGAGTTCCCTGGGAATAAGACCTCAAGACATCTGGACTTGGTTGACATTCTATTTAGGAAGTGGAAATGTAGAAGGAAAATACCACAATTTACAAAGATGGCTTTAACCATCTTAAAATAGGTGAATTACATTTCTTTTTTAGTTCTTTAGTTACTGAAAATTTTTGGTTTTATGTTTCACGTTTTAAGAATTAATAGTGAGAAAGGTTTATTTCCACACATCATCTTTCATATTTCAAAAACACTTACATGTTTTTCTCATACACTAAGAAAAAATTTAAGTGAAATGTTTTACATTTAAAATAGTTTATTTTTCAGTGATTGAAACATAAAACAACATGCTTTCTGTTTTAGAGGAATGTATCTTTAACAAGCCCAAGATTCACTTGGGGATCATGTTCACTGACTGCACAGTCTCAGGTGGGGCCTCATGGTATGCATTTCAACAGCTGCTGGGTGATGCCTTTTGATATTTTGAATAATGGGACTTTAATTCATTATAGTAACTATGAGAAAATGTTACCTTAATAGATACATTCTGACCAAATATAGTGCTTTTTACTTATAAGCTTTTCTTTTTAGAAACAATTTTCATCAAATTTATTCTCTTGTAATAATTATACAAGTAATACATTGAGTAAAATTTCAATAATTATAAGAATACATGAAGTGAAGTAAAGTATCTTACCATTTTTCTTTATCTTTCTCATTCTTTCTCCTCAGGATACGAAATACTTAGAAATACTAAATACTTTGTGTATACAAATAAAATAAGAGTAGCCCAGTGAATATTTTGTTATTAACTAAGAACTTTTTCAGTGTATTTAGAAGTAGATTTACAGCTGGGCAGTGGTGGCACATGCCTTTAATCCTAGCGCTTGGAAAGCAGAGGCAGGCGGATCACTAAGATTTCAAGGCCAGCCTGTTCTAGAAAATGAGTCCAGGACAGCCAAGGCTAACACAGAGAGACCATGTCTCAAAAAGAAGAAGAAGATGAAGATGAAGAAGAAGAAGAAGAAGAAGAAGAAGAAGAAGAAGAAGAAGAAGAAGAAGAAAAGTGGATTTACAAACATGTGTTCACTCATACATATAATACACAAAAATATTATATGTAAATTATCTCTATGTTCTTTATAAAAATTTAACAACCCTCAGATTACTTCTTTTTAACATCCATGCCTATTGTATTTTAAGACAGTGTATTATTTCATTGTGGTTTTCAGTATTGCTCGCATTAATAAAATTACAGTAATTTATGTAATTTTTACACACTTGTATTTCTATACATCAGGGTGCATTTAAACTTCATTTTCAACGGGAAAAATGACAATAGTGACTTATAGCAATGTGGAGAAGAAGCTATTTCCTTACTTCTTCAATAAAGGCTTTTCTGGTTCATTCCAGGACTGAGAGGAATGGCAGCATCCATCCCATGAATGACCATCTTTGCCAAGAGTAAAACCCACATGCAAATTATGTCATAGTGCCTATGCAAAACCAGCTACCTCGTTGAAGGGATGGAGCATGTGCTCAGTCTACTGTAAAGCACAGGAGAGGTGTCTCCTACAATTAAATTGATATAAGATGACCAAGTGTAGTCTTGTCATATCTGTAAAGCTGTGGAAGAAGTTTCCTTTGCCATCTTTCTATGCTCTCTGCAGGCTTTGTCCTCGGCCAAATTCACATTTGCCATCCTTGGCAGATGACTTTTTCATCAGAAAGAATTCATCTTTGAGTGTTTCCAAATTGGTAATGGGCCAGAGCGATGATTAGTGTAAAAAATAATAATAAAAATCCAACTATTTCCATGTGTTCATTATGGGAACCAAGCCAAATAGTTATTTTACATACTTCAACTGCCAGAGCAATAAGTGTGTTGATTTCTTTCCAGGTTTGTTCTCCAACAGCAGTAAAGCGGATTTTCATTAAGAAGATGGAATGTCAGTGCAAAGTTTTGGTCTACAAAGTTTTTAAAAAAATCTTATTTTCACAGTTAACTTTGTCTTTAGCATGAACTTTTCTTTTTATGCAGATACCGAGGGGACGCTGTTGCTCTTTGAAGAGATGCACCCTTTGACAGGCTATCTCTGAATGGACAGAAAGTGCTTTTGGTGCCCAACTGTCTTCTTAGCCAGTCTCTGGATTCAGGGCTGCAGCCAAAGGTACCCATGCCTGGTCGTTTCATTTCTGCGGCAACTCCACCTGGAGGCTTTTCCACAGAGAGGAGATCATTTCATCACCTGCATGGCCACCTATGAATGCAAAGGGCTTTAATGGCACCAGTACCATCCTTTAACCAGCGAACACCTGGAGTCAGTAAACAAAAACCCCAACATCTCTGTGGTACTATGAGGCACACTCTGAGAAACATTGAGAGAGCAACAACCTGCTCATTCACTCCTTTTATTGGGGGCCTTTACTCAGGGTGTGGCTTAGGGGTAAAGCTCGTGTTCAAACACATGTGAGGTCCTGAGTTCAACTTCTATACCACAAAAATAAAAAGTGTTTTTACAGTCCTATGTCTTATGGATGCCTCACTCTCCACTCATCTGAGCAATTCTTTCCATGGGCTGACTAATAATGTCATGGTGCCCATGTCTTATCTCAAGGCTGAACTTAGAGAACCCAGGCTAAAACAGGTGCTAAACTAAAAAGCTGTTGGCTTTCCCTCAAGGGCACAAAACCAGAGCACCTAAGGCAACAAAGTAACTTAGTTTGTGTGTAGATAAAATGGCTGGCAATGGCGTTGCTTTGTCAGAACTGTCAAGTTAAAATAGGCAGCAGCTGAATCTCAGACACATATAAAAATATACCTAATGCAGTATGCGTGCGCGCGCGCGCGCGCGCGCGCGCACACACACACACACACACACACACACACACACACACACACACACACACACACACACACATTGGTCTGTGATTAACACAGTGTGATCCAAGTCAACAACAGTACCTGATCCTCCCAACTCTTCACCTCTCTAAGTCATTCCATAAGAGCTCTACTGCCATGGATGCCCCTTGGTTGGTCTAGAGGACCCCTTCCTTGACTCTTGTCTGGAGGAGGTATGCCCAGCTCTGAGCTAGTGATTTTCAGCACAAATGGATTTGCATCAGTGTCACATGCTTCTAAGAGTCAGTGTATACTCCTCCTGTGGCCCAGAGTACATCTCCTAGGCCACCAGTTTACAACAGCCAACTTTGTGAAAGTGTCAATGGTGGATAGTTATATATATATATGCATATGGGCTTTCTTTCTTGGTGTTTTGGTGTATAGCCTTCTTAGCCCTTATTTTAAAAATGTTATTTATTTTTATTCATGTCTATGTGTTTGTTAACGTTTGTCCACATGTGTACCACGTACATGCAGTCAGCATCTGCAGAGGCCAGAAGAGAGAGTCATATCCCCTATAAGTGAATTTCCAAGCAGTTTCGAGCTATCATGTGGGTTCTGGTAAGTGAATCCTGGTCTTCTGAAAGGACAGTGAGTGATGTTAACCCCTGAGCCATCCTTCTCTCTTAGCTTTGTATATGATTGTCAAAGTGCAGAGTAAAAAAGCACTGCCTGGGAATAAGAACTCAGATGGCCTAACTGTTCTCCCCTGTCTTGGTTGATACTTTTTAAAAAATATCTCTTTAAAGTCATGTATTTTATGGATATGGATGTTTCACTTGCATGCATGTGTATAAACCAGATGCATTTCTGGTTCCTTTAGAGGCAAGAAGAGGCTGTCAGATGCCTTAGGACTAAAGTTATAGAGGATTGTGAGCAGTTGAGTGGGAGCTGAACCTGAGTCCTTTGCAAATGCAGCCATGCTCGTGACTTCCAAGCCATCTCTCCAGCTCTGAGGATGATACTTTAGAAATGTATTCTATGCCTCTGCACAGCTGGCCTAGGAGGACAGCTCCACTGGACTACATAACACACTATTTTGTTCTGCCCAAGCCTCCATTTCAGCACCTGAGGAAGGGACTAGACAAATGAACCCGTATGCACACACACAAGCTCAACCCCAGGGAACCCTGTGGCACTCATGCCCACATAACCTTGCTCCTTTTCCAATAACTCTTCCTATCACTTCCCAGATCACATTCTAGTACCAAAATCTTGGCATAAAGTGAACAAAGCTTGCAAGTTAAAAAGGGAAATAATATGCTCCTCCTAAACCATTCATATGAGCAAATACTTAAAAATCAAATTTTGGCATTCTTACTGAATATATTTTGGAACCCTAATGGCCTTTTCCAGCTCCAAACAGTGGTCCTTTTTCATTGATTTTTCACTCTCCTTTGGAATCTATTGTGTTTACAGCTGTTTTTATACATTTTGTGAAGACTTACTGATTCTGGAAAATACTCCTGAATATGGCACATGGCAAGGCTTCATTAAAAACACTGGGTTTCACCAGGTCTCCACTCGGAAGAAGAGTAAGCAGGCTACAAAGAAGAGACCTGATATGCTGTGATCTTATAGTGGGAGACAAGGTCCCCCTCTTTCACAGACCTAGGGGAGGGGTATAGGATGAAAGAGGGAGGGAGGGGGAATGGGAAGATACAAGTGAGGGATAACAAATGAGTTGTTATCTGAATAAATTACTCAAATTTAAAAAAACCACTGGGTTGCTGCTGAAATGCAATGGATAACATTTAAGAACAGGGCAATGAGAAAGCAGGAGTTTAACAAAGAGTCCTCACAGGTGAAGGACCGAGTGTGATGAGTGAAACAAGTAAAGGATTTTCAACATGTTACCCTGGAAAGAGAAAGCACAGCAGGGCAGAGGCACAGATTCTACAGTGTTCTTCTTCTGTTGAGTAGTGAGAATGGTTTCCTTGAAGCATGCTGAGACCGGCAAAGGAGATGATGACTTATTTTTATTTTATTTTCCAATAGTGCTTAAGTTTTGCTGGCTAAGTTGTTTTTAAGAAATAGTTTTCAGTGTCTTGAGAAGAGTTGGCTAGCTCTAGGTATGTTAAGCTCCAAAGACTTTTCACCGAGTCTGGTACAATGTCATTAGAAAATATATTTACTCTTTTCAAGGCTGAGCTTTCAGAGTTATGTGTTCTACTTTCGCGGGGCTGTGATATCTTAAAATATGCAGTGTTATGACTCTTCCCATACCTCATGGGTATTTCTGGGCTTTGTTTATTTGTTTTAAATGAGACTTTTATTGTTATATACATGTGGATGGCAGTTTGAATAACCTAGAAAAGTCTAACTATGAAAATAATGATGACATAATTCAAACCATTGCTAATTAGTTGGAATTTAGGCTCCTGGTGCTACAAATGTTGTTTCTCTTAACAGCCCATTCACATGTTCACATATTATTTACCTCACACAAACAGGATGCTTGTCAGCTTCAAACCCTTCAAACACAGCAGACCTCCTGTGAATTTCTTTGTTATTTATTTTTAATTTATATATTCACTTTACATTCCAGTCATAGCCCCCCTCTCCTCCGGGCCTCTCCCTCTCCTCCAGGCTCCTCCCTCCCACCCTCTTCCCCCCCCCCCAAGGATCCCCCCAATCCACACCCAGCACAGTAAGTCACATAGGGACTGAGCTCCTTCTCATCCACTGAGGCCAGGCAAGGCAGCCTGGTTGTGGGGAAGTGATCGAAAGCAGGCAACAGAGTCCTTGTCACAGACAGCACCTGCTCAACTTACTAGAGGAGCCACATGAAGATCAAACCTCCCATTGGTTACAACGCGTAGGGGACCTAGGTCCAAGCCATGCACGCTCATTGGTGCTTCAGTCCCTTTGAGTGTCCGTGCATCTAGGTTACTTGATTCTGTTGGTCTTTTAGTATTGTTCTTGTCCCTTTCAGTTTCTTCTGTCCTCTCCCTCCCCCCACTCTTCCACAGGACTTCCCGAGCTCAGCCTAACGCTTGCCTGTGAGTCTCAGCATCTGATTCTATCATCTACTGTGTGCAGGGTCTCTCGGAGGACAGTTAAGTTAGGCTTCTGTCTGTAAACATAGCGGAGTATTGTTAATGGTGACAAGAATTGGCCCTCTCTCGCGGGGTGAGTCCCAGGCTGGGCCAGGCATCGGTTGGTCGTTCCTACTGTCTCTACTCTATCTTTATCTCTGCACGTCTTGTAGGCAGGGTCAATTTGGGCTTGAAGGTTTTGTAGGTGTGTTGGTGTTCCTTTCCCATCACTATAGGTCCTCCCTAGCTACAAGGTGGCCTCCTCAGTGTCATGTCCCCCACTGCTTGCAGGCTCAGCTGGAGACATCGCAATATCCTCCTGAGGCCTTGATGCTCCTACCTTCGGTCTCCCTTTTTCTCCAGGCCCTCAGCCCTCTCCTCTCCACTCTCCCCACAGCTGGCTCCCCCTCCTTTCTCTCTCCTCACACAGTCTCCTATCCAGTCCTCTTCTGCTTTTCTCTTCCACTGTTTACTCCATTTTCCCATCCGAGTGCTCCCTTGGGCCCTTCTTGTTACTTAGCTTTTTGTGTCCAGGAATTGTAGTATGGTTCCCGGGACTTTCTTTAAAAAACCAAAACCAAAACCAAACAGACAGATAAACAAACAGCAACAGCAACAACCAGTATCAGGCTCTGTTAGCTGTGTCTCTGCTTTACTGTATCCACCTTCGTAGGTTGAGGCCGGCCACAAGTTCCTAACCCTTCTTCCAGAGCTACCAAACTGTTGGTATTTTCAGCTTGTTGCCCCCATGTTTTGTTTTGTTTTGTTTTTTTTTTATTAAATCAATTTTGGTTACTTATTCATTTTTTTAATACCAATGCCTTGCTGACTGTGGCAGACTGTTCCCCACAGCGTTAGCTCATTTGTGATGAGTGCTCCTGGCACCTGTCAATCAGCTGCCACGGACCTCCCCCCCTCGTAATGCTCCTCCGCCCCCCCCACGCCCCCCCTGCCCGCCCAATGACTCCACTTTCACATCCTGTTTTCCCTAATCTCCCTAAAGCCAGGTAGGTCCTATGCAGCTGCAAATGCAGGTGCTGTTGCCATTGTCAGAATACCTGCAGATTACAGGGATATCTATATATCTATATACGCCGAGAAGATCTTAACTTTTAGTCGCAGTAACCACATGAGCAGGGCACTAGAGAACACACTTTGCCTTTTCTTGCTCTAGATTACATGTAAATCTGATTTTAGTTTCACATTAGTTCATTAATTTCACATCATCAAAGCATAAAGAGAACAGATGGGGATTGACTTAAGAACATTTCTCAGCACTTTGCAGTTCTTAGACCTCTCGCAGAGTTTCAGTCTCCTCTCTAGTAAAGAATGATGCAAAGATACGCAGTACTATCCCTTTCTGATTAGGCTTGCAAAGAGACAGAGGGTGTAAATTTGTAAGGGAGAGGCAAGAATGAGCTACTTACCAGGCTGGGAATAAGGAAGTGACCAAACCTGACTTTATATTCTCATTTTAAATGGATGTCAGTTTTACTGAGGGGTATAGTACTGTGTTCTCTTTGACTTGCAAGATACAGCATGAATAAATAAATACTATGTTAGAAGACCTCTGTGACTCCATTTGGAAAACATGTTTGCTCTGTCAATTGGAATTCCCCCACAGTGGGGTCTTCAATTTTTTAGAAAGATTAAGAAATAAGATACTTGAATTGGAAACAAGAATGCTGAGCTGAGACCATGACTTAGTCAATTTCTAAACTTTTCATGGAAAGCAGAGTATCTTAAAATACTTGTGGAGATCTAGGACATTTTACCCTTTAAATCTCTTAGTATTTAAAAAAAGAATGCAGGCATGGCTAAAGTGCTAAACACTTGGCACACTCCCTGTGCTCACCTTCAATAACTGATGTAGTATGATCCCTTTTCCTCTCAGCTTCCTATTACAGTTGTTCATATAAACTCGGAGAGAGATTACATCAGAAATTCTAGGATGATGCTCATGAGATCTGAGACCTAATCCTGCCCACGCCATCCCCAACAGGTCCAAATCCTCCTATGATCATCACTGAGAAATACCAACCAGACACTCAAGACACCGTGCTCATAATGAGACGTCCATTATTTGCTTCTATATTTGTTACGATGAAGTGATAAGATTTACCTCTCTTTCCCAAAGCAATAAACAAATCTAAAACTGAAATTAAGGGAAAAACCATTCTAGTCGAGAAAGCTGAGAGCAATCAATTCTCTAGAAGACCCTTAGGGGTTTTCTTTCAAAATAAGCTATAAATATTCATTAGGGTGTGGAGGAGAGGTCAAAGCATTGTAGTAAAGAAAAATGACATACACCCACTTTAAAAAAAACATGCATCTCCCTCTGATGTGTCTCCAACAGTGTGTGTGCACCTGGGAGGCAACTACTGGCTGCAAAGATAAGTTAACAAAATATAAGCAGTTTTGGTGTGGAAAGTTCATTGGCTTATGTATTCAGGAAGAAAAAATAATAATCATTTTGCATTAGGTGGTTTAAGTGTTATTTTGTATGAGTAATGGGGAGTACTTCCTTATTTCTTTTGGTATCTATTACAGGAAAGCTGTATTAGCCACCATGACAGATAGAGATGAATAGAGCAACTCGTTCTTTTCCAAAAGTAAATCATCCTGTTTCTCTCACTACTAATTGGAATAGAAAACTGTTCATCTAGATAAGATGGGGGTAGCAGGTGACTTGTGGCATTTCAAACAGGCTCCGTCGCATAATTTCTCTGGGCAAGTTCTAATTAACACATAATAGAAGATTACTCCCTTCATTAAGATACCACATTGGTCATTGGCAGGGTCTTATCAGTTAAGACTCAGAATGTGTCTAACAAGACTGGGAGCTGTGATTATCTTCATTACAACCCAACGTAAAACATAACAATTGGATAATACTAATACCGTCATATTCTGTGTAAACTATTCAAGTATTGAACTTCAAATGGCTGCCTTTAAAATAAAATCCTTTTAAAAAAAAGTTAATTTGATGACAAAGCAGATGCTGCACAGAATGCAAAGCAATGAATGAGCCTGACCAACACATGGTGCTCATGGGAGGGGACAGGGCATTAAACAATCACAGCACATAATTGGGCCAGTGCTACAAAAGGAAAACAACATGAATTCACTGTGTGGGCATTAATTCTGCCACTGGTAGTCTGGAAGGCTGTTACTACAGAAGGTCACTTAAGAATGGATATATGAGGCTGGATTTATTTCTTATTTTGGAATTTACTAAGTAAAGGAAGGAGAGCTGAGTAAAAGATGTATAGCAATGGCCACGGCAGGAAAAGATGTGGGCTTGCTGAGAAGAAGGTGACAATCATCTTTATTTTCAATGTTCACTTACTGATAGATTCCATGGTGCCTACTAGGCTCATTTATAATGTATTTCCAAATAGATAAAAAAAAAGATAACAAAATGGATTTGAACTTTCTTGCTTCTTTCTGAATGAGTAACCCACTCTTTCTAATTGCTTATTACAGAAAGAATAGATTTGCATCAGCAACTGTCCTGCTGGATACCAGGCATGTCCAAATTAGCGAACAGCGAGGCAAGTAGTTCTCTTGCTCAACCAGCTTCAATATCTCAATTTTAAATATTTTCCCCAAACATAAGTAAACACCTTAAAATTTTAACTAAAATATAATTACATCATTCTCACTCTTCTCCCCCAAGCCCTTCCCATGTTCCTACACTCCCCTCTTTACATTCTTATTCTTTAATTATTATTGTTACATATGTGTGTGAATATTGTTATATGCAAATAAATACATAAATGCAGCCCACTGAGTCCATGTAGTCTTTTCTGTATGCTTATTCTTAGTGCCAGCCACTTGGGTTTGGATAAGCATGTAGAGGCTCCTCTCTGAGGAAAGCTAATTTTCCTCTCAGCATCTTTAGCTGCCAATAGCTATCAATGTATACCCCCTCCCTGCTTGTTTTTTTCCCTTTAAAGCAAAAGCTTGCTATACTTTTAGAACTACCAGAAATTCTGAGTGACGTCAGTGCGGTACCTGGGATGACTGGCCACCACAGAGTAGACATACAGGTATGCTCAGTGTGTTACCACTTCTGTGGCCACTGAGCTGTGTTGAGTCGCATGCTCCTTGCTTTAGCTTTATCCCAAGCTCTTTCTCCTTGTTTCCACCTTTGGATTGAGGCATCTCTACTTCCAGATTAACCCCACTAGGTCCGATCTTTAAGTCCTTTTCCTCCAGTCTATGCACTATCACACCCAGCCTGACTCCTTGATCTTCATATATTTTCCATAATATAGAGTGTATTGGTGCATTTCCTTTTGCTATAACAAAATATCTGAAGCTGAATATTTCAAAAGTTTACTTAGCTCACAATTTTGGAGACAAAATGCCTAAGATTGAGCAGTCTCATCTCTCTACCCTTTGGTAAAAGGAGAGCAGGGACTGACTCTGACATGAACTCTGGTGCCCCATATTTGACCACTTCCCCTTGGTGGGGAGGCCTGGTGGCACTCAAAGAGAGGATAAGCAGGCTACCAGGATGAGATTTGATAGGCTATGACCATATGGTGGGGGAGGATGTCCCTTCTGTCACAGACCTTAGGGAGGGGAATAGGGTGAAAGAGGGAGGGAAGAAAGAATGAGAGGATACAACTGAGGGCATAACAATTAAGATGTAATCTGAATAAATAAATTTTAAAAAGAATAAAAAAGTTCTCTTTACCTATATTATGACATTGGGAAAAGGTTTAAAAGGAACCCAGCTTGTGCAGAGCGGGGCAAGTACGTGGGCTGGTTCCACTTTATTACGGTGCATTCTATGACAACCCTGTGACACTCTAATCTCTTTCAAGAGTGGTGTCCTCAGTGACTGTTGTTTGGGTCTGAGCACCCCTACCACCCTATTTTACCTCATAGTAAGGAATACATGGGACGCATGCATTTCAATCATTGTAGATGAGAACATACCCACAATGTAAATATTTTGAAAAAAAATTATACCATCTTTGTTAAGGAGATTTTTTAAAACTCCACACACATTAAACCCGAAATCCAATCTTGGAAGTTCATGCTAAAGAAGTTCTTCCTACCACATCGTAAACTATTTATGTTTAAGATTACACATTACAGCGTTGTTTATAATCAGAGCAAATGGGAAACAACCTATGTAATAATATAAAAATTATTGTGTTTTGGAAATGACACGAAGTTAAGTTTCGTACGGCTGTAAAGCAGTGCATAAGCAAACTGACTGTGCTGTTGCTGGAGGCTCTTCATCTTTGATGCCTAAGGCCTCACAGCTTTTCAGGCACCTCTGCAAAAGGATGGAGCTTACTGTTAACTCTAAAACGATATTGAGAATGTTGAGGAGAATGAGAAAAGTGCAGTGCACCAGTTTTACTGCTTATCATCATTTGATGTTCATGAGATTTCAACAGAGTGGAAAGAGTTCTATCTCGCTTGTATGTTTATAAGGACTTCTGAGTGCGTGTAATCTTCCTTAGTAGTACAACCGGTGATAGCTTCCAAAATCAAAACTTGGGTAGTCAACGTAGAATGTAGGTACATGTCAAAACATACATGACAAGGTTTGTGTACTGTTTTCAAAAAGCTGGGGAGCTGAGGCTTCTCGTGGTCTGAAGACAATCTGGCTAAGCTCCTACTGTGTAGAACACACTTACTACATACCATCTCCTAGGGTTAGGGTTAGGGTTAGGGTTAGGGTTAGGGTTAGGGTTAGGGTTAGGGTTAGGGTTAGGGTTAGGGTTAGGGTCAGGAACTTGCTGGGATGCAGCTGTTTTTACTTTCTCTTTTCATTTGAGGGAAGCTGGGCACAAGGAGTCTGAAGCAACTATTCCCAGGTTATAAAACCAAAAACATTAAATCTATTAGAAGAGAAAGTGGCAAGGAGCCTTGAATTCATTGGTACGGGAGGCAACTTCCTGAACAGTATACACATGGCTCAGGCTCTAAGACTATCAATTAATAAATGGGACCTCATGAAACTGAACAGCTTCTGTAAGGGAAAGAACACTGTCACTAGAACAAAATCACAGCCTACAGACTGTAAAAAGGTCTTCACCAGCCCTACATCCGACAGAAGGCCAATATCTAAAATATAGAAAGAACTCTAAGATATTAGACAGCAATAAACCAAATTATCCAATTTAAAAAATGGGTACAAAGCTATACCGAGAATTCTCAACAGAATATCGAATGGCTAAGAAACACTTAAAGAAATGTTCAACATCCTTAATTATCAAGAAATGCAAACCAAAATGACTCTGAGATTCCCTCTTACATCTATCATAATAACTAAGATGAAAAACTCAAGTGACAGCACATGCTGGTGAGGAGGAAGGGTAACCCTCCTCCGTTTACTTGTGCAACTTCTCTGGAACTCAATCTGGTTCTTTCTCACAAAATTGGAAATAGTGCTAACTCAAGATCCACCTATAGCACTCCTGGATATATACCCGAAAGATGCTCTACCATACAACAAGGACATTTGCTCAACTAGTTCATAGAAGCTTTATTTGTAATAGCCAGAATCTAGAAAGAACTCAGATGTCCCTCAACTGAAAAATGGATAAAGAAACTGTGGTACACCTACATTGGAATGCTATTCATTTACCTGGTCATGGAGGTAAGGAAGGTGCTGAGGGGCTTGGAGGTAGGACTAACCCTAAAATCCTGTGCATTTATTAAGAACTTCAATGTGATTTTTTTTGGTGGTTTAAGTTTACAATATTAATTATAATCCTGTAAGTTATATATAATATATATAATTAGTTCTGTGTGGTATATATAATTATAAATTTTATTATATTCCACTATAAATTTAGAAAATGAATATCCAGAGAAAGGCCCCACCTCTCCCTCTCGATCATCACTCTTGGAATTCCTGTTCCAGCACAGCAATCCTCTGAACATGCCCTCAATCCTAATCTGAAGTGAATCAGAAAGAAGCATAGAGTTTCATCTCCAGCTAAAACAATAAGGTAATGAATAAATTAATAAAATATATTTTAAAAAAGAAAAGAAAAATTGTCTAATTTTATACATTCTTAACCACTGATGTCAGATGCATATTTATAAAATGCAAATATAGGGTATCTAATTAATACTGAAATAGAATCGGTAGTGCATTTATAACATTAAGCATGATCTACAGGCTTTTTGGGACATACTGATGACATGCATGCTTATGGGCACAAATTTGTTTATTATGTGATATTCAAAAAAAAAAAAACAATAAGGTAAAAAGTTAAAACTATAAACATGGTTAGAGCTGGAGAATCAGATAGTTCAAAAGGAATAAAACTAGTAGACTGTTCGGGTTTCCATCCCCAGGGTGCGAGTGGGTGAATGCTGTTAGTAACTCCTTGTGACTGGGCTCAGTATTGTGAAGTCTCCATTTCCTCACCATCCTTGATATCATCCATGGCCTCAACCTATTTCACTTTGAGAAATGCTTGTTTTAGGTAGATTTTAAGTTCCTCTGTGCTTTTGGTTGTTCTTTACTTCCAGGTGCTGATCATGTGTTTTTCCTCTTTGTGCTGAAAATTCCAGACCATGAAATTTTACTTATTGCATAAGATTAAATTGACGGTGTAAACTTATGTTCAGGTATACACATGAGGTATATACAAAATGGATGAATTTGCTCTTTAGGCATGAAATCTATCTCCCAGTTATATAAGTATGTATATTCAAATAGTAAAAAACAAAACAAAAACAAAAACAAAAACAAAAAAAAACCACAAAAAAGCCACAAAAATATCCAAACACCAAAACACCTCCAATTCCAAGCATGCTGGATCAAGTTTTCCCAACTGGTGTTCAGAATCATGGCCTCTAGGGATCCTGACTCCTGAACCTCATGTGTCTTAAGGTTCTCAGAACCTCGGAAACTTTTCATTGGTAAAACAAAATAGAGTGTGGGATTCCCTGAGCTCTGAGGGGAAAGGGCTTGTTGGAGACATCCCATTTAGGGTTAGTGTTCCAAGGACTCCCACTCTCTGTGCCAAGTCTGACTGTGAGCCACCAACTGGTTTCTATCTGCTGGAGGAGGAAGATGTCCAAACAAGGCCCTGGTCATGAGGATAGAAGAGTATCATTAGAAGCTGTTCCGTCACTACAGTTTTTTGTTTTCCTAGACTAGTAGGTTGACCAAGAAGGGCTTTTGTTTTTGTTTTGCTTTGTTTTGTTTTTTAAGAAAGAAGTTAAGATTGGGTGGGTAGGGAGGAGAAGAGGATCTTGGAAAGACTTGGGGAAATTATGATCAAAATATATTTTAATTCAAAATGTTTTTAAAAAGAAAAATAGCGCCAAGAGGTGATAGCGCATACCTTACTACCAGCACTCGGGGAAAAAGAGGCAGGGTCTCTGTGATTTTGAGTGACCAGGACAGTTAGGGCTACACTGAGAAACCCTGTCTCAAAAAAGAAAAAAAGAAAAAAGGAGAAAAGAAGAAAAAAATATAATTAATAACAACACAACAACAATAATAACAATAATAAACCTTATCTTTCTCACTCAACAATAAAAGACAGACTGGAGTCTGCAGCCCTTCCTTTGGTGGCTCTTATGGTGCTTTGTTCTGTGACTGATCACTTCCACACTGAAACCTTAGTTACTTCTGCACACTGAGGCTATTGCAAATGTATGCATAGCAGTTTATAAACTTTGCAAGTTTATATATCATCTATATATTTTTAGACTAAAACAACTTTTGAAGAAACTGTATATTTATTTAGTCTATATTTTATATAACACTATTGTAACTTGAGAATTTATACAGCTACTGACAGGTTTTATTGTAGTCATACCCATTTTTAGGAATTGTTCATTTTCTATGATCAATTGATATGTCTGTGATTTGTGAGCATATAAACATTATAGGTGTTCCATAAGATCCGTGTCTGTGCATTTCCCCCATTATATGACAAACATTTCCCTGTCAAGCTACAGAGCACATGCCCCCTAGGGATACAAAGGGCTTTCCAATATGTGTGTTTAAATTTGCCAGGCCTGATTCAGAGACATGAATCTCATTTACAGAGAACTCTGAGATTTGCTCCATTTGAATCCATCAGGATGAACAAGTACATGAAATCACAGTAGTTCACAAACATGTTCTGTAGAAAAACTGCTAAATATCAAAACTCAAGGTAAACCATTTCCAGATTACATATTGCTCATTCTTTTTCTCATTTATCAAACCATTTACACAGAAATTGGAGTGGAGAATTTTTTTTTTTTTTTTTTTTTTTTTACCAATTCTTGCTTTAAAAGCTCTATGTGATTTGATCTTAGTAAGTCTTGAGGTATTTATTGAGATACTTGATTATGTGATTTGTTAAATTATTTCCTTTGTGGTTAACATCAATTAGCTGGTATTATAAAATACTGAAGTTCTGAAAGTTATGGAAGCTCAAATTATTAAATCTGAATTTATATAGCTACACAAATTGTCATATTTATTATAATTTATTTCCCTTATTAGTCTCCAGGACAGTTATTTAATTTAGAAATATTACTTGTCATTTATCCATAAAGGAAATAATATACTCTACTCTTAATGGCACTTGATTATTATTTTGTTGTTGTTGTTGAGACAGGGTTTTTCTGTATATCCTTATATGTCCTAGACTCGCTTTGTAGACCAGGCTAGCCTTGAACTCACAGTAATCCGCCTGCCTTTGCCTCCCGAGTGCTAAGATTAAAGACATGTACCACCATGTCTTGATTGGCACCTGATTAATAAAGACATATTGAAATCAGCAAATAAACACAATGGTAGAGAAATAGAACATTGGAGACTATAGTCCCAAAATCTTATAAATCAATATACCTGTTTTTTTGTTAATGCTTTGTGCTTTTATATATTAATTCATTTAATCAGGACAGCAAATTATTAGTACCCTTGGGCAAGTTTCACTAAAAACTCTCTGCTTGTGAGTTTTCAGAAGTTGTCCAAGTTCAGAACTAATCAGTGGTGGACATAGAATACTTCCTGCCTCCAAACCTCATTCTGTCACCAAGACTCTCATGTCCTTCCAGGATGACACAGTATCCTGGATAATGTGGGTAGAATAAGGAACTGACAGGGCACACAATGAAACAATCTTGATCCTTGAAAAAAAAATGCCACAAAAAGGAAGATCCAGCCTTAAAGCATTTTTGTTGTTATTGTTTTAATTTTCCCCCTAGCAACGAGATCTGATTTCTTTAATTGGAATCAAGAAAAATCTTAAAGACTAAATTATGTAGATTTCAAATCCTGTGCTAAAATTTAAACTAGCAGGGTTAAGTGCAATTGTGTTATGTTTATTGCCTATGAGTGAAGGCAAGTTACTAATGCTGAGTAGATTTTTAGATATAGTCTACTCATTGTAAAGTTTGATTCTCTTATTAGTAATTATAGTTATATGAAATTATTTCTCAGCAAATATCATATTCCATTTGACTCTTATAGATAGGGTGTAGTCCTTGACTCAGCAGATCTTTCACTGTGTTAAGAGTTACTTTGCCCAGGGGAATGTTATGGCATGTGAAATATCTCTGTACTTTAAGTCTACACACAGTCTTCTGTTCTTATTCTGTAGCCACATTAAGATACGGTAAGTCCATGGCCAAACTAGCTTCTAGTCCAAGGAGGATAAGACACCAGTGCTCTGTTCACGGACCCAACTTAAACTTTAGAGTTTACATCAGCTGAATTGTAGTAACCCTTGGTGGAATCCTGGTGAGAAAGTAGGCACGATAGTGTGGGGACAGCCAAGATACTAGTACTTAAGGAGAATGTAGAATGCTGCTCTCTGAGCATGCAGACAAATGTCTATATTATATTTTCCAAGACTGTGCTGGAAGCAATGCACACAACAGAGGAGAAAGATTGTTCTAAAATCTCCTTCTATAGCTCTCACAGAAAGGAGAAGCCTTGGCTTTAGTTTGGAGACAAGGCTATGAGCACACATATGGTGATATAGAGAATTTAATGTGGCTATATGTCGGAGTTGGAAATTTAGGCCTCAATTGATTTGTGATAAAAGAAAAGGATAAAGCCGAATCTTAGAGACTATGGTTACATTTTAGTTTTATCATTACTGGAACAAATCACCAACAAAAACATCTTAAAGAAGGGAAGCTCTCTCTTGTTCACTGTTTCAGAGGGTTCAGTATGCTGGTGAGGCCTGGCAGACGAACTTACATCATGGTGCACGACATAGTGGAACAGGAAGGGCAAAGACAAGCTAAAACATCCAAGGACACCTCTTCACTCTGATCAGGTATTTGAAATTTGAATACACCAATGGATTAAACCACATATAAAAGCAGAGCCTTTATTATGTGACCATCCCTGAAAAGGCCATCACACACACACATTCAAACATGTGTCTGCCTAATCTCAGGTAATTCCTGCTCCAACCAAGCTGACAATTAGTATTAACAATACAAGCTATAAGCTACATATAAGATGTAATTTATTAGGTATATGTAAGATAATACAAGTTATCACCCATTTGGACAGTCTCTGAGAATAATGTCCATATGGTAGGAAATATTCTGTGGGAATTTTTGCTGTAGAAGTTTTCATTCTAGAGCCTTTTAATGGGTGTCTTTAGATTAAATCCTCATGTCATAGTTACATTCTTTTAAAAGTACTTGAGTGCTTCCTTAAGAAGTAATTGCATTGAAATAGCAAGGGAAGTGGTGCTGGCATGGATTGCTAAAAGCAAATCAAGCCACTATGCATTGAATTGTTTTATGATTGTTTTCAACCCACTGACGACACTTTAGTATATATTTATAGGAGTTTTCGCCATGGGATGTACTGATAATGAATTCTTTATCATGAGAAGCCAACAGTTGATGAAGATACCTTACTGTCACTAGTGCCAAAAATAAGGCAAATTACCACAGTGTGACAAACCTGCCTACACATTACAACCACTTGGGGATGTTTTCTAAATCTGACATAACAGGCTTTTATCCCAAACAGAGTAATTGTCTCTTAAAAGTTATTGACATGGACTGTGGTATGATTAAACAAAGTGCTATATGCAAAACTGAAAGACTAAATAGTTGGGATTTAAAAGAGAAATTTCTCTCCATGATGAGCATTTTCCCATATAGACTAGTTTTTACAGTCATACACAAATTAAAAGTATCTTGACATATATTATCCTATATGTCATTTCAGAAACAAAATTAAATTGTGACAGGATTGTAATTCACCTACTGCCTTTGTATTATGAATTTTAAAAACAGGACATTAAGTTCCATGCTTAAGATTACCATGCAGCGACCATAAGCATAGTGGCATTACCATGCTACAATTACTACCATCCCTCTCCAGAATTCTGTGTGTCATGTAAACTAAGGCCCTGTACCTTTACTAAGCCATGGGCAATCTACTCTAGAGACCACATATAGCTGCAGTCACATGAAATAATTTGCTGTCTTCTCATTAGGGTTTATTTTCTTTAATGAGATTTCTTTAATATCCTCAAAGTTGATGCATACTTTAGTATGCATCAGGTTCCTTTTTAAGGTTGAATGCTATTTTATTTAATGTATACACTATGTTTTATCTGTACATTCAACTGTCTATACACACTTGAACTAGTTACTCATTGGCTATTGTGAGTATACAGCTATGAATATGGGTGAGAAATTTCTTCTTTCAAACCCAGCCTTAAATTATGTTTAGTGTGGAATCAGAATTGGGACTGGTGGATCACATGATAACTCCATTCCTGTGAGTTTTGGGAACCACAGAGGGTACACCATTCTACATTCCCACCAACAGTACATGTGTTCCATTTCTTCTTATTTTGACACATATGTGTTAACATCTCTTATTTTTATTATCTCAAATTGTGGTCTTTCTAATTGTTATGGGACAGTGTCTCATTGTGGTTTGGAGTTGTGTTTTCATAATGATTCACAAGCATCTTTTCATGTAGACATTGGCCATCTGTGCATCCTTTTGGGGAAATATCTATTCAAACCTTTGCCCCATTATTAAGTTGGGTTGTTGTTATTAGATTAAGAGATTTTTATGCACTTTGGAGACCAACTGTTGTCAGACAAACAATTGGAAGATACTTTTCCTCATTATATGGGTTGCCTTCTCACTCTTAATTATGACTTTGATGCACAGACGTTTTTAATTTAAGGTAGCCTAATTTATCTATTTTTACATTTGTAGCCTATGCTTTTGGTATCCTATCCAAAAAAATCATTGCCAAAGCCATTCATTTGCTTTTAACAAAATCTGTCTTCTAAGACAAAAAATATGATTTGCAATGTAAATCGATTGGACAGTCTAGATTAATTTTGTCACTCAGAACACAAGATATTAAAAACAGATAAAAGTAAAACTGACAAAGTAGACTTTTATTGGAACTCACCATATAATTTTTTGGGGAGTGCATTTTATTTGCTTATGTAGCTGATTTGCTTCCTGTAAGTATATCATCCAGGTGTGGTGGTGGATCCTTTCATACAGAAACATAGTAGGTGTGTTTTGAATTCAAAGAACACGAGGTCTTTGTTTTGCCTACACTGCTTTATTTGGTGATTCTCAAAGATCTTCTCAATATTCACCCAAAGCAAGCAGATGTTAGGCCGGAAAGTGCTAACGAGACTGCCGCACTCCAGTGTACAGCGCTTTAGATCTTACCAGGCACTCTCCCTCCCTCTGACCTATATTCCCAGCCTTCCCTCTCCTCATTTAGGGCAGAGTCTCACTGCGGTTCCCATTCCAGCCTTGAACACCCGCCTCTCAGACAGGTCTTGAAGTTGCATATCTTCCTACTTCAGCCTCCCACATAGTTGGCAGTTCAGTTTTATGTCCTTTGCTTGACATTATGGGAAAACAGATTGGAATCCTTGAGAAAAACAACTCCAGTGACCAGCAGTGAGTGCATACAATGCCGTGTTTCTGTGCAGAATAGAAGCTTATGGCTTTAGTTTAGACTAAACTTTTCTGAACAAACAAGGCAATGAATACCTGTAGTGCTATGTCACATTTAAACTGAGCATGTAAATGCTAAGAAACTAGGAGAATGCAAACTAAGTTACTCCCAAAATGTCTGAAGAATCTCTTCGTGAATTCTATAAATGCTCCTAGAAACAGTCACCATGTTTCCGGGGGCTCCCATATCTCATACACCCCAGAGGTTTTAGCAAAGCATATGTCAAGATGCTAAGAGAGATTCTGTGTGAATTTCCAGTGGGATGACCAGGCTCCATATGTTACAACCTATTTTACTTGTTGAAATGTGCAGCATTTAGACCTCAAAGAGCAATGTAAGGAACTGGCTTCAGATGCATTCCTTGGCAGACAGGGCAATGAAGGCCCAGGGAGGCCCCAAAGCTGCCAGCAAGTAATGTTGTCAAAATCTTAATGAGATTACTAAATCAAAAGATATATATATATATATATATATATATATATATATATATATATATATATATTCAGAAAAGTCAGGAGAGGCAGCATCAAAAAGAGAGATGTGTAGGTATGGACTTCAAACCTTGACACTTCCTTTTTGTCCTCTGAGAGTGTCTTACTCTTAACCAATCAGTGAACCTTTAGGTTTCTGTACTGAATTCTTCCAAAGTAATGAAGAAGTCACACAGATTCTGCCCAATCTGAGCGATTCGTTCCTACCACAGCTCCCCTTTAGCTGCTCTTACCTGTGCGGGGCAGCACTCGGTTCTCTTCTTTTACATCTCTCTTTGACAAAAGAGCCTTCATTCTCTGTTCTACAGAGCACAGCTCACTGCTATATTGTTGCTACTGTTTTTACAAAACATTGGTATTGGTAAGACCGGCAATTGTCCAAATTGGGCAGATCCACCAGCACTTCCAAATTACAACATTCACTGAAAAATTATTGGACATCTGTGGGATGCATTCGGGTTAAATGAGATTTTTCGTGTGCAGTGAAAATGGGTCAATGCATTAGAATTGCTTTTTGACAGTGTCAGATGTGCTAATAAAATGGCATTCTTCAGGGCAAACTGGTCTTGGAGAAGCTTTGGGAGAAGGACTTTCAAAATTTTTTGTTAAGAGCTATGTACTAGAAGTCAGTAAAGACATATCAAGAGCCTCTGTTAAATTATACACTAAAAATGAATGAAATACCCTGCCACCTGGCCATTATAATCTTAGCTGTTACTATCATATATGTAAAGGCAGCTTGTTCCCTGCTTTAAGCACTAAGCAGAAAATCCATAAAAAGAAATCTTATTCCTCTCAGAATCTGGGATTCTGGTGTAGTAATTTTTTGGATTGCTTATCAGAACAGAGGCGAGGCAAAGACACAAGGGTGTCAGGACTCATATTAGCAGTGGATATTACAAAGAACTTCTGGAGAGCGGGCTGCCTTGTGGGAAGCAGATTGTCATGCAAATGTCCCTGGAGAAACTGGCCAGTTCTTTCTTCGGACTCTTGCATAAGGTATTTCTTAGATGGATGATAAGCGTACCCCACAGCTGTTGGAGTCCCTTTCAGTCAACAGGGTGTTAGACAGAGCCTCAAGATCCCCTGGGTGAGCCACTGATACATAAGTCTTAGGAATGAATCTCACCTAACTGGATGTAGAATTTAGTGCTTCTGGAACCCATATAGAAGCCAAAGAGCAGTTACTTCCCTGGCTGCAGAGGGATCTGGAGTGAAATAAACTCACAGATGGTTGTTGGCATAAACAGACATGCCAACAGGAATCCTGAAGAGGCATGTAAAACAGGGATGCAGAGAGGTTGGAGAGCCAGCATCAAAAGAGTCAAAGTGAAGAAGAATTTTGGTGCCACTTCTTATTACATTGTTTCCACCAATTTTATCCTTCATATCAAGAATAAATGGCAAAGATCATGCAAGGAGCCTTTATTGGTTTGAAGCCATAGCCATTAACCCTAAATGTTACTAAAGTGACAGCTGACTCTTTCTGGGTGTCCAGAAATCCCTTCAGTCCAATTTGAACGCTTTCCTTGGCTCCGTTCAGTTTTACCACGTCCAGAGCTCACATGTGGCCTCCTGTGCTCACCCTTTCCACGGTCATCTGCCTACCTGTGCCCCTCCTTTCTTTCCTAGAGTCCTGACATCAAATAAGCCCTCACATTTGGGATTTCCTCTTCTTCACTCTCAGAATCAACTGTCTTCGCCTCCCTGGTCCCGTTAGATAGGACACGGCAGAAATTAGTGGCATGACAATGAGAAGAAATGACTAGCCTTCTTCAATGATATTTGCATGACAGTCAAGTTTTCTTAGAGTAGAAAAACCATTTCTAGAATAGTAAAGTGCATATAAGAGGTCAGCACTCAGGGCTACTGATTTAAGGCATAGTTTAGCATTGTACCATTTCCTACCCTTTAGATCAGCCCTTTCTATATCTATGTATAAGTGTGAGATGGGGAGAATTTTAAAATGCATCACCAGAATCTGTACTCATTCATTCAACCAGATTTTACCAGCTTTATTCTGTGGAGACAATATTGGACTAGACTGGAGAGTGGATGCCATCACACTAGATAGAATTTATTGCTTTCTGT
The DNA here is from genome assembly GCF_964271855.1 of Acomys minous. Taxonomy (NCBI): domain Eukaryota; kingdom Metazoa; phylum Chordata; class Mammalia; order Rodentia; family Muridae; genus Acomys; species Acomys minous. The sequence continues at coordinate 12,791,448 of NC_140485.1, forward strand.
GAGTTGAGACATTTACTGACTGTAGAATGAAATGGTTAACTTTTCTTATAGACTATGATTTTACTATTTTTTATATAAAGTGTTCACTGAGTGTTATATAGAGTTGAAAATTATTTTTCCGTTTGTTGGGAAGAAATGTCTGAAAAAGTTAGGATATCAGAAAGTCCAAAAGATATGAATAGGTTGAGATTTGAGAACCAAAGACAGGCTTTATGAAGTTATAATTTGACTCACAATGATCTCAAATAAACAGAATCTTTTGCAACCAAGATTATATGCATGTACATAAAATGCATAATCTTAGACACAAGAACTCAAACCTAAGGTACCCAGAGTAGACATTTATCAGGCAGAAAGCAAGACAAAAACCAACTTGTTAGCTTTCATTGAACCAAACCTGTGAAACAGCAAAGAAAATAGAATTCTAAGTTAGTATCATTTCAGCATTTCAAGTGTCATTCTACCACACTGACGTGTTTTTCTTTACAATGTCTACTATTTCCAGTCATCAAAGCTAGAAGACAGGACCCCCTTCATGCTTACATTCTATAAAAGCTGATCTGAAAAAAAAATACCATCCGCTTGAGGGTAGTGATTATCTTTACCACTTGGAATCAAGGGGAAAATCCCACATCTGATCAAAGCAACAGTTTCCTTAAACTTTCCCCTCTGTCAAACCTTTTACCCAAACTGCTAAAGAAGATGGAAATACAAGTGTTCCTCTCTTTTTTCTCTTTGTTTGGTCAATACTCGATATAGAATGCAACACTAGTTTTCCTTGGCACATGAAGCTTATAGTTGAAATCTGTTACTACGAGACATACAGAGACCATTGCTGCTCTATTTCTGAAAAATTGAAGGCAGAATTTTAAAAACAGGGAAGTGTTTTCTTTTCCTCTCACCCCAAGCATGCAAGGTATTAGTGGAACATCTGACAACCTCACCTTCAAAAATTTTTTTAGTTGTTGACGTCATTCTGGAAGTCCTCCCATGTGGCTCTTCCACTGTGCTCTGACTCCTTCTCCATGGGCTGGAATGCTGAGAAGCATCCAGCAAGTGTCTGGGAACTGTCTCTCTCTGTGTTGTCAGCCAGTGGCTTCCCTGCAGCTTTGCTAGACTCCAGCACCCAGCCTCTGTCCTTGTTGAGGTCATAGTTTTTTCCCATTTCTCCTTTGAAAATGTAAAAAATAGCTAAGATAAAAGTACCAGTGGCTACTATCAAGTAGACAGTGTATAAGGTACCGGCAATGGCTGAAGCAAGCATGAGATCCACAAAGAAAATGATCAACTTGACTAACATATCTGCATTTCCTCTTCTCCACAGGGTGTGTTTTAAAATTCCCAGAACACTCACTAGGCAACTAAGTCTTTGAAAAACATGATGAGGAAAATGACATTTCAGAATATCCTTATATAAGTTGTGATTTCTTAAGCATCTACCAAGGGAAACTTAAATGATGAAACTGGATTTCCCAACCAGTACAAAATAGTGACTAAAAGTCATGTCCGGACTATTGCTTCATTGCCAATCCTACAGTGGGAGAAACACAAGGGTTTATCTTGTTCCTGTGTGATCCACTTGGATGGCTAGACTTCTGAGAAATGAAACTATGCCAACATATACTTGCAAGAATTTTATGTACAGTTCTGTATTTCTTAGAACATGTACTGAGCCAGTGGGAAGGGAAAATAAACCCATTTTTATACATGCAAAGTTTCAGAAGGTTTTACTTCTTTGGGCATATCCTATCTTTCTTCAAATTACTTAAGAATAAAATCTAATAAAATATCTTCACTTCCTTGGAATATAAAAAGTTGACCTTTACCAATAGATCCATGAAATTAAATTTTAGAGTCACAGCTCAATACACATAAAAAAGGCAATAAATTCAAATTAGAAAGCAGGTTAGAGTGCTACTCCAGACAGGAAGGAGGAAGGAGCTCATTTTCCTGTACTTAGTTGTATGATTTAAAAGCATGATAACATGAAAACACAATGGCTGGACATCTTCTTAATAAGGTAAATGAAACACTGAGGAAAGCATAAAGTTGCCTAACAAGCGTGGCTCTCAAATGAAACAAGCTGAACTGAAGTATAATTCAGAGAAAATGATGGAATACAGGAAAGAAGAATTCACTTGTCATTAATACGGAGAATCTTCAAGTATCAGAGACCAAGAGCATGTGCTCCTGCTGTCAAAAGCTTCAATTACACTGCCTGGTTTCCCAGGAAATGTCACCAGTCTTTGATTATGTGAAATGATGGTCTAGATTTATTTATCTACTCATTTACTGATGTGTGAAGGGTACAGGGGCATGTCTGGACACCATGATGCACTTATAGAGGTCAGAGAACAACCTGTGGGAGTTGGTCTTCTCCCTCTGTCATGTGGTCCCCAGGATGGAAATAAGGCCATCAGTTTGATAGAAAACACCTTTACACTCTGAGCAATTTTATCTGTTACATCTTTTACTGGCTTATAAATATATAGACTTAAAAACATCACAAGGCATCTTAATCTATAATACTGATAGAGGAGAATGTTTAGGCAGTAAACTAAACAAATGTAGTGACACAGCCAACCTTGGAAGCATAGGCCGAGCAATTGAGAGGGTTAAATAATATTAATTTCTATATTTTACATAGTTTTAATTCAATTCCAAGGATACCCTCAGTTAAGAAATAAACACTAGGTATAGATTTAAAGTAATAAAGATGGTTAGTAACAGAAATAGAAGCACATAATTATAATTTTTATAAGACAGAATGGGTGATAGAAAGCGCTGCAATTTTCACTTTCATGGCAGGAAACCAGCAGTCTGTTTTCAATGGCCAGATATCAAGTTCAATTGGCAAGCCTTTCATCTAGATCAGATGCTCAGGTATGTGTCCCTAGTCTCTGCACCTACTGAATGCTTGGAATTTAGGTAGTCTTGATTGATTGATATGTGATCTAAATATAAAATGTAGTTTAGACAAAAATACTATGAAAATATCTATAATGTGTTTGGTGACATTATAAATGATAATGTTAGATATATGATTTTAAATATGTACTTAAAATCAACTTTCACTTCCTTTTAAAGACATTGCTTCTAGAAAAATCAACATAATCTACATTGTACTTCTACTAGATTTAGAATTTTCTAGATAATTGGTAGAAGAATCAAAGCTGAAAATGTTTTAATTGTAATTTTTTTACAATACAAATTTTACCTTCTCTTTTTACTGCTCCTATATAGTTTAGTGAAATATAAATAAAATGTGTTATGCACAAATAAAGATTCTATATTGTCTTAAAGAGCACATTATGTGGGCATACAGGGGACAAAATTCAAAAAGAGCAAAACAAAGATAATTTAGATAAAATGTAAATAGACACAACATATGAAGAATGAAAAGGAATAGTAATTTAAAAACTATATTATTGATGAGAAATTAAGATTGTGAATTATAAATGCATCGATAATGCATTTCTAAGCTTCAAACAAGTTTCAGAATCATTTGGTAGCTTTTGTATACTAGACTAAGTAAAAGCTGAAAATGATCTGGTAAGAGGTGGCGTTGTAGTAATTAACACAGGTGAGGTGGCCTTCTGCTTGAGTAGGATACTTATGCTATGATTGCTTATTTTAGCAAAGAAGCTCATCCTCAAATAAAAAACAAAACAAAGAACTTGAGAGCTGAGGGTAGAGAGTAAGTCTCAGTGAAAGGGTGCTTGTATAAAATGTGTGAAGACCTTGGTTCAACACCCCCAGAAGTGAAAGAAAAGGGACCAAGGAAGTCACGCATACATCAGAGTTGAATGCCCGGAAGTGTGGTTTTCTTATAAACTCAACTTCCTGGTTTTGGAAAGCCACTGGAGAAGTAAAGACAGTCAAAGAATTCATATTTTCTCATTGCAATTAAAGAAACTAAACCCTAACAGAGCATTTAAGAAAGTCGAAGACATCCTTAGCATGCTTTAAGCACGTTAATTATGGGAAAATTAACTTCTTATTTCATTAACTGTGAAAATACTTAGTTCAGTGTGTCTTTCATAATGGACAAGTACATTTTAGAGGACAGGTTGAGAAGAAGTTTTCTTTGGCTCTCTTAAGAACTGTGGTTCCCAGCACTGACACTGAGCAAATCATAACCACCTGTAACTCCAGCACCAGGGGATCTGGCCCCATCTTTTGACATCCATAGGCACCTGAATGCACATGAGTAAACATACAGGCAGACACACATGTGGACACACTCACATTCACACAAGTAAAATGAATCTTCTCTGCAAAAAGTAAAAGAAGAAAGAATCTTTTAAGTGGTAAGGGAAAACTGTGATCAGAATATATTGTATAAAATATTTTCATTTAATAAAAACCCTATGCATTTTTTCAGAGCAGAGATGTAACTTCAATATGAATCATGTATTCCTTTGGATCACCATTTAAAAGTTTTTTCTGCTGTGTGATTTTACAAAGAGGATACATCACATTCCCACAGAGAGCTGCCTTTAATTTCTCATTAGCTCATCATGCCTTGGGCATAGCTTTCTTTTGAGAGGTGTATAATGGTCTACACTACTAGGCTACATTTCTCGGTTACATTACATTAATCTGGAAACGTACATTACATTAAAGTACCTGCTGAAAAGTTTTAATTAAAGACATTCAAGGCCAAATACATACATACATACATACATACATACATACATACATACATACGTAAGTACATACATAGAAAAACATTCAAGGCCAGCCTGGTCTACAAAGTGAGTCCAGGACAGCCAGGGTGATGCAGAGAAACCTGTCTCGAAAACAAACAAATAAGAAGAATAGACTTTGCAGGCTGAAGAAATGGATGCAGTGCTTGCCATGCAAGTAGAGGGGCAAAGTTGGGATCCCAGACTCACATAAAACCTAGGCAAGCTTGGTGACTACTTATAATATTAGCTCAGAACCCAGGGCAATCTGGCTATCTAGGCTAGCCTAGTTCATGAGGTTTGGTTTCACTGAGAGACTCTGCCTCAGTAAATAAAAATGGAAAGCTATCAAAGAGGCCATGTGATAATGTCAGAGCCATATGTGTGCCCTGACACATAAACACACAAAAGAATAGATTTGTGTAGAAAACAAGGAAGGAAAAAAGATTTCTTGTAACATTAGGAAATGCTAAGGTCAAACAAAGGTGGGAGAAAAACAGAGAGAGAGACAGGCTCAGAAAAAAAAAAATATGGCAAATCTTAGCTGTGTTGGAGATGAGATTTAAAAGTCTGTGCCTAGCTAACCTGGAAAGCAAGGTATACATTGGAACTTCTGCTTTTTTTTAAACTTCTCTTTGTGATAATTAGGATGATTTCAATCACAGATTGATTTGTAGCTGAAGAAGAACCCACGATCATGATCATACCCTAACATACATTTCTATGACAGCTTTGGATTTAGGACTAGATATGCTAGACCACACAACCTTAATGAATGAAGAGAGGTTTGGTGCCTATGATTTTACAGATGGATGAGCTCTTTTTTTTCCTGTATGTAAATTAGAACTCATTTTGAGTTTCAAAAAATTACATTTAAACCTCCATTCGAATCATCCCCTCAGGATACAGATCCCCTTATTTAGATGCAGTTTAAACCAGTAGCAATCAAGGTTTTAGGCCATTTAAAATGGCTGCAGTTGGTTATTGCAGCCAAATCATACATTTAATATCCCTCAATTTCCAGATCAAATTTCATAAGGCCCACTATAAATCTCTGTGCTTCCACCCAAATGAATCGTGCACAACTTTTCAGAATCAAATGATATTGTGCCTTGCTTTGTAAGTATCTGGACGTTCAGAGGCTTTGTGCCCTCCAGCACTCTTTAAAGTCAGGGGGACATACTTGGAAAGAACTGCAAAGCAGCATGTTAGACTGAGGCTTGAACTTTCCTCAGTGTTATGGAGTAGGCTGCATGACCTGACATAAGCTGGGATTCTGTGGTGAGGTGATTCCACCTTGGATTTGGCAGCCCCATGAGTTCTGCTTTTCTCTTTTTCAAATCAGCAACGTACCTGAAAAGACTTTTCTCGTGTATACTACTATGGGGGAAAGTCGAGATGCACTTCACTGCTTTGACACCACTGTTAGGCGATGTTCTAAATTTTGCTTGTAGTTTTCCACTATTAATTTATTGAGGTGAAAGCCTTCTAGCTTTATATAATACAATTAAATATGATGACTATAATAGTTTCTTAATATTAATTAGGTGAATCTCCAGGCTTATGAAAAGAATCAAGTTTTCCTTCTCCAATGACACAAGGCTTAGATAGATCAGCTACACACACACACACACACACACACACACACACACACACACACACACACGCACTAAAACATGTTAGAAATATCAGCAAGCAGTCTTGAGTATAAGATGTGTTTTGTACTTTGTGGTTTTACTACCAAGCTTTTCCATAGCTCCTGACCATTGCCCCAGATGGACTGATCCTTGAACTGGGTAGGTTCCAGATGGAAGAGGCACAGCTCATCTGTGAAAATGAACAAGAATGGAACGCTACAAGCTTTTAAGATTTGGGATTTGAGAACTCTTTTTTCATACACTATAATTCATCCTAAACTGAACAGTATAGTCATTGTCCTTCTAAGAAGTGGAAGAACTGTTTTTAGTAAGAATAAAGGGAAAGTCAGAAGAGCTTTAGTCGTCAAGAATGAAATGTTGCAAGCATTGAGATTCTCAGTTTATCATCTTTGTAAGTCCTTGGTAAGATACTGGATATCAGGCAAACTGCTATTAGTAATGCTGGCTGCCTATGCTTGGAGGCACCTGGTAATTCTTCTTGCCAGGATGAATAGGTCTGCTGTTTCCCCTTACAGCCCACCATTAGGCTAGCACTATAAACTTCTCTGGTAGGTTCATATTGTTGGAAGAGTATTGGAAGGCTAGATGCTCTGAATTTAAAGTGAAGCTCACAGCAATGTTTGGGCATGAAATTACAAACAGGATTTTGGCCAAGTGCAGAGAAATAATTACTGCGAGCTATCTACTCTGGCACAGTTCAGAAAGAGCTTATTGTAAATGGAAATACAGTTTTTGGCAAGTCAGGATTACCTAAAACAAACCTGAGTAGTGCAAGAGAGATCTTCAGACCTCAAATCATCAAGATGTTGGTTTTGAATTCAGTTGCACCGCTCATGACTTGAAGTCTGCATTTTGATGTTCGCTTTCATCTCTGAAAATGATGTGATGAGCACATGTATCTTTCAGCCTCTCTGCATTTAAATTCGGCGTAGCTTATTAGTTGTTCGTCCTTGGGAAGCTGTTTATCATTTCTCAATGTCAATGTCTTCTGTTTGAATAAATGGGCACTGATAGCATCTGCCTTGTGTGGTCATTGCAGAGAGAAAATGAGTTAATGGATAGGAAGTCTGGTAAAAAAAAAAAAAAGAGCCTCGCGTGCTTAAATAATGCAGGCTTATCATGGCAGTTACCAGGCGTCATTTATTTCTTCTGCTCCTCAGTTTGTTACACAACTTATTTTTCTTTGACTGTGATTCTCTGAAGGGAGCAGTAACTGAAGCTGTTTCATGGATTAGCTTTATCGTCAGGTCGATACCTTCTTGTGAAACCCTGGAGTCCAGAACAATTTGTAGTCACAAATTGGTTGCACAATGAATATCATCTTGAAGTTTTGATCTCAAAGTAACTACTTGTTTTCTACACCAGGACTTCTTTCTGAACCGTGAAAACTGATTTTACATAACAGATACTGGACAATAAATCCGATCACACAGAGATGAACAAATCCCATCCTCCGTGCGTGTAAGAAGGCTGCTACAGTGAGATGCCTCTATTGAGCCTCTTTCCTTCACATAGCTGATATGGCTTCTGAGAGCCAATTTGAACTGTATAAACACCATATTACTTTACAAACAAAATAACTATTTCAACCTAGTTTTTTTTTCTGACCAAGGAATATATAATTTCGGATAACAATTTCTCCCCAAGCTGCAGACCTTAGATGCAGTCTGAGGAGCTTTATGCCATCTGCCACTTTCAAAGACCTTTTGACTTGCGAATAAGGTGTAAGGTGTCTATTCGTATTAGATGAGAGACGCCAAAGCTCCACTCAAAAGTGTAGCCTACATGTGAAAACAGCCCATTGGCCGTAGCGTTGTGTTAAAACACAAAGGCTGTAATCCGGTGAGCCCATGCAATATGATGGAACTCGGACAGGAGAAAGAACGACTCTGTAAGCTTTGAAGATTGTCGAAGTTGGGGCTGTTTTCTTCTGGTGATCACTTTTTTTTCCCCCAGAGGACCTTGCCTTTTTTTTTTTTTTTTTTAATCCTATGCATTACACACAGCAACAGCACCACCTATTGGCCAATTCTATTGCTGATTTTTCTGTCCTGGTTTTACGGCTCGTGTGGAGGACTCACGCTATTCCCCTCTCATGACCTTGCTCTTGTTCTCCTGAGAACCTTTATGGTAAAGCTGTTTTGTAGTTAACTTAATAGCTCTCCATTATTAAAAATTTGTTTATTTCTAAATAAATAAATTCTTAGTTCCTACACAACCTCTTTTTAAACCTAATTTGGATAAATAGCAATCTCATCACTTTTTCTGTTATAGTTAATGTAAATAAACCAAACTCTAATATACATATATATGCACATATATAATATGCATATTATGTATATGCAGATTGCCTTTAGAGTTATATATTATTTCAGAAAACAAATTAGAGGATTATTTAGCACATGTTTACAACAATGGGGTATTAGAAGAACTTTATGAACATATTATTCACTTACATATTCCACTGGGAGAAAAATGTATGCATTCTGCTCTATTCGTGTTTTTTGCTGAACTGTGAGTCTGAACACAATGTTGGACAGCCTCCCTCATGGCCTCCTAATGTTTGACTATTTAAAATCAACGAATGACACATAATTAGAGATTGATAAATATTTGAAAGACAAGGGAAGAAAAGAAGGCTAGGGATATGGACCATCAAACTGTATCATGTAAAAGTTTTGGCTTAACACAGGGCTAGAGACATGGTCCATGTGTGACACAAGAAGAAGGGACCAAGAAAGGGACTGAAGCACGGTGACAAAGGTGTGGTCTTGGGTAAACCTCAGCCAATCCTGAATGGGAGCACTGGAGCATAAGGTGTCTCCCTTTTGCCAGCCATTAACTGCGCAGGGAAGCAACTGGAAGCAATTGGTAATTAATAATTACACTAACTGGAGGATGGCATCCAGGCTTACTGAAGGGCATCTGAGCGGAGCTCTGCCATGTTTCGACAGTGTGCCCACAAATGGGAATCTTCTGCCCTGTAGACTGCAGGTCCTTGTAGAAGTTGAGTAGCACACTTTTGGACCAATGCTCCTCATCCCTTTCTGCCTTCATCCAATACTTGTCTCTCTCGGGCTTCTCCTGACTTCTTTGCATGTGGTACATTTTTTTCCATTTTTAAACTAATTTATTCATATTACATCTCAATTGTTAGCCCTTTCCTTGTATCCTCTTATTCCTCCCTCCCTCCCACTTCCCCCCTTCTCCCCTCCCCTATGTCTGTGATTGAGGGAGACCTCCTCCCCTTATATATACTCTTAGAGTATTGAGTCTCTTCTTGGTAACTTGCTATCCTTCCTCTGAGTGCCGCCAGGCCTCCCCATCCAGGGGATGTGGTCAGAAAAGGGGAACCAGAGTTCATGTGAGAGTCAGATCTCACTCTCCACTCAATGGTGGAGAATATCCTGTTCATCGGCTAGGTCTGGGTAGGGGTTCAAAGTTTACTGCCTATATTCTCCTTGGCTGGTGCCTTAGTTTGAGGAGGACCCCAGGACCCAGATCAGCCTGTCATAAAGTTCTTCTTGTAGGTTTCCAGGACCCTGTGGATCCTTCTATTTCCCCATTCTTCCATGCTACTCTACCTTTTAAAGCACACGTACAGCAGCCTCTGTCTGCGGCAGCCTGGCTGAAGTCTGCCTTCAGTTTCGAGTCCTCCCTTCTATTCTGCTCCTTTACTTACTGTCTAGTTCTACATCTAGCAACAATTTAGTAGATGAGCAATTTGATTTTAAAAAATGGTTTTTGAGGTTAATTATTTAATCTATTAAGAGCTTGTTTCTAACTTATCCAGCGTAGATGACAAACGCTGTGATTAGCTTCTTTTCTACCAAAGGATAGAAAACAAGTACAGCACACATCCTCTTTTATGAGTTGGCCATTAACCAAGGCAGTATGGCCTGTAGGCCTGGCATCACCAAGGCTATTAGTCTGTTAAAAAAAAAATGGACGTAAGGGGTAAAATATAAGACAAATGCATTAATCAGTATTCCAACACAAACCAAATGGAATATCAAAACAAATTCTACTAGAGAACTCCTATAGCTGATAAAAAACCTTCATCAATGTGGCCAGATACAAGATTAATTTAAAAAAAATCAGTATCTCTCTTGTATACAAGTACCTAGTGGGCTGAGAAAGAAATTAAGGAATTACACTCTTCACAATAGCCACAAGCAATATACGGTATCTTGGTGTAACTCTAACCAAGCACGTAAAAGCTTTGTATGAAAACAAAAACAAAAACTCAAGTCTCTGAAGAAAGAAATTGAAGAAGACACCAGAAGATGGGAAGATCTCCCATGCTCCTGGATTATGAGAATCAACATAGTAAAAATGGTAATCTTACCAAAAGCAATCTACAGATTCAATGCAATCCGTATCAAAATACCTACACAATTCTTTACAGACCTTGAAAGATGAATTTTCAACTTCATATGGAAAAACAAAACAAAGAAAACCCAGGATAGCTAAAACAATCTTGCATAATAATAGATCTTCTAGAGGAATCTACATCCCTGATCTCAAGCTGTACTATAGAGCAACAGTAACAAAAATGGCATGGTACTGGCATAGATATAGGCTAATTGATCAATGGAATAGAATTGAAGACCCAGAAATGAACCCACACACCTATGGACACTTGATTTTTGACAAAGAAGCCAAAACCATACAACGGATAAAAGATACCATCGTCAACAAGTGGTGCTGGTCTAACAGGTGTCTACATGTAGAAAAATGCAAATAAATCCAAAATTATCACCCTGAACAAAACTAAAATCCAAGTGGATTGAAGGCCTCAACATACATCTGTTAGAAGAAAAAATAGGGAAGAGCCTTGAACTCATTAGCACAGGAGACAGCTTCCTGAACAGATCACCAATAGCTCAGGCTCCTAGATCAACAATTAATAAAAGGAACCTCATGAAACTGAAAAGTTTCTGTAAGGCAATGGATACTTTCAAGAGAACAAAATGACAGCCTACAGACTAGGAAAAGATCTTCACCAACCCTTCATCCAACGAAGGGCTAATATCCAAAATATATAAAGAACTCAAGAAATTAAGCACCATAAAACCAAATTATCCAATTGAAAAATGGGGTAAGAGATAAACAGAGAATTCTCGACAGAGGACTATTGAATGGCTGAGAAACACCTAAAGAAATGTTCAACATCCTTGGTTATCAGGGAAATGTAAATAAAAATGACACTGAGATTCCATCTTACACCTATCATAATGGCTAAGATTAAAAACTCAAGTGACAGAACATGTTGGTGAGTATGTGGAGAAAGAGGAACACTCCTCCATTGCTGGTGGGAGTGAAAATTTATACAACCACTTTGGAAGTCAATCTGGTACTTTCTCAGAAAGTTGGGAACAGTGTTACCTCAAGACCCAGCTGTATCACTCCTGAACATACACCTGAAAGATGCTCCACCACACAACAAGGACATTTGCTCAACTATGTTCATAGTAGCTTTATTTTTAATAGCCGGAATCTGGAAACAACCTAGGTGTCCCTCAATGTAAGAAAGGATAAAGGAAATTATATTTATTAATTTCATATTTATAATATTCTTTTTAATAGTAATGTTAGCCACTAATCTCAGTTAAAATGCCTTTAAGATTCACTACATTCTATTATATTTAAATCTTCTAAGTTTTTTTTTTTGTTTTATTATTGTTGCTTAATTTTTTTACAGTGAGCTCATGTGACCACAGACTGAAACCTCTGAAAATTAACCTTTCTTTTAAAAAACATTTGTCTTAGGCATTTTGTCACAGTGATACAAAACTCAGTACAATGACTTTGTGTTTATATTTGAGAGAGAACTTACTGTCATAAAATTATTGAGCCAATTTGTTTTCTCGGCACTTTGTAAATGGTTTTTTTTTTTTTTTCAGTTTTCTGATATTGGTTATTTGGGAGGGAAATGGATAAATTAACTTCTGCCCCTTTTATTCTATTTGCATTTCCTATCTGTTATACCTACAGTTGCTTAGCAACTAGAGGATTTTTTGTTGTTGTTCATCCATCTTGTCGTCTTCCATGATTTAAAATCACCTTGAGAACAACAGTATCACCTGATAGATTTTGAGTTCACTAACTCATACAATTACTTCTATGAAATTTTGTGAAATTAATAATGTAATGACCGAAGTCTAGTTGTTCTTTTTGATACCACATGGTTTTCTGAAGTCACTTTGTGAATGATTTACTCAGTCATTTAATCCTTATATGTTTGTGACATACTATGCAACAAGTAAACACACACACACGTATATATAGATGCATATATAATGATTGTACACGTGAAAACACACACATATATACATATATATGCATTTTATATAATTGTTGCATTTTGATTTAATTACATTTCTCATAATGAATAATTTTTTACATTTCTAATACTGAATATATATTCATCTTTTTAAAAGATTTCAAGGTGACATGATTTTTTCAAAGACACAAAACAAGTCATTATGAATAAACATTAAAATGAATAGAGAATCCATTCAATGGCAGCAGTGTCCAATAAATAGAACTGAATCTGTTTACTTCAGCAATTACAACAAGCAGGGAAGCAAAGCTGGAAATCTCATTTTCAATGAAACTCTTGTAAGTGGAGCTTTATATGGCTGCTTATAGAAGGAATATCACAAAATAATAGACACCATTCATAAAAGCCTTTGTAGAGTAAGCAAAAGCATGCTTCACATGGCCATCTTTCATCCAACCCAGAGTAAACCCAGAGTATTAAACTGTAGTTTAATGAAGGCTGCCCTGTAGAAAGATGAGCTAATGTAGTCCAAGAGGTTTCGCTTCTGATATTCCAATTTAGCATAATGATATGGCTCCAAGAATATGGACTAACAAGGAATTTAAAGTTTCTGGGGAAGTACAGAATATATAGCCTTACTTGATAATAAGGCATTCAAAACCAATAGGTTCAATACTGACTTCTCCAACATACCAGTGATGTAAATTTTCTTGATTGACTGAAGCATGCACCACAGTAAGGTCCAAATATGAGTCACTAGGAGAGAGCCTCACCATAGCATACAAGAATAGCAGAGATATGGTCCCATGGCATATTTAACAGACATACATTTTCAAATCATTTGTCTAACATGGCTGAAGTTTGCCCTTATATTTAGATTTCTTCATAACACAGTAGCCATGAATCTACTGTATGAATGAACCAGATAATATTTTTTGAGGTTGGATCTTGCAAGAGTAGAGTCATTGTTCATGACAAGAATCTAAGGGCTAAAGAAGGTGGGTGAGTGTGTACCTCTTTGGTTCCTGTTCATTCTCAGCCTTCTCTGTTCTGTTCAATATTCTGTGGGGCTAATGCCTCTGAATTAATTGCATTATCTCTTTGCCTTCTTCTTCAACTCTTTCGGGTTAGACCAATGAGAAGCTTTGCTGGAGGTCACATGGGACGGGAAGGGCTCAGAGCAATTCCTCACCACACTGCCAAACTTGAATTTCCAGTTCTCAAAGTGGACCACTCCTCATCCCATCCATCTAAGCAGTCAGGTGGCTGTGGTGACATCATCACTGCCCCCAAGCAGTCCAGGTCAGGAGATGATGGCAGGGTTCCACTGCCCATCTTCTGTTTCATTCTAACTAATCCATTAACTGCTTCCCTCAATCCTACCCAAGTCTTTGTGGGTAGTCTTCCCATATGATGGCTCCCACTGAACCATTTGGCTTTTATCATCTTACCGGACTGTTGATTTAGGACAGGTGACATGGTATTATAATTGAATGGAAACCTGCAATAGACAATTTGTAAGTAAGCAACACTGAGGAGTTTCCTGTTATTCTAAGATCATATAATGTGGTTTTTATTTAGAAAGTAAATGATGACTTTAGACTAATTACTTGGTCATCACAAAGTTAAATGTGGGTAGATGATGAGATTTATATATAGCAATGAGAAGCGAGGATGATGACATGAATCGGGGTCTCTAGCCTGTTCTCTCTTCCTTGCTCCTCGCTTCCCCCCCCCCCCCCCCCGTCTCTCTCTCCCCTCTCTCTGAGTCAGTGACCCAGATCAGGCAGGAGGACAAGAGAATCTGGGTGCTCTGTGGGAGCAAACATCTGGGTGCTTATTTTATTGTAAATTTCAGAAGAAAAGAAACCGTGTAAACCACGTGTATGATTTTATAAACAGTGTCAAAGAATTAATTGGTGAACAAAGTCTCACTAAGAAAAATTAGCCTGGCAAAGATGATGACTCCTAGGAGGAGTCTTGCCTCTGTGCACATTTTCTGTTTGTATCTGCCTGTCTCTCCCTCTCAAGTGTTTATACTTCTACAGGTATGTCGCCTATAGAGTGACACATCCCACAAAGTGTAGGTCTATCGAGGGCTAGGAGGAGAAAGTCTTAATGTGCAGTCATTAACTGCTAATCCCCTCATGAGTTCTGTGGCCTCTCCCCTTTATTGCCAACTCGTTTCTTTCTAGATTAGATTAAGTGCGATTAGAGAGGACAACCAGTAGCCATTGTGGGGGAGCAGGGTCTGAGAGCAGTGAGTTGAGACCTGAGTTTCAATTCAGCTTCCTGCCAAGTCAACTGTAAGATTGTCTTGTATAACTGAATGAGGGGCTGCCTCATCCTTGGCAGCACAATCAATGCGGCTTGGGAGCCCCAGGGAAGAATTGTCTCTCCAGCAAAGTCTGGGTTTTCAGATGGAGAGTTGAGGAGAGCTCAATGTAGGTTGTTTCCACTCCTGTCAGCTCAGCAGTGCCACTGATGTTCACACTGCAAGGGACTCATTTTTAGTGTCAATATCATGTTTGCTTACACATATTAACTAGCATGACTATGAGAAAACCTTTTTTTTTTCCTCCCAGAGTCAGTATTGGAGGAGACAAAATCAAAGACTTGCCACTTATTTGTATGTTCAACTTCCCTTAAGACACCAGAAAAATAAAAATGAAGTGGGAAGGAAGGTTAAGAAAAGCAAAGTCAGCAAATGAGTATCAATCCAACTCCATCTGACTTAAAAAAAAAAAGGTTTATTTAAATTTTATTATGTATACAGTGCTCTGCCTGCACGTTGACCTGCAGGCCAGAAGAGGGCATCAGATCACATTATAGATGGTTGTGAGCTAATTATGTGGTTGCTGGGAATTGAACTCAGAACCTCTGGAGGAGTAATCAGTGTTCTTAACATCTGAACCGTCTCTCCAGCCCCTGACTTTTATTTAATATATAAAATGAAAACTTTGATGAACATTTGTTCCTATTTGTGTGTGTGTGTGCATGTGTGTTCATGTTCGTGCATGTTAGGTATAGATGTGTGCATGATAGGATTGCATATGCAAGTGTGTGAGGGTCAGAGATCAGCCTCAAGTATTGTTCTATATAAGTAGGTAAGTAAGTATGTATGTATGTATGTATATATGTATGTGTAGAAAGGTTTTTTAACTTGCCTTGAAGTCACCTATAGGCCAAACTTGGTGGCCATGGAGCCCAATAATATGCCTGCTCCAGTCTCCCCGGTGCTGGCATTATACATGTTTGTGCTGTCATCCCTGGCTTTTACATTGGGTCAAGTCCTCATTCTGCAAGACATACATATTATTCACTGAGCTCTACATGAATGTCTTTGATTAAAGTGAAGAATTCTCAAGAATAGAATTAATTTCTATTTGGGTGCTTTAAATTTGAGTCTCCCATTTCTTATGATCATTATCTGTTTCTAAGTGGTATAGTTTGTTTTCCCGCCTAGTTCAGAAACTAATTAAGAGGGATTTTTCGCTCTAGGCATAGACATGTGGACATGCAATTATCCTGGTTTATCTTATATGCTAAATGGTTTGGACATCTCTTCTAATTAGCTTCAGAGTAAATAAGGTTTGTGCAAAACAAAACTGGGACATATTCTGTATTTGTTCAATCCCCATGGCTTTGATGCAAGCAAACATCTCCATATTCCTATTTTCATTAGTGTCTTATCTTGGTAACCTAAAATTACAAACGTCCCCAAGTTGTTTTATGTGTATTTACTCCTGTTAAATACCTGGAGCCAGAAAGAAACCAGGTAGAAATGCAGATTAATAAAGAATCTATTAAAAAAGCAGAACTAAGGACAGATACATAAGCTGTTGTTACAAATTATAAATAGTAAGCAAAATTTTGGTTCATGTTTATTTTCTTTTTTTTCCCATGTTTATTTTCTTAGGTCAAAGAATGGCCAAGATAATTTCATTGGGGACTTGTGCTTTTAGCTATATTGGGTACAGTCCCTAGCAAAGTTTTATTCAAGTAGAACTTAGCAGTAACACTCATTAGCATGTAACATCTATCAAAAACTGGAAGGAGAGTGTTAAGATGGACAAGGATTGTGTAAGGGGCAAGGATGCCTTAGGAATAATATCAAGATTAATTAATTTCACTTGAAGTTTTGATGGTTATTAGATAGACACAGTCTCAGAAGATTTCCCAGGCAAGTTTTCAGACCTCAAAGATAATCTATGATGATAAACCTGGAAATTACTATGGACATGCTTGGGAAAGACAGTTTTAAGGGAAGATGTGAGAGTTGAATAGCTGTTGACAGCAATTTTCGTGGTGCATCAGATATTTTAAAGTTATAAGAATGCTGTATCTTATTGTAAAATGCCCAAACACAATGAAGATGGAAAGTGGAAAGCAATGCCTTTTCCTCCAGATCCTATTATTCCAAAGTTGTACAGTGAGATGGGTGCTCTTCCACAATATCTATACCACACACACACACACACACACACACACACACACACACACATATGCATACACACATGCACACATTCACACACACACACATACACACATTCTCTCTCTCTCTCTCTCTCTCTCTCTCTCTCTCTCTCTCTCTCTCTCTCACACACACACACACACACACACACACACACACACCCCATTTATCTTACTAAGATTTTGTACCAACAATGAAAATGGATGTTTTATATATATGTCCATATATTTAAATGTATTTTTTATGAAATGTGATGTTTCTAGCACTGAAACTTACTTTTATATTTACTAACTTTCATGGGTTCTCCCCATGTTTATTTTTTTAAATATATCTGTTAAATATTTGCATAAGGCTTCATAACATAGAATACATTTTGCACAGTTACCTTTTTTGTTGAAATTAATCATTTCAAAAAGAACCATTGAGTCTAAGAATTTTCTGCTTTCTCCACTTACTACTCACACAAAAAATCTGAGTTAATTTAGAATCTCTTCATCAGCTCATAGTTTAGTGAGAATTCCTCTATTCTGTCAACAGTATAATTTTAAGAAATTAGTAAAATTAATTTTCTTTTGAGGAAGGAGGAAAGATAATGAAAACGGAGGAAGGAGATAAGTAACAGGAAAGACATTTGGAAAAGCCATAAGAAAGCATATTAATTTATATGTTTACTTTAATCTCTCTCTCTCTCTCTCTCTCTCTCTCTCTCTCTCTCTCTCTCTCTTAAATGGGGTTACAGTATATGGAGTGACAGTCATCCTCCAAGATTCATAAACTATCTGACAAGTAACCCGGTACCAGGTATGAGGAACGTCCCTTTCAGTTTTTGGTCAGGGAGATACAAGAGACTTTCCAAGCAATATGGGCTATTACTGTTGCCCTTTATTGCCTCACAGAACTTGAAGGTAAGACCCTATTGCTGAAGACGTCACAGAAAGATCTTGAAGGAATGCCTTGCAACCCTCCTTCCTGAGGACTGGCTTTCGCAGTATCTGAAGATGGCATGCAAGCTGCCAAGAGAGAAATGTGATCAATAGTTCTATCTATTACAAAGCCTAGGACCCACAGCAATGATTGTCCCATCAAACTATGCACAATAGTGTAATAGCAGCACTTTATTTTGGGGGGTAACAAACAGCTGGTTGGACTTAAGGCCTGCTAAACAGGTGAGGATTCTCGTCTAATACTATAAAGAGCTGAAGAGGTCATAGATCCTACAAGAGACTCTGCTACTGGCATTTTCTAAAACGGCATCGTTTCTAAATCTCATTCTAAATACGTATCCTTGTACCCACAGAGAAGTGCAGCTTTCACATTGCACACATACACTCCTGCAAAAATAGTTACAGGAAAGAGCTTTCTCTGAGGCCAGAATTATTTCTTTTGGTTCTTTCATTGTTTCCGTACTGCTTTATTGTTTAAGTTCTTTGTATGGATTTGGTTGTCTGAAACAGAAACTTGAAAGTTACATAAATAATGCATATTTTAATTGTTCAGTATTATCTGTATTGTCCCCTGGTTTGTTATTCATTTCATATATCTACTTTAAAGAACATTGGAAACATTAGGAGGTCAAATCTGGTTATCTTTCCCGTTATAAATTTTGAATCTTGAATCCTTCAGGAGGAGAAATTTTTCATCCTTAGTAAATTCTGCGTAAAGTGCTGTACTCCTATGCCTTTGTATCTAGAAATTAATTTTAACCAGATTTTATTTTTTATAATATATGTAAATAATATAAACATGAAGTTTTATTTTTCAAAAGATATCAATGTTATCCCAACAGTATTTATTCCATTGTGTGGTTCTAAGATTAACAGGCAGCTGTTGGACAGATGTCCAGTTGCCCTGAGAACATGCCTGATTTAGCCTACCAGTGGGTGAGCTACACTAGCCTACCAACCTGAAAAACAGATGAATATCTGTGAGCCTAGGTAAGATCAGAAAGAAATGTTGCCCAGTCTTAGCCAATCTAAGCAGCCAAACTATAGCACTGTGGACTAACTAAAAATATTTTTATAAGACACTATGTTTTAAGACACTTTGATATGTAACAAAGGTTAATCTTTCCATTTTTTTACAGGGGAGTGCAAATGCAATGAAAATGAAGAATTAAATAAGAGAGGTCAGGAAATGAGAAAGGAAATATAGGGAGGTAGATTTCAGACCTAAACAATATTATTATTAGACTAAAATGTGATAGCAGGTATTTGTTGGAGAAACCTTAGAGAGGGAGAGAGAGAGGGAAAGAGAGAGAGAGAGAGAGAGAGAGAGAGAGAGAGAGAGAGAGAGAGAGACAGACAGACAGACAGACAGACAGACAGACAGAGACAGAGAGACAGAGACAGAGACAGAGACAGAGACAGAGACAGAGACACAGAGAGAGAACATTCTGAAAGTCTTTAGAATGAAAACATCAAGTTCTCACTAACAAACTAACCAAATGGCTAGTCAACAAAACCAGAAGGACATGAATGATTCTATGAACATATTCCTGGCAGAAACAATTATCTCAAAAGATTTATAAAGGACACTGCAACCTTGCAAACCAGACATACTTCCACTAGAACATCTGCCTGGCAGCTGGCTGCTACCCTTGAAATGGTGCCATTGATATTTGTAGTCAGGGTATTTTCTCAAAATATTTATCTAAGTCTCTACATTTTGTCTTTAAATTTCCCCTTGCTTCAATGTTCTTGAATATGTTGAGTGTGCCACAGCAAGAATATGCCCATTGCAGTGTGTTTCCTTAATAAATCTTGAGAGTGTTTCTCTGCATATTACTTGGGTTGATAAGGTTTTTTGGGAAGGGGAGAAGATAAAATAATTTTTCTGCAACCCTTTTCCCTTTTTGATTCTCACTGGCCCATGTTAGGTGTTTTGGGTATTAATGTTCTTGCATTTTAAAGCATCTTTCTGGTTAGTTACTCTGGGGAATCCTAATCTCAGTAAAGATGGCAGCAACATGCTGGGTAAGGATTATATTGGTTCAAAATGGTCTCAGTTCCTTTCATGACCTTGTATGCATGCAAGCTGCGATGTGACTTTTAGTATCTCTCACAGCGGTAGAACCAATTTGCCTGTTTCCTGACTCAGAGGCAGCCTTTGGATTGTTTTACTGTATAGAATATGAGAAAAGAATCTAGTTCAAAGAAGAGAGGGAAGATACTTACCACACATCTGGGCTCGGAGTCTGTGTAAAGGAGGACAGCCTGGCAGCTGGATTACTCACCATTGTTTCATACCAGCCAAACAACTCGTCAACCTTGTGGTACAGATCCATCTAGTTGAGCTATAGGCTGCAAATGCATGATTTAGACTAAGTTACTGAAATATTGACTCGTGAGATAAATATCAATTATTATTTTAAGCCATTAAAGCTGGGGTGTTTTTTTTTTTACAGCAAAAACTGAAGGAACGTGTATAAGTGCATCTGACTACACTTAAATACTTCCCCTTACCAAGGTGTCTTTGCTGAAAGATGTCAGTACAAATTAGTTTTCAGATTAGTTCAGTTCCGATATGAAGAGATTTAAATATCTGTCTTTTAAATGTAATATGTGAGACTGGGAAGCAGCATCGATTGCTTTTTGTACTGCATAAAGCATTAATAATCTGGTCCATTGTAGTCTGTCACTATGTTTAGTTTCTTCTGTAGCAGAGTTGATTATTATGTTCATAACAGTAAAATTTGATAACAAATTTACTTACCTAAATAGGCAGTGGACAATACTCTTCTTTTCTTATAAGGAAAAATGTACTAATATCCATCTCCAAGTAAAACATTCTTATGTCAGAGAATTTTGTAAGATTAGTTTCCTGTGGGATTCACATAATAAAATATACCTTTAAAAACTATTTTAGAGAAAATGAAAAGCTTTCATTTGGTTGATTCATCTGCACCTCATATTTTACTAAAAATAGTGTCCACCGAAAAATCAATCCCTTAGGACACCATTGGATATGCCCTTGTTTATTGCTCTTCCAAATGAGTTCATTTCATTATGTAGGAATCATATGGAGTGAGAGAACCGAGGAATTGGTCAAAGAATGAATGGCTTCACAACCATCCGAATAAAACAAAAATACGGTGTAAAGTAAATTATATGGTAATTGGCTGTGTTAATTTAATCCAGCAATTTAAATATGAGTTAATTATATTTGGACTCATAAATCATATACAATAAGACATGTCGATTTAGGTATTATCATGTTCGTTTCAGTTGCCTTACTGATAAGAAGGCTCTGAGCGAGGGAAAAGATGTGACTGTACGTCATTGCCCAACTTGTATGGTAGAGATCAGGTTTTTGTGCAAGTCTGGGGATAATCATGACTTTGTATATGAAAAGAAATAGGAAACAGCTTAAAGTAACTTTTTGGAAAGTCTCTCTCAATCTTGTTTCCATGGGCCAGAACGAAACCTGGCAGCTGTGTGAGTCTTCACTATTGCCTCTAATCACTTATTAAGACCTGTCTATACCTAAAATTCCATAAATGTTCTCTAACCCATCTTCTCTACCACCTCTTCATTATGGTTTTGTTGTCTCTCGTGGTGACAACTGCGATACTCTGACTGCTTGTTTTTCTCTGGTTTCAGTTTAAACTTTTCTCAGTGCAGGCACTAGACCACAGGAGACCTTCAGTTGTAAATCTGCTCACAGATTTTTGCATGCATTCAATGCTGTCTGAATGTTGCAGCCATTTTTAAATCTCTCTTTTATTAGTCACAGAGATGTAACGTTTTCCCCTTGGCAATCTCTGAAAAAAGTGATAAAAAAAAAAACAGGAGTCAACCGTTTTGTAAAAATTTAGATTTTGCTTGTAAGCTCTATTGAGCATGAGGTGCTTTGAAAGAAGATCTCTTTGATAATATCTTTAATTTCTTTATCTCTTACTGCTCCATTAAATTATCCCTAATCCCTTTTTGCATATTACATTTTTCTAAAGACTTATTCATTCCATTTAGATATTTGAATTTATGGAATTCAGAATACTCTTAAATTTTTTTTAGTTTTTCTCCTTAATTTACTAGTTTAATCTTAAATTACTTTTTATCCTCATTTAATATCACCAGAAATTTTTGTTAAAAGTATTTTAATGAGCTAGGATTTTTGTCTGAATTATTACTATTTACTGTTACTTGTATTGTTCACCATTTCATGAAGTTTTACCACTATCAAAGGATTTTCTTGTGCTTGGTTGACTCACTTTGCCACCCTGTAGCAGGGAAGAAAGTTATTCCAACAAACTATGTTCTTAATTGCAACGCTCAGCTGACTCCCAGTTTTTAGTCTTTTTTCCTATATACTTAATGTGCATTAAATGCATATTTAAAATGATTTTTTTCTCAGTACACAATGCCTTTACACAGCTCTGAATTTATTATCATTCATGCCTAAGTATTTCTTAGTTCAGATGCAGGATAGTGTGAGGAAGTGAGAACGAATGCCCTAACCTTTGGAATTTCTGGATACAGGAGGAAACTCTCTCAGGTAGAGTCCATGAGAACATATTGTGGAGGCCATAACAAATACTGAAGCTACAACAGCAAATTCTTTCATGCTAGGAAGTCCACTATGTGTAATCAACACCCTGGGCCACCGACCAGCCCTGTGCCAGGAAAGGAAAGGCAACGCTTCTGGATACACGAATGATGGGGTTTGGGCCGTGCACATCCATTTAACTGTAACTGGACTGTTTGCTGGGATTATTTTCTTGTACTGGACAAAAATTAGAGAAAAATTTAGAGATACCTTTTACATTTGTTCCTGTTAAACATAATAATTACAGCCTTTACTATCAGATACCATTAGCATTTATCTTGATTACCGTAACCTTATCTGATTTCATCTTATAAATGTCATTCTTTTTCTGGCAACTAAAAATTAAATTGAATTATTTCAATTATTCAAACCAGTTTGTTTTTTTAAAGCAGTTTATGATTTTCTTTAAATTTCTTACATAAAATTTGATCATAATTTCTAAAAAAAATTTAAATTCTTTCTAGTTTGTAATTCAAGTTGTACTTCATTTTTCTCCAAAAACATGATATAACAGAGGCATACGTGCACAAATGTTCAAATAAATATACATTTCAAACAAATATGAATGTGTATAAATAGAATGTGTGTATAAAGTATTCTTGCATATTCTAACCTCACGAATACATTTATCATGAAGCTATATTGTGTAATTAAAAATAAATAATGAGAATAAGCATAGGGAGGGAGGAATGGGAAGATACGAGTGATGGGATAACAATTGAGTTGTAATCTGAATGAATTAATTAAATAATAATAAAAAAGAAAAATAAAATAAATCAAATTGACACCAATGCAGTAATAGTGAGTGACTTCACTACTCTACCAATAGGAAAGTCATATGAGCAAAAATAAACAGAAACATTTCTTTGAAGAAGCTTGGGAATTATCTGTGGATATATGGGTAAGATTTAGAATCAAGTTAGGAATTACGTTGGTGTGGCAAACTGGCAGCAGTAGGCTCTTTTCTAAGATCTATCACCTCATTAGCCCCGGAGTTTTTTCTATGTTTCTATGATTTCTCTCCTCTTGACTGGGATCCAATTAGACACCTGGTGGTCACCACCAATAATGAACACAACTTTTTGTACCTTTAGAGATAACTTGCCGTGCTGGTCATCGTGGTGGCTCATAGATGTTACAGGCAGATAAGACTGTTCTTTCCTTCTCTTGGCAATTTGCATAGTATTTTCTGGTACCATAGAAACTAGATTGTCGGGAGGACACTTTCAGCTTAAATCCAAAGTCTGCAGTATCTTCAGCCACCGAGGCTTGCCCTAAACTTCTGAGAGGCACCCAAAGGACATCATTATTTAAATATTTACTGCTTAAGGGGTCACTTGAACCACCTGACCAACCATTCAAAAGGAGATTCTTCTGCTTCATACCAGAGTTTTTCTTGTAGGGAACACTGTTCAAGTGACACAACTTCCGGGGGGTGGGGGGAAACAAAACAAAACATTGGAATTAGATTACATTCCAATCAAATGCTTATTTATTTTCTTAAATAACCAGATTTCCCTCTCACTGTTTTTTTTTTATATTTTATTTTATTAATTTTTGGCATTCTTACTTACTCCTGTTTACTTGCTTGTTTTTTCCCTAAGGGCTAAAGACACAGCATCATTAAGTTGTTTGTTTTATATATCTCTGGTCTTTTTAATGTAATCATTTCTCTTTAGGGCTACCTTTATTGTATTTTGTAGGTTTGGTATATTTTGATTTTACTTAGACTCAGTTTTAGGGATTTTATATTTTATTTCTTGATTTCTTCAATGATTCATTTAAGTATCAATGGTGTACTCTTTAATTTCCATGGGTTTGTGCATTTTCTGTAGTTTCTTTTGCAATTTAGATCTACCCTTAATTTTAGTGAGATAGAATACAAATAGTTATTGTGACTTGTTATCTAATATGCAATTAATTTTAGAATAAGTCCTACAGATTTCTGAGAAGAATTTATCTTTGATAGTGTTTGGGTTGCATATTTTATAGAAGTTTAATTTATTTGTCTATGATATCTTTTAATGTTAATTTAGTTTTGGTAATATGACCTGTTTGTTGTTGAAATTATGGTACTGAAGTTACCTACTATATTCTATGTGAGGTGTGTGTGTGTGTGTGTGTGTGTGTGTGTGTGTGTGAGAGAGAGAGAGAGAGAGAGAGAGAGAGAGAGAGAGAGCACCTTTTAGTTAGTCATATTTGTTTTATGAAATTGGCTCCACCTGTGCATACATGCTTAGAATTATAATATTCTCATAATGAGGCGTTCCCTTGATCAATTAAAAATGTTCTTTAGCCATTCTGACTTGTTTTTTTTGGCTTGCTTTGTGAATGCCAGTGACTGCTTTTATCTTTTTTTCCTGATTTGGCTTGATCATAATACCTTTCCCCATAGTTTCACCCAAAGGCAATCCAGATCTTTGAAAGTGAGATATTTTTCTTAGATGTACTAAAAAGGCATATCTTGTTTTCTAATCCATTATGCTAACCTGTCTTTTGATAGGGAATTGAATCTATTGAAAACTTACTGAAGCCCATGGAAAAGTCCATATTCAAAGCTATTGAAAAGTATATATTAATTCCTGCCAATTTACTGATCTTATGGTGTCTGGAGTCTTTAAAGTTCCTATTGCTTAGCTGGTGTCTGAGCATCATTTACTTTTTCCTCTAAACTCTTGAATGCATTTCTAGTTCTTTTTAGTCTCAAATATTCTTTCCAGAACCTTCTGTTTAATAGGTTGCTGCTTGTCTTCCTTTAGATTTCATTCTAAAGTTTTTCTTTCCCCTTCAATTATGGGTATTGTTTTTAAATTATCAGTATTACTAGTATGATCAGTAGGCCAGGCTAGCAATCAGTCAAGACACAGACACTTGTTATATTTTAAAATAGCCTTGGTTATCCTGGGGCAGGGCCGATATCAATCCTCTATAATACTTCCTATAGTGGGGCAGGCATGGGATCCCTGTCTCAATCCCATGCCATCTGCTTCCAATAACTTCTATCAAGCTACCTCCCATCCATCATCCCAAATACTTGCTAATGTTCTTCATCTGGGCTGGATTCTCCATTCATGCCAGCCATGTGCTTCTCCTCCATCTAACCCATGGCAGCCTTCTTCTCCTCCCTCCTCTTGGGTCTCTCTCCTCCTTGTGGCGGTCTTTCTTCTTCCCAGAATTCCTCTCTCTCCTAGCCCCACCTATCTCCTTTGCCCTGCCCAGGTGGGATGGCTTTTTATTAAGCAAAAGGTGGGTCACAGAGACAGCAAGCAGTAATTAGCATCAAAATACATTAGACCATCCCCCAACATATGGGTGTCTCCCTGTGCACAGGAGTCTGTGTTGGCAACCATGATCTTTCAGCACTTGAAATACATCATTCTCTGCACCAAGTACAGGTGTACCCGGTTGAATCTGTTGTACTAATATTGGGTAGCTGTGGTGTGTTCAGCCCAGTTGTGGCTACTTTGATAATTTGGGGTAGCCATGGACCAGTCAAAGTTGATTCCTGTTCTCTACTGTAAAGTCCGTAGTAGTTATTTAACTCCACTATGGTTACTACTGCTGAAGTATAGATTTGGTGGCCACAACAGGTAAAACCAGCGACAGTGGATGCCAGGAGCTTCTTCTTTGTTGAAATTTCCTGGAGTAACTACTTCTGTAGGTACTTCCCTGTACACAGAGAGGAATTTAAGGCTGGTCTTCATCCTGCTAACACCAGGTGTACCTCCTGTTGTGGCAACAGCAGTGTGGCTGCAGGGTGGTTCCATGTCTGACCTTGAGAGGAGATCACTGGAGTGAATAGCTACTTTTCATCAGTTGGTGGGTCAGAGAAGTGGCAGGAGCAGATGACTGAAAGATGACGCCCACTGATTTCTGTGCTTCCTTCTGTATGGCCACCCACTCACTCAGACAGGGACTCTATTCTGCCATCTTGCCTAGAATTCTCTTGGTTTTCTTGATAGGTTTGCTATTTCCTTAAACACTGAGATATTAGGTAGTTATGATGACTAGAATAGAATTTTACAAGCCGGGGTTTGTAGAGTTGTACAGACATGAAGAGTTGTAAAACTGAAGGAAGTTTTGATGACATCATAGTTTTCAGACTTATTAAATTTCAGCTTCATTTCATTAGGGGTATTGAGGTTTGAACCTAGGACAAGTGCTTGGCCATTGAGGACAGCATTTAGCTCAAGGGTTTTTATGATAGATGATGGTATGATTTTGATTTTGATATGTACCAGGAATGTTCAAATAATTGAATGCTATATTAATATTTTGTGTATTTTATTAAAACAAGCTTTCTATATTAATTTTTACTTTTTATAATTTATTCACATCACATCCTGAATGGTACCCCCTCACTTGTATCCTCCCATCCTCACTTTCCTTCCCTCTTCCCCCCTCTTCCCCTCCCCTGGTCCTCTGACAGGGGGGCCCTCCTCCCTCCACCATATGACTCCAGCCTTTCAGGTGCCATTACAATAGCCTACATCCTCTTCCTCTGTGGCCCCACAAGGCTACCCCTCCAAGGGGAAGTGACCAAATTGCGGGCACCAGCGTCCCTGTCAGGGGTAGTCCCTGCTCCCCTTACGAGAAGATCCACATGGAGAATGAGCTGTTCATTGGCTGCCTCTGAATATGGGGTCTAGGTTCTCTGCATGCATTGTTCTTGGTTGGAGCATCAGTTTCTGCAGGCCCCTGCTGGGTCCAGATGTGTTGGCTTTGATTGTCTCCTCGTGGAGCTCCTGTCCCCTCTGGGTCCTTTTATACCCCTACTCTTTCATATGACTCTCAGTACTCTGCTCAGAGTTTGGCTGTGAATCTTAGCATCTGTAAAACAAGCTTTTATAGTAATTTCATTTTTTGTGTGTGTTCTATATTTGTTTTATTTAGTTAAATGTTTTTACAGTGTAAGAAACATATTATCTTTAAGCTTCTCCAGTCTTTTGTAATTTTTGTTCTTATTTTATTTTATATTATTTTATTTTTATACATTTATACATTTATATTATTACACATATATACAATAGATTACCTATGGCAAGAAGAACCGTGACACAATCAGGAATTATATAAATGTTACATTCTTAGTGTTTTGGCTGTTTGTATTTGACAGCCTTGAAGAAGACATCTTTCCTATCTTGGTGCATCTAAATTTCTGAATGTAAATCAATCTCCATCACGTATTGTCAGTATCAACTTAGAACACCTATCTAGACCTAAAAACATCTTAACCTCTTAAACAAGCTTCATTGTAAATCTAAGCTACCTGGCCTTCTACTCCCTCAGAGACTTTTCATTTGGAAAGCTACTAACCTGCACTCCCAGCATACTCACACACTTCATTTTAAAAAAGACTAGGATTAGAACTCATGAGCAAACTCATGCCTTTTTTTTTTTTTAATAAAAAGCATTTTATATACCCACTAATACAAAATCTGGGGAAAATGATTTATCCCAATAAGATGTATACTTAGAACAAAATTTTACATTGATGTACAGTACTTAGTTATCAAAAATTTAACAGCTTTATTATGCTTTTATCAATTAAGTTAGTAATGATCACATTTCTTCAATGTTTTAACACTTCAACCTTTATTATCTTTCCCAACAGAAAAATGTTGCAATTTCTTCTACATATAGAACAATGTAGAAGAAAAAAATTTCCAATTTAAATCACTTCAACATGCAAGAACCAAAATTTGATTTTTAGCCAGTAAAAGTGAGCATACCCATTTCCTTACTAGCTCTGAGAATTTGTTCTTTTTAATGAATAAACTAATACTAAGCCTTAAAATTATATTTAGTCGCCTTTGGATCCACTTATATTCTCCTGAATTTGAGAAAGGAACTATACTTTTTTAAAATTAGTTTGGGGATATATTCACTGCAGGAAGTCATTTATAGAATAAGAGACCTATGTGGGTGGCATCAAAACCACATGGCATTAACACGCATGTAGTAGAATGCTTTGAGACTGGCCCAGGCCATGTTGAGGTTTAGGTAGAGAAACGGAGGAAAAATACAACTTTGTTATAGCAGCCATCTGTATGTTTCACTATACAATATATTTCTGGATTTGTCTGACAAAATTCTCAGTTCCCACAGCTCCTACAATTAGGGATAATTTCCCAGAACCACTTTTATATCTCCTGCTAGAGTATTCTTTTTTTTCCCCCAAAGAATAAAAACATTTCATTTATATATATTTTTTACTCAGATTACATTCTGGTTGTTATCCCCTCACTTGTATCTTCCCATTCCTCCCTCCCTCCCTCTTTTGCCCTATTCCTCTCCCCTAGACCTCTGACAGAAGGGGACCTCCTCCCCTACCATATGATCACAGCCTATCAGGTCTCATCTGGACAGCCTGCTTAACAAAATGGTTCCTCGGATGTTCTGGTACTGTGTGGTCCAACAGAACATCCCATAGCAATGGAGATGCTCCACATGTGAGCTGTTTGGTATGGCATCCACGAATTAAAAGCACCTTTTGAACATTTCAAATGTGGCTAGTGCTACAAAAGAGCTGAATGTTTAGCATGTGTAAATCGAATCAATTCAGTTAAAAAATGTAAAAGCCATATTATATTTAGCTACCTATTAGAGGTAACATCTTAAGTATAACATTAATCTTTTGGTTCACTGTTTACTTTCGATTAGGCCAAGCTTCTGGAAAGTTAACTGTTAACTTTTAGAGACTGGGAAGCTACAGATGGCCTCTGTCTGTACTGTAGGGCAAGAAACCTATGCTGTTACCTTGCAGTCATTAACCAGCTTAGTGTTTAATCAACAGCTTTATTTTGGCACTCCTTATTTTACTGAGAATGCCTAGTTCAGGCATTTACACGCTCCTTCAAGCTAGTGTTACCATCTTCTTGTTTCTGGATGCTGCTATGGGAGACACGCAGGCTGTTGGTACCCATGAGAACATTGCGCTTTTGATGTTTTCGTAGATTATACTCTGATGCTGTTTCTGGTCTAACTTCACTCACTGTCTGCGGGGTTCTCCCGGGCTTCACACGTTGCTCAGGGGTGAGACTCAGAAGTAGCCTCTAATTACTTTGCTCTGTGTGAATACCAATTCTTGTTAGCATTTTAACGAGGTAAGAGGACGGCCTTTAGTAGTTTAGAATCCCACTTTGGTCTCTTATTCTACCACTAACCTTTAAGCTCTGATGGTGAGAACAGTGGCAACTTCCTGATGACAAAGCACTGTGAAGTCAGGCACTCAGCTCTGTAGGTTTCTAGTGCTGTATTTTCCTCCCATGTCCATCACCATTGGCTTTAAGAGCTTTACCACTTAGAAGCTTTCTTATGTCCTCATTTATTTCCCTGAATGGTTTTCACAAACAAGGCCTGTATTGGGGGCCAACGTTTGCTATCTTCCCCCCCCCCAAAAAAAAATCACAAGCTGAACTTCTAGCCTCCAATACTCAAGAATGCAATTGTTCCTGGGGCCAGGATGATAAAAAATGCTAAAACGAGACATGAGGTTGGGCTCTAATTCCATATGACTGGAATTCTTACGAAAAGATGGAATTTGACATAGACACCTATGGAGGGATGACCAGGCTTAGGCCATCTAGCAAGTGGATAAGAGACACTGCGAAGCTAGTCAAACTTGATGCTGCCATGATCTTAACCTGTAGCACTGACAAAATACATTTCTGTTGCTGAATTCACCTAATCTGTAGTACCTCGTTCGAGCAACTCCAACCAGTTAATATCAATGTAAAGGTTAAACATCTATAAGCTTAAAACACAGAGGTCTCTTAAGAATAAAAAGATTTAATCTTCTGTCAATCATATACATTTTAGCTTGACTAAAGGCTAAACATTGAAATGAAAAAATTGGGGAAGTGGATAGAGTATGTTATTATCTAATTAGCCATTATACAACTATCATTTTTTAGGAAAAGCAAAAGAAAGACAAGAAGTGTGAACAGTATTATGAATATTATATATACACACATATGTGTGTATACACACACACACACACACACACACACACACACACACACACATATATATATATATATATATATATATATATATATATATATATATTTTATCCTGATTGGCTCAGTGTGTATTCTACAGGTCTTCCTAAAGGGTCATTGATGAACAAGGCATGCATAATGTAATTTAGAACACCAGTCATTTACTGTTTCTGCTGGATGAATAAATGGCTTCCATGTTTTGGGCTGTGATTCTTCTTGAGAATCCAGTCTACTGGCAACTCAGCCAGTTGTTGGGTGCTTTAGCATGGCTCTGACCTGAGAAATCCAGTTATCTGCTTATGTGTTCCTATGTTTGACAAGCTGCTGCAGGCTTGCTTTTCTAGTCACAGCCAGGATCTAAGGTTCTTGGGTAACATTTTATGTTTGCTGTGTTCTATGAGACAAAGCTAACCTCAAGACCATCATGGCAGAGATACCAGCAAAGAGAATCCCACAGAAGAAATGCCATTATCACCTTGGAAAGGACGTGGGTCAGAAAGGCTCAGACAATTAAGACTATTTTTGTAATATACTGCATTATGAATGCATTATACTTCATTTTGATGTTTCGGGACATTTTACATTTTATTTTTGTATCAGAATTTTCTTAGTCTCTTTTTATATATCCTCAGAACAAAATGTGCTTTGAAAGAAGCAAAATGTGGAAAATTAATAATTATATGGTTTCAATTCTCATTCTCTTCGGAGTCCACCTAATAACGAGCACAGTTATTTTAAGCATGTCACTGTTGTCCACAGATAGAGCCTTGATTTGTTTCCCTTGAGGAAATGGGCCTTTGACACCCTAAGAAGAGAAAGTTTTCATAGGCTTTCGATGAGAACAAGAACACACTGTTTCTCGACAGACATCCTGCCACTGAGGCTAGGGAGGAAATGGACACTACCTGGAGACAAAGTAATGATACCAAACCCAAGAATGATGTGGCAGGGGTCACTTGTCACCTTTCTCCTTGCACTTAGAGTCACACTACTTGCCATTAATAAAATTTCAGTGCAAGAGTTTTCAAATTTCATGTGTAAAAGGTCAGGCAGTAACTATTTTCCTTGCGCTATAGGGTCTTTTTCATAACTACAGAATTCCAGCGTGAAACTGGTCATAAATATATTTAAATGAGTGGAGACAGCTACATCCTACTATAATTTTAATCTATAGAAAATAGCTGGTAGGCTTGTCCTTAGGCTACAAGTTTCTGGTTCTTGTTTAGAGGGAAATTCCTATGCAGTCTAGGAGGGTACAACATTGAGAACACAGGAGTCCTGAACAATGACATGAATGAGACCTATGCTGAGGAAGGAAAACTAAGGGGCCATTGTAGAACATAGAACCCAAGATAGAAACTACTGGAGAAGTGGCTTACATCTGTTAGGGAGGCTAGTCAGCTCTCTGGAAGCCAGGAGCAGCAAACATACAAACAAATACAGAAGAGCCATCGTGCATTTGGTGAATGGTGTGTGGCTTTTCCATAGAAACTAGAAATAATGATTCTGGATTCTGCAAGCTCTACTCTCTGGAAGCACTAGCCCAGGTATGATTTTCATAATAACATCTCTTGAATCAACAACCAACAATAGTTAATTGAGATTGTCGATAGGCCATTTACTTAAGGGCAGTATTCTTTATTATGAAGAAAAGGTAACAATTGACAGCACAATATTTTGCAAAACTTAAAAAAAATCTTAACTTTTTAAAAAATAAAAACAGCATGAAAGCATCAAAGACCTTTTGTCTGGAAGGGTGGGAGTCAAGATATAAAGATAGCTCTTCTCTGAGAGATGTACAGTTTTGACCCATCTTTTCCAAAATTGGATGGACTAAAGAATAAAATATTAAATTGGACTTACATTTTATTTTTTAATGTGAGGAACTATGGCATATCAAACATAAAAGAAAATACCCATATGAAACAGAACAAGGTACTGGAAAGCAAGAGTCTTGGAAAACAATACAAATATTTCCAAAAAATCTTCAGAAATTTTCAATGTGAAGAAAAATAAATTAATTAATTTAATCTAAAAAAAAATACATCCTGCTAAAGCTTTTGTGAAAGAGAAGAACAAATCTAACCTTCTAGGACATTAAAGGGACTAAAATCTGAGCTTTAAGAGACGCCTAGAGCAGTGACTACAGTCAGTTGGAGACCAAGGGCAACGCATAATTTCAAGAACCGTCTGGATGATCAAGTTTATTATAAAACTCACAGAGACCTAGAGGAAGCTCTTGTTTACAAAATAAACAACCTTGAAGCTTTTGAATAATTGCATTGGGCAGCTGGAATAACTACCAAATCACCAGTGTGAGGAGATAAAATAAATCAGAGATGACAGACGATATATTTCTCCTGGATATAATCTTCGTTAACAATAGTTGGAAAGATTGAGGCCATTTCCCATCCACCCTGACTGATGAGGTGTCAGCTGGTGCCGGCTGCAAGAACCAATAGAGAGCGTGAGGTTTCTCACTGGGCTTAGGCCAGCTCTGCTGGAAAATAAATGTGAAACCTTGCGGCACAATGAGGGGATACGGAGGAGCAGAAAGATAGTGTTAAAAGTCAGTTCAGCACAAAATGAACGGGAATAAAAGGAAAGCAACGGGCTGCAGGGGAGATGAGGATCAAGAAAGGGAGAAAGAATACAGAACACTGAGGTATTCATACGACATCCATGCATATGAATATGACATCCATATTTATCTTGTCTTTTATATTTAGATTGAAGTAACATTAACACTAGTATAAAAGAGTAATCTTCAAAAACATGGGATTATAAAACTAAGTTGAGGAGTAGTGGATTCTAAAACACCATAAAAGAAAATGTTACACTCACATCACCAAGGCGGCTTGTTGATATGTAAATGTCTGGTCCCATACCAAACATCTGATTCAGATGTTTAAGGAGCTTTCTAGATATTCTGATTAAAATTTGCTGCTGATGCATGTGCTTGTATACACACATATTGCACACACACATACACGAATGTGGGTATACACACACACACACACACACACACACACACACACATATACACTTTGTTTCTGGTGATGCTCTTGTCACTAGGCTTTGACAAAGAGTTCTACATGAATCCTGGTGTATACCTGGGCCTCTTGTAGACTCGTACACTCAGAACCTATGTGTGGAGTGGGGGCTCAGGGACTGGGGTTGTGTGAAGTGTTTCAAGAAGGTTCCACAAGGCCTGAGAGCAGCTAGCCAACGTAGTGCTTTCAACAGTTCCCTGAAATTACAGCCATCATTGATGACTTATTTTCATAGATGTATCCAGACATATTCAAGTCCAGTGCACGGGCTTCCCTGTTGTCTCGGAACAGGTGCTGGTTCACCCAGGCATCACAATCTGCCTTAGCCTTGGATTCTGGGGAAGGTTCACTGAGAAGCTTGGGAAGGCACCTCCAGGACAGAGCGAGGAGTCTGCAGCTCTAGTACCAGAGATTTCAACCACCCATCACACCTAAAAGTGATGTACAGCTTGTAAGTGTCAAATTCAGTACCTTTAGATTCTTGTAACAATAAGCCTGAGAGAACATTTAAATCATCTTTGAAGGGTCCTTTATGGCTCTTCTTAGTCAACTGAATCCTAGGCAAAGGCAGGAAAGTAAGACCTGTCTTTCCTGCACCACATGCTAGTTTCTACTTGTTCTTCAGTTGTTATAGAAATGATAATCTAGGGGAGAACTTTAATAAACCACAACTTTGAGAATAATTTGTTGATTTCCCATCATCATTTATTAGACAGCTAGTTCCACCTTAAAACAAAATGAAATATCACTTCTTGACTAGATCAATCATTTCCGTTTAGATTTTGCAATATAGTAGCTACCTTTTATCTATATGGGTGGTGCGTCAACACCTAGCAGTAGTGCCAAACTCTTTCTATCATCTTATCTTGTTTTCCTACTCATACATATTATGATGTTCAAATTATACATTAGGTATAGTAAGATATTAATAGTAACTAATAATGAAATGAAATTACTGTAATGCAATATAATAAAAGTTAGGTAGGATTGGCCTGTTTGCCTTGAAAACAAGCTCTAAATCACTGCAAGTAGGTGTCTGATAATTACCAGGCAAGTGGTGCATATGCTGGTCAAAAGGGCAACTTAGTTCTTGATCATTTCCAGGCAGGATAGAATAGGGTTGCATGACTTTTCACCACACTAACAATTGAATGCAATTTAAAACACAAAAATTAACTATTGTTGAAGTTTCTCCATTAATAGTTTTGAACTAAAGTTGACTGCTGGAACCTGAAACCCAAGAAACAGGAACTGTGGACAAAGATGACTACTCTGTGTACTTTCATTTTCCTTTACTATTATGACATCAAATTTTTTTGGAATAACGAAGATTTTAAATTGTCTAAGTTTTCACTATAAAATAATTTCTCAAGATGAGAATACTCATGAGACATGTTTCTCAGGCACAATCTACACAGTTTGGTCGTACTTCAAGAAACCTGGTGGCTTGGCTTCTTGATTAATTCAGTAGGCAGCTCTGGGTTTAATAGCTGCTGCTGGTTCCCAGCAGCTACAGAGAAAGAGCACAAAGTCACAATTAACTTTGGTGTAATTGTCAGCAACGCCCAAAAGGTGGCTCCCTTGATCACACTAGTGAACCTGAACCAAGATCATTTGCACCAGCTTTTTTTTCCAGAGTCCATTGTGGAAATAAAGAAAGCAGTTAATAAGCTTAATGGTTAAAATTCCTTTTCTTCTCAAATGTCTTTGAACTTGTGTCTCCTATTAACCCCCTAGTTGAACATGTAGGAATTGCCATTCTTGAATTACAAAGCTTGTTTTTTAACTTTTTGTTTTGATTTGTTTTCAAACACCTATTGCAGTCTTTCTTCGGAAGGACTCAGTTGGTGTGCACACGAAATGATCAAAATGCTTCATGCATCCAGGCATCATGTGGCCCTGACTCCCCGCCAAAAGCTCAGGAAGTGATGCCCTCTGCTCTGGTGTGGGCTCATTGGAATGGACATTAGGGGTCACAGATGGAATTATTTTAACAACTAAAGGGCTCCCCCCTTCAGCCTGGTGTTAACTACATCTGCTCAACTGCAGTGGTTCGGACCTCCACGTTGGCTTGCTAAGAAACAATAAGCTATTGGAAAGTGCACCTTGCCTTCTGTTGTACCGTTCAGTTACTGCTATTGCTACATTAGCACAAAATGATATATTGCCTCTGCACTGGACCAAAGTTTAACTTATTTTCTAATGTACTTATCACATCTTATCCATGTAGGCTATGTCTCAGCTAGTGACCACTGGGCAGGCATTACTACCTTACCCCAATGCCCCCATCCAAACCAGAAATCTTATAGATCTTTGCTTCCATGCAGAGTCCAAATACCCATTTGAATTTGTAATTGTTTCCAGTGCCCATCATTTCCAAATGAAGTCTTCTTTGTGAATACGTTCACAAGGCAAGTAAACATGCACTGGATGCCCTCTTTTTGTGGGCTGGCAAGTTAGGGCTGAGAAGATGCAAAGGACATCATTTAGAGTTGGATCAGGGAAGTGTGATGCTAATCTCACCTGTAATTGGTCATTCAATGCCCACTTTTTCACTGGTCCACTCCTCAGCTCAACATAATGCCTCCCTCCTGCCATCTACTTAAGGAGTAATTGTCTAATTACGTAGATGATGTCTTTGGAGAGGGAAACCAAGGCCATAAACAGAACTCCCTACAGGTGTGTAACCCAGAATGAGGGAGAAAGGCTTTGGAAAGCATTCCTTTGGTTAACTTTTGTTTGATGGAGTAAAGTTAAAGAGAAGTGCACGGTTAAAACTCCTTTTCTTGGGACTTTATTCTGACATTACTTCTATGTTAACACCATGCTCATCCTATAGCTTGCCTCCTGGAGGCATTTTCCTCGCTTTGGAACACACTCACAGTTGCTACCTTAAGCTCTTAACTAGTAACTTCCAGGAGTCTGTAGGAAAACTGGTTTTTGTTTGTTTGTTTTGTTTTGGGGGGGGGAGCTTGAGGGTTTTTGTTTTGTTTTGTTTTCTTTGTTTGTTTTGGCATGGTAGCTGAGCTAATTCTGAAAACTCCATTCTATTGCATCTTTTAGAGTTCCACAGGGCACAAGAGCAGCCAGAGTGAAGTGCTGTGCTAGAAGCATCCACTCTCGGTCTGTCTCACTTCCCCTTCACGTACCATATCAGTGACCGGAGCCTCCCTTTCTTTCTAGTCCCATCTGTATTGTGACTGATTTGTTGGTTTCTTTGTTTATTTAGAGTCTAGAATTTGTGTATAGCTCTGGTGCTATGTACCTCATGCTGCCTTTGAACTCACCTTGTAACTGTGGCTGACATGGACCTTGCAGTATTTCTCCTGCCTCAGTCCCCTGTGTCTTGGGATTACGGGTGTATGGCACTGGACAGTGCTAATTTTTTAACTGCACAGTGTAAGCGAGGTTCTGTTGTAACATTCCCATATATCCAAAAAATGCGCCTTCAGCATATTTTACCCATCTGTTATTTTTCATTGTCCCCCTTTTCTTCCCTTTCTCCTTTTGTCACATTCCAAATAGTCTCTATATATAGTTTCATGCTTTCTTATTTCATGATGTGCTCTACTTCCTCCATTTTGTCATACAGATGACATGATTTCATGTTAATGTATAGATATACATGTATATGTATATAGATGTGTGTGTATGTGTATATGCATATATATATTACTTTGTTTACTTATCTATTTGTATAACATTTCTTTTATAGGCTTGTATTACCTGCCTGACACACATATGGCTTTTGCTTAATCTTTTCATTATTACAGGAAAAATAGCACAGTCTTCACAGCTATGCCTAATTCATTCATTAAATTATTCTTTAGTATTTTTTTTTAGCTATGTGCTCTAGGAAGGATCTATGCCGGATGCTAAAAATAATGAGTCAGATATGAAAGTTCTCGCTATTTATAAAGCAGCTAATAGAAGCTGAAGGAAGTCGACACAAAAAATCAGGGCTCTCATTTGTACAATAAACAAGGTAGGGCTGAGGGTTCAATCCTTGAATTACTGCATTTTGATCATAAGATTCAAAGCTTTATTCTCTCCTGATAAGAAACTGCTCAATTATAGTTTGGATCAGCTCCAGAAAGCATAATACAATAATTTTTCTAAAAGACAAAAAAAGAAACCTGAAAAAAAAGTAATAAAACAATTCCCTGGGTGAAAACAAGGAAACACGTGGTAAGTGCCTTTGGGCTGTGCTCAGCAAGTTTGTGCATGGGCCAGGGCATCCACACCCCAGCTCCTGTAAGCATTGCTTCTGCTGATGAACAGCTCAGTTACCCTCTTCTATGTAGCCTTGCTTGCCACTAGTGACCTGCAGTTGGTTATAACTCTCTCTTCGGTAGGTAGAGAAAGTTAGCAGGATCCCAGGGCTAGTCACTGTAACACAGCAGCACTGCACTCCAGGCGGGACTTTGTTAAATAATATATGTTTAAAGGCAGGACTGGAAAGTAGTCTGAGTTTGGTAATGAGGCCCTCAAGGTACCATCGCAGGCACAGAGCTCGTACTGGCTAGGAGTCTGTCCAAAAAAAAATCTATGGAAGGTTGCAGCTGCCCTCACCAAGGATTCCTGCACTGTGTACCCCTGCAGGGAGCCTGCTTTCTAGGAACTCACCTCCCTTTAAGCCTTCCCAATATGAGACCTTCCCAGGGATGGAAAGTAAGGAGCGTTTTTGTGTGTAGAGCTTGCATTTTAATGCGATAGTTTTATTCTTTGAGGATTCTATATATTGTATATTGAACATATAAAGCTTCTCCCCAATGACCACCGTGATTCCTCACCTGTTCCACACACACCGAGCCTTGTGT
The DNA here is from genome assembly GCF_964271855.1 of Acomys minous. Classification (NCBI taxonomy): domain Eukaryota; kingdom Metazoa; phylum Chordata; class Mammalia; order Rodentia; family Muridae; genus Acomys; species Acomys minous. The sequence continues at coordinate 12,829,974 of NC_140485.1, forward strand.
CCTAATTAACATCAAAAGAAGGAAACTAACCAACAAATTCAATTGGTGCTACCCATCCTATTGAGTGTGGGACCATCCACTGTAGAATGTTACACCTAGTGCAAGGCCACATCCTTAAAATAAGTACCTCTCTCTAGCCCATCTATTAGTTGCCTATAGCTCCTCAACCAGGGGCAGGACTTTGAGTCTGTCTCTTCTCTCCATGCTGGCATTTTGTCTGTCTTAAGTGAACACTGGTTCCTGTCACACCACTGTGAGTTCATATGGACAAATTCTCTGTTGTGTCTGTCAAACACCATTTCCCTGTAGCCATCTACCACCTTTGGCTTTTAGTCTTTGCATTCCCTTTTCTACAATGATCCCTGGTATCTGTCTGTCTTTCTGTCTGTCTGTGTCTATGTGTGTAATAGAGATGTTCCATTTAGAACTTATTCTCTACGCTTCGGCCAGTTGTTTTTCTCTGTGTTAACTACCATATACTTACTACAAAGAAAGCTCCAGTGATGAGGTTATGAATCAGTTTAATACTGTTTCTAATTAGCAGAAACATATTAGGATATCCTCTCCAGGGCCTGTCTAGTCACAGGTTCTTTGCCCCAGGATGATTCCAAGTATGGATTCCATCTTATAAGCTGGAACTGAAATCCAATAAGAAAGTGGTTGGTTGCTTGCATGATGTTCATGCCACTGCTGAAACTGTGCTCAGGCCTTGCCAGGCCAGTCATTAATGAGGCTTACAAAGTTCTCAGCTGGATAAGCACTTTCTGTCTTTATGAAGGCTAGTCAATAGGGATGAAGCATCCAGATTATTGGGAGATTGATTTCGCCATGCTCTACGACTGAAGTATATGATTTATTTAGCAATAGGGTCTATTCAGGCATCAAAGTGTCTCTGTCATTTCCTCATTTTGGAAGCTGCTTACCTGCACATCCTGTCTACTCAGACAATTTTCTTCTTTCCCAAATCTCTGATGGGGTTAAAGAACAGATAGTTCAGTTTTACAATTAAGCTTAGTTGTTTTGGGGTAAAGATGTTTTTTGCTCTAGATGTTTTAAGTTGATAGAGATGAGATATGTTAGATATTGATTTGTATTCAGGGTTTTAGACAAACAAAGATAGGCAAGATGTTCTCTTCAAGGTCGCCAAATACAAATACCCCAAACACTATGAATATAACATTTACATAATTTCTGATTGTTTTGTGGTTATTCTTGCTGTAGGTAGTTTATTGTATATATGTTCAATAATATAAATGTGTATGTAAAAAGAGAAAAAATAAATTTAAAAAATTTAAAAAGAAATAATATATAGCTCAAACTGTAATAAAAAACTTTTTTTTTAAAAAAGCAAGCAACAGGGTCTTACTATAAACTGCTGAAGGTCAACATGATGGCAATAGTCTGTAGTAGTTGGGATACATTTCCTCTGAATATTTATTTACATATATTTGTTTCAGTTGGAAAACCCACAGAGGTCAGAAAATTTGTAAGGGGCCATTTTTTTGAGGTGGGAGGTTTCAAGGAAAGTCAGATAAAATGCAGTTATACAAAGCAGAAAATGGAGAATCATGGAAAAAGAAAGATTAAAAGGAGTAGATAATAGGGAGGGGGCAAGGTAGAGAATGGAATATGTGATGACAAGAAACATTAGATACCTGAAAAAAATAATATAAAAAAATGACTACTGAGGGTCCTAGAAGCCTACAAGTAGAACATTATGATAGGCAGATTTGGGCACAGGGGTCCCGCTCAAACTAAGGCACCAGCCAAGGACAATACAGGCGGTAAACCTTAAGCCCCTACCCAGATCTAGCCAATGGACAGAACACTCTCCACAGTAGAGTGGAGAGTGGGATACTACTTTCTCACATACTCTGGTGCCTCGCCTTTGACCATGTCCCCTGGACGGGGAGACCTGGTGGCACTCAGAGGAAGGACAGCAGGTTACCAAGAAGAGACTTGATACCCTAGGATCATATAGAGGGGGAGGTAATCCCCCTCAGGAACAGTCGTAGGGGAGGGGAATAAGGGGAAATTGGGAGGGAGGGAAGAATGGGAGGATACAAGGGATGGGATAACCATTGAGATGTAACAAGAATAAATTAATAAAGGAGAAAAAAATGACTACTGCAAAAGCATTCTTAAATATAAACATATACACGTATAAACAGAGTTTAAATGGACTTACCCTATAAGAGGACAGCAATGCTTCTACTGGACCACCACAGGCTAACAAAACCCTAATGTCAGAAATGGGTACCTCTATTGGAGTCGCTGGACAGTGAGGTCCTGGATAAGATCTTTACAAGACATGATAATCTCACCTGGAGGAGGGAGTACCATTTGGTTAGGAACCATGAGGTTGCTAATATTTTCTTTCTGATTCTAATCTGTCTCTCTCACTTTTTGTCTTCTGAGAACTCTTTCTCAGTTCATCACTTTGTCTGAAGCTCTTCTTTTAGGCATCTCTCTCTCTCTCTCTCTCTCTCTCTCTCTCTCTCTCTCTCTCTCTCTGTGTGTGTGTGTGTGTGTGTGTGTGAGAGAGAGAGAGAGAGAGAGAGAGAGAGAGAGAGCGCACATACACTTACTTCTGATTGTATCATTAAACAGAGAAGAGTGAAAAATCAACCTCCTTGGATGTGATCAGATTTTGCCAACATTAATCACAGTTCAAGGATTCCCTTGGAATCGCAGGAGACTACTGGTTCTAGGATCTCTGGAGATACCACAATTGACCAGTATTCAAATCCCTTACATATAATGGCATAGAATTTGCACGTGAGTTATACATATTCTCCTAGGTTATTACCATGATAAATATTATGCAAATAGTTGCTATGCTACATTATTTAAGAAATAATAAGAAAATAAATCTGTATTAATTTAGTACAGATGTAAATTTTAAAAACACTTTCAATGTGCAGTTTGCATATAGGTACACAGAACCCATGGGTACTAATATACCCATTGACTATAGTGTGAGTTATGTAACTCAGAATGAAAATCGTAGTTTCCTTTAGACTCATACTTTTCTAGAGGTATGCACATCAGAGATAAAATGTTGACTGTAACCCCAAAGATAAATCCTACCAGATGCCTGAGGCTTCTGAGAGTCTTCAGCGATTCGTTGTTTCCCCTGGTCTATGATGGGCAGATACTTTTCAGTACTAGGGCAAAGCCAGGGGCTACTAACTCTGCAGTTCTTATTTCTAGAAAATGCTTGCCCTATAGTCATCCAGATTCTCAGAAATTCAGTAAATGAGGAAAATGAAATAGAAATAAACCCACTGCAGAACACTGTTTTTATTAAATTTTATTTGAACACTGAAAATTCTAACACCATAAGCCCGATTTCAAGTATTTTAAAAATGCAAACCTACTCTCAGTATCATGTGATCTAAAATATAAATGGGAATAGAAAAAGGAGAAGGAAATTTGAAAGCAATAGAATAGAAAGAAAATGAGAGTCTGCTAAGGATTTTTGCACCTAGATAGGAAATGAGGTCTGCTCTAGCTCTTGGCTTAGGTATCAAAGTAATGCTTATGGATGGGAGTTCACACGCATGCTCAGTTGCCAACGATCAAACACTCTTCTCCAGTCTTCTCGCAAAGGTATAATATTACCTGAGGAAAGAAATGGTTAGGCTTCAGAGAATGGCATAATAGCAGAGCAGAAGGAAATGAAGTGGAGAATTAAATCAGTTAGTATTCAGCTGAGGCTGTTTAACAACAGATACCCAAGCAAGGCCAGAGAAAGCTTGGCACATTGTCAAGGCTAATGGAGAACTTTCTCAGAAGTGAATCGGTCAGTGGGTGGAGGATGGTGCTCAGCAGTAGGGTGCATACAGAGTGTATGTGAAGCCCTAAAGTCAATACTTAGCAGTAGCCAAGTAGCCAGCCTATCACACACACACACACACACACACACACACACACACACACTAACTTTCTATTACCAGATTTGTTCCTGAAATAAAAACACATATTGAGTTTCCTTCTGGGAAACGAAAAAGCTTTAAGGTATTTGCTCTTACTGTGCAACATATTATTTACTTTTGATTTTTTTTCACTTCTTGGTTCTTCCTATAGGAGGTACCATTTGTTGTATCATTCTTATGATTCATATGTGCTTATTATTGTTATAAATATTCCTCTAAATGACTGTATGGGTCACAATACTTATATCAGACATATGAATTGCAAATGAGAAAAATATGGACATCTACAACAATAAGAAGTGAAAAAATGTGTGACAATGTCTCCAGCACGCAACAAACATCCTTTTGCACTTCCGCAGTGTTTACAGAGATGCCATTATATTGATGCCTTCTATCTCCTGAAGTCAACCATGCAAGAAAATTCCAGACACAGTTATGGTGGTGGTATTGAATAGGTATGGCCCCATGAAGTTACGTATTTGAATGATTGGCCTATAGGGAGTGGCACTATGAGGCATTGTGGCTTTGTTGAAGGAAGTGTGTCACTGTGGAGGTGGGCTTTGAGGTCTCTTATGGTCAAGCTACACCCAGGGTGGCACACAGTCCTCTTCTGCTCTCTGTGGATCAAGAGGTAGAACTCTCAGCTCCTCCTCCAGCTGTCTGCCTGGACACTGCCATGATTCTTGACATGATGATAATGGCCTAAACCTATGAAACTGTCATCCGGCCCCAATTAAAATTTTTCCTTTATAGAATTGATACTGTCTTCTCAGAGCAATAAAACACAAACTGAGACAATTATCTTAGTACAAAATATACGTTCCTTCCTGTAGTGAACTAAGCTGAACATGCTGACTGCATACCATAGGTCACATGCTACTGTTGCCAGAGCTGAGTTGTTTAAGAGTGAATACATGCTTACAGGTGGCAGCATGCCTGTCAGATAAAGGAAGGGCAGACTAAGAAAGAACAATCTCGAAAACAAGAAAGGAGGCTGCTTCCATGTCACTAGCATCCGGGCTCTTCTTACTCTGGGGCTTTTCTATACAGGATATGACCTTTATCCTCAAGGTCACCTAGTGGTCCAAGATGATTGCTGGAATGTTCAGCCATCAGTGAAGAAAACTAGAGGGAAATAATAGTCAAATAGTCAGGAAGTTGGCAAAGGAGCACTGTTCTAGTAAGATTCCACTGTACTTACCTTGGCTCTCTGTGTCCTTCACAATCCTCAAAACTCTGTTTGCTGGTGATTGGCTATGCTCTAGCCCCTGGCTGCAGCAGTTCCAAGAGAGGCAGGAGAGCTTAACTGTTAGATAACTTTATTGCTATTCCAAAGCAAGCTGCAGGTCTAGGTATGCGGGGAAAATGCAGAATAGACATTAGGAGGCAACTTATTTTTTGAAAATTATCTTTTTATTGATTCTTTGTCAGTTTCACATTATGATCACCAGCCCCACTCAATTCCTATCTCCTCATATCCATGCTTTGCATTCTACCTCCAAAATAAACACACACACACACACACACACACACACACACACACACACACACACACACATACACTACTACCACCACCACCACTAACAACAACAAAAATAAATAAATAAATCATAGAAAACATCTCATCATGAATGCTGTAGTATGTCACACTGTGGCCCCTAATATATCCCCCTGTCTGCATATTTTCACTTGCAAATATTCATTGCAATGAGTTATTGTTCTGGTTCAAGATCTCTGGTTTCTATGACACCATCCGTATTCGGTCCTTATCAGGACTCTTTCCAGTTATCCTGTTGTTTCCCAGTGTCGTGGAGAACTTAAAGTTTTGGATGAGCCGGGACTGGCCCTCTTACACACGCCAACCATTCAAAGATGATATAGATTTTGGGGGTAGGCCATCCCAGAGCCCTGGATCTAAGCCTGGGTGGTAACAGAGCTACTCACCAGCTCACCAGCTTTTCCTTACCCACACTTCCAGGTCAAGCTCTCGCACATTGTTTTGGCCAGGCCACTGAATGCCTCCATCAGCAGAAAACAGGGTCAGATCTGCTGCCCTCCTGCCTTCATGGCCAGCTCACCTGCAGCCCTGACTACAGAGGCAGTTCCACAGATGACCACTCTCCTAAGTGCTGAAGCCTATGAGGGGCTGGGACAGCTCTCCTGCTCTCACACCCTAGGTGCTGGATCACTTGTGCTTTTGCTATCAAGACCAGTTCCACTGTGTTCCCCAGGAGAGGTGCAGGGCATCATCCTCCAAGTGCTGTACCCAGTGAGGGGGCAAGGTTAGTTTTGCTCTCATGCTCTCTAGCAAGCTCTCCCAACTACCACAGGTGGCAAGGAGGAAGAGGGGCAGGGCATCACCCCCACTCCCATGCCTAAGTGACAATTTATGATCCCTACCTATTCCTTGTTGTTTATTCTGTTTAATTATATATATTCCCCTTATGTAAAATAGGGATAACAGAGTTGAAAGTATTAAATCTATGTATAGTGTATGAAGAGCATAAATGTTCGGTATATACTAATTAATGATTTGTCATTGATATTATTACTATTCTTGCTCTTTTGAGTGCTTCATATTTTGTGGAAAGACAAGATAAATACAAAAAGTATATAAATGATGGCAAAATTCGGTATATATTGTATCCCAAAATCAACAGAGTAAGTGGACACTATAGACATGAGCAAGGCTCACCAGGGAGGGACATTTAGCTGTGCTGTGCAAAGTAGGTGGGATATAAATGGAAGAGCAATTAGGTGTCCTGTAATTTCTTCAATAGCACTTTTCAGAAAAGGCCTTTTCTTGCCCATAAGTGCAGTTTGTTGATAAAATTCATTTACATATTTCCATTTTGGAGAACTGTTATATTTCCATTTCAAGTCAGCCTTCAGCTGTTTTGCAGTAGAGGTAAAGGGACAGGTTGTTTTTCTACAGAGACCTTTCTCTGGACTTTTTTCCCACTGCTCTCCACACTGAAGTGGAATAAAGCAGCTTCATCCACACAGAGAAAGACAGTGGAAGCTGGCCGCAGAAATGTGGCTAAACTTAATCACCAGAAACAGGTGTAAGATACTCTTCCTCTTATAAATGGACCGGTCTAGAGCTAGACCAGTGTTTCCCAGCATGCACCAAGTGGCAGCATTAGAATCATCAGATACTTGTTAGAAATGCAGGTTGTCTGGGTGCATCGCAGGCCTGCTGGTGTGCATTTGATCATGATGCCCTGGTGATTAATGCAGTAACAATTTGACCAGCAGCTCTGTATAGCACAACTTTGCTCCACCCCTGCAGTCAATAACATTTAAGGAAGAAGAAAACCTTAATTTATTACAACTAACATCAAATCCACATGGAGTTTCAAGAGACTTCAAGATAGCAGAGAGCCCAACACCAAACCCATTTGAGGAAGGAAACTGTATGCCAACCTGAAAGAAGTCTTACCAAAAACAGAAATTGTGTGTTCTCATAATATTCTCCCTACTTTTTTTTTCCTGAGAAGCGCGCCACTTCTTTGGGCAACTTTCAGCATTCACTTTACCTATATCGTTCTCCTACTAAACCGAAGAAGTCTTTTATCTTACAGGCAACCCCCTCCTGCCCTGTTCATCCTACACTCCCTGGGAGAAGCATGTCTTTTGGAGAAAGTTCATTTATTTTGGATAGGAGAGATGCTTGCTAGGTCCTTCTTGATAGTTTTCTGGCTATTTGTGTTATCTTCAATCTAAGTTTCTCCAAAAGAGAATATTTAGGTCTCTTGTTCATTTTCACAGTTTTATTTTAATATGACAAAAATAATCTACAAAACCCCTTGAGCTAGCACTGGTTAATACATCCCAGCACATAAAGGTCCAACATGGGCCATTGTTGCGTCCTGTTTTTTTTTTTTTGTAGGATTGACTGTCTTTTCCCTCCCTCTCCCATAATTTAGATGCCTGTGTGAGACCTGACCTTCCTGTGTACACACATTACATGTGACTAACATGTAAACTAAGGGAGGCAGCCAGTCCAAATGGGCATACGGAGTATCCATTATTTTAACCTATTGAACGGATTCTTTTTAACAAACTCATGACCTATATAGAAGCATCTACCTTAGAGTAGCATCTACCAATCAAAACACATCTGCTACCCAGAGGCAACATAGGTTATTTAGAAGAGACGATCGTAGTGGAATAGGGGTCATCTGTATGGAGGAACCAGAAATCCAGTTTAAAAATCACTGACAGGATATAAATTATGATGCATAGATAAAACCAACCAGACATGGATATTGTGCCCTAGGTGGAGGCACTATGAGGCTAGTCCTGAGTGTAGGACTCCATGGTATCACTTGTGTGTGGCTGACGAAGGTAATGGTACTCCAAACTAGAAAAGAAGACAATGCCTAGTGTGGAGTTGAGAAGCTTGGTTAGCTGGGACACTTGTCAGCCAGGCATAGCCCTAGCACAGTCCACATAGAGGTCTAGAGAGCACTTGACTAATTTGCAAACTATTCATGTTTTCTCAGCTGATGATATGACTATGGCTTCTAGGGCTATGGAAGCTTCACACAAAATTCTGAATTTGCTGACTACTCCCCTAGAAGAAAATAAGACAATCAGGAAAAGTGAGGTTATAAAAATGTTTTAGTTATAATAATGATGGACTGTACTTTATCACCTCCTGAAATATTCCATTGTCCACATGTACATATTTCTAAAAAGTAACAAGGTAAAATGGATTTTTCTGGCCTATATAGCTCTATGAGGTTTGACACTTTGATTGAGTTGGTTAATTGTGGTGTTTATTTTTGCCAACTTTACATAAACTGGAGTTGCCTGGGAGGAAGGAACCGCAACTGAGGAATGCCTCCATCAGCTTGTCCCATAGGCATGACTGAGGGACATTTTCTTGATTAATGATTGATATGAGGAGGTCTGGCCCACTATGGGCAGTGCCATCCTGGGAAGATAATCTGGGCTATATAAGAAAGCAAGGTGAATGAGTCATGGAGAGCAAGCCAATAAGTAGCATTTCTCTGGGAGCTCTGCTTCATTGCCTGCCTTCAGGTTCCTGCCTTGAATTCCTGCCCTGCCTTTCCTCAATGGACTATAATTTTTAGGCTAACTAAATCCATTCCTACCCCTAAATTGGTTTTAATCAATATCTTATCACAGCAAGATAAAGAAAAAGATGGCCATCACTACCCAAGGATGTAGAACACTTTCAGAACTCGCATACACTTCCTGACATAGATTTCTAAACATCTCTTAAGGCATAACAGTGCTCTCTATCTTACACTGGTTCCCTCCTAATACTTTCATGAAGACTATGCTCATGCCTACAGCATGCTTCATTCATACTACCTGCTATGTCACACAGCTCATGAATGCAGGTAAAAATAAAGAGAGTAGAGCACCATGAAAACAACTACAGTAAGGAATCCGTGGTATTATATCACTACTGAACTCCATTAACGTGCTACCACATCTTGTCTTTAGGCTTTCACCATGTTTACAGGGTGAGTTGGCTGATCTTATAATTTTAGATACTTCTGGAAAGAAGAATGTGGTTTACAGGTGACCTGTTAATATTCTCCTAACAATGAACAGGCTGTAATATCCTACACTTTCCATTTGTCAGTTTTGCCAACTAATTCTGAAATTTGTGATCCATCCTGAGCTCCATTTTGACCTTCTGTAACCATACTAATAAATTTCTAATAAGTCATTATAGCTGCTGCTCTATACATAACTATATATGTGTATATATAGATATATATGTATGCATGTATACATATATGTATGTATATGTTTGTGTGTGTGTAAATATGTGTGTATGCATATATGTGTGTATTTATGTCTGTGTGTATGTGATGCTAGGAGTTGAATCCTGTGCCTCATGCACACCAACTATGTTTTCTAATCCGCTAAGTTCATACCTAGTCTCTAAACTATTATTTACCCATTTCCTCAACTAGTAAACTCCTGGGTTATCTGTGACCGATCTCAGTCATACTGAGTATACTCAGTCATACACATAATGACTTTGTGTATCATCTGGGGGTGCTGATTGCAACTACCTTACCTGGGATGTCTTCCCTTATTTGGAGGAAACTTTGTATCTCAGTAGCCTCCTAAGGCTAGCACAGTAAACTAGGACATTCATTGGTGATGGTGAAAGAACAGAAACAGAAGCTTCCTGTGAAATCCCATCATGCTTTGTGCTTATGCTGTAGCCCTAGTTTACAAATGACCAAAGTGAGTTTCTAAATTAGTGTTTGAGTCCAGGGTTAAAAGGTAGGAGATGTGAGGTCACTCCTAAAAGCTTATGCCAGTGTTTGTGCCCGTTGAGACCAACAGTGCAATCTACCAAATCTTCTAACTGAAAAAGGACAAAACCCACACATCATGTGTGTGTAGCTGGATTGTTTTATCAAATGTCTGAAGGTGTGATGAAGGAGCAACCCTTTGTGTGTGAGATGATGTTGAATAAGAGGAAGAACAGATAAGGAGGCCTGAGAGGGACTTTAGAAGCAGATCCTGAGACAGAAAACAACATGGAATCTAATACTAGGAAATGAGTGAGGTACAGACCATAGAAGAAGAAAAAAATCACAGAGGCACAGCACCATTCAAAACTGGAGCACAG